>NC_136061.1:1045250411-1045873411 GCF_964261635.1 Lissotriton helveticus | reverse complement strand
GTCCGAAAAAGGAGTGAGTTGGGAGAGTTCCTCAAGTATGAGGCATAACTTTGTAAGGTATCTTAGGCAGGTAAGTTTTCTATACTCAATTGAGAAAAGTGCTAGGAATGGCAGCCAGTGTGCATCAAAGAACTTAGTTCTGCACTCTGGATAGATCGTTACATTGTCCTAGGCCAGTGCATTTTAAGTGGTTTAACCAGCACCCTTAATCAGCATCATCTTATTCCCCCACTGTGCAAGGATATTTTGGATTGCTGACACTAGCGCCAATGTCAGCTGTTTAGGTCTACAATCGTTCCCCTGGGAATTATGTATCTAACATGACTGTTCCCTGCTCTCTTAGCTGCTGTACATTGAATGTCCTGTCTGCCTCTTGCAGCATCTCCTCCCAATGTGTTTTTAGTTTGGGCAGTGCACTTGCTAGTTGCCTTGCATCTTCTCCAGCAGGAATTTGCTTTTCCCTTATCCCATTTTGTCTGGAGTTCGGTACCAAGATGTGAGAAGTATTGTATTGTATTTCCTTCTCTTTAATATTGCAGATGGATATATGTGCCATGTCGTCATGCCGCCACATTCCCAGCCACTTAATCCTATCTCATTTACCCCATGAACATTTCTGAGCTGAGCTTCTATTGGTTTGGGTCATCCCTAGTTTATAGGATGCCGATATGTTTGCCTCGGCTTTTATCTTTGACCATTTTTCAAACTCACTGACATAACACAGTGTCTGACTTACATATAGCTAAAAAGATAGCTGCCGGTGGTCTATACTGTTTAACAGCTTGAGAGAGCTTAATTTGTCGATTGGTGAACAGTGAGCTTATTAGAACTTGTCTGTCCTCTTTCCAGCATTTAAAACTATTTATGTTTTTGCCTGGATGAACTCTAAATTAATTCATATTGGACAAAACCACAAGGGAAAAGAGGTGAGCCGAAGCCCTGTAACTATCTTATCCCATACGAAATGTGATTCTCTACTACATTTTAGAGTATAGCCCCCAACTTCTCTGTGAGTTTTGAAGTCTTCGCACCAGGTAGAGGGGGATGCCCGCAATTTAGTGGTCAATACAGTAATACTCATAAGACACTTCTGCTTTTTCCCATTCAATGTAACATCAGAGCTGTGCAGCCTGGAAATATGTCAGCAAGTTCGAAAGGGCTAATCCCCCTTGTGGTTGTCCTATAAAGGAACCTGCTATGTACCTTCTGCCACCTTCCCTGCCAAACATGATATTAAGCAGTGGTTGTAAAAGATTCATCAATGAGAACGGCAGAGATTAGTGGCTCAGCTGGAATAAGTACAGCAGAAGTGGCAGAAATCTCAACTTAATGATAGCTGTTCATCATGTGCTATTGAGCGAGGTCTCGTTTCACTTCTCGCAGTTTTGGAAAGTAGTTAAGGGCAATATTCGGCAGCATGGAAGATGCTATTTCAATACCCAAACATTTTGTTATTTTGAAATCCAAGTTTCAGGGTGGGCCCTCTCCTGTGATGGGACTGGTTTTAGGAGTACAATTTCAAATTTAGGGAGGATCAGTTTAAACTCATAAAATTCAGTAGATTTCCATCTCCTTTAGTAAGAGATTTAACCAGAGAATCAGTCAGGGACGCCATGGCATCATCAGCAAATATTGTCAGCTTGAAACGTTTTTGCTTATGTGCATTTGCTTAATTCTCTATGTCTAATAGTGTTTTCTAGTGGATCAAGAGTATGGGCAGAGAGTAAGGTGTGTGAGAATGCTGCACATTTACTGTTGCCTCTGGTGATATTTTAATGTAAATCAGTGTAACAATATTGGCTGTGCTCTGAACCACAGGGCTTGAAGGTATATTTTATACATCAGGTTAAACAAATGTAAAATGGAGCTTGCGCATTCAGTGATTTTCCATAAAAAACCTCTTATCTTGAGGAAGGAAGAAAGGCATGTTATCCTTGACCTTCAAAACAGGAGAAACCCCACAAGGGTTGGGGGAAGGACAGTAAGGATAAGACAGTCCAAGCAGTTAGCATTCCTACGGGAGAAGCAAAGGTTTAGAAAATGGAAGCTGGCACATCCTGACAGCGTAGAGGCTCTTCTACTTTAAGTCTACTGAAAAACATTCTAGTGCTAATGGGAGGGTCGAAGAGTGACCTCTGACTTGTTGTTGCAGCGACACGAAGGATAAGGTTGGAGACTATTTTACCTCGATATGTACATTATAGAAATGTAAATGGGATACATGATGATACTCTCATATGTAATACAATGATGGATCAAATACAACATGAAATTGATATAATACCTACAAAAGACTGTGGGGGGCGAGAAGGCACCCATGACATATCCATGTTATAGTGTTGGTTTCATTGACCCAACTGTGGGCTTTTGAGGATTGATTCCTTGCAAGAAGCCTGTTGATAAAGTATGCACCAAAGCCCACAGTGCATATCAAATGGGCCAAGTATGTCCAGTTAACCTTGTTGAATGCCTTTTCAGCATCCAACAAGAGTAACAAGGTGTTGTGATGCTTTCTCTGGGAATTCTCCAAGATGTGCAGGATTTTTTTGATGTTATCACTGCACTGACAACCTAGAATAAAGTCTGATTGGTATGGGTATATTATGTCTGGTGGGATGGGGGCCAGCTTCGCTGCCAGTTTACTGGTAAAGATTTTGATCTCTATGTTGATGAGTAACATGGGCTTATAGTAGGCACAGAGTCTTGGGGATCTTGTCAGGAAGGGAAATCCCCACTACTTCAACATCTTGCATTGTGCCCCTCACTGTTTCAGACTTCTCAAATTTGTTAAAAAGCTTTATTAAGATCTGGGCCAGAGACCTACAACAAATCTTACAGAAAATAGCATGATAGTCATGGGAATTTTTCTGCCCTAAATCTTTTGATGGTGGTTATGACTCAATCCTGTGTGTTGAAATTGTTGAGGGACTCCGCTTATTCAGCTACTATCCTCCATCCCTCTCAAAGCTGACCTCTAGGTGCGGTCTGCCCCTTCATATTCAGTTTTAAGACCACTGTTGCAGTGACAGTCCCCTCTCAGCCTCCAATACTCCCAGTCGGCTAGGTCTCAGACAGAGTGGGCTGTGCACTGCTCCCAAAATAGCCACGGGTTGGTATGGGGAGACTTTCCTGCCAGTTTTTCTCACCCAAGACTGGCAGTTTTGAGCAACTCAGGTTCTCCCTTCTTGTTCAAAGCCAGTGTCAGGGATGCCCAGTGTTGCGGTGCCCAAAGTGAGGGCGGAGGGCGCTGATGTCCGTTGATTACATCAGGGAGAGTGAAACTAAGGCCACCTGGCTTGCATTTGTCCATTCTCTGATCAGGCCTCCCATCAACCCACTTTAAAACTGGCGATTCCGGTCTCTTTATTTGCAAATTGTTAATATGGCTTCACTGTCGTTTACTGTGCTTTACATACACTGTATATTGTTGCCGTTTTTTCAATCAAATGTATATGTTTTATCCAGTCGGAAGCACCGCGTTTTTTTATAAGATTTTAAATGCGAACCTATATGATATTTTAAATAGAGTTGTATTTTTTCTGTTTGGTGGTGACTGAATTGTGCTTTTATGGATATTTGTATCCGAATAAAGAATGAAATGAATTGAATTGAAAACTGGTGATTCGCAACTACATATGCAGTTCACTAAAAGTACTGTGTGTAGATTTCTCTTAATTCCTGGATAAATCTATACAACATATATATTTTTCTCCCTAGTGACCTTCTTAGCTCACCACACATATTCAATAAGGATGTAGGTATCCTCAACACCCAAGCTCAACATGCACTTGTAATGTCGTTTTATAACTGTTTTCCTTCAAAAGATGCATAAGAGCTCTTTTCGTCCTTAATCAATATACAGGAGAGTCTAAAAAATAAAATCAGTCAATTACATCAAAATTGCAGTGGTATTTGCCATCTTTACATTCTGTGTTATTCAATTTCCTTTTGTGTACTGCTATGGGGAATTCTCCAAGTTAGATCTGCAAACACTCTCTTTGCTAGATGTCCTTTGGTACTAGTTTTTCTGAGGGTGACCTTTATCTGTGGTGTGGGCAGTTAATCATTTGCTATGGTGGTTGCCAAAAAGACTTCATTTAAGTTCTAGTTCTGGCATTCCAAGGTGTAAGAACAGCAAAGTGTTTTCATTTTTCAGAATTTACCTGATGAATATAAATATTTTCTCAAGGTGAACAATGGCTGGAAGTCAGCGTCCATTAGAATAAAGGTCACCAAACTGAAATAACGTTGCCGATACCTGATACTAGGTAGAGACTTTCATGCCACTGACATGCTGCAATAGTCAAACCCAGTTAGCTCTGAAAACTTCCCAGTAAAAATTGTTCCAGAACTTTAAACCTTTCTCATAGTAACCACATTATTGTATTGTATTGTATTGTAATTGTATTTATATAGCGTTCACTACCCTTGACGAGGCGTTGAAGTGCTTTTTCAGCGAGTAGCATGCTACTCCGGAACCCATACAGGATTAGTGTTGAATTAGTATAGTAAAATATGAAAGTAATATGAGTGGTGGATATTATTCAGTTATTTGGGTTGATAAGGATAGCGGAGGGATAGAAGAGGGGAAAAGGTTTGCATTTTTATACCGCTTGTTACTCCTATTGGGGTGTTGAAGTGCTTTTTTCGGCGAGTAGGGCACTACTCCGGAACCCGTAAAGGATTAGTGGTGAATTAGTATACAGTCTTTGCCACTGTCCAACTTGCTAATCAAGAACAAGGATCCTTGCTATTAGTGGCAGAACAAAAGAAATTGTAACACATCACCTCATCCTCTGGGTCCTCCACTGGTTGCTCCTAATTGAAGCTATAATTCATACGATCGTGTTATGCATTCTGCATAAGCACTTCCACTAAAGACACTTCTCACTAAATGCTACCACTTGCAGATCCAGGAATAGTGTCTCCCTCCGTCTCTATATGTTGGAGGGGACAACAAGGTAAATGTCTAGAGACATAGAGTTGATGATTAATAATTGACTAAGACAGCTCCTGTACATGTTGTATTCA
The DNA here is from genome assembly GCF_964261635.1 of Lissotriton helveticus. Classification (NCBI taxonomy): domain Eukaryota; kingdom Metazoa; phylum Chordata; class Amphibia; order Caudata; family Salamandridae; genus Lissotriton; species Lissotriton helveticus. The sequence goes on along the minus strand of NC_136061.1, from coordinate 1,045,868,380 downwards.
TTTATTATATTGGGACATCTGGAAATGTAGGAACTGTATTTATTAGGGAACATATTAACAAGAAAGAGATCACTGTATAAAGAGCTAAACAACCAATCACAGGACTTAAAAGTGAGTAAATGCATCTGTTTGTTTCAATCTGGACAAGACTCGTAGTGTCCATATTTATCCCAGTCATGTTTGGTGAAACAAAAAAGGTTCCAGACGGGCCTTCACAGTATTTGGATTACCTGTCATCACTTCATCCAGAAGTGCATAGAAATACGTTTACCAAGCAAAAAGAGATTTATTTTACGTGGAGTTATTGATTTTATTTTATTATACACTGATTTCCCTTTTGAGTTCAAAATCTGGATATAACAAGTGTATAAGAATCTCTCCGTTGTTCATTGAATTATAATCCACAGTATAATTATTAATCTCAGTTAGTGGAGAAGAAAAGGTCCAAACTATAATGCAAAGAAAATGTTTAATTATACATTCTGCAAATCTATTGTGACATATGTTCTTTGTTTGTCAAGAATTCAGGTACAGCTCAGGTCTTCAGTTTAGTTGCAGAACGTCGCAAGAAATTTCAAGAGATCATTAATCGCAACAGTAGTGAAGCAAGCTCAGCAGTACGACCAAAGCCTACAACAATGAAATGGTCAGCCCCTGGAGCAACGCCCCAACTTACTACAGTAATCCTGGAAGTCAAGGAAAGCATGCTGTCACTGCTTATTAAGCTCCACAGTAAACTCTCAGGAAAACCAGATTCCTATTCTCCTCCATGGTTTGATGATCCAGAGGTGCTAAACCAGCCAAACCTAACTAAATATTCTCATGGTGATGGGACTACTGCTGTTGAAAGAATTTTGCTGAAAACTGCAATGCAAAGCAGACTGAACAAACGCAGCATTGAAGAAGTATGTAGGAAAACTGCTCCTCCAGTTCCCCCAAAGAAGACCAGTCCTGCAGAAAAGAAAACGCTGGATAAAGAAGAAAGGTAATATGTAATTGATTATGGGAACTGAATATATTGTAAGCAGTGATTCCTGGACAGACTTTGCACCCATGGAGTTCTCATCCATGTAATGCTTTGTGAAGTTCAAAGCAGATATTCTAGCATTGCTACCCATTTGTGATATGCTTTGCTTTTCATAGTTTTGTAGTTCTCCTGTTAACTGTTTTGAATAGAAATCCAGCAGAACAGCTATTTTCATTACCATTCAGCTGGGTACAGTTTCTTAAATGTTGAAATTATGCCGGACAGATTGGAACACCGAGGACAGCAAATAAGTCCATGGGCTGTGATAGAGAAACACAGAAATGCCTTGCTATGTGAATGGTAGAATTCAGGCTAAACTTTGTTTAGCCCTGGCTTGTGCTTGTGCTTGCAGTTCCTTTTGTCTTCATAGTTTAATTCGAAATGCCAGCAGAAGTAGCTCACGAGCAGACTGGCGAGGCAATAATACAAAAAAGCAATACTTAAGTCTTTGTTCCAATTGTTATAAATATTGTAACTTTTTGGTCCCATTCCCTCATGTATGTCTAGTGGAGTGGCGGGGGTATTGTTATAACCTATCAGATAATGACTTGTCTTCTTCTGCATATGATGGCTGAAAATGGAGGTTGCCGTAGCCCTGTTATGAACCACGAGCACAAATTGTTATTTTGCTCAAGGGCAATCCTTCCTCAGAGAGCCTTGTCTGATCAAAAGATTAAGGGGGCTTAATAAAGTTTGTCAGACAGGATTCACTGCCAATACGTGGCAGAGTAACCTGTCCAATAGAGTCGCTCTTCCCACGCTCTATTTAGAGGCATAATTCTGACAGTGGAGGCTACATTGGCTTCTCTGATGGAATCTCTTAAATTACTGCCTGATTGACTTTGGGCTATTGGTCAAATAGTTCATCCTAGTTAGGGCCGATGTTATTTTGTAATTCTTTCCTGTTCTGCACCACAGAGAAGGGCTAAGCAGTGCAGAACTGGAAAACAAAGAAATGTGCCCCACGCCCTTGGAGAAAACTTCCAGCATGCCAGGCCATTTGACTTTTTTGCAAACTCCTATTTTAAACAATACAGCAAAGTTTCTGTGCCTTCATCGGAGCCGCTGTGGTGGCTGCTGTGCTGAACAAGCAGATCTCTCCCACCGGCCTGGTGGAGAGATCTAATGTGGAGCACTGACTAAATATCATGGTAAACAATAATGTTGACAAAAATATCATCGACCACAATATCATGCTTCATATCATCATCATCATAATCTTTATTTCGATGCAACAGTATCATAAAAGCTACATTAAAATTCACACACAAATTTGTCACAATATTACAACCACCGTACATAGATATAATTCAATAGTTAAGAAATGGATTGGGGGCATCAATCATGCTAAAAACCATATAAATAGTTTAATAAGGCATATAAAAAAAAAGATAATTCTAATTTACAGGCATGATTTCTAGTGAGCTGATATATAACTAATTCCACAACACATAAGTCATATTGTTATTCAAACATTTATCCTTTGTTATTTCAATTTATTGCATTAGCTCCCAAATAATTCATGCATTTCGGTTTCAGTTCTAGAAAAATTCTTAAAGCTTCTCACCGGCCTTTATTCTGAGGAAATTTACAGCCAGCAGATACCTACTAATACCAAAGACGATGACCTGACTGGTATCCGTTTTTAGAATCCTTTCTGCTTCTCTATAAGATCTCACACCCATATTGATTCAAAGAGGTTTAATCCATCTTTTCCTTGGGATCAAATAGGCCGGACAAAAAAATAGAGCATGTGTGATATCTTCCTTAACTTTTCTTGAGCACTGAATGCATATTTCATTACTGTGAATTCTCTACCTTGCTGTGCTTGATTTTATCATAAGTACACCATATCTATGCTTCAAGTATAGCGTTGTCGTCAACAGTGGATTAACTTCATCCAAAAAGGATTCGAAGCAAGCACTATCTTTAAACATAAAAAACTCACTAGTCAGGGATCCATTTGCTCTATTATTTAGTCTATTATGGTCCATGAAGGCCCAGAAGGATGCTTTTAGTATCTTTCTTGAATTTGAGGTGAATGTTGATGGACTACTCCTGAAGTGTGCCAAGCCAATCTTCTTGAACCAAGCGCTAACATGTTAAACCATGTAATACAATTATTTTCATCCAGATCCTTAATCTCTGTTAGAGCCGCCCTATAATCCAGCAGCTCAGGTGTTGTCCAGAGCCTGACCCAAAACATCAAGGGTCTAATGATTACATGGTGGTCTGTACGCTTCATATTAAGGTTGAGCATTAACGGTATTACCGGCGTGCGTACTGGTATTTTTAGCAAGGCTCTAAAAAATGTATTCTCATTAACCTCAAACACTTTTTTGCATGAGGGGCCCCACAGTTCAGCACCATATAGTGCTGCCGATTGAGCTTTAGACCGGAATACCTCAAGTGCTGGAAATACCACTTTATTGAGGCTGTTTTTGTGTCTTTTCAAAATCGGTAGTATCTTTTGAGTTAGTAACAGCTTGCTCTTTTCAATTTGGGTTTTCCATGTTGCTTTAGAATCCAGTGAAACTCCCAAGTAACTAAAGTTTTGAACATATTCCAGTTTTTGTCCGTTTAAAACCAAATTTTCTCTAAAGGACTTAGGAGGATTCATGTCATGTACTTTGTCTTATTAGCATTTATCTCAAAGCATGTTTTGCTGCAGTAGGTTTGGATTGTAGGCCCTTAGGTGTTTGCGATATAAGAATAGTATAATTCGCAAATAATAGGGCCGGTATTGGCTCACCTCCCAGCTTCGGTGCATCATTATTGCAACCATGTAAAAAGCAAGGAATGCCTTTAACAAATAAAGAAAACAAGGTTGGTGCCAGGACGCATCCTTGGCGAACCCCCCTTTCTATGGGGATTGAAGTAGTTAGTTCGCCACCCGGGCCCCACCTCACCTTTGCATAGTTATTTTGATGCAATCTAATAATTTGTTCCAAGAGGTTGGCCAGGAGTCCTTGGCTATTTAGTGTTTTCCATAACAAGTGCCTAGGGATGAGATCAAACGCGGCCCTTAAATCAACAAACTCCACATATAAATGGCCTTTCCTCAGATTTACATACTTCCAACACATACAGCAGAACCTGAAAATCTGGTCTACGGTACTTATTTTTGTTCTAAATTCCGCCTGGAATTTTGAAAGAATTTCCCTTTCATCAATCCAAAAGATAATACGATTTAAATTATGCCTTGCATAGATTTTTTGTAAAACATCAATTAAACTAATCGGGCGATAGTTTGAGGGATCACTCCTATCGCCCTTTTTAAAAATGCAGATAATTTCTGCCCACCTCCTAGTCTCTGGTATGTCAGCTCCTGCAGCTATAAAATTACACAGATAAATAATGTAAGGACCCCAAACGCCGATATCATGTTTGTATAGATCTCCCGGGATCTTGTCTAGTCCTGGGGCTTTACTAGTTTTAACTGCGTTAATGGCCATGGTAGTTTCTTGTAGGTTAAATTCTAGAGTTCCTTCACTCGAGCTTAACAAAAGCCCGTCGTTTATGGAACTTTCAATCTCAGGGGCAGCATACAGTTTGGCAAAGTGGTCTATCCATGTAGTTTCATCGAGATAGACATCTCTAGAGCCCTTTTCACTTCTGTTCCCATTTGCATTGATTTTCCAGAATGCCATTTGGTTCCTGCTTTTTGCTGCTAGCAGCAAATCAAGCCAAATGTTGTCGTCCCTAAGTGTTTTAGCATTCTCTAACACTCTCTTATATTTTGATCTTGCTCCCTTAACTATCAAGCTATTATTGCTTTTAATGGCTAGCACTAACTCGGTTTTGGCACCAAGGCAATCCTTATTGTTCCAAGGTTTCCCCATTGGCTTTTGTTTTCCATTTTTCGCATTTGGTTTAACTTTTTTTGTTACCAGTGGGACTAATGCCTTAAATAGGCCCTCATGTAAATCTAAAAATGTGTTCTTATCCATTTTCATAGTAGTATAATTAGAAAAAGTATTTGGAAAAATGTTATAAATACTTGCCAACTTCTTGCCATGCTCCATCATATGTGCCCATTTAACAGAGCAGCGATTATTACTAAGTATGATATTATCCATACAATTACATGGGTTGCTTCTACTCTCTGCTAAGCTAGTCAACATCTACTTTTTAAGACTAATTCGAGCGAACGATGATCGCTCTCCACCCTTGGTATGATTTTTAGATCTACAGCATAGTGCCAAATATCAGATGATAGAATAATGTAATCTATTTTACTTTGAGTGGTGCTTCTCCAAAATGTTGGTGCCTTTAGTAAATCTGATGGAAGGCGACCATTACATGCCCTCAAGCCATGTCTCACTGTTAGTCTCATTATTTGGAGTGCTAGGGTGGTGCACGAGACCGGTTTGCAGTTAGATAAAACAGGGGTCTTGTTCACCTGATCTTCATCTTCTAAAATCATTCCAAGCCCCATAATGGGTTCATAGTTACAATTAAGGTCTCCACCAATTACTATACTTGCACTAGTATCCACTAAAATTAAACTGAGTCCATTCGATCAATTATTGTTGATTCGTTCGATGCCAAACCTGGTCGGTTATAGATAATATATATATACAGCACCCTTTTATCCTTGGTCACTATTTTGATCCCTAGTATATCTAAGGAATCCATCTCTAGTTGTGTTACACTAATATCAAGGGTCACCTTGACCCAGATAACTAGACCACCAGAGGCTCTTCCTCTTATGGACGGAACAGCTGCTATGTGGAAACTTTTGTATCCCACCCTGTGTATGATTTAAGTTGACCATGTCTCCTGTAGAAAACAAATGTCGCTTGTTTCAATAAACTCATTCCACTCAGGATCCCTGGTGTTCTTTTTAAGACCTGCGATGTTCCCTGAAATAATTTTTAAGTCCGGGCAGGAGTTAGTTTGCATCACATATAGGTTCTTCACTAGTTGTTATTTTAATTCTGTTTATGAGTAATAACTCATCCTTACTTACACAGCATTTTTCTTCCTCCCTACTCTTCTCATACAAGTTCCCAATGGGTACTATAATTGTCCTCTCTGCTTCCCTATCTAATGCAATGGATACTTTTACAATAGATTTTGGCTGATGCAGTCAGTCTACTCCTTCCAACAGAGATAACTCCTGATATCTATTAGGGGTCTCTGGGAATAGTAGACTGACTTGTTTTTTGTTCGCTCCAGTTTCCAAGGGTTTATAAAAATATCCCAATGGTAATGCGTGGATATTAGTTTTCCAAGTTAGAGTTTCCTCATGTGCTTTCAGTAGGGTACGGACTGTATGGGGGTGTCTAAAATTTACAACAATGCAATCTCCCTGTATATCTTATGGGGAACCTCCTAGCCACCCTACCCTACGCACCATCAAAGTTTCACTTGTTTTGTTTATGTTGAACCTTTTATATTTAGATAACAGCTTTGTTCCTCAAGTTATGCCAGGATTCACTCTGATCCCTTTTCAGTGCAGGGACGCCTGCTAGGACTAAAACATAGGGACACGTGGCTGGTGGTAAATTCAGATTGTCTGGATTAGGGATCAAGTCTGTCCCCTTGGGGCTATACATTGTTGCCCTACAACTAGCACGCTCCGACCCAGATTTGATGTTATGTGGACTGGCAGTAGTCTTCCTCTTTTGCTCATATGCCCCTATAACCTCTGCACCATTTCTTGACTGGGCTCTACCTGAAGGTCCTGCACCTGATTGGTTTACGATTTTCTATGTTCTATCCACATCATCACAGACTCTCTTATCTCCTGTGAGCAGTTTTAAATCTGCTATTAGGCTTGCCCCATAAGTGATTATACCATTTCCTTCTCCAATGCTCTTGCTTAGATGGTGAGCTGCATCATTTAATTGGGCAATTTTATCGTCTAGGGCCCTTAACTTGCCATCCATACATTCATTTACTTTTACCTGGATGGAGTTTAGGGCAGTTTTAAAAATATCCGCCACAGTTTGTTCTAGAGCTCCTATTATCTTGTTTTCCCTGGCTAATCCAAGGTGATCGTTGGCGTCAGTTTGTATCCCAATTGTTCTAAACCTATTGCCTTTACTTTCAATTGCTGTTAAGTACCCATTACCCAGATTCCCTTTCCCTCCTGCTTTCCCTTTTTTTTGGCTAGATTTTTTCCCCTTCTGGGATTTTTCACTTTTCTCCTCATTTGATATTACCATTGTCCCCACTGTTTTTTGTGCCCGTAGTCTGCTTGAAATCCCCGGGCTTGCCTGTGCATTCACATCAAGCAATTCCATTGAGTTTATTATCGGATTATTCGAGACCGGTAGGATGTTAACAATATCATATTGGTTGTCTATGCCTGAATTTGAGAGCAAGGTATTTGTTGGAGACTGTGCTATAGTCGCTGTATATGTAGGAAGTTTGGAAGGGTCTAGCGGAAGACTTCTTTGTGCCAGTTCAATTTCATGGCGTAGTACAGATTCAGCTTGTGTTATTAAATCATCCAATGACCCTTCCTTTTGCTCATTGTTAGATTAAACATTGTCAATCAGCAAAACACTAACCAAAAAGTGGCCACCAAGGTAAGAAACAATGTTTCAATATAATTCAATTAGGGACATGTATATTCTAACACACTGAGATATAAACCGGCCAAGCTAAAGTGTGGCACAAAGTGAGGAGAGAAAAAAATAAAGAACACAAGAAAGACCATTTGTAGTTGCACCTTAAAATTAGTCTTAAGTGACGCGAAATGCCTCTTATTTGCCACAAAGTATCCAATGAGTATCTACAACAGGAGTCAGTCAATGGGAGGGCTCGGGGCAGTCAATTGTACTGGGCAGCCAAGTTAGTTAGTCGAACAAGAACAAAGTCAGAGAGGATTACACCAAAAAAGTACCTTCATTGAAACAGGAACCAAGAGGGAGGGCCCAGCCCGACCTCCTCTGACGGGCGTGGATGGGCCCGCCCTTGGCCCGGGCTTGGCAGGGAAGGCGTTGCAGTGCGCAGCCCCTGGGCACACTGGGAAATGTAGTTCCTGGGACCCTGTAGAACAGAGGATGGCGGCGGTTCAAACTAGCGTGGCTGCTCCCGTGGCGATGCTGCGGTAGCCCCAGAAACAACAGCAACACAGGTAATTGCTTGGCTCGTTAAGGAAGAGTGACCCATTCAATTCATACCTTCGTTCAACAGCGACCGGCTCGATGCCGTTCACAAGCAGCAGCTTCATATACTTTTAAAGGTAAGTACCAAACTATCGGAAAGCAATATTGTTGCCACTAATATCATCCAAAATATACAGACATATTTTTTTATATGAATGCAATTTAAAATACTAAATGTTATTTTCCTTTAGAAATGTAATATAATGTAAATGAAATTAATAGCACTAGTATTTATTTCTATATATAATATATATCAATATATTCTTATATAGATACACAAACTCATATATATGTGTGTTTATAAAAAATATATATCTATAGTGCAACATGATTAATAAAATATTACTTTATATTATATAATTTTTTTAATTAAGTTTTGTGCTATATATATATATATATATAGATATAGATATAGATATAGATATAGATATATAAATATATATATGTATATATATGTGTGTGTATGTATATATATATATATATATATATATATATATATATATATATATATATATATATATATATATATATATATATATATATATATATATATATAATCTCAATCCTCTACTGGCAGTCGCCTGTAAGTTGTTATAGTTAGAACTTAGTTTCCATAGGAAAAGCGTTTTGCCAGTAATTTTGGCACCATTTGACGTGTCTTCACGAAATGTTCTGAATTAGTACGACCCTCAGTTCAGCTGATGTGTTGAAGGTTTTAGGGTGATTCGTGAAGCCAGGGCCGAGAAGAAGGGGGAGGCAAAATGCTTTTCCCATGCAATTTCCAATTGGGATTTTGAACACGACTACAGCACAAACTACTGGACGTAATGACACCAAGTTTTGAAAAAAGGTAGCTCTTGGTCCAGAAAGAGCCTTTTTTGTTTGGTTTCAATCCATTCAGTAGTTTCTGAGATATTAAAGGAAAACCAATTTGTATATCTAGGGATGCGGACCCTCCGCGAATCCAGCCGATGTCTTGCAGAGATCAGATTGTCTGGCAACAATTCAACCAGTAAGTGTTGGCAACCATTTTAGGATTCAAACTTAACCGAGTCCCAAGAAAAAAACAACTTACAAATAAAGAGAAAAGAGGGCGCTCTAATAACGCCTCACCCATACTCGATTTATTCACCCTGTGGCCAGGCAACCATATTGATTATTCTCTCCCTGCTGGACCTTTAGGCCGCCCCTCACAACTTGTTATTTGCATACCACAGCACTATTGTTGAAACTAGTGACAATTGTCCTGATGCTGACCTGAAATCAATCAGGTTGAAACACCGTTGATTAACCAGCACAGAACTTTGGTGCTGTTGTGGTCAATTTATTTATCCCAAATCAGAAAATACCTTTTGTATATATTTGTACTGTATTATTGTCCACATTGTTATTTGTTCTTACTCTTTCGCCGTTCACGCTGCAATTTCTTTACCCCTGTGTCTCTGTGCCGTTCACTGTCACTAGCTCGCCCAGTGCTCACTTGTGTTGTATGGTCACCGTATATTGAATTGTACTGTTGTGCTGTTACAACTACTTTCAAATAATACTTGGTTCTCTTTACCGTTCCTGTTGTGGTCTCCCTTCCTTGTCTCTCTTCCTTTGTGATGTACGCTACTATTTAATTGCCCTTTGCAAATGATTACCAGCTGAGACATTGTTGTTTTGTTAGATTTACCCTGTCTCACCTGGGTTAACGGGTCTACTCCTGTAATTGTTCCTTTCACATGTTGAATACAGCATGTCTCTGAGAGACAGCGCTTGCGCTACCTAGGCTCAACTTGAAAATTGCTCCCACACACAGGCAGCCACTTTTTTTGGCTTCTCCCTACATGCAGGAACAACGTGGGCTCCCGCCATTGGCGGGGAGTGGGCGAAGACTGCTGGGGCATTGAGGCTCTACCCGCGGTCTCTAACGCTGTACCCTGGGTGCCCTGGGTGGGCTCTAGGGCACCCTCCATCAAGAAGCTGGGCCCTGGGGGGTGGGGCCCCCAGTGCCAAAATATATATATATATCCTCCTTACACATTGTTCGCCAATTCCCCTGCTCTCAGCACAGCGGGTGCAGCAGCCGAAGGGCTTACTCGCGTAATAGAGAAAACACAGTTCACAAACGCTGCGCACTCGGTTCGCGTTTTTCAAAAGCTAATTATTTTAAATAAACACAAACATGGGCACGCTGACAAACGCATTTCAGCCTCCTGGCCTTTGTCAATGTCATTGAGTTCATGCAAAAAACTGCTATATAACAATTCATTTAATTGGATAACAGCAGAAAAGTAAATGAAAAGGGGAACTTGATAGTTAGACCTCCATCCAGGGAAAAACATGGCAACTATAATCCCCAATGATACTCACATGTCACCAAGTGTTTAAATATTTACAGTGACATTGGGAAGGGGTCCAGAGTATTTTGGTAAAACGGAATTAAAATTATAAAAATGTTATGCATAATTCATAAAGGAAAAGTCATAGCCCATAAATGTAATGTTATTACATCAATTATTAAGCAAATACTTGGGCTTTTAACCTTCTGTTGAATTCCATTATTCAATATACCTTTGCACCAAATGTTATGTTATGTTAATCAAATTTTTTGAGCGCGCAGCTGCCCCAGCAAAGGGGCGTCCCGGCGCTATATCAAACAGAGCAACACAACAGACAACAACTAGGAAAAGAGCTGGCTTTAGTAGGGCAATGGGAAAAGATAAGTTTTAACTGCTTTCCTGAATGAAAAGAGATCTTCTAGAGATCGAATATGGACAGGAAGCGCGTTCCAGAGCTTAGCAGCCAGCATTGTGAACGATCGACCACCTAATCTACATTTTTGGAAACGTGGGACAAGAGCTAGTTTCTGACCTGCAGAGCGCAGACTGCGTGAAGGGATGTACAGAGTCAAAAGATGCTGAAGGATGGTAGGGGTCTCAGTAATAAGAATTTTGAACGCAACACAAAGGGTCTTAAACTGTATGCGTCTAATTACTGGTAGCCAGTGCAGTTTAGAGATTGTACTGCGGGCCGAACAGAAGCGAGGTAGGCCCACCAGAACCCTGGCGGCCGCATTCTGGACTCGTTGGAGTCGCATAATCTCCGCCTGGTTGGCGCCTAAAAACAGCGAGCTAGCATAATCCAGCCTGGATAAAACACTAGCTTGGATCACCATCTGGCGTGTGGGGGCATCGAAAAATTTGAGGATAGGCCTCAAACCCCGCAGGATGCCAAAGCACATGGCTGCTACCTTCTTAGTATGACATGCGAAGGTTAATTTAGAATCTAACCACACACCAAGGTTTTTTAGCTCGGTAACGGGTTTTGGGGGAGGACCCAGTTCATTAGGCCACCAACTCGCACCCCACAGATCAGGGCGGTTCCCTATTACCATCACTTCGGTTTTGAGGGCGTTGAGCTGTAAACAATTGGCTGTAAGCCAACTGGCAACAGCCCTCAAACCATCCGCGAAGTTAGATGCCGATGTGTCAGGGTCCCCGTTGAGGACCACCGCCAGCTGGGTATCATCGGCGTATGATACCATTGTGAGACCCCAACTCTTCGCGACCTCCGCCAAAGGTTGTACATATAAGTTGAAGAGAGTGGGGCTCAACGCCGATCCCTGCGGAACTCCTTGGGTGATGGTATAAGACTTAGATCTGAAAGGTGGAACCACTACCTGAAAGGATCTGTCCGAGAGGAACGATTGGACCCAATCCAGCGCCTTGCCAGATATGCCAGCCTCACCAAGCCTTTGAATAAGAATGGCATGGGATACAGTGTCGAAGGCGGCACTAAGGTCTAACAAGACCAGTGCCGCCGTTTGACCTGCATCTAGTACAGAGCGGAGATGTTCAATCATGTAAAGGAGTGCCGTCTCAGTACTATGCCCAGATCTAAAACCATTCTGTGTAGGATCCAGTAGGTGTGCAGAGGTCAGATGTTTTGTTAAGATGTTGTTTACATGAGCCTCTGTGATCTTTGTCACCCATGGAAGGAGGGAAATAGGTCTGTAACTCTCCGGTTTAAGCGGATCCAAACCAGGCTTCTTTATGATGGGCTTGACACAGGCGGCCTTCCAGCTGGGTGGGACCAACCCGGTGGTAAGGGATTGATCCACAAGATGTCGAATAGGAGGAAGGATAACAGACGCAGAGTCCAAAAACTGGACTGGTCTCAGAGGGTCATCTGGTGAACCAGACTTAACCTTGGCCGCAAGGAGACTGAACTCCTGTTCGGAAGGTAAAAGGAACGAGGCCAGACACTGTGAGGTACGCAGTGTAAAAGACGTACTGTCAGGATCGACTTTGGGAAAAGAGCGATAGATAGCATTTACTTTTTCCACAAAGAAGCTAGCTAACAACTCACAGTGAGCAGGGGAGCAAATCTCTGTGCTGGGAAGTCTGTTCAATGTGAGCTCCTTCAAGACTTTAAAAACCAGTTTTGATGGATTGGGACTTGCCTGGAACTCCACAGCATAATAGTCAGCTCGGGCCCGGCAGACAGCTCTGTGATACACCTTTACCTCAGCAAGGTAACGCACCTTCAGTTCACCGTCGTAGTTCTTCCTCCAAGCTCTTTCGGCTCGACGGCAGATGGCTTTGGCCCTCCTAAGCGTCTCCGAATACCAGGGAGTAGGCTGAGAAGAGCGACTTCTACTCCAGCTAGCCGGGATTAGTGCATCAAGCGCTTGAACGATCCAATCGCACAGGGCGTTTTACCCCGTTGCGACGTCATCCGTAAAAACCAGAGGTGAGATGGCCAATAGATGATGAAAGTCCTCCAGTTTGAGCTTTTTCCAGGGTCGCCTGAAAGTTGTTTTGTCGGGCTTCCTTGTAGAACGTGTTGGCATTGTAACAAAAAGCTCAATGAGGTGGTGGTCGCTCCAACCCATAGGTCTGGGAGGAGAAACTTCGGCCAGTTGAAGATTTGTAAGAACCGGGTCAAGAATATGACCACCCTCATGGGTAGGATGACGGACCAGTTGGAGCAGTTGTACTGCTTCAAGATCGTCAAGCAGACCTCTAACCATTGGTAACTCCGTGGCATCAAAATGGATGTTAAGATCGCCAATGATGGTGATATTGGAGGCGGACAAAGACAGAGAGCTGACCAGCTCAGGGAGAGCTTTCCTGAAAGCGCAGTCACTTCCCGGGGGACGGTATATCAAGAGGCCCGACAATGTTAGGGTCTGACCGATGCTGATGGAGAAATGGGCGCACTCGGCGCCAGCCAGGTCCATGGGCTTCCAGATGCAGGCATGGCAAGTTTTAAAGGCCACAGCTATGCCACTTCCTCTCCCCTTAAGGTTTAGTGTATAGATTGCGTAACCCGGGGGAAGTGCCAGATTAATAATGGCTGTGTCTTCATCTCCTAGCCAGGTCTCCGTCATAAAGAAGACATCAGGGCCTTCTAGCGAGATAAGCTCAAAAATATCTCGGTAATGTTTTGGGAGGGATCTCACATTATGGTGCCAGATTTTAATGGCATTAGGAGGAGGGAGTTCCTTCCTCCGCTGTGATAATGCCTGACTAGGGGCCATCACTGGTGTCGGGAGTTCCCACCGACCACATGGGCAGGTATAGGGACCACTCAGAGGATGATGGGACGAGTGAGAGCAAATAGGCAGATTACGTCTAATCTGGCAAAGGGCATGACTAGAATATCGATAAGTCATGATAAAATTACCCACAGCGTCCGGCCGCGGCCCGCGCGTCCTTAGCGCGGACGAGCGCAGACGGGCAGGACTCTGGCACGACTCCGGCACAGCGCAGGCGTCACCACTGCGCGTCCTGCTGCGCGGAGGGGGACGACTTTAAATAGGCACTCCCCGGAAGAAGGACGAGCGTCAGAACGCTCCAAGATGGCGCCCGCCGATTTGAACTAGTGCCCAAAGCAAGATGGCGCTAAAAAACGAAGCCCCAAACCTCCCACGGACCCAGGACCCACCAAAACGGTGGTGAAGCTTCCTTTAAATGCAGTAAGTGGAGGGGGGAAATGGAGACCAGCGTGGTCTGTTTAAAACCAGGGGGAATGTAAATAAAAATAAACAGAGATACAAAATAGGGAATTTAAAATGTTCAAAGCTCCAGCAGCAGCGCGCTATCAGCAGTGATACCTGTAAGGGAAAGCAGGCATCAAAGGGTCCGCCTTAAATAGGCACTCCCCGGAAGAAGGACGAGCGTCAGAACGCTCCAAGATGGCGCCCGCTGATTTGAACTAGTGCCCAAAGCAAGATGGCGCTAAAAAACGAAGCCCCAAACCTCCCACGGACCCAGGACCCACCAAAACGGTGGTGAAGCTTCCTTTAAATGCAGTAAGTGGAGGGGGGAAATGGAGACCAGCGTGGTCTGTTTAAAACCAGGGGGAATGTAAATAAAAATAAACAGATACAAAATAGGGAATTTAAAATTTTCAAAGCGCCAGCAGCAGCGCGCTATCAGCAGTGATACCTGTAAGGGAAAGCAGGCATCAAAGGGTCCGCCTTAAATAGGCACTCCCCGGAAGAAGGACGAGCGTCAGAACGCTCCAAGATGGCGCCCGCCGATTTGAACTAGTGCCCAAAGCAAGATGGCGCTAAAAAACGAAGCCCCAAACCTCCCACGGACCCAGGACCCACCAAAACGGTGGTGAAGCTTCCTTTAATGGAATGAGACACAATGGAGATCACAATGGAGATCTGAAGGAGCCTGGTTCATCAATTATAATTCATCCTGTGATTATTAAACAGTATCTCATTGTCTCTAAATCAGGCTACCAGGTGAGAATTCATTGAAAAATTGCATAAATTTACTTGAACTAAAGGGGATGGTTCACAGCTTTTTTGGATCCCGGATACCGACACAGGGACTCAGAATTCGATTAAATACTCTTGTTTATTTCCAGGTAACGCGTTTCGCCTGTCACACAATAAACGCCATTGCCAGAACTGGATTTTAAAATCACAAACTTCCGATCACGTGGTCCGCTATTTCCATAGCAATGGAAAACAGACTCTGCAACACTTCATGATTAAAATAAACATGACAAAATTACCATGTTGGAGATTTTACAATCTTCTTAAATTCGTTTTTTCGCACTAATGATTTTAAAATTCTTTCAACAATTTTCAAAACTTTGGAGTCTTAACATTTCCTATATGTTCATTGTACGGTTAATGCTCAAAAAAATGTCCTCACTCCTCGATTCCCATTCTGGCGTGGATTTTGGCAAGTGCCTAATTCATCCTACAGCTTTTAAACAAGCCATCTATTTTATGTATGGTGGATCTAGAATTGCATATTCTATATACACATCATATAAATAATTAAATGTGTACATAAAACCTAAGATGTCGTAAGATATTCCAATATTAAAAACACCATAATACATATTACAATCCTACACATTTCAAATGTTCCAAACATTAAAAACATCCAAAAAGGTATTCCTGGTCGGTCAGCTCAAATAAAGTGCAAGTGCATTGTAAACAAATATAACCATTCTCATATGTTCCCCTTATATAATTGTAATTAATGTAAGGGTGATGATACCTTTGCAACCAAGCTATATGGCAAGATGCAAGTGCTTCTTTCACTGCCTACTATAAGGTGCAAATTCCAACATGTAGTCAATACAGTACATGTGATCATAAAGTGCAAGTGCCTTGTAAACAATCCATTGTTTGCCACCACCTAATCACTAGTCTACCATGTAATAATGTGAAAAGTGCTAGTGCATCTTTAAAATTTAAAACTTAAAAAAAAAATGTAATTTTAAAATTTACTTTCACAACGACCTCCATTCATATTCTCTAATGACTCCCACCTCGGAATTAAAATTATGTATATAAATAACTGAATTTAATAATAATAATTTTTCATCATATTACCATCCTGACTCCAAAAGCTAAAATTATACAATTACTTTCAATCATTGAGCCCTGGGGCTCTTGGCTTCTTTTTTACCCGGTCGGACTCAAACAGTGAGTCTGGGAAAGTTTCCATCTAAGCCCACTCCTATAACATGTGGCGTCCCTCAGGGCTCCTCCCTGAGTCCGACGCTCTTTAATATTTTTGTGGCGCCTCTCGCCAAGGTTGTGAAGTCCTTCGGCCTCGAAGTGTTGTCCTACACGAACGACACCCAAATTATGGTATCCATTACCCATAACGTGGCTGACTCGGCCTCCAATTTTAGGAGCTGCATGGAAGCAGTCTTCCTGTGGATGAATGCCAATTTCTTAAAACTCAATGGTGAGAAAACCGAAGTTCTTATTTTTGGTAGCAGAGTGGATATCTGGTCCTCCGATTGGTGGCCGGACGCTTTAGGTTCGTGCCCCCACCCGGTGCCTTTTGGTAAAAACCTGGGCTTCATCGTGGATAATTCTTTATCCTTGAGTAGACAGGTTAGTCGGACTTCCTCTATCTGTTTCGGGTTCATTAGAACCCTTGGGAAACTATCCCATTTTCTCTCATTTGAGGCACGTAAACAGGCTGTGGTGACACTGGTGACCTCTAGGTTGGACTACTGTAACGCGCTATACCTAGGTATCAGCAAGGGTCTTCAACAGCGCCTTCAGTTAGTACAGAATGCGGAGGCAAGGTTCGTGTTGAACCTGCCAAAGTTTCACTCTGTCGCTCCAGCTATCAGGGCCCTTCATTGGCTGCCGCTGAAACTGAGAATTCATTTTAAGACCCTCTGTTTTGCCCATAAGGCCTTCTTTGACGCGGGCCCGAAGGTATCAAGGTGATCCTTCAGCGCTACATTACTAGGAGGCAGCTACGTTCTGCGGATAAGAATCTTTTGATAGTGCCCAGGTTTAACAAGGCGAGCGAGATGGTGAGGTTGTGCATTTTCCACCATTGTTCCTAAGTTGTGGAATGCCCTCCCCGAAGATATCACGGTTATTCCCTCTCACCTTTTGTTCTGCAAGGCTCTTAAGACCTGGTTTTTCTCCCAGGCTGCTGTGTGAAGTACTGAGAGGCGCTCCGGACCCGCTGCCGCTTGTGCTGTCTGCTGTTAGCGCCCTGATGCCCATGGGCTTAGTTCGCGCTTTATAAATCCCTAATTCATTCATTCATTCATCATGTCTTATGTATTTGTCAATTTCGTTGTAATCTGGGGAACTTGAGCCATCTGATCTGGATACTTTCTAGTGGCCTAAATGTACATGTAAATCCTAGTCTGTTTTTAACCCGAACGGGATTCTGGTGTTAAACAGCATTATGTCTTTTGATTCCAACTGTTGCAATTTCCTCTCTCTATTACCTCCTCTTCTCATTTTGGCCACCTGATCGACTGCAAAATAGGTTAAATCTTCTAATTTGCCCTTGTGAATCTCATTTATGTGGCCTGCCACAGGATAGGTTTCATCATTGTTTTTGACTGCCCGCATGTGTTGGAGTATACTAACATGGACAATGTGAATGGTGCTTCCTACATATAACTTTCAGCAGGAGCACTGTAAGATGTAAACTACACGGTCCCTCCGGCAGTTCAGAAAGCATCTTATTTTCCATGGGTTTGCCGTTAATGGGGACATAACTGATTTGGCGTTTTGGGCAATTGTACAGGCTCTGCACTTTTGACATTTATAAAAACCTGGATTCGCCCTCAGCCAGCTCTCAGGTTTTATTAACTCCGGACTGCTGTCCACCAGCTCCTACCTCATGGATTCAGCTCTTTTAAATGTCACCTCTGGCCTGCGTTTTAACACTGCACTGAGCATTGGGTCACTTCTTATTAGTTGCCAGTGCCTACTCACACAGTCTCTCACCCTGGTGTGATAGTCACTGTACCTGGTGATTAACCTTATTTCCTCTTTTTCCTGCCTATTCATTTCCTCCCTTCTTTCTTTTGGTATAAGTAGGACATCTCTTTTAATGCCACTTACCTTTTGTAGAGCTGGATTGAGCACTTGATCTTTGTAATCCCTTTCCGATAATCTCCTGGTTAAAGTTTTCTGAGCATGCTCCAGTGCCTGCCTCTCACTACAATTTCGCTTCACCCTGAGGTGCTCAGCATAAGGGATGCTCATTTTTAATCTAGTAGGATGAAAGCTATTCGCACGTAGAATTGAATTACCTGTCGTGGTTTTCCTGAATGTGCGTGTATGTGGTATGTTATCTCTTACATATACTTCAAGGTCTGGAAAAGTTACTTAGGATCTACTGATGGTATCTGTAAATTTCAAATTTAATGTATTTTTTTTGAGTTGACAAACATTTTGCAGATTACACCGATCCTTCCCAGACCCCAAAGAGGTCATCAATGAACCTTTTCCAAAAGATCACATTCTCAATCCACTCCTTGGCATAATCAACCCTGAGCACCTGCTCCTCCCACCAGCCCATATGCAAATTAGCATAGTTGGGGGCGAGGCAGGTGCCCATGGCCGTTCCACAATCTTGTTTGTAGGTTTCATTCCCAAACATATAACAATTGTTTTCTAGACATAATCTGCCCATTTCAATCAGCATTCTTGAATGTTGGTAAAGGGAAATATGTTGTGTGTCTAAGAAGTGATGCATGGCCTTCAAACTTGCCTCATGTTCAATGCTCGTATACAGTGATGTAACATCAAGCGTGATTAATAGAAAAGTATCCTTCCTGGTTAGATTTTCAATTTTAATTTAAAAATCTCTGGTGTCTTGTAAATATGCAGGAAGTTTGTTAACAAACTCCTGCAAAAATGGATCCAAATATCTAGATGTTGTTTCAAAGATTCTCCCAATGGCAGAATTGATAGGCCTACCAGGTGGTGTTTCCTTATTTTTATGGGTTTGGGCATCAAATACAGAATGGGTGTCACAGGGTTGTCAACTTTTAGATATGAATATTCTCCTTGGGATACCAACCCAAGCCCCCTCAATCGTGCAAGGTCTTTGTGGAATTCATTTTTCACCTCTAAGAGGTTACTGTATGGTACCTTCCCATAGCAGCTGTTATCTCTAAGTTGTAACTTCGCTTCCATATTATACATTTCTAATGGCCAGAGGACCACATTTCCCCCATATGTATGTGTGTGTATATATATATGTGTGATCAAGAGTACAAGTTACTCGAAACGCATCGCCAGGAAGGTTTTAAATAAAAGCAACATCTTGCCTGAAGCCGTGGGGTCTGTCTCCTTCTTTCGCCACGCCGTCGGTGTGGAGGTCAGGGGATTCTCATTGAATATATATATATATATATATCAAAAACTTCAAGTTGCCACTTGTGAGGATGCCCACACGGGGGAATAAACCTTTGAAGGTGAGTGTGCGCCGCACAACCAGATTCGTGCATTTCTCCATTAATCTTCAGCTCTACGCGTTTCAGACACACAGTCCTTGTTCACGAGCTTAACAAAAGAACCTCGCAGCCTCATGTTAAACCACCTTTACTTGCTTTATTAAGTCCGCCCGAGTGGGCGTGTACTAATGCCATGATTAGCAGTCCCAGAGCATTCTGGTATTCGTGGTGTTTAACATCAGCATACTTTCCATGTGGACGCTGCAAAGTTCACTTTCTTAGTGTCACTTAAAAACCCCAGTGGGTAGGTTAAAACACACGGGCTGGTGATGTTGCAATGAAACACTCACTGTGGAACCCTCCGTTCTTTTATGGCGCCCAGCCTTTTGAACACCAAAGATCCGCATTGCAGCAGCGGTTCGTCCTCGCGACCTGGCAGGGCCGCAAAACATCAAAAACTTCAAGTTGCCACTTGTGAGGACGCCCACACGGGGGAATAAACCTTTGAAGGTGAGTGTGCGCCGCACAACCAGATTCGTGCATTTCTCCATTAATCTTCAGCTCTACGCGTTTCAGACACACAGTCCTTGTTCACGAGCTTAACAAAAGAACCTTGCAGCCTCATGTTAAACCACCTTTACTTGCTTTATTAAGTGCGGCCCTGCCAGGTCGCGAGGACGAACCGCTGCTGCAATGCGGATCTTTGGTGTTCAAAAGGCTGGGCGCCATAAAAGAACGGAGGGTTCCACAGTGAGTGTTTCATTGCAACATCACCAGCCCGTGTGTTTTAACCTACCCACTGGGGTTTTTAAGTGACACTAAGAAAGTGAACTTTGCAGCGTCCACATGGAAAGTATGCTGATGTTAAACACCACGAATACCAGAATGCTCTGGGACTGCTAATCATGGCATTAGTACACGCCCACCGGGGCGGACTTAATAAAGCAAGTAAAGGTGGTTTAACATGAGGCTGCGAGGTTCTTTTGTTAAGCTCGTGAACAAGGACTGTGTGTCTGAAACGCGTAGAGCTGAAGATTAATGGAGAAATGCACGAATCTGGTTGTGCGGCGCACACTCACCTTCAAAGGTTTATTCCCCCGTGTGGGCGTCCTCACAAGTGGCAACTTGAAGTTTTTGATGTTTTGCGGCCCTGCCAGGTCGCGAGGACGAACCGCTGCTGCAATGCGGATCTTTGGTGTTCAAAAGGCTGGGCGCCATAAAAGAACGGAGGGTTCCACAGTGAGTGTTTCATTGCAACATCACCAGCCCGTGTGTTTTAACCTACCCACTGGGGGTTTTAAGTGACACTAAGAAAGTGAACTTTGCAGCGTCCACATGGAAAGTATGCTGATGTTAAACACCACGAATACCAGAATGCTCTGGGACTGCTAATCATGGCATTAGTACACGCCCACCGGGGCGGACTTAATAAAGCAAGTAAAGGTGGTTTAACATGAGGCTGCGAGGTTCTTTTGTTAAGCTCATGAACAAGGACTGTGTTTCTGAAACGCGTAGAGCTGAAGATTAATGGAGAAATGCACGAATCTGGTTGTGCGGCGCACACTCACCTTCAAAGGTTTATTCCCCCGTGTGGGCGTCCTCACAAGTGGCAACTTGAAGTTTTTGATATATATATATATATATATATATATATATATCTCCACACAAACTTCCTCCCACGGAGGAATAATGGATGACGCACTCCCAGGAACGAAAATATTCCCCATCTCTTCTTTATTTCATAAATAAAGCAACTCCCAGGTCAGCAAAGAACCGACACGTTTCGTTCTCTCCTGATAACATGCTCACGGTTACAAATTAACAGATTCAAGCCATCCATCAAAAACATTTCACATTACATCATGTGACTCGTGATGTCTTTCTAGTATTGTCAACAAACCGAGGATTCTTGTCTTCTTAGTCAGATTGGTAATACATGTGTATTCGTGCAGGTCATCAACACACTTTAGGTTAAATCCTTTTATTGCTATTGAATTGGAACATTTGAATTCAAGTCAATTCAAAATAATTACTTAAATTGTATATTTTTCTTGATGGTTTTAGTCGTGTTTTAAGGTCACATTTAAATATAATGAGTATATGTGCAGAATAGCAGATGAATAGGGAATTACCTAAATAAATTATAAGTCTATCACCAATTTTGAACCACTGGTGGGTTGGAAAATATATAGCTAAACACGGTCTTCTTTATGGTGTCTCCGTAAAAGATACTGAGGCGTGATAAATAATACCATAATTACCGAAATATGGATCTAAAAATAAATGTGACCTTAAAACACGACTAAAACAATCAAGAAAAATATACAATTTCAGTAATTATTTTAAATTGACATGAATTCAAATGTTCCAATTCAATAGCAATAATAGGATTTAACCTAAAGTCGGTTCTTTGCTGACCTGGGAGTTGCTTTATTTATGAAATAAAGAAGAGTTGGGGATTATTTTCGTTCCTGCGAGTGCTTCATCCATTATTTCTCCATGGGAGGAAGTTTGTGTGGATACTAAGTCGGCGAGGCTTTGCTGAGGATCACGCACCGGAATGAGAACCGCCAGGGGTCCGTAGGTCGGAGCCTTCTCCGTGTGAGATATAGATATATATATATATATATATATATATATATATATATATATATATATATATATATATATATATATATATATATATATATATATATACGCACACAATGAAACCATAAAAATATAACGAAATCAATAGCAAAAAACACATTAATTTAGTCAATAAAACCTCAACAAATGTTTTACTAAACTACTATAAACATTAAAATAAATTTAAAAATAAAAACAAATAGTTTAAAATCTGAAAAAACAGTAATGCTATAAAATCTATTTAACCAATATTATGAAAACTATTGGAGTCAAAGAATATTAAATATACTTTTCCCGCTCTAGTTTAAGCATCAGTAGTAAAAGTGTTGGACTTACAAGGGTTAAAATTTAGTACACCGACTCCAGTTTGTATCATTGTGGGGAAGGGTTGGGCTTCAGAGGGGTAAAGGTATTCCTTCTCCAGTCAGTATAACTGTAGAGAAAGGGTTGGACCACAGAGGGGTATTGTGTATTATTCCCACTATAGTCTGTGCAAAAGTAGGGAAAGTGTTGGATTTCGGAGGGGTGAAATTTACTATTCCCACGCCAAACAGCACAACAGGTAGGGAAAGTGTTAAACTTCGAAGAGTTTATTTTTAGAGTAGGGAAAGTACTTCACTTCAAACACACATTACATATATGAATAACCTCATGAATGTAGAATATTAAACTTTAAATATAAAAAATAATTAACATTAAAAAATATATATGTAGTACACTAGAAACAATTGATCAATTTACATAATTACTATTCAATAAAATATTTTCAATGAAGTTATTGAATTCTTAGTTAACTTCCCATCCTATACACCTACAAACTGAGCAGCCCATACCTAAAATGTAACTAACAAAAGTAAGTATTCCATAATTTACATATTTAAAATCAATTAAATAGTTGACATTTTTATAATTAATTGCTAATTAATACTTAACTTCTGACTCCAACCCCCTACAAACCTAGCGGCCCACAACTAAAATATAAGGTAAATAAATAAATATTCAATGATTTACATATTTTAAATTAAATATTTCACAAATAGTAATTAATAGCTAATTATTAACTTCTCAGCCAATGTCTCTAGAAAGCTAGCAGCCCACAACTAAAATATAAGTGGCAAAAAAAACAGTATTCCATAATTTACATAATTAAAAATCATTTACATGAATAATTTTCAATTAATAACTGTTAATTCTTCATTACTAAATATCCCACCCGATACCCCTACAAACCTAGCATCCCACAACTAAAATTGAAGTAACATAAATCAGTATTCCATATTTCACATAATTAAAAATCAGTTAAATATTGAACAATTAATATTTAATCATTAATTAATTATGACTAAATTAACTTCCCACCCAAGTCCCTTACACACCTAGCAGCATGCAACTGAAATATAAATATTCCACAAATGACATAATTACCAATCAGTTAAATAATTAACAATAATTAATTGTTAATTACTTAATTACCTTTTCACCCTTTGACTCTACAAACCTAATAGCCCGCAAATAACATATAACTAAAATAAATTAGTATTGCATAATTTACAACATATCAGTCATATCATGAAATAAAATGTATTAAATATTTCATAACTAATTATTGCCTAATTAACTTTCCACCCTATCCGCCTACAAACCTTACAACCCACTACAACACTACATATTGCTATTAATCAGTTAAAAAGCTAAATTACTTAAAATTACAAGCTATATTTAAAAAAATTGTAACATTCATATAAACAATAGTAACACATAAAAATAATATCAACTAAAACACATTAAAAGAATTAAGCTATATATATTTTTTCTTTTTTTAATTTTTATTGAAAAGAAACAGACATACAAATAAACAAACCAAACCTCACAAGGCAGAGACATAATAATACATTGTCATGGGACCGTGCAGGCAAAGCTCAAAGGCTAAATGAATACAGTGCAAGCAAATAGAACGGGGGCAGGGGCGGACAAGAAAACAAGCGAAATCAATAACCATAGATGACGAGTGAATGCCAATTAGGGGGACGAAGACACATCAGCGGTCACATCCTGTGGGGGGGGGAGTACATAGATTACCACGATAAGCATTCCAGTGGGACCAGATTCTACCCCATTTCCTGGGCCGTCCCCGGGAAAGGTACACAGTCTTCTCCCGGAACATGCACCAGTCCATGTTTTCCTTCCACTTGGATAGGGTAGGTGGTCTATGTGAACCCCAGAGCTGGGCAATGTCCCTCTTCGCGACCATATTTCCAAGGGTCGCCCATATAATCTGTGCTGAGCTGTAGTCATTAGGCTCCCAGACATTCAACAAACAACGCCTGGCCTCGGGCAGCAGGGACACGCCCGTGACATTTTTCATGACATCATGCACTCGGGACCAGAACCTGACCACCTCCAGGCATTCCCACAATATGTGGAGAAAGGAACCAGACATACCGCAGCCACGCTTACATAACCCATCTGAGGAAAAACCCATTCGAACCAAACAAGGCCCAGTGACATACACTCGATGGAGAATCTTAAGTTGGACGAACCGCAAGCGAGCAGGAATGGCGACCTCCTTCGGCAAGGACAAAGCAGATTGCCAGTTCTCATCGTCCAATTCAAGTCCGTCTGCACACCATGCAGCCCGGAGGCGGACCAGCAAGTCAGCTCTGTTATTGTTGAGTTTCTTATAAATCAAGGAGATCGTGCTGTCGGGCACATGACCATCCAAAATGCGGTCCTCCAAGGGGGAAGACTCAGGAATATCAGCACCCGCGGCAAACACAGACAACAGAGCGTGACGAATCTTGACGTATCTAAAGAATTCATTGTCACTCAGCTCCTACTCCACTCGCAGCACATCAAAGGACTTGACAGTACCCTTCGACCACAAATCACCCACTCTACTGATACCAATCATGTCCCATTTATCAAAACCTTTCGTTTTCCACAGATGGCCCGGGCATTCCGAATCATACAAAGTGGTGGCCCGAGTAAACCTGCCACACCAACCCAAGGCCGCATTCGCATC
This sequence comes from Lissotriton helveticus, assembly GCF_964261635.1. Classification (NCBI taxonomy): domain Eukaryota; kingdom Metazoa; phylum Chordata; class Amphibia; order Caudata; family Salamandridae; genus Lissotriton; species Lissotriton helveticus. Next base: position 1,045,843,386 of record NC_136061.1, on the reverse strand, counting down.
ACACCACACTCTCACCGCAATCTTAGTGGGACCGGTCAGTGTTCCACGGAGACTACCAGAATACAACGCTCTGCTGAAGGTCCCCCCAGGCAAAATAAATCTGTCCATGGAGAACGCCGGGGCAGGGCCCGGTGCGTAAGTCGCATGATTAATCGCACTTAACTGGGATGCCCAATAGTAACGTCTGATGTCCGGGAGGGCTATACCGCCATCGTACCATGGAAGCGTGAGTTTAGAAAGAGAAATACGGGCACGCCCATCCCAGACCAGTTGTCTCTGTAGGCTCTCCACCTCCCGAAAATAGCCCGAGGAAATCGGGTCAAAGGAATTCTGAAGTGCGTACAGAAATCGAGGCATAGACATCATCTTGAAAAGCGCCGCTCTACCGAGGGGCGACAGCGGCAACCTAAGCCAGCGAGCCACATCAAGCTTGAGCCGCTGAAGGGGGGGCAATAAATTAAGCTCATAACGCCTGGAGGGGTCCAAGGAAACATAAATCCCCAAGTACTTAAACCCGGTCTCCGCCACGTGAATCGGAAATCTACACGGCAGTGGAGGGAGATCCCCAGCCAAAACGTAGACACAGGATTTAGCCCAATTGATGACAAGACCGGAGTTCTTACCGAAAGAAGTAAGAACATCGAAAAGCACATTAAGGGACTTTTTAGGGGAGGTGAGATATAGGAGGATATCGTCCGCGTATAACGAGACTCGATCCTCAAAATCAGGAGACCATCAGATACCCCGCATAGAAGGTTCCCAACGGAGCCACTCCGCCAGAGGCTCGAGAGCGAGAGCGAAAAGCAAAGGGGATAGCGGACAGCCCTGTCGGGTGCCCCGTCCAACCGTAAAAACGCAAGACACTCTGCGATTAACAACCACCTGGGCCAGGGGATTTTCATAAAGAAGTTTCACCCAGGCTATGAAGCCCGGCCCAAACCCGAATTTCGAGAGGGCCGCCCAAAGGTAGGGCCACTCGATAGTGTCAAAGGCCATGGTGGCGCCGAGAGAAGCCAAAATGGCCGGTTCAGTAAGCGTCTCGGCTCTCGCGAGGACCCTGTGGAGTCTGCGCAGATTCAAAGCAGTGTTGCGGTGCGGGATAAAACCGGATTGATCTGGATGGATCAAGTCCCCGACCACAGTTACCAAGCGATTAGCCAACAACTTGGCCAAAATTTTAGGTTCGGCATTGAGCAAAGAGATGGGCCTGTATGAAGTACAACGATCCCGAGGCTTACCCTCCTTGGGAATGACGACGATGGTAGCGAGTCGTTGGTCCAAGGGGAGGGAGCCAGACTCCAGAGCCTCGAGGAACATGTCTCGTAAATAGGGCGCCATTTTGTCGGGTCGCAGCTTGTACAATTCAATGGGCAAACCATTGGGGCCCATCGCCTTACCCGAGCGGAGGGAACGAATAGCAACCGCGATATCATCTACTGTAAGCGGAGCGTCCATAAGGTCTCTGTCAGAGTCAGAGAGGCGAGGCAAAGCAATGTCCCGCAACAACAGACGGGAGTCCTCCTCATCCCTGTCACAAACTGAGGTGTACACCGTCTCAAAGTGATCCGCGAAAAACTGAACGATCCCAGCAGGGTCAGTGACACACTCACCATCAAGCCTCTCAATCACGGGGACCACACGATTCACTCTCTCCGTCTTGTCCAGCCACGCCAGCAATTTACCCGCTTTATCACCCACATCATACAGTCTTCCCTGCTGCTCCCTATACATCACTTTCGCAGCATCCGTTACAAGAGCCTTGTAATCGGCTTGTTTCGAAGCAAGGGAGTGCAACTTGGTACTGGAGACGCCCAAACGAAGATCATCTTCCAAAGCGGCTATCTCGGATTCGATGCGCACAACCTCCACATTTGCAGCCTTTTTAACAGCAACAATCAAGGATAAAGACTGACTGCGTATAACAGTTTTAAATGCTTCCCATAACGAAACAGCAGAAGAAACAGACCCCACATTGTCTTCAAAATAATGATCAATAGCTTTCCCAAGGTCTAAACGGGTCTTGGGGTTATGAAAGTACCACGGGTTAATGGGAGCTACTCTACCCTCATCGACCGCCCCTACCTCATATCGGAGCCACAAGGGGGAGTGATCGGAAATACCCCTAGGGAGGTGACGAATTTCTCTGATGGAGGAGGACTGGGCCGCCGGCAGTAAGAAATAGTCCAGTCTAGAAAGGCTGCCGTGTGCCCCAGAGTGGAAAGTGTACTGTAGCTGTGTAGGGTGTAGTAGCCTCCAGGCGTCCACAAGCCCGAAGGTTTCTAGCAAATCACTCAACCACCTTTGCGCCCGGGGTAGATCCCTGGGAGGATGACGATCAGAGATGCCAGAGACAACCGAGTTTAAATCTCCACCCAGGATCAGAAGCCCCTCGGGAAGGTCCAAAAGGACTCGACACAGATCAGCATAAGTTAAAGCCTGCAGACCCGGGGGGACATAGACAGACAGTATGGACAATGTCTTCCCCTCCCACCTGCCAGTGAGCACAGCATAGCGCCCCCTGTCGTCTAGTCTCACCTCGTCGACTGCGAAAGGAAGAGAGGACCGAATAAGAACACCAGCCCCCCTGGACCCAGAAGTAAATCCCGAATGGGCCACCAATCGATAACCGCGCCTATTCATAGCCTGACAAGTGTTGCCTATTAAGTGCGTCTCCTGTAGGAGGACAATATCGGGAGAGTGACGCCTAAGGAATTGCAAAACAATACTACGCTTAAGTCTGTCCCCTAATCCATTGACATTCCAGGATAACAGTCTCAACTCGCCGCCCCCATCCCCGAAAAGTAGAAAGAGCAGGATCCGCACAGAACCCCACGATCAATACAGATGAGAAAAACAACACGATGCCCTGCGAGTAAACAGAAAAACACACACACACACACCCCCACCACCCCCCAACTTGACCCCGTTACTCCCCCCACCCTGCACCCCTGCGTAAGACTAATAAGCCACCCCAACTTGCAGTGTGCCTGTCGCCCCATTACTAAACTAAGCTACGCAAAGAACCCAGGAGGAGGAAGAGTCCCCATTTACCCCCGCCACCCCCAGGCTGATCTAGGCCTAATAAAGACCCAAGTCCAGACTCTGCTGAAACAGCATAAAAGTTCAGATGCCGGGATCCACAAGTGAAGTCCTCATTCAGCCACACCACCGTCGGCGCCTCCGGGGTGCTCAGTATGTTCATTTCTCATAGGCAGGGAGTCGAGCCAGTCACTGACATTTTCAGGGCGATCAAAAAAGAATACACGTTCCCGATATTCAATCCGGAGCCTGGTAGGGAACAACAAGGAGTACCTGAGACCCAAGTCCCGCAATCGCTTCTTAACTCCCTGAAATCCAAGTCGTTGTTTTTGGACAAGCGGCGAAAAGTCCGGATAAAAGGAAATGGAGGCATTTTCAAAGTTCACTGGGCCCTTGTCCCGCGAGGCCTGCAGAACAGCGTCCCGGTCTCTGAAGTGGAACAATCGGGCAATGATGGGCCTGGGGGGGGGTGCCCGGCTTAGCCTTCCCGCCGGGAACACGATGAGCGCGCTCAACCGCAAAGAACTTGCTGAGTCCAGCAGGAGAAAGATAGTTTGCAATCAAGTCCTCCACCAAGAGGTCGACCCCCACAGTCTCTGGATTCTCCGGGACACCAATAAGGCGCACATTGTTACGACAGGCCCCATTTTCGTAGTCCTCAAGACGGCGAGCCATTTGGTCATGTGAGGAACGCAGATTGCCGATCTCAGCCTGGGCTTCTGTGACATCCGCAGTAAGACTAGATGTCTTCAAGCCCAATGACTCGACCCTTTCATTGGTCTTCGAAAGATCCGCTCTAATCAGCGTAATGTCGACGGCCACCGTGTCGATCTTGGAGGCTAAGGCCTCGTACTGCTGTCCCATAGAGGTCTGCATGCTGGCGATGGCTCCCATGACATCATGCAAGGATGGGTCCGAAGACGCTGAGAAGGGGGCCTTAGGGTTATCCGAAGCACGGCCCGCAGAGCCGGGCGACCCCTTGACCTGCGTATACTGGTCCATGATATTGGTCTGATTTTGGCCGCTGCGGAGAGGTGCCTTAGTCTTGCGCTTCTCAAGAGGCTGCCCGGTGGCCATGTTGGAAAAGGGACCCCGAAGGGGTCCTTGCGACCTGGTGAAAATGGCCGGGCGCAAAACGTCCAGATGGTCAACAAGACTAATTCCGATAAAAGTAGGCACAAAAGAGCCGAGTTGCAGGCAGGTAGTCGTGCCAGTACCAAACAGAAAGGAGACAACAGGCCAGCCGAAGGTGGTGAAAGGCTTCCCCCCTGCCCATCAAAGCCGGGAGCAGAAATCGAAACCGAAAGTCAGGAGGGGTCGACCAGAGGGGATCCCTGCAGCTTTTGTTGATCAACTGCTCCATGGCCTGCAAAGGAACCGAGCCCCCGGTCCGCCTCGGGGTGGGCCTCAAAAAGTAGAGACAATGTAAAAGTGGACCCCGACGTCCAAATTAGATTATTCAAAATGTTCGAAGATCAGCAAGAATGTGCGAACAAAAGCCCGTCCTCGAAATCAGGATGTTGCCAGGATAATCGTGAAGGGCGGCGCGGGTCCGGGGTGCTCTGTGCTCATGCGACCATCTTGGATGCCCGCGAAGCTCCTCCTCCTTAAGCTATATTTTTAAAAACGATATTACTGAAAACATTAAAATCATCCATATCCTTTGTAACCCCTATTTATTACTCAAAAGCGATATTCTTGTCAACAATATTTATGCATCACGATATTTGTGTGTCACAAGATATAATTTCCAATATTTATGTCTCCTAATATTTTAAACTCAATATTTTGTTTAAACACCTTCTAAAGTAGCAGACTTTACATCGCAAAGGAAGTGGAGTATATCCTTCCACTGACCCTGCTAAACAAATTGCAGTCCACCAAACCCTCAATACTTGTGAATATCTATTAATTTTATGCCTCGTGTCTTCGGAGACCTAAATCTTCTGTTGGGCTGTTTACAATCTAACAAGCTATTTCTATTGCATCAGATTAGTTGGTTGTGTCTTTTACTAGAAAAGCATCCGCTGATGCTGAAGTCAGCATTAGATGATTCAGAATTCTTAATTGATCACTTTATTTCAGAATTTTATGTTTCAACCTGCCAGTTCTAGAATTTGGAATAATGTCTTATTTTGTTTTATCATACTAGACATTAAAAAAACATGACAACTCTTGCTATAAAAAAAAAATCCAGATCCCCTTTCTGTCTGACAGTCACTGCGACCCTAAAAGAATAATTATCAAAAAACGCAGCCCACTATCTACTGGAGTTCAAGACGGCACGTCCTACATGATGGGCAGGTTTCCTTTGTTGCATTAACCACTTGGCTGCTAAGGGGTATGCATGTAGGTCCATTGACTTTCCATTGAAATCAATGGGAACTACATGACGAGTTACCCTTGTCATTAGCACTGAAGGGGTTAAAGGATCAAGATGGATTTGGAAACTGTTTCGAGGCAAATTGATTTTATGATCACATTGCAGAAGAAAGTAGTTACATATTTTAACGGATATTTGTGAGGAAATGGTGTGGTTGTGCGACCTCACCTGCGCAACACATTTACCAACCCATTTGTACTAGCAGGTTTGGTTTGTTAAACCCTCTAGCTCAACCCTGTGTAGCTGTTGCTCTGAGCAGCAAGGCTGACACAAAGGAACAAGTGTAAAGCATTTAAACAGCACCAGAACAATTGAAGAAGAAATAAACATGACACTCATGAAATCTGATACCAATTTACCAAAATAGACAGTATTTGTATGTATTTTTAGATACCACAATGAAAAAGATCCACTGAAGGGTTTTGAAGATATAGGGCCCGATTAGGATGGCGGGCGGACTTTCGTCCGCCCACCACCCTAGCGGTGCTGGGACCGGCTGCCAGTGGTGCAGCGGTCCCGCACCTGCTATTAGGATGCCACCGCCACCGTGGCTGTGGCATCCTCCATTCCCAACATTGTGGCAGGCGGCGCCACAATGCTGGAATTGTCATGCACAAGGTGACAGGCACCGCGTGGTGCCTGGCACCTTGTCCATGACAATGTAGTCGGGTACCATAGGTAAAAAACAAACACATTTTGAAAGAGGGTCTGAGGCAATGTTTAAAGACCTAGCCTGAATAGTTAGCCCCACTAGAACATCTATACACAAAAATATATCCAGGGGTTTAAGACTATGGCTCTGAACGCTATACTATGGCTGTGTGCCCTAACTTGCTTAGTGAAACTGCTATATTTGAAAATAATATTCAAATAGACGGATTCCCATCACTCACCCATGGGTGACATGCTTCATCATCTGGGTCTCCTCATTGATGTCACACTCGTGACACTAAGGGCTGCAACCTCGTCAGCGGGATGAGGGAGCCCGAGGATGTTTTGTGAGGGTCACTACCTGAGCTTACAGATGAGAGCAAATAAGTTCTTTAAGTTTTTTGTGGGAAAAAAATGCAGTGCACAAAAAGAGAGATAACAGTGAATTAAAATTAACCTATGAGAGACCCTATCTTTATTATTGTCTCTCACAAATCAAACCTAAAAACAGTGCAAGGTGACAGTCTCTAACAAATAACTGTCCGTTGTTCAAAACAAGAGGGTCAACATGTACACCCATTCAAAGCAAAAAAACTCGTCACACTGCAGTGATATACTGTTTATCATCTACAAATACTCAAAAGTGAGTTCATGCACTCTCGTCTTTACCCGAAATGCATGCGGAGGATACCTCACCTCACCTGGCTGCGGCTCAGGGAATACGGAGGCACCGCTCTGAGGGAAAAGGCATGGCACTCTACCAATCCCAACATTCTAAAAGCTATCCATATGTCGCAAAAGCCACACGTATGCACATATCCCACAGATCTAAACATCACTAAAAACAGTCTGGTATGTAGTGTGGTCCTGAAATAACTAACTGATCCAAAATGGATCTTGTCAGATCTCGAAATCATTGTAGGACTAGACAAGAGGATTAAGACTAGTCTCTTATACTTCCTCTGTCTCATCTCTCCCATAAACTCGGTACTACCAGTACTTAACCTTTTATTCTACACAGATAAACAGATATTAGCAGAGGTGTCTCCAGTGCCAATACTGTACAGGTGTTGTCCTCATTGCCATACCAAACACCTCATATTAAGAAAAATGTGATTTGTTATGCTATGCTTTAACTTAAGACATTGGTCTCAACTCTGCTGAGAGTGTTTACATGGCCCGCCTGTATCTCTTGTGTATCCTAATACATCGCTGTAGAGCAAACTCAAGTTAATGCCATCAAAAGCAATCGGAGCGCACATCCCTACCGACACCCACGTAAAGGCGAAGAAGCGAGTAGTGGGTGGTGGGGAAAAGGTGTGCAGGTGGATGAGGGGCTGCCATAGAGCAAGAAATACTCTGTGCTACTCTTAACTCATTGGCATAATAAATTAGCAGTTGATTGTGAGGAAGTATCAAACTCAACATGCGCCCGATCAACTTACTCAAGAATACCCCGCTTACCTTCCTGTCGGTACCAAGGACAGGCATCCACCTCGTCTGGGGAGGTACTGACCAGCGGGCGCCACCATATTTAATGGTTTACGTAATTAATTGCATTGGATACAGCGCATACGCATCACTACGCGACGTGTTGCAAGACGCGTTATACGCACGATACAGGGCACGTCGCGGGACATCATGGGTAATGTAGTTTAGTGTTGGGAGATGTAGTTTGATTTACAAGTCACGGTTTGTGAGAACACCGCACGATGCAAGGCGCTTCGCGCTGAATCATGGGAGTCATAGTCAAATGCTGAATTCTCGTGTGTGTAAACAGAGTTCATTACTGCGCTACAAAAATGAATGATGGGTGTCGTTTCGTTATGTTGGATTACTGCCAGAGCAAAATGTCTCATCTTGCAATCCCCATATGTTCATGCACAGAAACGAGGTGCAATGGGCATTCATTTAAGTAATCTGCAGCAGTTTCTGGACTAATCCACCAGGCAAGTGCAAAGTAATCTAGTGCAACAATATAGCGTACGGAGGCACTGGTTATTGACGGATGGTAAAATCCATACCAGAGTCTGTATGTTAGTAGTATGTTAATACACGGCTCTAAATATAGAGACCCCTCATAGGTTGCTCACTATATGAGCATCTACACCTAGCCCAGCAACCCTTATGTTGTCAGGTGGGCCTGACCTCCAATATAAACCACATTAATCTGTGTAGCAGTGTCCACGTATGTGCAATATCAAACATAATCGAAGGAAAACGGACGCTGTCTCACACATTAAGGTGGCGAGAGACCTTACGGGTACCGTTCTTCCGACACATGTGGATGTCCTTGCTCAATCATTGTCGCCATAGATAAGACACCACTTGACCAGCTAAAACACTAGAGAGACCTCCTATATCCTACACCATTCGGGGCTGCGAATGGTATCAACAAGCTCTTATTGCATCTGGCATATATCATCAAAAAAGGGGATGCCTCGTGTGGTGAATCTAATGTGTGAATAATGGTGTCCCCTTATCAGAGCATCACCCAGGGTATGGCGTCATTGAGACCCCCTTTATCACTTTGTAACTTAAACACCCACTTCTGTTCTTTAAGTAAAAGGAATTTTGAGATGTCTGTGACATGATCTGGAATATATGGTTGTTCCAGAAATGTCCATTTGAAGTCTTCCGATTTATGATTAACTTCCAGAAAATGACTCGTCAGTCTGGTTGCTTGTTTTCTACACCTCACTGTGCTCTTATGTTCCATGATCCTCAATTTTGCCTACCTTGTGGTCATGTCCACGTAGTTCAATTTACATGGGCAAGGTCTATCTGTCCCTATGTCAATTGTCTTAGATTTCTCTGTTTGGGGACAAACACTACAAGACCCACATGGGAAATGGCCTTGAACCGCCGGCAGGTCCCACAGTGTGCCTACGGTGTGTGTTTTACCAGTTCTGGGTCTTGTGTGTACCAACTGATCACGCAAACTAGTACTCCTCTTGAAGGAAAAAAGGGCAAAGGAATTTTATCTTTGCCGATGTTCAGTATTTTCCAATGTCTCCGAACACTCCTCTGTATGTCATTCGACATGGTACGGAATGTATTCACAAAGGTCAAGCGAGATAACTCTCCTTTGGGTACCGAGGGATCAAGTAAGGCTTCTCTGTTATTAGTCATGGCTCGCTTGACCGAGCGACGTACCTAACTTGGAGGATATTTCCTAGCACATAGTTATGTTGACAGTGTCTTTGCGTGTTCCTGAAATCTCTCTTTGGTCGAGCAGTTTCTACGAACCCGCAGAAACTGCCCATATGGTAAATTATCCCTGAGAGATTTCGGGTGATAGCTGTCATAACACAGCAGGGAATTTTTTGCCATGGGCTTCCTGTATAGTTCTGTTTCCAAACCTGTAGGAGTTGCCACAATGAGTAGGTTTAGGAATGCTAGCTTGTGTTTGTTGATTTCAACAGTGAATTTTAAGATCTAATTTTTGCTATTCAACCATAATAGGAATTCCATGATTGATTCAACCTCTCCGCGCCAGATGACCAAAATATCATCTATCTATCAATCCACTAAGGAAGTTACCGCACACATTTGGTTTGTTCAGGATAGTATAGCGTTCAGAGTCATAGTCTTAGACCCCTGGGTATATTTTTGTGTATAGGGCTACCATAGGTACCCCCCATGTGCACCCCCCCCAATAACCTGGGGTCCCGCAATGGGCCCCCGAAAGCAAAATCCGCATGTCTTTCTGTGGCGTCATCGCCGCCACAGAAAGGCTGCTTCCAGCACTCATGCTAATATGGATGGCGGTGCCTAGCAGACCACCACCATATCTAGCCCCTTTTCCACCCGGTCGACCAGAAAAACGGTGGATGGTCTTCCCGTCCGCGGTGGTCCCCCCGCCATACTAATATGGCGGGGGAAATGGGTGGCGGGCGGAGGGAAATGTAGGGCGGACCCCAACGCCATGCGGGCGGTGGCGATTCGCCCTACATCGTAATCTGCCCCATAGTGTTTACATGGTATAGTAAATCAAAACATTTCACTCAACCACAAACAGGCATAGGCAAATTGACAATTGGAAACTTTTGGAGCAAAAACGAAAGATTTATTTGTATTACAGTAAGTTAGAGTTACTTTGGGTGACCAACTCTGACAGGGAGCAAGTCGAGGGGAACTATTAAGGTCCTCAAACAGTTTCTTCAACAGGTGAAGTATTCTTCAGTCAGTCCTGGTACTTTTATCCTTTGGTGTAGGTTCCCATGGAAATGGTTGTGATGCAAGGGTTACAGGATGCTGAAGATGCTTAATAATGCGGTGGATGCAATGCTGTCTATAGGAGTCTTCCTGTGGTGGCTACTTGGTCCCCGAAGGGGATGAGCTGGTCCTGGTCAGGAGGTTGTGTTCCTTAAAGTCCTCTCCGTCCAGGTAGAAATCAAGTCGCCACAAGGCTACCAGTCTCCCTGTATCTCAGTCACAGCCAAATCCTCACCTAGATGATAACTCATCTTGTGGGTGACCAAGCTGCACTCCTACTGCTCTTTCTAGACTCAGTGAGCTCAGATGCTACTTTAAGCATTGACTCCTGGTTTCTGGTGCTACGTAGTTGTGGTTGGCTGCAATGTGATGATTCAGGGCTACCAACTTTCCCCAGCAGGATTATAAGCTCTTGTGGCCCTGTGCTGTAAAATCCTCACTCATTACTCTCTGCACTCAACTAAATACTTGGGATAGACCCACCCCCTTTCCTCCTACTACCCTTCTGGCTTGTTTCTATACCATGCTTTCTTATCTCCTCTACTTTTCACAAGAAGTATACCCAATCTGACCACGGAAACTATTCTGACAGTCGCTGCAACCATCGTATTTTGACTTCTGGTCACATACAATTAATTATACTATGCTAATTTCTGTCACACCATCTTGTTTGAAGTATACAAATGTTTTCTTTTTTGTATTGGACTCGCAGGTGTTATTCGAAAATCACCGTACTGCCTCTACTTGTCAGCTATACAATTTTGTTTTTTCATTGTTTTTATTATTGTATTTCTGTAAAATGGAAATGCCTAATCGAATGTTAAAGAAATAAAAGAATGAAGCAAGTAAAAAAAATCTACAGTCCCTGCTTTAGCTCTAGTAGCTTACTGTCTACTGCCTGGGAAATGTCTTTAATTTAAGATGAACCTTAATTACACTTAAAACACTGTCTTGTTATACGCATGATGGCTGTTCTCATATACGAAGGTCCTGGCCCACATAGCTGTTTCCCACATTGGTAACAAATCTACACTTCCTTTGATTACTCTTCTGTGAATACTTGAGGGTAGCAGAAAATATTAGGTTATGCCTTGGAACCACGACATGATAATTGTCCTAACATCAGTGAGACGGTGTACTGCCTCAGTTAGAATGAAATGTGCCAGGACTAGGATTCTACTGGTAGCTCACCTGAGGCAGCAACATAGGCTGCTGGCCTGATGGTTCACCAAGGCTGTGGTAACAAGCCTGGAACACAGGGAGCCAGACTACAGAGAGAGGAAAGAGCTGTCCTTGTCCTGGAGATCCCAGCTAAAATGACATCCTGCTTGGAAGGCTGGTAAGAGCCAGCTTAAGGGCCACGAGGACCTGCAGCACTGACCAGGACTGAAGAACAAAACAAAAAGCCTCACTCGTCATGGAATAGCAACCATGAGCACCACCGTAGGGGCTTAAGCTGTTGCGACCCATAATTGTCTTCGAGGTGGATTTTATCGTAGGTGCAGATTTACAGTTGGCTGCAGGCCGGAAGCTTGAACGTTAATCTTCCCTGCAAGTGTTGCTTGTAGTGTTTCTTTTGATTATGACAATTAAAAAAAAAATAATAATAAAGTGTCCAGAATTTTTTGTAGTACTCGGGCCTCTCGCATATGGTAATGTCAGCTTATGATTCCCCCCTTCTTTGTCACCAACACGAGTTCTCTGTGGAGTATGAGAACTAAAAAATAATCTTTGCGCTTGATCGTCTGGTGTAGTATTCCGCCATGTACCTAAATTCTCTTTAATGTGCACAAATGTCACTCAGCAACCCATTTAATCCAATATAAACTCAAATAGTCTAGCTACCTTTCAGCGCATGTGATAATAGCCTGCAGTCTAATTCATGTACATATTTTAGGTTAGTGACGCCAGTTAAGCGAAGTAAATATTGTCGAGCTCACCTTCCGTTTAATTTAAGGATACCAGCTCACCAAAATGGCATCACAAAAACCTATGACGCCTGATGACATCACAGGGTGGACCTCCTGTCACATCACGGAGGCTTAACAGCTTTCTGTTTCTTCTAAGCAGCTAGAGCAGTTATACTCCGAGTAATAATAATAATATAATCTTTATTCGGTTTTTTAGCATTTGCAAAAACCATAAAAGATATCATAAAAATACAAACAATCACGAAAAAGAAAAATGCAATCAATTGTACAATTTGAAATTGAGAAAAAAAAAAAAAAAAGATATCAACAATTTACTTAAAATTTTGGGTAGGCGCTACATTTTTTTTTTAAAGGTTATTTCTGTGTCTTATAATGCATTTAAGAAAGTTTAGTACGTGGTACACGGTGGATTCAGAGTCCAAATATTGTAGAGCCAACATAGCAGGGCGGCATTGTCTGTGACCCCATTTTTTTAGTAGGGGAATAAGCCATATTTTTCGATGGGGATGGAAAAACTTGCAGAACAGTATTGTATGGATGGTGGACTGTATGGAAAGACCGTCACATGGACATGGATCCATCTGAGTGTTCCAGTTGTTTTTTTCCGGAAATGTCACTAGTCTGAAAAAAAGGTTCATTCTGAACCTGGTGAGGAGCATCTTTTCGTATGTCGAGATCTCTATAGTCAAATATAGCTGCATTTTCAGGGACTGCTGCGTCATAATTGCATGCATGACAGATTTTTTTGCAATCGATGAAGACAATCTCAGTGATTCCAGGTGGCTCAACGCAGTTCGCTTCAGATCTTTTTTGGATGTGTTTTTTAAGTTTTCTGGTTCGTGGTAGTATTGTGGTAACCCTAAGTCGGTAAAAAAATGTCTTACATAGGAGAGCCAAGCTATTTTATTGGCGTGATCCAAACCCATGGTATCCTGTAAGATGCTTTTGGTCAAATTTTTTTTTTCCGACAGCCATACTCGCCTCCAAAGCATAAGTGGTTGAATTTTAATTAGATCTTCGATATATGAGATTCCCAGTTCGATATGTGAGGCATAGGTGGAAGTGCCTCGTGGAGTTGATAAAAGGAATCTTAAGAAAATATTTTCTTCTTTTTGTATGGAGCAGATGGATGTATGACCCCAGATCCCTGCACCGTATAGCGCTATAGATTGACATTTTGCAGCATATATCTGTAATAGTTCTGCTGGTGGTCTTTTTCCAAGCTTGTTTGAGAATTTGATCAGCGCCATAATTGCACGTTTAAATAGATGTCTCCTGGCCTCAACAGCCGCTTTCCAGTTCAGGGCGTCATCTATCATTACCCCTAAATAAGGGTATTGTGAGGTTTTTTCAATTTTTTGATTGTTCAGAAAAGTGGACTTGGATACTTTTCTTGGTCCGCCAACCACCATAACAAAGGTTTTTTTGATGTTAATGTGCAAATCCAAGGCACCCATGAAATCTGCATATTTTGATAGAGATTTCTGCAATTCGATGGGAGTTCGTGCTAGGATGACTGCATCATCAGCGTAGAGTAGTGCAGGGACCAAGCGATCTTTTGCTCTTGGAAGGTCCTTCCCCCCTCTCAGCATGGCCTCTTCTAGTCCGTTGGTGTAGAGTGAGAAGAGGAAGGGGGCCAGGACACAGCCTTGCCTCACACCTCGCTCTACGCTGAATTGCGCCGTCAATTCTCCTCTTGTCCCATATCTCACTCTTGCGGTAGCTTTACTGTAGAGCTCCCTTAAAAAATCCAAGAGGGGGGGGATCAACCCCCATGGTGCCCAACAGTGACCAAAGCTTTGCATGTGAGACGCAATCGAAGGCGGAAGACAAGTCCACATATACCATGTAAATGGCACCAGGTTTACCATGGGTGTACTTAGATGTAAGGAGGCTTAAGTTTAGGACCTGTTCAATTGTTCCAAAGCCCTCCCTAAAGCCAAACTGTAGGTGCGAGAGGATGTTTTTATCTTCTACCCATTGTTGTAGCTTTCCGAGGAGGACTCTGCCGACTAGTTTGCCCAAAGAGTCGAGAAGGGAGATTGGGCGATAGCACTTAGGGTCTTGTCGGTCCCCCTTCTTATAGATTGGGACCATGATGGAAGAAGACCATGAATCTAGCAGGCCGAGTTTCGATGTTGCTATGCAGACTCTTGTAATTATTGGTACCCAGAGATCGGGAAGATACTTAAATAAATCAGCTGGGACCCCGTCAGGGCCTGGGGCTTTTCCGGATTTACTTGAAGCAAGCGCCATTTCAAAGTCGTGCAGATCTACCTCCAGTTGTATGGGATAGGTTACTGGTTTGGAATAGGGCTCATAATCTTCGGTGTTAGTTTGCTGTTTGAAGATTTTTGAGAAATGGTTCACCCACGTATCCTCATCAATAGCTACATCGATTTTTGGTGCGTTGGAGTCAGTTAGCAGAGGGGATTTGACTATTTTCCAGAATGCCTGACTGTCTTTCTGGAGCGCACTCTTATGCAGGGCTTTCCACAAGGATTGTTTTAACTCTTTTTTTCTTGTGCTTCTAGCAGTGTTATACTCCCGTCGAAGAGCTTGGATGGTGGTTTTATCTCTGATTGGATTTCCGAGTGCTTTCCTCAAGTTGGTCTGCGCTTTGGTACAGTCACGGTTGAACCAACCTGTAGAGGTTTTCTTATTTTGTATAGGTGCATTGGTTAGCAGATTTTTGACTTGTTCTATTATTTGGTTGAAGTTTTCCAAGATTTGGTTAGGCTCTGCATGTGGGTCAAGACAGATCAAGATGTTGTTATAAGTGGTTGTTACTAGCCGCTTTGTAAGAATGTTGGGGTCCACTTTTTCCCATTTTATCGTGAATCCGTTAGTTTTACCCAGCTCGAGCCTGTTCTGATTTAGCATATTTGCTATAGTTGCCATCGACGACCTTTGTCGGGTTATTTGAACTTTTAAGCATAATGCAGAATGATCACTAAGGTTGTTTTCGAGGATTAACATGCTGTTAATTTGATCTTTCAATCCTTCTGTCACTATTACATAGTCCACAGTGGTTTCGTGGCCCCTTCCTCTGTAAGTGGGTTCCAGCCTGTTATTAAACTCTTGAATGGGGTTTATGATTTGCAAGTCCAGATCAAAGAGTATTCTATTCATGGTGAGCCCCACTCCTGAATGAATGAAGTGGACAAGGGGATTATCATGTTCGTCTACCAAACCACAATTGACATTGTTGGAGCAGGAATGAAGGTTAAAATCTCCTCCCCAGATTACGTGGGAATTTTCTTTCTTCTGCTTAGGATGGCAATGTTCAGCTTTTTTTTCCTCAATTCGTAAAAGAACGGCTACAAATTTGTCTTCCACTAGGTTGTTATATATATTGACTATTGTGATGGGAGGATTTTTGCCAGTTATGAGGGTAAGAATCTGGGAGTTCGGTAGTAGATCAACCTTATGGATCTTTGTATCAGCAATTGTATTTGCCAGGTAGGTTACCAATCCCCCTTTGGGTCTACCTGAAGTGCTGGGAAGGGCAGGAGATGTAAATGTCCTGTACCCCACGAGATGGAGGGGGGTCGTTGCCCAGGTCTCTTGTAGGCAGATAATTTGTGTGTGCTTCAAGAAGCCGGCAACAGAACCATCCTCAATTTTCTTTCTGAGGCCCGCCACATTCCAGAAGACTATCGAGAGTTGGGTGGATGTATTGTCTAAGACTATATTTTTCGTTTGTGGAGGGGTAGGAGGGGAGGTACGCAGATCCGGAGTTATTCGAGAGGCCTCCGGACTTTTGGTTTTTGGTCAATCGACCATTTCCAGGCCACTGAACCTGTTCATGGTCGAAATACCACGCCAATTTTGTCCATTATTGTTATCTCTATAATTGGACCCAAATGATTGATGGTGTGGTCTCTCCCATTGCTCCCAAGTTCTGGGTCTGTTTTGTGGGCCCACAATCTGCCAGGGTGCTTCTCTCTGCTGGGGATTTCGATTTACTAACCACCAAGAGTCATCGTGATTGCTGTAATGCGGTGGTAGTCTTGGCCCAACGGCCTCTAGCTCCCACGGCTGCGGAATTGGTTTCCGCCAGATGTTATCAGTGTGGCGAGTATGGTTGTGGGTGTTATACCTTTTTGGGTAAAAGTAGGACAGAGATCTTGTTGCAATCCCCCCCGAGGTGATGTTGAATTCCCGGGAGCAGATGTACTCAGCTATACTGGGTTCCTCGAACGTGATTACAATGCAATCACCCTGGAGGGTTTTTTTCCTGTAACCTACCCACGGGGTCCGACATACTGACGCTATTTTACTATTCCAGTGGAGCGGGACGGGGCGATTTGTATTCAACCAGTGCTGGACCTTATTCTGTAGAGACCAATTGGGCTCTATTCCCTCGCCTGTAAGTTCTGGTACCCCTGTCATAACTATCACATATGGAGATGCCTCAGGTGGCATATTTAAGGTGGGTCTTTGATCAGTCGGCCTTCCTGGGGCATTTTTTGGAGGGTTTGTGTTTATTGCTGCGGGAGTACTAGGGGCCGGTGTATTTATAGTTGGGGTAATTGCTGTTGGAGTTAGTTGGGAGCTGGTTTGTAAGGAGATAGTCAAGGGCTTGGGAACTGGTTTTTGTGCAGCCGGGGGATTGACTACTGTTAGAAGAGTTGGTGTAAATTGTGTTTTGGTCTGTACAGGAGGTAAGGTGACAGATTTCTTAGCTGCAGAAAGAGTAGTCGTGGAACTTTCGGGTGGTTTTTGGTGCGATTGTAAGGGGATAGGTTTAAGAGAGCCTAAGATTTTTGTTAATTGGCTCTCCATATTAGTGAGTCTGGATTCTAGCGGGCGAGTGTAAGAATTCAGGAGAGAGGCTATCTCCTTCATTAGCCTCGCTAGTTCTCGCTCTCTGCCTGATTGCTGTGGGCTTGGGGATTCTGGAATTAAAGAATCTTGTAGATCTTGAGGTAAGTGATGTACTATTACTGCTTTGTTTATTATGGGAGTAGGATGGTGGGACAGGGTTGGGAGGTTTGAGTCATCGACCAGAATTGGATGATCGGTTACTTTGGTATTTTCGATGGACTCAGTAGTCTTCCTTACGTTTCTTTTCTTTACAGCTCCCTCCCGCCTCCCTCTCATTTGCCTTGTTTTTTCAGGCGTTGGTTCAGGGAAGATGTCAGGGGTTTTTTCCAGATCACTTTCTACTGAAATTTGTGACACTGATAGGTCTACATTGTTTGGAAGACTAAGCCTATTTGCGTTCACCGCAGTTTGAATAGGTGCTGACTGTATTTCTGGGGTTTTTGCAGTTGCCAATAGTCCCAATGAAGATCGGCGAGCGATTTCAAGTTCAGTTGAGACCCTTCTCTCAATTAAGCTTATGCTTTGGTCGATAAATGTGTTTGCTTTGGCTAAAAAGTCGTCCATTGGGCCTAATAGTATTTCTCCTATACCATTCTTGTTTGGTTTTTTCAGCTTGGTAGATCTTGTATTCATTTTCGTGGTCATTTTCCAATAGTTATTCGTTGATGGCTCTTTTTATGTTAGCTTTCAGGTTATAGGGATGTTCATTAAATGTAGGTAATACCTGTATTGGGAACGACCACAAAGTTGAACTTAGGGGGGTGGGCCGGACCGGACTCTCACGTTCTCGAACGGCCTCAAACGGCCCGCTCTTTGCCCGGTCTTCGCCCCGGCCTTAGCCCCGTGCGCGTCCCGTGTGCGCGTTACTGCCACAGATTATATGGAAAGGTCAGGTGGAGGGGCGGGAAGAGGACCAGCTGCGGCCGATCAGCGCCGCGCTGCACGCTGGTCCTCGCAGTCCCGCCTCAAACCTTAGGGTCCAAAAGTCAACTGGCAGAGGTCGCGTTGGTGCTCCTATGCACTTTAGAAGGTCCAGGGACAGATGGCAAGCAGAGTCCTTAGCCTGCGAGCGGCACCCGCGGAGCGGGGGCCGCGAGGCGTTGCTTGGAAAACAGGAAGGAGAACAGTTGAAGGGAACAGCACTCTCGGCAATTCAGCTCCAAAGCAGGTACCCAGGCTGCTCACACACCGCGATGTTTTTGACGGGTGGAGGGGCGGGAAGAGGACCAGCTGCGGCCGATCAGCGCCGCGCTGCACGCTGGTCCTCGCAGTCCCGCCTCAAACCTTAGGGTCCAAAAGTCAACTGGCAGAGGTCGCGTTGGTGCTCCTATGCACTTTAGAAGGTCCAGGGACAGATGGCAAGCGGAGTCCTTAGCCTGCGAGCGGCACCCGCGGAGCGGGGGCCGCGAGGCGTTGCTTGGAAAACAGGAAGGAGAACAGTTGAAGGGAACAGCACTCTCGGCAATTCAGCTCCAAAGCAGGTACCCAGGCTGCTCACACACCGCGATGTTTTTGACGGGTGGAGGGGCGGGAAGAGGACCAGCTGCGGCCGATCAGCGCCGCGCTGCACGCTGGTCCTCGCAGTCCCGCCTCAAACCTTAGGGTCCAAAAGTCAACTGGCAGAGGTCGCGTTGGTGCTCCTATGCACTTTAGAAGGTCCAGGGACAGATGGCAAGCAGAGTCCTTAGCCTGCGAGCGGCACCCGCGGAGCGGGGGCCGCGAGGCGTTGCTTGGAAAACAGGAAGGAGAACGGTTGAAGGGAACAGCACACTCTGCAATTCAGCTCCAAAGCAGGTACTCCGAGTACAGCGCTCATGACCATTACATGCTCCCCTCCCCCCTTCCAACAGCTGCACTGATTTCGCAACTCAGCACTAATATTGAGAAAGAAGTTAAATAAACAGGCAAGCCTTTCTTTAAAGATTAAATGCAGTTAAAGAAAGGAAGTAACTAGGTTATCTTCCACTGCTTACCTTTAGAAACACCTTTATTTTTAAAGACATCTTGCAGTAAAAGTGTAAAAAGATGATGAGTTCTCTTTCAAAATTCAAAAAGTGTATTTTATTAACATGCAGAACACTTCCACCTTAGTACATCACTTCAGTCCATTGAGAAGTGTTTTTTGTAGCGATTGTTGTTTTCGAACATGAATTTACAAATATTCCATCAACTATGTCAATAGTGAACGGGGATGCAAGTCAGTTAAGTGCACTCTTTGGGCTGGGTTCCTGTCATACATGAACAACATTATAGTTGAATAAATCAAACACAGGAGAAGGATGTGCACAATGCACATCCTGAAGTCCTATATTTCAACGCCCTTTTATATGTCATAGTGAAGAAAAGGAGAAAAACTGAAATATAACAATTGCCTAGGATCACACAATTTGATAAAGTGAGAAAGCCGCAGTTAATTCTAGGTTTTCTTGTTTCACACTGTGCAATTCAGCCACTGGATGTATAAGCTTCGTTTCCCCTACACTCACCTTACCCGGACCCGCCCCCCACCACCACTCTGCTGACATCAACAGGGCCGGTCCTAGAACTTCTGGGGCCCCAGGCGAAAGTCAAGATGTGAGGCCCCTCTAATTTGCATGTAACATCACAAGAAGTGACATCACAGAAAGTGACATGGCAGGACTATTGATCTTATTTGGCATCACTGAAGAGACCTAATGTGGATATCAGTAACATGGACAACAAGCATTTGCAATGCAATAGGTCTCGCATTTACAGGAGATTGAGCTATTGGCATTGTGAATGACAATGCCTGTTATTTATCTGTTTTGATAATTAACACATAAATAAGTCATTGTCATTTACAATGCCAATAGCTCAATCTCCTGTAAATGCGGGACCAATTTCATTTCAAAGAAGTGTCCGCAAATGTCACGGGCTGCTTGTAAAGTAAAAGCACGCATGGTGCAGAATGCTGCAGAAAAGCATGTCGTGACTCCAGTAGGAGAAACTCATTAAAGAAAATAGTGCTTACAGATTAAATATGAAGTAAAAGGGCCATCCCTCTTGGGAGGTGTGGTATATAAATAAATAATACCGGATCTATTTTTGACTGGATATAGTAATAACAGATAGCTCAATAAATAAGAGTCAAGATTCGAGGTAGTAGGAGTTTGCAGGTTTAATACAGCATAAGGACAGGAACAGGACAACCTGCACAGGACTAGGATGGCAGCGCTGCCGGGGGCAGGATCGGAATCGGCGTAACATTTAATAACAGTGCACAAGTATATATACTAAAACAGTTGCATTACAATACATACGATAGGCGGAGCAGTGGGTGTGGTCAATAGCAGTCGCGAAAGATAAGGGTGAAAGTAGGTGTAACAAGAGGCGTGAACATAGACATGTGATGTAAACGTAACAGAATATGTCATAAATGGGGCGGAAACATGGAGGGGGCTACCTAAGGAGCCGGGACCTCTAACCTAGTGGTGCGCGCAAACTGACAATGACGTGTTACTAGGAGAAGCTGGGGGCTATGACTTCTGCGCTAGGAGCAGAGACTGAAGTCTGGAGAGTCAGGGCGACATGTACCTAAACACTATCTAGTATCTGATGTTTAGAGAACATGTTGATAGAATCCAAAAGTTATCAAGGTAAAGGCTAACAGACACTAAGACTGGTGCATGCATTACTCTACATGTAGTGCGTGTTGAAGAATATTAAATGACCATTAATACAGTATTTCTCTTACATGGAGACGTAAAGGCTAGACGATGACGGAAACTATTGATGCGATTCAGTAGCTTTAGGAATGCAGAGAAGGAGGGCTGGACTGATAACTAGAATCATAACATACTCTTGGCAGACTGGGAGGCAGAGCCAGGACGAGCCGGGCACTGTGAGGCAGGAAGTAAGTGAAGGGTCAGGAACACAGGTGGGGGCTGTATCGCTCCTCAGCGAGGGCTCAGGAGACAGGAGCTGAATCTGGTGTCCGGGCCCTTTTGAGGCCTAGAAACGGGGACTTTTCAATGAAATAACGTGCACACTGAGAAACGAGGCAACGTAACTTTTACATAGGCCTAATACTCGTAGCTTTCACGAGAACTGGAAACTGGCATACTAGAGATGGACACAACTGTAATTGCGTCTTTAATCGATCATGGGGAATACATATGCATATTAATCATGCACATACAACATAGGATGGGGAACACGTAGGGACATAGAACATGGCAAAATTTACTTTTCCACATTCCCTCCTTGTCACTACGTTTCCATCAGGAAACATCAATATTCATGATACCATCTATCATTTCATATAGTATCATTTGCTCGTCTCGAATTGTCTTGGAACGGGATTTAGGACGGGACTTGGGACTAGGAATACAAGAGGTAGCACAAATGCCGCAAATCGCAGGGCCACATTGTATACAGAGGCAGCAACTGAATATGATCGCTACTGCAATACCTAGAAAGGACAACACTTTCCATCCCCAGGCAGAAATTATATTCCAGAACCAACCGGACCATGTCCAGGTGCCTGGATTTTGGTGTAACAGATGGGCAATTTTATGGAGTCTGGTTATAGCTGAATAAACAGACGGCGCGTTATTAGGAATGAAAATGCAGCAACTAGATCCGATGACTCTACATGCCCCGCCCCTATCGGCCAGTATGACGTCAAGGACGAGACTATTCTGGAGCACGACAATTCTCATAAAAGATTGCTCTTCGGTTAAGTTACCCAGAGCAGAGGTAGTCTCGATCACTACTGCTTCAAGGGTTCTGGTTAATCTACGTATCAGTTTACTATTCACGACAGTACCTAAGTAGGGGAAGACACCTTTATTGATATCTATGTATTGTTCTAGAGCAGTTTCAGTATAATCGACAATCGGGAGGTCTCTCTTGTGTCTAGTATGTACTAGGTGGGAATTCCTATGATAGTCAGGTGGGGCTAGAAAAACTGGTGGCAGAAGGAATGCAATGTAACAGGTTCCCTCCCAATCGAGGGGCAGACGAACATATGCGGTCTGACCACAAACAAAATAAGAATGACGTGAAGCTTTGAAAATAGATTTCCTGCTGTCACTATACTTGACAATAGTAGTACAATCACTATGTCCTACATGTACGGTACCATTATTTCTGACACATAATTCGCCTTTGACTGGTAATACTGACATAGCAGGTAAGACTGGAGTAGTATCAGACTGAACATTCAAGACCATAAAATTCGAAGAATAATTACCCAAATTATAAACTTCTTTTTCTAGATCTAACCCTGTTCTGTGGGGAAGACCTTGCTTGCCTTGAAAACATGTACTGTTAAGAAAGGACATATCATTTGAGGATAATGTTAACGTGGACCATGCTCCACACGAACCAGTATGTGAAAATGGATAAGGAAAGAGTGGCAAAACTCCCTTCGGTGCCTGGAAAGGGGGGAGTCGACCACACACCCAACAATTAGTGGCATTGCTGGTCTGGTGTGAATAATGTAACATGCGGATAAAGGAATTATTTCGCATAGCAAGACGATAAGATAGTTCATGAGGAGGCAGATCACTAAACGTGTGTTCTACTGTAGCATTAGAAGTCTTATTTACATGAGGAAGTGGAAAACATAAATAAAATGCATAACTCGTGCAGGTAATCATAAGGCTGAGATATAGCAGGAAACATAAAATAATAATGCAACTTTTAGAGTTCTCGCTAACTCTCTCTCTATGGGGGTCTAATTTATACATGTCAGAAACCAGTCTAACCGTTTCACCTAGGGGAGGACTTAGACAATCAAACTGGCTGACTTATTTTACTAGACCTTAATTTCTTCTTATACTCCTGCTGCGGAGTTTTCTCTAACAGGGAGGGTTTTGTATCATTGTCTTTTGCGGGACAGTCCTTGAGAATAGTACTTTGGCAGTCTTTAAAATCCTCGGAAATGTTCTTGGAAACAGTCTTTAGTCCATAAAATTTCTTTACGTGAGACAGATGGACCCACCCCTTCCTGCCTTCCAGCTTGACGGCAGTACGGGTGGCCAGGAGGACCTGCTTGGGCTCCTTCCAGCGAGGCTCCAGCGGACTTGAACGATCAAAGTTCCTTACAAGAACCAGACTTCCGGGAACGATTTCATGCGGTGCCACCTCGGTATTGTCTGGAAATGCGGCGGCAACCTGTGAACGACAAGAGTGTAGGGCAGACATCAAGGAAGCTAGGTAATCTGTCAGCATATTACTTGAAACATCTGTAATACTTCGGGGTCTAGGTGTACCCCACATATTAGGGGGGCGGCCAAATACGACCTCATAAGGGGACAGACCTGATCTGGAATGTGCGACCATGCGCATATAAAACAGAGCGACTGGCAGAGCTACTAGCCAGTCCACACCTTTCTCTTTACAGACTTTGGCAATGCGGATTTTCAGGGTCTGGTTATGTCTCTCTACTAGACCGGCTGCTTCAGGATGGCGTACACAATGGAACTTCCACTGGTATCCTAACAACAGGGAAACGTGTTTCATCAGCTCAGATGAGAATGGCTGGCCGTTATCAGAATATACGACCCTCGGGAGTCCATAGCGGGGGAAGAATTCACGAACCAACTGCTTGGCAGTGGTCGTGGCTGTGTAATCTGGGACTATATATGCTTCTGTCCACCTGGACAAAGCGCATACAACTACAAGGACATACTTGAAACCTCGACATCGCTCCATCTGAATATAATCCATCTGGAGGACTTCAAAAGGGTGGTCAGGGGGCTGGAATCCACCTTGTTCCACCGGGACACTTTTACCTGGATTGAACTGGCAACATATCATACAGGTACGGACTTTCTGTTTGGCTGCAGCTCGTAAATGCTTGTTGAACCAAATGTTCTGGATACTGTCTAACATAGCTTTTTCTCCTAAGTGTGCTGGACTATGTGCGGTATTGATAATGACTTGAACCATAGAGTCGGGGAGAAACCATGTGGCTTTTCCTTTAATTACCCATCCCTGATCTGTCTGGACCCTTCCTTGTTCGGACCATTTCTTGATTTCATCGGGAGTAGCATGTAACTGGATATCTATGACATCTTGAGTGGGGTCCTTAACTGTCATACAAGTAGTCTGTTCTAGAATAGGTATCGGTATCGGATTAACTGACTTGTCTGGAGTCTGTGCTGTAAGCTTGGCTGTGCGATCTGCTAGATCATTACCCTGGGAAATAGTGTCAGTAACCTTCGTGTGTGCTTTGCACTTCATGATAGCGATAGATGTCGGTAAGTGTATAGCATCTAACAGAGCTTGAATAAGGAGACCATGCTGAATCTTGGTTCCATGAGAAGTCATGAAACCTCTCTCCTGCCAGAGCACTCCAAAGTCGTGTACGACTCCAAATGCGTAGCGTGAATCTGTATAAACATTGACTTTCAGGTTCTTGGCGTGTATGCAGGCTTGGGTCAGAGCAACTAGCTCTGCTGCTTGAGCAGACAGGGTGTCAATACGGTGTGTTTCTATAACTTCAGTGTCAGTAGTCACTGCATACGCGGCTACTAGTTCTCCTGTACTTGTTCTCATACATGAACCATCCACATAAAGTGTCAGGTCAGGATCTGGTAATGGAATATCTGTCAGATCTTGTCTTGGCTTAGTCATAGTATTAACTACTTCCACACAGTCGTGTGTGGCAGGATTTGAATTAACTGACGGTAACAGTGTAGCAGGATTTAGAACGTTGCAGCGTCTGATTTCTATGTGTGGCTGGAACAGTGTCAGTTCATAACCTGTCAAACGTGCAATTGTCAAGTGCTGAGTCTGTGTTCGGTTTAAAAGAACTTCCACGGAGTGTGGAACTTGTACTGTCAGAGAGTGTCCTAATACTATGGAATCACTTTGTCTGATAGCTAGTGCTGTGGCTGCAACTGACTTGAGGCACGCAGGCAAAGCCTGGGCTACAGGATCTAATGTGCTCGAAAAATAAGCACAGGGCTTGTATTGTCCTGCTTGATCTTGTGTGAGAACAGATAATGCTGTACCATTACGTTCTGTGACAAAAAGTGTAAAAGGCTTACTGTAGTTCGGTGTAGCTAGAACAGGAGCTTGGCATAGAGCTTTCTTTAACTCATTGAAGCTAAGTGTATGTTCAGATGTCCAAGGGAGGACAGTCGATACGGCTGCCTCCTGTGTCGTTAACTGTATCAGTGGCTTAGCTAGAAATGCATACTGAGGAATCCATTGTCTGCAATAGGAAGTAAGGCCGATAAAAGCACGTACCTCCTTCTGTGTCTTGGGCTGAGGAAGACTCGCTATTAACTGGATACGGTCGGGTGTCAACTGCCTACCCCACTTGGACAGTAAGTGGCCTAAGTAGATCACTTGCTGGACACAGAATTGAAGCTTTGAAGGGGACACCTTGTGCCCCATCTCGGCTAGGAAATACAGGACTGTAAGCGATGCTCGCTCGCAAGCACGTTCAGAACGGGCTGTAATCAGTAGATCATCGACATACTGGAGCAGGGCAGTGTCAACTGGCATGTGAATGTTGTCTAATTGTCTCTTAAGTGCTTGACTATAAATACTAGGACTTTCTGTAAAACCTTGAGGAGCTCGTGTGAATTTATAGCTCCTTCCATTTAAGCAAAAACCAAAAAGGTACTGGCTGTCTGGATGAATGGGGACACTGAAAAACGCGTTCTTGAGGTCTATGACTGTGAAAAATGTGGCTTCGAAATCAATGGCTGTCAATAGGGAAGAGATATCTGGGACAACTGGGTACTGGGGAATAATACATTTATTGAGTTCTCGAAGGTCAATCACTAATCGATATACTGGGGGTGCATTTGGATCAGTACATTTCATGACTGGAATGATCGGAGAATTACATACATTGGAGTCAGTTTCTACAACTACTCCTTGAGCAATGAGCTCGTCAATTATTTTGGATAAGGCTGCTACAGCCTCAGGTGGCAATCTGTACTGTCTGATTCGTGGTAACACTACACCTGGTTTGAGAGTCACACGATGGGGTGTGATTTGCATGAAACCAACATCAGTTGGACCTTGCGCCCATAGATGCTGCGGAACATTTGACAATCTCGGATCGAAATCTCGTAATACATAGTGACCCTTGAAGTCACGTAAAAACAAACGTATTCCCTCTGGGGAGCAGCAAATAACTGCACCTAATTCTTTCAGTGTCTTAATGCCTAACAGATTTTCTGGACATGACTTCGTAAGTAATAGATCAGTAGTACGGGACAATGGACCTACGTCTAGAGTAACTGGCTTTGAAATCTCGTTTACAATAGGCTTTCCTGAAAATCCAAGGGAAACATTTCTAGAGCCTGAGAGCGGAGCCCCTGGAACCTCGGCGTGACTTATGGTAGTCCTACTTGCCCCTGTATCAATCAGAAACTTTCTGTCTTTCCCTAATACTTGACTATGAATATAGGGACCTTCTTGATCTACAGGAATCTCGATGAGAGGCAAGCCTACCTCCCTCTCTAGGCTGTTTCATGAATACTGTTGGTACTCTGGATACTCTGCCTGAGCATACTGGTACATCTGCTGTGTAACATGCTGTGTTGCAGCAATAGGCTGCGGTGCTGGAACTGTCTGTTGTGCATTCTGTGGCTGAGAAGTCTGTGAAACTTGTTCTTGTCTAGGCGGACGTGGTCTTTCTTTAGTTTTACCAGTAGCTATATTATGTTTCAGAACTGCACACTCGTTTATGAAATGACCTGGCTGTTTACAATAATTACATGTCCCTTTAACGGGAGCTGCAGGATGACTGGCTTGATTCGGACCCCTCTTCTGACTGTCTTGTGGAACAGATTGTGCAACTAGTACTTTCATTTTCGTGTCTTTCATACGTTTTCTCTCGTGATCTTGCTCTTCTCTGATTCTATTCTGGTGGTACTGGAGCATCTGTAACATCTGGGACGGGGTACTAGCTTGCCATGTACTTTCAACTTTTAAAACTCGATTCTTAACTTGTGGACTTGAATTCTCGACTAATTTAGTAACAAAAAGATGAGGGTATGACTCGCTACTCGTCTTCAATCCACTGTTTATAATGAAACATTTTTCAAACCTAGAATAAAAATCACTAGTGTCTTCGTCTTGTTTCTGTTTACAGGCTGAGATTGCATCCCAGTCTTCCTTTTTAGTGGCTAACAATCTGGGCAAAACTTGTATTAATAATTCTGGTAATTCTTTACATTTCTCTCCAAGACCAGTACCTGGTACTCGTATCTTATCTTCAGCTTCTAGAACTGCCCAATCGATCTTTTTCTCTCCCACCTCCCATTCTTTTTCCTTGAGTTTTTCGTATACCCCTGCGGGCAACAGGACCTTTAGCATTTTAATAATATCTGGATACGTATATTCTCCCATACGGAGCATGTCTTTTAATTCTCGGTGGAACCCTGCTGGATCTTTGTCGTGACAGGGAATTAATTTCTTCATCTCTAAGAGTTCCATCTTTGTAATCGGGGTGTAAACAAATACTCGTTGCATTTCACCATCTGCTGTCCTGACTGGGTGTACTTCTCGTAACGGATTCTGTCTATCTATGTAAAACGGTTTACTTTCTGGAGGTGAGACATGAACAAAATGCGGGTTCAAAAACATACTATATTTATGACGCTGTTCTAGAATGACACCAATTAAATCGGTACCTAAACCTTTCCATCTATACTGGAGTAACTCGTTCAGGACATCATGTAACGGACCTGGATCAGAATGTTGACCCTCATACAATGTGATGAGGTGCTGAATCATATACATACCCACCAGTCGCTGCTCGGCTGGGGGCAGTTTCAGAAACATTTGTGCCACTATTTCGTCTGGAAAAGTGGTAGAATCAGTAGTCCATCGGACTGCTGATCGGGCTAGTTCTTGTTCATGCATGGTACTAAGTTCACTATAACCGATTCGTGATTTCAGAATGTGATCGGTAGCTTGAAATACTTGTTCTAGAGAACCTTGTTCTGGTGCTGGATGATGAAAGATTTTTTTGTGTTCCAAACATGAATGGCAGTCTGGAAATCTAGATCTACCTACATACGCTATTCTGGCGGTATTCTCGTCGTCTACCTCTTCAGTAGAAGAGTCATTTTCTTTCTCGCTTACTTGTGCTTCTTTGCGTTGTTCGTGTAACCTTATTATTTCTTTACGTATTTTCTTGTACATACTCTCTATACTATTGAGTGTCTTGTGCTTACCCTCGGCTATATTATCACTCCACCTGGTCAGGGTTCTCATTTCGGCCGGATCTTTGGTCGGATAATCTTGTTCCCTTATTAAACAATTAATCAGAAACTTTAATATCATGAGCTGGATCTCAGCTTTCCTTTGGGACATGGTTTCGCCAATACTTTCTGGATCATCCCCTGTACGGATGAAACGATACATTCTGTCTAAATCTTCTTTCATGTTCGGTAGGGTGACCAAATACTCGGACACCTGTCTTATACGTATGGAATATAGAACCATACTATCCTCGCCTGGAACTGGATCATAACCGCATTCAGTAAGAGCTCGTCGGATTTCTGCAACGGACTTATATTTGGGCGTACGCTGTAACGCACGTTCATGTAACTCGATTGTTCCTAGACGTCTACTTGGCGGCGGGGTACCAGGAGGACCTCCTCCTGCGGCCCCTATACTGGAATCATCGACTGATACTCTTCGTGCTGGCAGAGTGACTGATGTGGCGGGGATTTGTACTACTGGCTGGACCGGGGGTACCGTAGCAGGTACTGCAAGAGGTGCCCCGGTGACTGAAGGAGCAGGATTTACATTATTTACAGGAGCTGGTGGAACAGGATTTGCATATTCTGGGACTGTGTCGTCCAAATAGGACGAGAGAAAAATATCAGCTGCGGTCGGTTTGTGACGTAGCTTGGTCGGAACTAATGATGGCGGAAAATTACTGGATGCATCTGGGGTCGCTTTTGGCAAGCCCTCGGCAAGAAGAGGATACATACCCTTAATGAGGGCATTCCTCTGTCTGTCTGACTGTTCGGTTTTAACTCGTTCACCTATCTCGATTAATTCCCTTTCTTGTGCTCTTTCTATGGATTCTCTACTTAATTCTGACTTTCTGATTTCTTTTTCGGTTCTCTTATGAGATTCTTTGCGCCATAACTCGATGGCATCTTTCTGTGACTGTCTGGCTTTCTTTTTCCATAATACTTCTTCTACTCGCATGATGCACTCGGCATCCCACGTACCTGATACGGGCCATTTATACTTTTCTTCTAACTGTTTGGTGTACTCCACCCATAAATCTAGATATAATATGGCACTTATGCCATGCTTCTGATACATAAAATGACCTGGACTGTCCCTAGGCGGGACAGGAACTGCTTCTTCTAACAGACCTTTTCTAGTTTTTAACTGACGTAGTTTGGAAAACAAAGGCATGACTGGACTGTAATCTAGACACAATACAATACACAATGAACACGATAATTACACCACTTTCACTCCACGACATTAAAATACATGAATGACATTTTAAAATAACAGTCTTGACAAAATACTACCTGGAATACTGAAAACAGGATTCATGAATTTTCTCGAGAACAGAACTGACTAGAACAGAAACTAGATGCACTGCTAAAACAGTACGAACTTACCGGTCTCATAAAGAGACACGTCAGGACCCGCATCCACCTAAGTGGACACTTCGTGTTGGATCTGTGTACCACCAAACCCACGGACCAGAGTCAATTAGATTGACCCTGTCTAGATACTACCCCAGCAACGGTACTCACCGGGCAGCAAGAACGGAAGGCCTCGGACTGGACTGGACTGCTTCGACGCCGGACGGACGAACTTCGGACTTCTGTTACGGGTGGGCCTCCGGATACCTCGGACCTTGGACTCTCGGCTTGGGCTCTGGTCGGGACTCGCCGCGTTCCTCCACCGCCTCGTCTGGATGCTGGACCGCAACCTCCGTCTCCTCCGTGGGCCTGAGGGATACTTGAAGCAGAAATATCTGCCGGTGCGCAGAAGAGTTCCGTCACGGCTGCAGAGGGTCAGGGGGCATACGTGGCTTCACCGGCGCGTGGGGAAAGGGCAAGTCCCTATTCGGGCGCCATTATGTGGTATATAAATAAATAATACCGGATCTATTTTTGACTGGATATAGTAATAACAGATAGCTCAATAAATAAGAGTCAAGATTCGAGGTAGTAGGAGTTTGCAGGTTTAATACAGCATAAGGACAGGAACAGGACAACCTGCACAGGACTAGGATGGCAGCGCTGCCGGGGGCAGGATCGGAATCGGCGTAACATTTAATAACAGTGCACAAGTATATATACTAAAACAGTTGCATTACAATACATACGATAGGCGGAGCAGTGGGTGTGGTCAATAGCAGTCGCGAAAGATAAGGGTGAAAGTAGGTGTAACAAGAGGCGTGAACATAGACATGTGATGTAAACGTAACAGAATATGTCATAAATGGGGCGGAAACATGGAGGGGGCTACCTAAGGAGCCGGGACCTCTAACCTAGTGGTGCGCGCAAACTGACAATGACGTGTTACTAGGAGAAGCTGGGGGCTATGACTTCTGCGCTAGGAGCAGAGACTGAAGTCTGGAGAGTCAGGGCGACATGTACCTAAACACTATCTAGTATCTGATGTTTAGAGAACATGTTGATAGAATCCAAAAGTTATCGGGGTAAAGGCTAACAGACACTAAGACTGGTGCATGCATTACTCTACATGTAGTGCGTGTTGAAGAATATTAAATGACCATTAATACAGTATTTCTCTTACATGGAGACGTAAAGGCTAGACGATGACGGAAACTATTGATGCGATTCAGTAGCTTTAGGAATGCAGAGGAGGAGGGCTGGACTGATAACTAGAATCATAACATACTCTTGGCAGACTGGCAGGCAGAGCCAGGCCGAGCCGGGCACTGTGAGGCAGGAAGTAAGTGAAGGGTCAGGAACACAGGTGGGGGCTGTATCGCTCCTCAGCGAGGGCTCAGGAGACAGGAGCTGAATCTGGTGTCCGGGCCCTTTTGAGGCCTAGAAACGGGGACTTTTCAATGAAATAACGTGCACACTGAGAAACGAGGCAACGTAACTTTTACATAGGCCTAATACTCGTAGCTTTCACGAGAACTGGAAACTGGCATACTAGAGATGGACACAACTGTAATTGCGTCTTTAATCGATCATGGGGAATACATATGCATATTAATCATGCACATACAACATAGGATGGGGAACACGTAGGGACATAGAACATGGCAAAATTTACTTTTCCACAGAGGTTACAAATGAAGACAAGGAGATACTAAGGAGGGACTAACCAGCCTATTAACGAATCCGAAGCCAGCCTTTACAAATGACAATGAAGCAAGACAATGAAAAATATGGGTGGAGAGTGGGCGGAGCTTCAAGTCCATACTGCATTGCTTCAACTGGGTATGTCTGTGCCTTCCCTGAAGTGTGGGGTTAACAGAACACAGAAGCGAATCTGCACATAGCAAACACCTGGTCCGATGACTTCTAGAAGTTAATCAAGGTAGGAATCAATTTCTGACAAAAAAAAATCATTATTATTAATGTGCTTGCATATTCATTTATTTGATGGCTTTTTTGACAGCATATGAATTGTCTCCCGCCATTGATTTACCCCAAACTTTAATATCTTAAATGGCTAATGTGCTGTCTGGCTAAAAACTTATAAGGTTCCAAAGGCGAGACCTATTGGCTATGCCAATGCTTGTTTTTGTAGATGCCATGTAGAGGAGATGCCTAATACCATGCACTGAAGAGGATGTGGCATAACAGCATCATCTCTGTACTTTGGTGCTGGGGAGCATAGTTCGAGTCTTGACGTTATGGTCGTAACATCCAGTAGTTCTAACAGTCAAAAAATATTTCCTTTACAAATTGAACAGCTGCTTCTAAAAAGCGCTCCAATACTATCTGATGTATATCCCCTTTAGGCCATTGTTTTTATTTGTAACCATGTAAACATTTATAAGCACAGGCACGGCCTCGTATTCACACAGACACACACATTTAGATACACTAGCACAGCGGGTAAATGTGAATGCACGTTTCCATAGCGTGAATCACAGCATCACCAAAGCAATAAATAATGAACCTGGGAAATGTGTTTAAAGGTTCGCTTTGCAGTAATGTTTCGTTTCCGTCCATGCCATGTTCACGAGATGTCCAGTAGCACAAACTCAAGAGGATAGAGGATGTGGCATTACGGCCACATCTATCTCCTTTGGTGCTTGGGAACAAGGTTTGAGTCTTGATGTTAACTTAAAGCCCTATAATTCTGGGCAAAGCACTACATTTTCCTGTCTGTACAAAAAATATATATTCTTCCGTTATGACACTAGTGGTCCTGTAGAGCACTCCAATACCTTCGCTAAATGTTGCCTACATATAAAAAATGCGCTATAACAGATACAGCTGCCAACTTTGAAGCTGAGGATTATTATGGTGTAAATATGGTCTATTTGCCTACTTTTCAAGTGCCTAACAGTAAAACAAAAAAAAATCATTTCGGAAGATAACTACTGCTTCGAGAAAGCGCTTCAATACAATCTGCCTTATTTACTTTAAAGGCACGGATTCTATTTTTCACCATTTAAACAATTACAGGCACAGCCCCATTTATTCACAGATTTATAGAATAGTGCACAACGTCTAAATGTGC
Source organism: Lissotriton helveticus (assembly GCF_964261635.1). NCBI lineage: Eukaryota > Metazoa > Chordata > Amphibia > Caudata > Salamandridae > Lissotriton > Lissotriton helveticus. The sequence continues at coordinate 1,045,810,677 of NC_136061.1, read as the reverse complement.
ATGTATGTTTCTATAGCGTGCCTGAGAACATCATTAGAGCTCTACAGCACAGCTGCCCAGGGGCCATCTCACCCAGTCTTTTAAATAGAAACAAGGACACACGTGTCTCACACACCTACGGTCCCAGCACTCAGCCTCATAGCACTAACAGCTGCAGCTACAACAGCACTTGTTTATACGCTTTTTTGATTAATTTTAGGTCACATTAAAAAAAAGTCTGCTATGTCTCCCTATCGTGAGGGGTAGTCTCAAGGCCGGTAACTGCAAATAAACACACACACACTCGATATTATTGGACTGAAGAATGCACTGTGCTGTGCTCACTGCGCAGCGCTTTTCCCCATCGTCATATATTTATTCCCGCAACTGCGGGGCCGGCGGCGGGGCCCCCCCTGAGCGCGAGGCCCTGGGCAGCTGCCCATACCGCCCATGGCTAGGACCGGCCCTGGACATCAATGCAGCCTTCGGTCACATCACAGACAAAACTTATGGGCCAGTAGGACAATGTTTGCATGTACTCATGGGCTAGAGGACCAACAAAGAGCGGAAACTACCAGTAGTAAACATGTCTTATGTTATTTACGTGCTGCTTGCTGCTCGTTACTCGTGAGTTCGGGATAGTAAAACCAAGGCCAGGAACCCTAAGGCAAACCAGCAGCGACAGAGCTTTCTAACTCTGGATACTCCCAAATGACGTTCTTGTTTCTAAACCGATGTTCTACAGCTGCAGGGATTTTAAAATCAACTTCATTGTCCAATATTAGCCTGATGCATTGACACAAAAGGTGTGCAGTTAACAGTAATACTGCTCTCATACAGGCCTCCGTCCTTGACACAGCAGATACTTAACCACTCTCATTTTGACCTCTTGAATAAAACATGTTGGCTGATCTGTGAATAACATATCGAGGTAAGTTTGATTGCTCGGTCTTTTCCTTAGAAGCCACGTGTTGCTGTACCTAGGAAGGAATTTACTCAAAGGGGCGGCAGTGCCCCTCTGGATTTAGGATTCTAATCTAGTGCCGCTGCTGCACGAACCGATAGGGGTTCAATTTCTTTTTTTGATTTCAAGCCTTGCGCTTTGGTAATGAAGATTGAAGAGGCTGTAAACACTCATGATGACCCCTTTCTTGTTTTCTCAACTTGCTTTCAGAGGCCTTGGTGGCATTACCAGTTTGATACGCTGTTTCCATAGAAACCCAAGTTTGGCTCTCGAGGAAGCAGCTCAGTCGCTTGTGACATTTTTCATCCACAGTGCCTTGCCCCCATGGGCCATTATCGAAAATAACCCAGCTGCGGTGAATCTGTCAGAGTTTATTTTATGTCCTCCTGTTCAGGATCTCTATTTACTGTCCAGCCTGTTTTTAGACGTCATGTAACCGAGATTGAGAAAAATGTAGAGAGTCGAGATCCAACAGCACGGCAGTTTATTGCAGTGAAAGTGCAGGCTTCGAATAAAGCTACGTTCACTTGCAACTACCTGAAATAAGACACAGTGTTTCTGAAAACAAAATAATAACCGGTGCTCCTTTTTAAGCTTTAGTATTCTGCCCCGGTTTCTTTAGAATCTCATTCCATTCTCCTGAGGTATGGCTGCTGACGGTTATTAAAGTTATTTCAGATCAAAAGAAGAGCAGTTTAGGCCATTAAGCCTGAGAGTTGTAGCCACCCGCCTTTGGGGTTGTCTGCACATTTATGTTGACCAGTGCTTAATCTGTGGCTCAGAAATTATACTGAAGTCTTTTAGGCATTTAAAGTTTTACTGATATGTTTAGAGCAATTCGGTCTTTTACAGTCCATCTTCCCAACTCAGCCTGGGACAAGTGAATGGTACTCACTTGGACCCATCTTATGGTATACTGTGCCTTGTTAAGGTTATAATCAATCCAGATCCGAAATTACCATACAATTAAGGTCTCATGTAATACTTCACCCCTTAACATTCAGGCTTGGTACCTCAGTGATAGTCTAATTTTGATTGTGACAAAGACATGTTGACCCCTTATGATGTTTAAATTGCCTTTCTTCCTGCATCTTTGGGCCTACGGGGTTGATTGCCAGCTTGCTGTACCTTGCTCTAACCAGCATTCAGTTGCCACTAAAATACACAAAGTGTTTGCTAGTTTGAATTTATTTTATTGGAAAGGAGTTGTATATTGTAGCACGAGGTCTATAGACGTGTAAAGAGGTTTGTATTCATAGTCGATATCAGTGGCGGCTGGTGAACTGTGAAAGTCGTAGGGCGTAAATAACTTAGTGTAACATAGATCACGTGGGTAAGTGAATGAAACAAGTCTGACGCCCCTGGGGAAAATTTTCGTTGAAGAAATGGTGTATTTCGTAGTATAATTTTCACCTATTTACAGAAATAATAAAAGAGGCTTATAAACTACACATTTACAATCAAAAGAGTGTTGCGTTGCTATTTGCAGTCTGCCTCTCTCTACATTTCTTCCTCATTCTTCTTCTCTGTAGTTTGTCTGTATCTATTCACTGTTATAATCTTTTCTGATGTCTGTCTCTGTTATCATTCCTCTATGCTATCTGTCTCTCCTATGTTATTCGATCGTTATTTATGCTGTTTCTATTGCTATCCTCAGACTTAGGTGTTCTGACCTTCCTCTTTGCCGTCTTCCCTATTCTCTGCTCCTGTCTCCACTCAATACTTTCTCAATGTAATCTACCTCTGTGCTGCTCACTAACCTTTCTTCAATTACCATTCCTCCGACCACTGCTATTCTTTCTCTACGATGTGCTTGATTTCTTAAACAATCCCTCAACATCTTTCTGAAGCGTCATAGGAGGCAGCTTTGAAGCACTAAATGTTTTCATTGTTTGTAGACATTGGCACTTAGTGTGAGTGAAAAAACTGTGTAACTCAAACGATGCCTGACTTGTAAACATCATTCAGTGACTCACTCAACGCCTCAGCAACGTCGGAATACAAGGAAAAGCATTGGACTGGATCATCTCGTTCCTCACCGGAAGATCCCAGAGAGTCCGCCTCCCCCCTTTCAAATCAGAGGCCACCGAAGTCATCTGCGGCGTACCACAAGGATCATCACACAGTCCCACCCTCTTCAACGTATACATGAGTCCCCTCGCATCCATCGCACGACAACACAACCTCAACATCATCTCCTACGCAGACGACACACAGCTGATCCTCTCCATCACCAAAGACCCAAACACCGCCAAAACCAACCTACACGAAGGAATGAAAGAAGTAGCCGAGTGGATGAAGAACAACCGTTTAAAACTAAACTCGGACAAAACGGAAGTCCTCATCTTAGGATCATCCCCCTCTGCCTGGGACGACTCATGGTGGCCTCCGGCCCTAGGAACCGCACCCACACCCACGGACCACGCACGTAACCTAGGCTTCATCCTGGACTCCTCCCTCTCGATGACCAGACAAGCCAAAGCCGTCTCATCATCTTGCTTCAACATCCTACGCATGCTCAAAAAAATCTTTCGCTGGATCCCCACCGAAACAAGAAAGACGGTCACTCACGCACTGGTCACCAGCCGACTGGATTACGGAAACACCCTTTACGCCGGAACCACAGCCAAACTACAGATAAAACTCCAACGCATCCAAAACTACTCAGCCAGACTCATATTGGACATCCCTCGGCAAGCTCACATTTCCGGCCACCTGAAAGACCTCCATTGGCTTCCCGTCAACAAGAGAATAACGTTCCGTCTCCTCACCCACGCACACAAAGCCCTCTACGACCTAGGACCAGAATGCCTCAACACGCGAATGTCCTTCTACACCCCCACCCGCCAACTACGATCGTCCAATCAAGCCCTCGCCGCAATTCCTCGCATCCATAGATCCACCATGGGTGGAAGATCCTTCTCCTACTTAGCGGCCAAAACCTGGAATTCCCTCCCCACCCACCTCCGCCTTACTCAGAACCACCTTTCCTTCAGAAAGCAATTAAAAACTTGGATATTCGATAAGTAAAGCACCCCCCTCCCTCAAGCGCCTTGAGACCCTCTGGGTGAGTAGTGCGCTATATACATTTTGAACTTGAACTTTACCCTATAATTTATGGCGCCCAAGAATAAAAAGAGCCGGCCGGTATTACGGGTGGGGGGGAAGCGGGATAAATAAAATAAATAAAATAAAAGTCAAACGTACCTTCTTCTTCCCGCCTTCAAGTTCCGACTCCGAGACTCCACCGACCACTAGACTCCCGACTCCCGCCGTCGTCACGCAGGAAGGCTGTAGGCAGCCTCCCTCTCCTTCACCACAGCACAGCGCTGTGATTGGTTCGGCCGGCTGCCCCAACCATGTCATTTCTCTCTGTATGCTGCAGCATATTAACAACAGTGGGAAAGCCACTCCCCCCTGCCCTCGAGTAACGCCGCCCACTCTCTCAACGAGGAACTTCTGCTTTCTCGCCGTGCGAGAAGGTAGAAACAAATGGTAGTTCTCTACTATTTGTTTCTGCCTTCTCGCACGGTGAGAAAGCAGTGGGGCGGCGCCCAAACGCCCCCATGGAGGATCCGCCACTGGTCATAATATACATTATAGATGCAAACATTGGGGATATAAAATAAAATAGAACATGGAAAGTGAAAAGTAGTTTCTGCATCCTCAAGGTTTCATTTTTTTTTCTTAAAACAAATTTCTATTGTGTCAAAAGTCACGTAACCCAGGAAACATCTGCCGTAATAGACATTGCGATTCATTCCTATTGACGTTTAATGTACACATTTTCTTTATCACTGTGGTAGAACAAAGGAACATAAACACAACAAACCCCTCCCCCCCTCTCCCCCCCCATTGCTCAGGGTTTTATTTTTAATCGGAATATTTGTCCTGCATAGCAGTAAATGGACATAAACATGTTCATATGATAACAATTTAGATAATGCAACATAAAATATATTCTAAATGCTTTTGTGGGGTAACTGGTTTGACTGTTGCTAATTTTGTGTTTTCCGATGGGTTTTTTCTGATACAGGCGACAAAAGGCCAGAGAGAGGCAACAGAAGCTTCTTGCTGAATTTGCTTCGAGGCAAAAGAGCTTCATGGAAACTGCTATGGATGTTGGTAGGTTTTGCCAATAATTTAATACTTATTTTAGTCGTTGAAGGTAAACATTCCAATGGAAAATTGCAACCACTGTAAATCACTTTGGTTGTAAAACGTTTAGAACTGATTGTCACTGCCTTTAATAATCCGTAACATTTGTTTCATGACGTCTCCTGCCACACCCACCATGCCCACCCTGTTTGCCTAGAGCCTTTGATGGAAATCCAGAACCTCTGAGCATTGAGAATAATTGCACAAATGCACTTCCCTGAGGTCAAGACGGATTTTGTTACTTATGCTTTGTGGTAGTTGGTAGACCACAGAAACCGAATCTCTGAAACGTTTTCTGCTCCATCTTTCCATCAGTCTTTCACCTTATTCATCGTAGCCTTAATTTGGTTAGTATTTGAAAAGGGAGATTGGGTGTCTAACTTTGACTGGAGGGACGTTTTTTTCCATATCTTAGTTTCTGATGGATCCATCTACCTGTGGATTCCTTACCTTCTGAATACCCCAATGTTGCCAGCATTCCATGGAAACTTTTCTTGACAGCTTTCCCACATCGGCGAGGACATCGCAATACCCATGGCTCCGCATGATGCCAATGGAGCCATAAGAGGCGTGGTGACGTCAATTCCCTTTTTTCTTTACCTTCTACATGTAGCATTTCTTTCACAAGTTCCCCATAGAGTTAGGAGTCTTTCAACATTTTTTCTGGAAATTGCAACATTGTTTCAGGTAAAATGTCTCCACCAAGAAAATCTGGTTTCAAGGTGTGCTGAGAATGTGAGGGTCAAATGTCAATCATGGTCCCTCATGAAGACAGTCTTTGGTGACGAAGTTCGGACCACAACGTCAACGATTGTTCATCATGTTAACAGATTAACCCCAAATGGTTGAAGGAGAGAGAAGCAAAAATCTTCATGTCCAAGACAAGAAAGGATAAAAGAGGACTTTGAGAGTCGAGTCACAGCATTCCTAAAGTCATCGTATCGGAAGCCTAAGTATTCCTGCCTCATTGGACGCCGATGGAAGTTCAGCAGGAATCACCAGCACTTGTTACACTGTCTCTGAAGTTGGCTGGATCCACTAAACAGGTGCCTTTGTTGACGTTGAGACATAGATCTCGAAGTGAAGGTCAGAGATTTCTTGGAGAGGAATGTGAGAAGTTGGCCTGATATATGAGTATCTTTTTTTCTTACAGTCATTCACTCAGCAGTCAGTCTGCGCTCTGGTCTACACAAATGAATGAAGAGTTTCATCAGCATGGGGCAAGGTGTTAGGCTATGCTGAAACATTTGGGAAAGTAAGAGGATTCCGGCAGTAAAGTAGAAATAACCAGAAGTTTGTGTGATGATAATGGAGGGAGAGATGAAGATTGTACACGTTCCTTCAAGAACACTTCATTCACAGCAGGCAGTCCCAATATTGCTACCATCTACAAGACTCTCTACAAAATGGCATGCTTCACACCCAATCGCAATTAATCTCTCAAATTAAAAATGTAACACTTTAGACAACAGAGAAAACTTCAACGCCCACTGATGATGGATTCCACAAACTCGTAAATGTCTAGACATTGTTTGTTAGATAATGTTCTGCATTGCAGGATCTTATTTGATAGTTATAAAAATGTGTTTGGTCCCCTGTTTGTGCCCGCTCCAGAAACCATTACAAAGTTTTTTTTCATGTAAGCAGCATCAAAGAATGTCTATAGCCATGAATATTTGAAGTAGAACTGTCTAATGGATGACTAAACAGGTGTAATTGTTCATGAATGTTGGTTAAAACGCTCACATTTGAGGTTTACATTTCACTGTAGCATCTTTCAATACAAAATATAATGCTATAAGTTGAACAACATGAATGTAAAAATGGAGCCTTTAGGCTTACATTTAACAGAGAAGCAACAACAAAAGCTGCAATATCATAGGTGATATCAGAGAAAAAAATCACTACCATCCAAAACCTCTCAAGAGGAAGATGTTCCTCTGGAAATTAACAAAGATACCTCACCACCATCTTTTTTTATTTTTACTGACCCACTAATGTGTAGGAACGGTGCTAAATCACCTAGAAGAGTGGAAAACGAAAACAGCAAACAAATGGTTACTAAGCATCATCCAAAGGGGCATATTAAGTTTGCTTCAGACCATTTCTAGCTTGTGTCCTTCCAAAATTAAGATCGAAATCCCAACTTCCCATCCTACAAAAAGAGAAACTCTACTCTTAATAGCCAAAAAAAGCAGTACAAAGGGTTCCCTTGCATCAATCAAAAAGAGGAGTGTACTCGAGATATCTTATTGATGCTGAAGAAAACTCATCTCATTCAATACCAACCAATATTAGATCTGCGTCTGTTAAACATTCGTCCTAAAAGAAAAGTTCAAAATGTGTCACTTCATCATATTTCCCCTTAATTCAGGAAAAATTATTATCTATGCTTAATAGATCTTCAAGCAAGGCAGCGGGGGAGGACTGGAATTTTATAAAACTTTTAAGGATGTTTTGATGTTGCCTTTCAGGCAGGTGATAGGGTCTGTTGGGGTAAGTTGGAAACTCCCAGAGTCATGGAATAGGACGCAAATAGTTTTTTTCTTAAAAAAAGATAAACCAGCAGAGGAGTGTGGGTCGTATAGACCAATCTCACTGATAAATACTGATACAAAGATTTTTGCAAAAGTACTAGCAAATCGGTGTAGGAGAGTGGGGTCTGCAATCCTATGGTCACCCCAGATTTTTGCTTTTTGCTTCACTTGTTTACGACTTTCCCTGGCTGTGGGCCTGCTAATAAGACCCACAGCCTAGCTGTTCTCTCTCTAAATTGAAATCCATGTACTTTAGGTGCATTTACCAATTGGTACTGGGCCACCTTATCAGTCCTGTACAGTGTACCTTAGGTACCCAGGGCATAGGTGTACCCAAGGCCTACCAGGGGCTGAAGCATGTATTATGCCAACCCTGGCTGGCCATCTAAACAGACACAACTGGCTGGTAAGACAGCTGGGGCAAGGTGGTGTAATCACCCTTTGCTGTAGATATCGCTACCTATATCTAACCCCAAAATGGACACATATATTCCTATCAGTCACTCCTATGGCAGGCCTTATCAATCCTGAAGGCAGAGTGCTTGGAATTATGTGAGATGGTGCTCTAGCATGAGCTGAGCCTGTCTGCAGCTTGCGGAACCTAAGTCCTTATAGCTGTTCCATGATAACGCTATACCATATACTCTTAAGTGCATTATATATTTATAATCCTCGCGGTTGAATGCTAACTCTGGTATAACATTATCAAAACATGTCGAGTAAGGTGTCATACGAATTGGAATACTACCCCCTCGCCAATTCTGGCGACGGGGGTAGCATTCCACCCTTCTTGAGGGACACGACATGTATGTAACTGTGAACCCCGGTTAAAGTTAACTCGAGCCTCAGCATCACAAAATGGATGCTGCCACCACAGACACAAGTCTGACCTCCTGCTGCTGGGAGTCCTTCCAGCGAGGGAGGCCTGGACAAAGGGTTTCCTGCCTTGGGAGGTGCTAGCACCACCCCAGACAGGATTTTGTGTATTGAGGTAGGGAGGCCTGAAAGGAATGAGACATGCCTGGGGCACACAAGGTGTCCCTGTGCATACAACGGTTCAAACCAGTTGCTGGGGCACTCCAGCCCCAGCTCTGGCGCGAAACCGGACAAAGGATAGGGGGTGTAACCACCCCCCTTCCTAGTCCCACCCATAGGAGGGACCTAGTTATAGTACAGCCCCCTTTAGGAGAATAAAGGTAGGAGCTGGTCCCATTCCAAATTAGATTTATCCTGACAACTTTACAAGAAGAAACTCTGGACTTCGACGTTCTGCTCCACAGAAGACTGAAGAATCTCCCTTGTGGGCAAGGAGTGTCCACCCTGCAACTGCAGGCACCATCAAGCGTCCTAGCGGTCCACTTTGTCATCCTTCCTGCCGGATCCAGACTTCAGAGCCCGACGAGACCCGAACTCCCAGACCTCTCCGACCTCTACCTACATCTGCAGCACAGCTGAGACCCGTGGGTGCGACGAGACACGTGGGACCGGCCATCTTGAAGAGACTGCACTTCGCTTCCAGCACGACTTTTGAGGCATCCTCGAGAAAGTGCTTTGGGGATTGAGAAGCCCCAGCCCCGAGCAGCTCCTGCACCAAAGAACAGCCCTCCAGCATCCACGAGATCTGCGTTGGGCCCTTTTGCTTGATTGCTGTTCGACGCGTTGTCTGGTCACTTGCCGGCTGGCTAGTGACCTCCTAGACGACGATCCCAGAAATCTACACTGCTGGTCTGGTTGCTCCAGACTGGCCCTTGCTCCCTTCCAAAAGAGGAGCACCCTGGACCCTCCTGGTCCACTCCAGACGCCGTTTCCACTCACCGCGTGGGTTGCCTTTGCCAAGGCCTGTTGACTCCAAATCCGGATCCGACACCGCCGACAGCGAGAGCCTGCGTGGGACAGCTCATGCCTCATCCTGGTCGTCGAAGACACCTCCTGGACCACGTGTCTGCAGAGACAAGCGTCCACTCTTCACCTGATCGCGACGACAGCCTCTGGTTCCCTCCTGGTTCCACATCGGTCACTGGCTAGTGACTTTGAACACTGTCCCCTCTGCTTTCAGGTCCTCTTCTTCCTCGATCCACCCGTGGATCGCACCGGACATCTTCCTCCTAGTCGCCTGCAGCATCTTTCTTCAAGGCTCCATAGACTTCGACGAGGAAACCCGACACACTTTGACACCTATGCACCCGCAGCCCGTGGGTGAGGTAACAAGAGCATTTCGGTGCTCAAGGGTAGATTAACTCGCCTAGTGTCCAGATTTCCAGTCGTTTTAGTCCTAGATATTAAAGACTGTCCGTACTCACCTTTTTCGTAAACTGTAAAGTCCATTGACTTTGTTCCGCATCTCGCGTGTGAGTTCACACTCTGCACACGCGTCCCGTGGGCCTCCTGTTACTTACCTAAGGTTAAGATAGTGTAGCCCCAGCGATCCTACAGCCTCTGGACAGCTCCTTTCCTTCTATCGCTTTCCTTATACCATTTACTTAGTATATGGTTTGCCGTGCCCCTAGGGCACCATTGTAATTTTGTGCAACTTATCGTATTTTTCCTCAGAGATTGTCATGTGCTTAGCCCTCTGATCTCATAAAGAGTTCAGAGGTGTTTGTTATTAATAAATATACTGTTTATTTGTATAACAACCTGTGTGGTGTCCTTTCATCTGGTATTCAAGGGGTTATATGTGGTAAAACAGCTGGCTTCACATGCCAAAAGTGTTTAGCCTAAGACTGCTTTGTCCATGCTACCATTAGGATAGCTGGTCTATAAGGTTGACTTACAAACAATCACCATAAGGGTTGTTTGGACTGATACAAGGTGATCACTAGAACTAGTGAGCATCATATATCCGGCCAACTTCTCACAATCGGCTTGCCCCTGTGATGCCCAGCTTGGTTTCCCCTCAACAACACAGGTTTATTCAAAATAGAGATACTACTGCCCATGTCAACGTGGCAGTGACCGCTTATGATGTGGCCAATACAGGACCTACTCCACCTACCCCACTCGGTATGATTTTATTAGATGCTGAAAAAGCGTTCAACCGAGTGGGGTGGGCTTTTCTTTGGGCCACGCTTATGGGATCAGGGGTCAATTCAAGAAGTGGATTGGATACAAGCTTTATATGAAAAACCCTGTGATAAATTGGCATATTCAGGCTTGTTGTCATCTATATTTTCGGTGGCTTTTGGTACTAGACAGGGGTGTACCCTTTCACCCCTGCTATTTGCATTATATATAGAGCGTTTATTCTTGCTCTGCAAAGTAACCCCCAAATTAGTGCTTTTACTATCGGAGCAAACTCCTTAAAGGTTATCGCATATGCGGACGATGTAGCGGTGTTTTCCACAGAACCAGGGAAAGCAATGAAGGAGATAACAGAGTCGGCTACTGGGTTTGGCTCGATTTCAGGGTATAAATTAAATGTCAATAAGACCCAAATTTTGCTTAATCATAAATCGCTTGATTGTGTGCAGGGAGCTTGCTCAGTTGTTATGTATTTGGGGGTTAAGTTATCGGCACAAATTGAGAAAATTCTCTCTTTCAATTATGAAGGTTTACTAAAAGCGACAGTTAAATCCTTTAAAACCGGCATAAGCTGCCCCTAGATATTATAGGGCGAATCAATACAGTTAAAATGAAAATGTTGCCAAAATTTGTATATCTTTTTCGCTCTATTCTACTGTGAGACCCTAATTTTTTTCAAAGGACTAGAAGGCACGATAAGTAGTTTCATATGGGGATACAAGAAGGCGAGACGAGCTATAGAACGGCTTACGCTTCCGTTCTGTCAGGGAGGTCTGGAACTGCCGGTCGCCTCCATAGCCTGATCAATCCTGCTAGCACCTTCTTTTTTCATAAATTTATGTTGTGGGAAGAGAGTAAAATGTTTTTATACAGAATAACTGATCCAAATTATTTCAAAAGAGTTACATTCAAGACTGTACGGGACATTATTTTTATTTGGCGGGCGATTCTGCACAGGGGCAATATATCTTTATATCACAATAAATTTCCTCTATGGTCTAATCCTGTTCTACAAGGGATATTCCATGATATGGTGAGAAAAAACTGGGCAAGCTGGGGAGTAGAATGTCTAGGTGGTCTGTTTGATTATAATGGTTTTGTTTCTTTTGAGAGATTATAGATCATTTATGAAATCCCAAATCATATGATGTGCAAGTACTACCTGATTCGGAATTATTTTTTAAAACACTTAAAGTTGATTAATATAACTGGTTCGGATGTCTGGGATTTTACATATGATGATGCAGTGAAATCTATGATCAGTAGGTGTATAAATGGTTAGGTAGTTATAGAGTGGACAATTGTGAAAAATTGACTAAACGATGGAGTAAGGTATTGGAGACACCAGTAGAGGCTAGTACTATCGCGCAAGCCTTTAGTACTATAAAAGAAGTGGTGCATTCTACTAATCTAAGATTGCAGCAATATCGGACGATATGCCTTCTATGCTATACCCCTGAAAGAATAGCTAAATGGGCGTCTAATTACACAACTACTGGTAGGACAAAGTGCCTAAGATATGATCTGCATTCAGCGGATATTAAACCAATGTTTGCAACATGCCCAGAGTTTATGATATTTTGGCGGGATGTCTGGAATGTTCTTTCTCAGAAGCTGGGGTTGGAAACACCTCTGACGACAGGGGAAATTATGTTGGGCTGTAGGAATGTGGGTTCCAAAATTATTGGTCTACTAGCTATTTTGTTGGTTTTGGCAAGGCTGACTATTGCCTGGGTGTGGATTTTTACCAATACCCTGTTATGGATTGGTGGCTTCTTGTCAGACAGAGGTACGATATGGAACAGGCAATTGGCTAAGACAAGAGGCATCCGTTCAGTTGTTAAATGTAATGTAATTTGGTGTCTATGTTTTAGGCAACATAATTAGATGTATGAAGGTGTCTATTCTGATTTAAGTAAGCTCTTTGGTTTAAATAGTTATCTGTTAGATATTATTTTATGTTTTGCTCTCTTCCTCCTGTTACTTATTTGTCTCTTAATTCCTCTCCATGTGTGATGCTGTTTTTTGATATATGCTTATATTCAGTAGGGTTATTGTCTGGCCGAATTTATTTGCATAATGTATCATCCAATCGTTGACAAATAAAAATATTTATTAACATAAAAAATAGATCTTCTAAACACTTATTTTCACATTCACATTGGGATTCAGGTAGAAAAAAATCTCAGATTTCTGGTGCGGAAATCCCACTATCAATACAGTATTCTACTAATCGGCCTCAAATCGGCTCCATGAGCCTTCTCAAAATGCACGGCAGTAATGGCTGCACATCGGCATAAAAAGAAACTAATTGAATACCCATATCTTGATGATTAGTTGATAAAAGCAGGTGCTTTCATGAAAGCAAAACAAGGTTTCCAGTTCACAATGAGTCTTCTGAAATGTCTAGGATTTAATATCAACATGGCAAAAAAATCAATCATAGACCCAGTTCAGGCTCTCACTTACTTAGGGGCACTAATAGGTACAAAGACCGAAACTGTCTTTCCTTCGGAGGTGAGGATATAGTCTTTCCATCAAAAGTGTGTTTTTTAAAGACCTGCTATCCCACCACTTGTCATAATGCCTCCGGATCCATGGCAATCTGCATTTACATAATTCCAAATGTGAGACTACATATGTAACCTATTCCGCAGTGTTTAGAGGACCAATGGTCACAGAAAAGAGTCAATTACGAAGACCGTCTTCTTCTGATTCAAGCAAAAAAGTCTCTAACTTTGTAATATTAACAGATGTTTTTCTAACAGGTTTGGGAGCAAATCGAAACCACTGACGATTCAAGGCCCTTGGTCTCCAAAGAAACAAACTAATCACATCAAGCTGTTTGTACTGAAAGCAGTCCATCTTGCACAGATAGCTTTTTGCCATCCCTAATATCAAACGACATAATTTAAATAGACAATGCCACCACTATGCATTATATAAACCAGCAGGGCGGTACCAGGTCAAGGCACTTGTCCCTCTAAGCACAAAGCATGTGGTGCTAAGCTCTAGCCAGAGGAATAAACTTTACAGCAATCCATATTCCGGGGCAATGAACCAGGAACAAGATTTTCTCAGTAGACATCACAAAGTAAACTACAAAGGGTCTTAAACAATGAAGTAGCATCATCTATCTTCCATGAATGGGGTTTTCCAACACTAGATTTATTTTCCAGAAAACAAAACTAAAAATGCCAAGACTTGGCGTCCATGACAGCAGGACACAATTCACTGGGCAATGCCCTTTTGATCGACTGGTCAACAAATATTCATTAAGATAGGCTTTTGTTCCTCGGTAAGCTATACCGGTTCTTTTTACATTCCAGCAGCCACTTTGTTTTCAATATGATAAGCTTGCTACTCTGTTCAAGCACTTATGATTATCAGTGAAGATCGATAGGTAGTGCAGAAGAAAAGGTTACATGCCTGTGGTCCTGGTTCTGCATTGTAGGAATCTTTACTGAAGTCATAGATGACCCACCCACCTCCCCGTCTGCTGATGTATACTGCTGTATAGCAATACATATGTTTGCATACATCTTCTCTTCACTATTACCCTGAAAAAAGAAGCGAGTGAGTGAGGCATCTACTAGTGCAAGGCATTCTAGGTGCGTTACCACCCAGTCTCTGAAAGGGATAGGGTTATTTTTCAGTCTGTTAAATGTAAGTCTAGAGGCTGCATTTTTGGATTCATGTTAGTCACCATATAGTGCCATTGTGCTATGCTTTCTATTGAAAGATGCTACAATGTAGTCTTATACCTAAAACTGGAGTGTTTTAACTGAATATTTATAAAAAAAATTACACCTGCTGAAAGTCTAGCATTCAACAGTTGTATTTCAAAGATTCATGGATAAAGCCATTCTTTGTTGCTGTTTCCAAGTGAGTAAAACTTTTAATGGTGTTTCCGGGTCCGAACAAATTGCAAGGAATTATTTAAGCGTTTGTGACTTCAATGGAGATTCCTACAAGACAGAACCAGACCTACAGATATGTAACCGATTCATCAGATGATTGAGCTGTGTTTAGTGCAGTGCATCAATCATGATATGGTAAACACTTAACAGCAATATAAACATTTTGTCAGATTCTAGATATTAAAACTTTATAAGCTGATATTTAAATACAGCAAATCATTTATAACCTTGCTGTGCCATTCGCTGGCATTAGGATGTGTTCTCCATAGAGTCCTCATTGCCAAGGTACCCGCATGTTCTAACATACTGCACAATTTGAGATATTCCAGCTCTAATTATTTATATTATGTATAATCTCTTAGCATATCTTGAGCTCTAATGATTGTTCTGTATTGTTATACTAATATGATTTTCTTAAACACTTAATAAGATTTGTAAAAAAAAAAAAATGAATGGCCCCCCACTGATCCTGGTATGGTTACTTGTAATGCGACCCCTTCTCTGTATTGAAACCCAGTAATGGATAACTCATCTATGGTACTGGGGTCAGAGTGTATTAAGAGTGTTTGTCCACCATATCTAAGAGTGTGGCTATCCCACACCAGACCAATTTCCTGCTCTGAGGTAAATCAACAGGGCCCCATTTCCAGGCCCTTATTTACTAAGTATTCTTCAGGTAGAATCATTATGACCTTTCACAAGGGAGACCCAAAAAATGAGGAAGATTAGCACATGAAAATGGCTATTTACCCTCCCCGCACTGATCCCCGAGTTGATTGATCTCCATTTCAAAGGATGTTTTTCAAATACTTTAACATCAGTTATCTGATAGACATCTCGCCGCAGATTCCTTAACTTAGAATATCCCCAGGTGTGAACCTGGATCCGGAAATGTTTTGCAGCAGCACCTCTGCGTGCCAGGGGATGGCGCCACATGACCTCGCCCTGACGTCGTCCTTGTACGTGGCGTCAGCGAGGTCACATAAGTCCCTCCCGGTGCGCTGACGTCAGTTTCCTTCTTTTCCGTGTGCAACGCGGATCCGGAGTGAGCTTCTCTGGCCTGTTTTCAGGCCTCATTTTCAACGCTTCACGTAGAGTACAGTGTGCGATGCCTTCGGGCTTCAAATTTTGTAATTCTTGTTCGCGGCAGATGTCGGAGACAGACCCGCATCTTATTTGTATGTGGTGTCTGGGTGAGCACCATGACTCCACGGACTGTGAAGCCTGCCAACGTCTTAAACCAAAGTCTCTGCGGGAGCGCCGTTTGGAGCTTCTCTCTGCACGGCTGTCCCGGGCGGAGTCGTCTCACCCCCCTGCCTCGTCGCCGACTGCAAGTCCCTCTACTGTCCGGTTCTGCTGTCGATCGCCCTCTGGGGCCCAGGGCTGTCTTTCTCCAATTGGTAAGTCGAGGCGCTTGTCGCCTAGGTCATCAACCTCACCTTCTTCTGTTGTCAGGGGCACTGGTTCCCGGAACTTTCCGGACGTCCGCTCCCGACGGTCGTCCCCGTCTATCCCCCCATTCCGGGTGTAGGGGCGACTCGGGCCCAAATGGAGGCCTATGCTACGGCCTTGCAGGCCTCCCTTGGGTCCTCTCCCGTTCCTAGGGCGTCCTCTGCTTCTTGTGAGGTCTCCGACGGACTCGCCGGCGGGTTCGCCCCCGGCGCCAGTTGAGCCCTTGCCTCCAGGAACGTCGGAGATGTGGTGTCGTTAGGGCGCGGCCTGGCTGGGTCCTCCTCTACGCTCCACGTGCGTGATCATGGCGCCTCTGCTGCGCTGCATAGCCCTGTGGTGCCGCAGGTGGTTGCCAGTGCTCGTAGCCCTGACTTGAGCACACCCCAGCCTTCTGGGCAGGCGGCCTCCTGTCCGAAGCTAGGGTTGGCGCCGTCCCGGCGCCGGAGGCTCGCCTCCGCCTCTGCTCCTTTCTCCGGAATTGGAGCAAGCTCTGGATGAGGCACAGCCGGCGCCGGAAGATTGCCTCTCCGGCGACGACTTCTTCAGAAGGGGAGCTTGTCATAGTTTTGGCGCCGGATGGCGCGGACTTGACGCCGGAGGCTGCCGAGTCGGCGTCTGACGAGGCACAATCGTGCCGACATGTGTCTTTTAGACGCCGTGTTTACGCAGTGTAGAGGCCTCTGGAAAAAGTTCAGCGCCGCCCTTCCACACGGTGTCATTGGATCTGGTGCTGCCAGTGCCCCCCTTGGAATTTGTGGAGCTTCCTCAGGAGCTTCCAGATCCTGCAGGCTGTTTGCCTCCCCAGGAGCCCTGTCAGGATCCTCATTCTTCCATGCGGCTCCCTCCCGTGTGGCTTTGGGCGCACCCTCAGTGTCTTGGGAGGGTCAGCCTACAACCCTCCCCACTGATGAGCTGTTTTCCCCTCCACGGAGGGCTACTGGGGCTGGTGCGGCTTTTTTGATAGTGGTCTCTTCGGCCACCCGCATCTTGAATATGCAATTCCCCTCTACTCCCTTGTCGGTGGACCCCTTGCTGGAGGACCTCCACTGTGGGTCTGGCAATGTGGAGCCGCTTCTGCCTTTTGAGGCATCCTTCTATGATGCTCTCTTGGGTACCTGGGTCTGACCTGCTTCAGGTAATCCGATGGCACGCTCAGTTTTGCACCACCACCGTCCAGCTCCACGTGACCCGGCCTGTCTTTTTGTGCACCCTGATGCACCGGGGTTTGTGTTACAGACCTCCTTTCCTTCTCTGCCTCCTCCAGGTGGCTTGAATCCTGGGGGTAGAAACGTCTTTTCATCCTCTAGTGCAGCCCTTCGGTCTTTAAATACTGTGTGTGTTTTGGCTCGGGCTACTTCTGCCCTGTGGGACTTTGCAGAGTCTTTGCTTACTGCCACCTCCGAAGGTGCTCGCGCTGATCTTCACTCCATTCGGGATGTCCGAATTCACAATCCGTTCAGCCTTAGATACTGCGGATTCTTTGGGCGAGCCATGGCTATTTCTGTTGCCTTACTGCATCACGCTTGGTTGCGAGACAGTGTTTTCCCTGAAAATATCTGGTTGATTTACCCTTTGATGTGGTTTTGCTCTTTGATGCTCACGCCGAGTCGGCGGTTCCCCGGCTGCTGAGGGGGTTTCGTACTCCCACTTATGTCCTTTTAGACCTGTCTTCTGTGGTACTTTTCAATTCTCATCCTTGCGCTCTGTGTTTAACGTGGGCAGTGAGCCTTTAGATGTGCTCTGTGTTTAACATAAGCAGTGAGCTTTACGTCTTCTTTTTTATATGGTCACGGGTGATTACCCTTTTATTAGCATCTTTGGATGCGTTGTGCTTTCAGTTGCCTGTTTGCCTTCTGACCACAGATTGCTGTGTCCTCTGCTTGTGGTTTTCAGCCGGTGGCACAGCTCGGTAATGTCATTATGGCCCAAACTCTGTTCATGGGTGCCGTTCGTTGCTGCATTCTATGGCCTGGTTTATTGCCCTAAGAGGTGTCCCCCTTTATCCGGGATATGCATACTCCATGTGGGGTAATTGTATGCTATTATATAGCCTTGCTTTCTCATCTGGGCCTGGAGATGCTGTGGGCTCCATGCGCCAATTGTAGGTCCGTTGTACGGTGTTCTATGTTTTTCCTTGGTGCCATCTGCTTTCGCCATGATTATCCACCTCTTTTGAAGGTTTCATGGTCTCTTCTTTGTAAACAGCCCCTACCTACTCTTAATGTGCTAGGTATGGTCCGGCATATAGATTATGTCTACATACTGGTTGCCATGGTTTCCTCTTCCTACGTCGCAACCTCTTGTCGTTGTTGCGAAGTTTGGACCAATATCTCCATGTGTGGGGGAGCCTTTCTAGGTGGTTGCAATTTGCCTTAGGTTCCTCCTTGCTTACACTTCCTGGAGTGATTTTCCAATTGTCATATGCTCCCTTTTTGGTGTTCGACACTGTCCGTGTCTTTTGGAAGTGTTGGTCTTGGGTTCTGACACTCTTTCCACCATTCGTTGACTTGGTGTTTTTGGCCTCATCCTTCGGATATGTCTACTCTTGTTAAAACTACACCTGTGGGACAGTTCTGATGGCAGTGGTCATGATTACTGTTTGTGAGTCTATATTGTGGTTGTTCCTCCCTTAGGTTTCATGCTGCCCGGTCGGGCGCTCCTCTGTTCTTGTGTAAGCCACTTTAAGGTCGCTATTGCCGTTGCTGGCGGCATATTCTACCTGCTTCAGTGGGTTGGGAATTGATGCTATTGACCCTCTTTACCCTTTTATCCTTGGGTGTGCGCTTGGCGTGCTTCTTGTCCAATGCATTTCTCAGGGTCTGCCAAGCTTGGTTTAATGTACTTTTCGTGCGCCATTTAGCGGAGAGTGATCCTTCTTCCTCCCTGTCTCTCTTCTGAGGATCATACCATTTTACCTGTCGTTTTCATACTGGTATGGTGTGGCGCCATGCTGGCATGTTGTCGGATATCTTCTATCCTGTGACTTCTGCTCTTCGAGCTGCTGGGGTTGCTGTCAGACTGTTCTGCCACCGTTTTTCCTCTTTATTCGTCACATGCCTGGCACTTTCTTTTGTCCTGTCGCAGACCCTCCCCCCTGTGGGGTATGGCTGTGGTATCTATTCTAAGTTAAGGAATCTGCTGCTTGATGTCTCTGTTGGAACTGGCCCTTTTTGCAGGGTTATCCCCAAACCTTTTGCTTCTTCCTCCCTTATTTTTCCTGACTTGTGGCTGTTGGCAATAGGAGTCTGCGCACTTTACCACTGCTGATCAGTGCTAAAGTGCATATGCTCTCTGTGTAAATTGTTATTGTGATTGGATATACATGTTCGGCATATTTGTATCACCATGAAGTCCCTAGTAAAGTGCACTGGGTGTGCCAGGGCTGGTGATAAGTGCTACTAGTGGGCCTGCAGCACTGATTGTGCCACCCACATGAGTAGCCCTAAAATGGTGTCTCAGGACTGCCACCGCAGTGCCTGTGTGCAGTCTGTGAACTGCCATGTCCTCCTGGTCAGTGTCCCCACTGACCAGGCCTAACCCTTCACTTTTTGTGCACATTGGTCACCCCTATGGAAGGCCCAAGGTACCCCCCTGGGCAGGGTGCAATGTATGTGAAAGGTAGAGCATGTACTGGTGCTGGTGACATGCTCTGGTAGTGAATTACAGCCATTTTCGTTTTTCACTATTGTAAGGCTGTCTTGCTCCATAGGTTAACATGGGGGATGCTGGCTACAGTGGCTACCAGCATTTCTTCGCATAGGAACAAGATAGGACATACAAGTCTAGTATCCCTGAACTCATCTTTTAGGAAAGGTTGTTTTTGAATCCTGTGTTTGAGAACAGCACTTTTAGAAAGTTTCTGTTCTCTTGTCTGACCTTCCTGTGTGCCTTGGCCTGTTTGTGTATTGACTGTCTGGTTTGAGAGTGACGGGGGCTGGGAATTCCCCAGGAGGCTGGCTGAGTCAGCCCTAGGCTGAATGACTGCATTTGCAACTTGAGTGGTGGGAGGAGATAGCACCTGGGCCTGAATAGGGCTGTGCCTGCCTTCCACAATGCTGTCTCCACCTCCTGCTTGGCGGCTGACGACCCTGCCCCTCACTCTGAAAGGAAAGGAGAAGCCAGGAAAACAAAGCGCTCAAGAAACACCCAGAACTGGTTCAGACCGGGCTCAGGGCCCACTTGCACAAAGAGAACAAAGACTTTAAGGGGTATAAGTACAGGACCCCTGTCAACAGAAAATTAGATCATCCTGGAATCAAGAAGGAACCTGTGCCAAGGAGAAAGCTGAAACTGAAGAAGGAAGATTGTCCAGCTGTTGCTCTGCTGGATTGCCCTGCAGTTGCTTTGCTGCCAAGGAGAGGGGAAGGACTTTGCTTTGTGCTGTGTCCCCTTGCTTGAAGGAATCTCCAAGGGCCTGAAAAGTCCCAGGAACGAAAGGACTTCACCCCCAGCTTCCCCTGAGCTCTACTGAGAGAGTTTTGTCCTTCCTGGAGTGCTTGGCCCATGTGTGGTGCCTCTGGAAGTTGTACCTGTGTTGGGAAGCTGAAAACTAAGCTTGAGAGAGTTTGCTACAGAAAAGTTATCGCATCGCTCGCTGCGGAGCGCATCCCCAACAGTGGGAGGAGATTCCCGCCGCTACCAAGGTCGAGAGCGTCGCAGCGCCTGTTGCCGCTGTCAGAGCCGTCGCATCCTTCGTTTACGGGACGCACCCTATAGGTGCGGGAAGTCTAACATCGCTGCGAGTGTCGTCGCAGAGCCTGTCGTCGCTGGGTGAGATCGCCGCACCGCCTGTTTGCGGACCACATCACGTCGCTGCGAGAGTCATCGCCGAAGCCATCGCATCGAGGAGCTGCGAGAGAGAATATCACCGCTGGTCCGCGCATCGTCGCCCCGGAGATCGTCGCAACTCCAAAGATTGTTGCATCGTGCCTTTGCGAGAGCAAACTTCCTACGGAACCTACACCCCGGAATCCATACAAGTGGCCTTCCTCCCCATACAGACCGGATTCGTCGCAACACGCCCGCTGCTGCAGGGGGCTGTCGCATCGCCTCCCCAGGGTCTCAGGAGCAATGCATCGCTTGTTTTCCACCGCACCAGTTTCTGCTTTTGGAACTTTGTCGCAACTAAAGGTACTGTGAGCTAAACATGACGCAACTGTGAACTTTTCACGTAACTGTGGATCATTTTATCGCAACCTAAAGAACTTTATTGCAACCTTAAGAACTCTATTGAAACCATATTCTTGAACTGTGTATGTTGGATTTTTGTCATTTTGGTCTTGTGTAGTTTAGATTAAATATCTTTATTTTTCTAAACTGTTGTGGAGTCAGTTTGTGGTGTTTTCACTGTGTTACTGTGAGTGTTGGTACAAATACTTTACACATTGCCTCTTGTTAGCCTTGACTGCTCGTGCCAAGCTACCTAGAGGGTGAGCAGGGGTTATCTCAGAGGGTTTCCTCCTTGCCCTGACTAGAAGCAAGGGTCCCTATTTGGACAGTGGTACCTACATCTGCCAACTAGAGACCCCCAGTTATAACAGTCTCCATCAGATGTACGAGTTATTCTGATGGATACATCTGGCAGTGGATTCCTCACCTTGTGAATATCCCCTGCGTCAGCAACATTCGGAAATTCTTTTGTAGCTCTTGACGCCGACGTGGACGACGTCACAGAAGCACAGCATCGCGTGCGGCTCCGCTGACATCACTGACTCCATAATAGGATTCCGTCGGTGTGATGACATCAGTTCCCTTTTTTCCGCGTCGTCGATGCTAACGGTTTTCTAGGGATCCTCAGTAACTCGTTTGTTACTCTGTTACTGTTGGTTGTTTCCAGTGTTTTCTTGAATCTTGTTGAGATGTCTTCAAAGAAGACCGGGTTCAAGCCCTGTGGAGAGTGCGGAAAGATGATGTCCATAACGGATCCGCACGAAGACTGTGTATGGTGTCTGTCTTCTGACCATTCCGTCCAAGGGTGTCCATGTTGTAAGAAGATGAACCCTAAGGCGCTGCGAGAAAGAGAGGTGAAGCTTCTTGTGGCGAAGATAAAAGGCAAGAAAGATAGGAAGATTTCGAAGTCCCGCTCGAGGCGGGTGAGGTCGGCTTCGAGGTAGTCTTCGGGGCATGCTTCTCGATCCAAGAAGAAGCATAAGAAGAGGAAGCACGGGTCTCGGCGTCATTCCGAGAGAGAGTCGGATCGGAAGTGGAAGTCTCCAGGTCGTCGACATCTCAAGGATTATGTGTCTCCTTCACCTGTGGTACTGGATCCGGAAGGTGAGCCCTCGCCTGTGGAGTTACCGGAGCAGTCTCCGGCTCCGGCATCGAATCTTTCCCTGGCGCCGACACACTCTCCACCTCGAGAGGAGGAAGAGGCTCCATTGCCTGAAAGGGATGCGACTCTGGAGCATCAACCCGAGGATCAGGTTGACCCGGTTCCTGTACCTCGACAGGAGCAGCCTGTGGGTCCATACCCTCCATTTCTAGGCCCCAGACAAGACCCAACGCATTATTTAAATGCAATATGTGGGGTCTTTTCGAGAGCCATGTACCCCTCTGGAGCACCGGCTGGTCCCATGGGTCCGATGGCCTTTAATCTGGGCGTCCCTCAGACATATGCACCGGTGCCGTTTATGACTTTTATGCCGGCACCGCCAAGGTCATCGACGCTGATTCCATCTTCACCGGCTCCGGTCTCAACTCGGCCTCGTATGCTCCAGACTGATCCTCCGGCTCCGAGCTCGACGCCGGCGCCGTCGGTTGTGGCTCCACTGACGTCGACCCCGAGAATGAGGTCTAGGCGGGAGGCTCAATGGCTTCTGGAAGAGCGGAGATATAGAGCAGAGCAGATGGAAGAGGGAGAGCTGCAAGAATCTGATGATTTTTTTGATGACCTTAAGGAAGCAAGTGGTTTGGAGTTATCTCCGGAGTGGGAGCTTTCCTCGGCTCCTGATGCCCCTTGAAGGTTGTAGCACCATATCACATGGTCATTAGAAAGGCAGCTGAACTCTTAGATTTGAATCTGCCCACTTTGGAGTTTAAATCAAACATTTTGACAGAGGACTCCATTCTCCCTCTTCAGTGGTTGAGCCGATGCTACCTTTTAATGAGGCAATTACAGAGCCTGTTTTATAAGTGTGGCGTAAGCCCTTTTCGTCTGCAGTATCAAAGGCTGTTGCAAGGAGATATAGGGTGGCTCCTGGGGATCCGGACTTCCTTTCATCACATCCGTCTCCAGAGAGTTTGGTGGTTCAGGCGGCCTGCTCCAAAAAACCTACTGGCGCTTTTCCTCAGGTGCCTGGTGACAAGGAGTCTAAAGCTGGACCAATCAGCGAAAAAAGTCTTCTCTTCGGCTAGCATGGCCCTCAAATCCACAAATGCCACGTGCCTTTTAGGGTGCTATATACACGCTTTGATGGACTCTGCAAAGCAGTTGGTGCCAAAGACACCGGAGGAAGACAGGCAGAACTTCAGTGAGGTTCTTGCGGATACACAGGCTGCTGCTCGCCAGGTGATCCAGAGCGGTTTGGACACAGCTGACTCTGTGGCAAGTGTCATGGGATCATCTGTTGCCACCAGGAGGGCTGCTTGGTTGAAAACATCTGAATTTTCTCCTGATGTGCAGGCTACTTTAATAGACCTTCCATTTGATGGTTCCGGCCTGTTTGGAAAGAAGGCGGATGCTGCCTTGGAAAGGTTCAAGGACAGTAAGGCGACGGCTAGGTCTTTAGGTCTTCAGTTCAGAGGATCTTCTAGTAAGAGATTCAGAGGATTTGGAAGATCTTCCTTTCGCTCTTACAAGCAACTGCAGCAGCAGCAAAATTCATTGTACAAATCGTACAGGGGTAGAAACAGAGGCCGCCCTAGAGGTCGTCAAGCTTCCTCTTCCTCTTCCCACCCCCCTTGCTACCACAGCAAAGCAGCCCTAGATCCGCCATTCCGGATCATGTTGGTCCTGTAGGGGGTCGGCTTACTCATGTTCTACGAGATTGGGAATCGATCACATCAGACCTTTGGGTTCTCAATCTCGTAGAGAATGGGTATGCTCTTCACTTTCGGGAATTTCCCCCAAATTACCCTCCTTGTGAAGGATTTTGCACGGAGGACCACCTTCTTCTCCTGCAGAATGAAGTTCTGGCATTATTGAGAAAAGGTGCGATAGAGGTGGGTCCATAGCAGGAAAGGGGTCAGGGATGCTACTCCCGATATTTCCTGATTCCTAAGAAGGATGGCAGGCTTCGTCCAATCCTGGACCTCAGGATCTTGAACCTCTTTTTGAAGCAAGAGAAGTTCAAAATGCTCACCCTTGCGCAGGTTCTTCAAGCGCTGCAGCAAGAGGACTGGATGGTGTCGATCGACTTGCAGGATGCATATTTCCACATTCCAATCCTGAAGTCGCACAGGAAGTATCTCCGTTTTACGGTACGATCGCAAAATTACCAGTTTGCGGTACTTCCGTTTGGTCTTACTACTGCACCTCGAGTCTTCACCAAGGTGATGGTGGTGGTGGCAGCCCATCTCAGAAGGTCGGGGATACCAGTATTCCCTCATCTGGACGACTGGCTGATCAAAGCAGAGTCGCCAGAGAAGGTGCTCCATCATCTGCAGATTACAACCCAGTTGTTGTACAGGTTGGGCTTCTCGATAAACGTGCCCAAGTCTCACCTGGTGCCCTGTCAGCGCAACCTGTTCATAGGTGCGGTACTGGATACCACTGTGTGTCGGGCATTCCCTCCTCCACAAAGGATTCTCGACATACAGGAAATGATTCCTTTATTTTACAATGGAGCGGCTGCTCCAGTCCTGAAGGTCCTTCGTCTGCTTGGTCTGATGGCTTTCTGTATTCTATTGGTCAACCATGCACACTGGAACATGAGGGCACTCCGGTGGTGTCTCCGCAGGCAGTGGTATCAGCACAACGGAGATCTCAGGGAGTCAGGGAGGATCTCCAGAGAAGCTGCTGCGGATCTGTCTTGGTGGAGCGTGGAAGGCAATCTGTCTCAAGGAAAGCCTTTTCATCTGCCTCCATCGGTGGCCACAGTGATAACCGATGCATCCACCCTAGGGTGGGGTGCTCATCTGGGAGACCTGGAGATCAAGGGTCTTTGGTATCCAGAGGAAAGGTTGCTTCACATCAACCTTCTTGAGTTGCAGGCAATACGTTTAGCGCTCAAAGCTTCCTCCCTTCCCTTCGCGGTCAGTCAGTTCAAGCCCTAACAGACAACACTACCGTGATGTGATATGTCAACAAACAGGGAGGAGTGGGGTCGCATTGTCTCTGCAGAGAGGCTCTGCGTCTCTGGTCCTGGGTTCAGGACCATCAGATTTGTCTGACGGCAAATCTGGTAGGAGTTCTGAACGTACGTGCAGACAATCTCAGTCGGCAGTTCTCAGCCGACCACGAGTGGAGGCTTCATCCAGAGGTAGTTCGTCACGTCTTTCGGACTCCTCGGGGGGACCTGTTTGCCACTCACGAGAACGCTCACTGCCCGTCATGCTGCAGTCTCCAGTATCTGATGCAGGGAGCTTTGGGGGACTCACAACTCGTTTACGCGTTTCCTCCCATATCCTTGATTCCTCGGGTTCTGAGGAAGATTCGCCAAGACCGGGCCCAAGTCATATGGATCGCCCCGGATGGGCCAAGAAGGGTGTGGTAAACAGATCTTCTCCACCTCTCCTCGTGCCCTCCGCTCCGTCTCCCTCTGAGGGCAGCCCTCCTCTCGCAGTCGCAGGGGCAGGTTCTACACCCCCACCTCCAGAGCTTACACCTTCAGGCCTGGAGATTGGACGGGCAACCTGATTTCTTTTTCTCTCCTACCTGATGTGGTGGATGTTATTTGTCAGCCAGGCAGGACTCCACCAAATCTATCTATTCTTATAGGTGGTTCAAGTTTGTCTCATGGTGCGGAGAGAAGTCCATTGACACCTTGAAGGCTTGCTTGTCCGACATTCTTCAGTTTGCACTCTCTTTGGCTCAGCAAGGTTTTGCTGTAGCGACAGTGAAAGGTTATCTTTCGGCTTTGTCGGCATTCCTTTGTTTGCCGGAGCAGACGTCCTTTTTTAAGTCGCCTGTAGTTTTATGATTCTTAAAGGGTCTTATGAATACATTTCCTCCTACTCCTTTTATTGTGCCTCAATGGGACTTGAATCTTGTCCTTACTTTCTTAATGGGTTCACCTTTCGAGCCCTTGCATAGGTGTCCCTTGAGGTTATTATATTTTAAAACAGTCTTTCTGGTTGCGATTACCTCGGCAAGGAGGGTAAGTGAGCTTCAAGCTCTAAGTTCAAAACCCCCGTTCTTGATTATTCATGCTGAAAGAATGATACTCAGGAACAGGGCTGCTTTTCTGCCTAAGGTGGTAACTCCCTTCCATCTGGGGCAGTCCATTACCCTCCCTACCTTCTATCCTCCCCCTTCCAAGGAGGAGGAGCGGCTTCACTGTCTGGACCCTAAGAGGGCGGTGAGCTTCTACCTTGACAGAACCAGAGAGTTCAGAATTGATGACCTACTCTTCGTGGGTTTTGTTGGCTGCAGGAAAGGCAGAGCGGTGCACAAGCGCACGCTGTCTAGATGGATTGTCTTGTGTTTTTAAGATATGCTACTATTTAGCCGGTAAGGAACCTCCAGAAGGTTTGAGAGCTCATTCTACTAGAGCAAAGTCATCTACATCTGCTTTGTCTAGAGGTGTTCCTGTGGAGGACATTTGCAGGGCGGCAACTTGGGCCTCCCTTCACACTTTCGCAAAGCATTATTGTTTGGATACAGAGGTGAGGAGGGACACCCTCCTCCGGGAGTGGGACTGCTGTGGGAATCTATTCACAAGGTCAGGAATCCACTGGCAGATGTATCCATCAGAAGAACAAGTTACTTATCTTCGGTAACGCTTTTTCTGGTGGATACAGTATTTGCCTGTGGATTCCTCACATGCCCACCCACCTCCCCGTTGTTCACCCTTGTATACCTGCAATAGTGACAATGTTTTAATGTGTATATATATATATTACTATCAAAGAAAGTGTATTATAATTGCTTTCCAGCATTGCCTGTACACCGTGTTACCTTGATTATTTTGCACTATATACACTGTGTATATATCTACTGTTGTCGGTCCATTCGTGTACCTCGAAGGCACGGAAAAAAGGGCGGAACTGATGTCATCACACCGACGGAGTCTTATTATGGAGTCAGTGACGTCAGCGGAGCCCCGCGCGATGCCGTGCTTCTGTGACGTAGTCCACCATGGCGTGAAGAGCTACAAAAGAAATTCCGAATGTTGTTGATCCAGGGGATATTCACAATGTGAGGAATCCACAGGCAGATACTGTATCCACCAGAAAAAGCGTTACCGAAGGTAAGTAACTTGTTCCTTACCTTCAGTAACGATGTATCTGGTAGAGACGTTGTCTAGCCGCAGATTCCTTAATTGTCTAGCCGCAGATTCCTTAACGCCCACCCATCCTTCCCGTTATGCGAGAACCTATTCTGGTGGTGTTATCCACTGGCCTCTTCAGTTGCGATTAGGTTTTATCTTCAGGGGCTTCAGAATGTTGCACTCCCCTGGGTGCTTTCATATACAGTTATCCTCTGCTGAGGGACTTCTTTTTTGTTATATGGTGCCTTTGATTCACTGGAAGGTTTGTTTTTCCTCTCCAGTTCCCTTCCCTTCAGTCTGCTCTACTGCCTCGGGGTCCTGGTCTCCTCATGGTCATCCTCTTTGAGGGTCGGTTGTGCTCTGTTTCCTACCTCTGTTTTTAGGGGGGAAAGGACCAGTCTTCTCTTTCTTTCAAACAGTGGACTGTTGTTCTTTCTGTGTTCCGTTCTTACTGGACGGCACAGTTCCATGGTCATCCTCTTTGAGGGTCGGTTGTGCTCTGTTTCCTACCTCTGTTTTTAGGGGGGAAAGGACCAGTCTTCTCTTTCTTTCAAACAGTGGACTGTTGTTCTTTCTGTGTTCCGTTCTTACTGGACGGCACAGTTCCACATGGCACTATCAGTCTATTTCTGTCTGTTTTAATGTTCTTCCCTTGTCGCACTCAGGTAGGGGCCTCCGCTTGGCCTGCGGGGCTTTTTCTCACAGCCTCCACTTGTGTAGGCGGTGTCTATTCTGTCTTTTGGATGGTGTCTTCCACCATCCCCCTTCTTAATTCACGGAATTTCATCCCTCGCACAATGTTCCCATACTTTAACTGTTTTTAGTTGGTGGCTCCGCTGCAAAGTTTCTCAGAAGAAAACTGACGTCAGCGCGCCAGGAGGGACTTATGGGACCTCGCTGATGTCACGTACGAGGACGGCGTCAGGATGAGGTTAGAGTGGCGCCATCCCCCGACGCGCAGAGGTGCTGCTGCAAAAAAATTCCGGATCCAGTCTCACGCCTGGGGATTTTCTAAGTTAAGGAATCTGCGGCTAGACAACGTCTCTACCAGATACATCATTACCGAAGGTAAGTAACTCGTACACCAGCAACTTGAAAGCATTTCTGTCATTTGGCAACTGTGGCAATAGCTATGAAACTGTAAAATGCTGGCAAAACCTCACACAGATTGCATTCTATGCCTGGCATAAAATAACATATTTCATATTCCCCAATTAAAGATGACTAATGAGGAAATACAGAGCATGGAGCTCGGTTGATAAAATAAACTGCAGCATTCATTTTAAAACGTGGATTACTAACATTGATATCTGAAAGAAACAGGTTAGTATTAGATTCCTTACCTTAGAATGTCCCCAGGCGTCAGTCTGGATCCGGAAACTTTTGCGTAGCAGTACCCCTGCGCGTCGGTAGGCGTCGTCTGCAGGCGTCGTCTGCGGCTCCGCGTCCGTCGTCGGCGTCGTGCGCCGTGATGACGTCGCCGGAGTATATAGACGCCGCCTCCGCGCGCTGACGTCAGTTCTTCTTTTTTCCGCGCCAGTTAGCGCAGATCCGAAGAGCAGTACTCCGGTCTTTTGACCAAAGTTTTTTGATTACTTTCTAACTCTAAGGTGCCGATAGGATGCCCGGGTTTAAGAATTGTGACGGGTGTGACCGCACGATGTCGGTCACGGACCACCACCGACTCTGCCTCCGGTGCCTGGGCGCGGACCACGACGTGGAGTCCTGCGTCGACTGCCGGGCCTTGACGAGTAAGGCTAGACGGGAGCGGTCCCGCAAGCTACTCGAGCTCCGGGTGTCGGCCCCGCGTCAGGAGCGGTACCGGTCCGGCCAGAGGGCGAGGGAGCGGTCGAGGGAGCGGTCGCGGAGCCACCACGAGCGCTCCGGAAGTCGTCACCATTCCTCTGGTTCCTCAGGTAAGAGGCACAAGAAGTCGGGGCGTCGTCATCGTACCCCCGACTCCCCCCGACGCTCGCGCAATGCGGCCGGGGGTTCGGGTGGCCCCACCCCCGCGGCTCCGCGTGGGTCGCCGGCGCTGCCTGCTCCATACCCGACGGTCCCTGGGCAAGGCGCGTCGCGTGAGGAGATTGAGGAGTTCCTCATGGCCATGAGGGCGCTGTCTCCTCCGACGGGGCCTACGGCGCCTGCGGGCCCGGTGGTCCCGTCCGGGGGCCCGAGCGGTTCGGGTGCTCCTGCCCCGACGCCGTCGGGTGCTCCGGCCCCGACGGCGGCTCCGGCGCCGCTGGGCCCTTCAGGGTCGACGCCGGCTGGTCCACCGGCCTCTCCGGCGCCGATTCCATCGGGGCAACCCATGGTGCCGCCTCCGCGCGGCGCCGGGACTCCGACGCCGGCTCCGGCCGGCGTCGGGGCTCCGGCGCCGGCTCCGGGCGGCGCCACCCCCATTCCCTCTCCTACTCCGGACGCGGAGTCGGACCGGCGTCGTCCGACGCCGAGTCTGGCGCCGATGGGGCCCATTGACCCCGAGGAGCCGGTCTACATCATTGACTCAGAATATGGTGAGGATGCAGATTATGGAGAGGGTTGGGAGGGGTCTGAGGACCCTCTGTCACGCGAGTGTCAGTACGACGTGGACTGGACAGGTGACTTGGGTGATGCCAGTGGTCTGGACGATTCTCCTAACCCTGGTTTTGTCTCGCCTCCTACTGTGGCCTCGGAGGCTGGGGCTGCTTATTCAGTGGTGTTGATGAGGGCTGCCAAGGCCTTGCGCCTTGAGCTCCCCGTCGCGGTCGTGAGGCCTAACATCCTCACTGAGGTCTTCAAACCGCAGTCATGCCCACAGGAGCCTCTGCTGCCGTTCAACGAAGCCTTGACAGACGTTCTTTTGGGCACGTGGTCCAGGCCCGCTTCAGGTTCGCCTGTTGATAGGAACGTGGCCAGACGCCACCGTCCGTGTCCGGATGACCCCAAGTTCCTGTCCACCCATCCCACCCCTGAGAGTCTGGTGATCCAGGCCTCGACTTCCCAAACTGCATTCCCGTCGGCCCCGCCCGACCGGGAATCTAAGAGGTACGACCAGTATGGGAAGAAGATCTTCTCGTCCCTGAGTCTGGGACTGCGGTCTTGCAACACCGCATGCCTCTTGGGCCGCTACACCCACTCTCTGTGGGATACGGTCGCGGAGTGTCTGCCACAATGCCCGCAGGAGGTATGGGCAAAGCTCGGTCAGGCTATGATTGAAGGCCGAGACGCAGCACGATATTCCATCAGGTGTGGTCTCGATACGACCGACTCGCTAGGCAGAGCGATGTCCACGACGGTGGCGATTCGTCGCCACGCCTGGCTGAGATCCGCCAACTTTTCGCCGGATGTCCAAAATACTTTGATGGACATGCTGTTCGATGGCAGTCGCCTGTTTGGCGACAAAGCGAACCACGCGCTGGAGCGCTTCAAGGACTCCAGGGTCACGGCCAAGTCCTTGGGTCTCTCGACCCAGCGCCAGCAAACGGGTTCGTTTCGCTCGTTTCGTGGCCACGGAAGGGGCGGTCCCACACGTGCTGCCAGCCACGCACCGCAGAACACTTTTCAACGCGGTGGCGGCCGTGGCTTCCGCCGTGGAGGCGGTCGGGGACAATGGCGAGGTCAGACCACACCTCCCCCCGCAGCATCAGCCTCCAAATCCTCCTAGTCCGAGCTTTCAGGCCCATGTGACGCCAGTGGGTGGCAGGGTTCGCCATCACCACTCCCGCTGGCGCACCATCACATCAGACAGGTGGGTGCTGCAGCTCGTCCGAAGGGGCTACTCCCTCCCCTTCGAGAGCACTCCTCCAGCCATGCCACCGCAGAACCACCGTGTGTCGGGGGACCACTTGACACTTCTGCAGGAGGAAGTTACGGCCCTCTTGGCCAAGGGGGCCATCGAGCGCGTTCCTGGGCCAGGAGTAGGGTGTGGTTGCTATTCCCACTACTTTCTGGTACCCAAGAAGGACAAGGGGGGCTTACGTCCTATCTTTGACCTTCGGAACGTCAACGGCTTCCTCCGGAAGGAGAAGTTCAAGATGTTGACTTTGGCTCAGGTCTTGGCTGCTCTAGACCCACAAGACTGGATGGTGGCGTTGGACTTGCAGGATGCGTATTTTCACATCCCCGTCCTGCCGGCCCACCGGCGTTACCTGCGGTTCACGGTAGGCCACGAGCACTTTCAGTTTATCGTGCTCCCATTCGGCCTTACCAGCGCCCCACGGGTGTTCACGAAAGTGATGGCGGTGGTCGCAGCTCATCTGCGCCGGTTGGGGGTTTGAGTCTTCCCCTACCTCGACGACTGGTTGTTGAAGGCGGGCTCGCCCCAAACAGTCGTCCACCACCTTCAGATCAAGCCCTGATCTTTGGACTGGGTAAGAGTGGTCTGCTTAATTCAGACACTCTGTTCATCACCACCCCCTTTTCTGAATCAAACCAGGTTCTGAGCTGGGATGGTGCAGTGAGCTAAAAAACGGTGATGGATCAAGCCCTGATCTTTGGACTGGGTAAGAGTGGTCTGCTTAATTCAGACACTCTGTTCATCACCACCCCCTTTTCTGAATCAAATCCAGGTTCTGAGCTGGGATGGTGCAGTGAGCTAAAGAACGGTGATGGATCAAGCCCTGATCTTTGGACTGGGTAAGAGTGGTCTGCTTAATTCAGACACTCTGTTCATCACCACCCCCTTTTCTGAATCAAACCAGGTTCTGAGCTGGGATGGTGCAGTGAGCTAAAAAACGGTGATGGATCAAGCCCTGATCTTTGGACTGGGTAAGAGTGGTCTGCTTAATTCAGACACTCTGTTCATCACCACCCCCTTTTCTGAATCAAATCCAGGTTCTGAGCTGGGATGGTGCAGTGAGCTAAAGAACGGTGATGGATCAAGCCCTGATCTTTGGACTGGGTAAGAGTGGTCTGCTTAATTCAGACACTCTGTTCATCACCACCCCCTTTTCTGAATCATCATTTGCATGTAGCCAGGTTCTGAGCTGGGATGGTGCAGTGAGCTAAAAAACGGTGATGGATCAAGCCCTGATCTTTGGACTGGGTAAGAGTGGTCTGCTTAATTCAGACACTCTGTTCATCACCACCCCCTTTTCTGAATCACCACCTTCAGATGACGGCAGACCTCCTGCACGAGCTGGGGTTTTCCATCAATGTGCCGAAATCACACCTGTGTCCCTCTCAAAAGCTCCTTTTCATCGGAGCGGTTC
This sequence comes from Lissotriton helveticus, assembly GCF_964261635.1. Taxonomy (NCBI): domain Eukaryota; kingdom Metazoa; phylum Chordata; class Amphibia; order Caudata; family Salamandridae; genus Lissotriton; species Lissotriton helveticus. The sequence continues at coordinate 1,045,778,085 of NC_136061.1, read as the reverse complement.
TCGACTCGGCGCAGTTTCGGGTTTATCCTCCGGAACGGCGGGTCCGGGATATGCAGGCTCTGATTCCGATCTTTCAGCCGTTATCCCGGGTTTCGGTCAGGTTGACGCTGCGGCTGCTGGGGCTCATGGCTTCCTGCATCCTTCTGGTGCATCACGCCCGGTGGCGGATGCGGGCTCTGCAGTGGGACCTGAAGTTTCAGTGGGCCCAGCATCAAGGCAACCTATCCGACCATGTCCTGATCTCGGAGGGCACTGCGAGACAGTTGCAGTGTTGGCTTACGGACCGCGATTGGGTCAGAGGCAGATCCCTCTCCCTTCCCCAACCGGAGCACGTAGTTGTGACGGACGCGTCCCTCCAGGGCTGGGGAGGCCACCTGGGAGAGGCGGAGATCAGAGGCATCTGGTCTCCGGCGGAGTCCCGGCTCCATATCAACATGTTGGAGCTGCGGGCGATTCGCCTAGCACTGAAGGCATTCCTCCCCTTTGTCAACGGGAGTGTAGTGCAGGTTTTCACGGACAACACCACTGCCATGTGGTACTGCAACAAGCAGGGCGGAGTGGGGTCGTGGACCCTTTGCCAGGAGGCTCTGCGTCTCTGGCAATGGCTGGAACGTCAGAGCGTGACTCTGACGGTTCAACACCTGGCAGGTTCTCTGAACGCCAGGGCGGACGAACTCAGCCGTCTGTGCTCGGTGGATCACGAATGGCGTCTGAACTCGGACGTGGCGAAAGGCCTTTTTCTGCAATGGGGAGAGCCTTGGTTAGATCTATTCGCCACAGAAGAGAACGCGCAATGTCATCAGTTCTGCGCGTTGGAGTTTCCAAGACGGCACTCGCTCGGCGACGCCTTTCGGCGCGAGTGGAGTTGCGGTCTATTGTACGCCTTTCCACCTATACCACTTCTGCCCAGAGTGCTGAAAAAGATCAGGCGCGACCGGGCCCAAGTTATCCTTGTGGCTCCGGACTGGGCTCGAAGGTACTGGTATCCCGAGCTACTCAGCATGTCAGTCGGTCCCTCGATCCGCCTGCCCCTTCAGGAGGACCTTCTGTCGCAGCAGCAGGGGACGGTCCTCCACCCGAACCTGTCCAGTCTCCACCTCCATGCGTGGAGATTGAGCGGCGACAGTTGAGGCCATTTGACTTGCCTCCTGAGGTTTGTGAAGTAATTCTGGCAGCCAGGCGTCCCTCCACAAAGTCGGTATACGCCTGCCGGTGGAACAGATTTGTGGCATGGTGCACAGCAAAGGCTGTGGACCCTCTCTCTGCCCCTCTTTCCGAGGTTCTCCTCTTTCTTCTCTCTCTTGCCCAGCAGGGCTCTGCTCTGGGCACTATCAAGGGATACCTTTCTGCCCATTCGGCCTTTCTAAGGCTGCCTGATCAACCTTCTTTGTTCCGGTCCCCTATTGTAACAAGATTCTTGAAGGGCATCACGCACATGTATCCACCTGTTCCGTTCGTGATGCCTCAGTGGGACTTGAACCTGGTTCTGACTTTCTTGATGTGCGCTCCCTTTGAGCCACTTCATTCCTGTCCTCTCCGTCTCCTGACTTTAAAGACGGCCTTCCTGGTTGCCATCACCTCTGCCAGGAGGGTGAGTGAGCTCCAGGCTCTTTCTGTCAAACCTCCTTTCATGTCAATTCATCCAGACAAGGTGGTTCTGAGAACTAGACCTTCTTTCCTGCCCAAAGTAGTCTCTGCTTTTCACATCGGGCAGTCCATCACCTTACCCTCCTTCTTCCCGCCTCCGCATCCTTCAAAGGATGAAGAGCGGCTCCATCGTCTGGACCCAAAACGTGCGCTTTCATTTTATATGGATCGCACACGCCAGTTCCGGGTGGATGACCAACTGTTTGTTGGCTATGTGGGTGCGAAGAAAGGACGGGCGGTACATAAACGGACCATCTCTCGGTGGGTCGTTCTGTGCATCAAAGCGTGCTACTCTTTGGCTCGGAAGGAGCCTCCTGTTGGGCTCAGGGCCCATTCCACTCGGGCCACGGCGGCTACTACTGCCCTGGGCCGGGGAGTCCCTTTGCAGGACATTTGCCAGGCGGCTACGTGGGCCTCGCTGCACACCTTTGCGAGGCACTACTGCCTGGACAGTCAAGTCCGGAGGGATGGCTTCTTTGGCCGTTCGGTCCTCCAGGACTTTCTGGTGTAGGCTTGTATTGGTTCGCAGACCCACCACCGGGGTTGGTATTGCTGGGGTATCTATTCTAAGGTAAGGAATCTAATACTAACCTGTTTCTTTCAGATGAACAAGTTACTTACCTTCGGTAACGATATATCTGTAAGAAACAGTAGTTAGTATTAGATTCCTTACCGCCCCACCCATTCTGCCCGTTCTGCGAACTGATACCTAGGGTTAAGGACATCCCTTTCAGGGCCCTAGTTTCACATGGCACCAGTGTTGGTTCTCACATGGCTCTGCGTGTTCTGGCGCGGAAAAGCTGTGTACAAAGAACTGACGTCAGCGCACGGAGGCGGCGTCTATATACTCCGGCGACGTCATCACGGCGCACGACGCCGACTACGGACGCGGAGCCGCAGGGGACGCCTGCAGACGACGCCTACCGACGCGCAGGGGTACTGCTACGCAAAAGTTTCCGGATCCAGACTGACGCCTGGGGATATTCTAAGGTAAGGAATCTAATACTAACTACTGTTTCTTACAGATATATCGTTACCGAAGGTAAGTAACTTGTTCATAGTGCTCAATACCGATGCTTTCTACTAATATCACTTAGGTATATTTAAAAATATTGCAGGTAAGGTTTTATGGACCATACTTATGAATAACAAAAATTGTTCTTTTTGACCGGACTATGCTGCCTATAATCCTTTGCTGCCAGGAGGGCCCAGGACGGGCAGAGACAGCTAGTTGGTTCACTGAGCTGTGCAGCACAGGATCAATGGCAGCTCCCCCGTTATGACGGAGGAGCGTCGGCCTGCCTGCTGCGAGTGCAGCAGGCACACACATTAATAAAATGTTAATAAATACAATAATACAATTATTTAGTTTTGGTCGTAGGCTAAGGCTGTTACAGCGCCAGGACAGGGGGTGAGGCTGATTCATGAAATTGCACTATTACTGCGGGCCCTGCCAGTGCGCATGCCAGCCTGCACAATCCCAGGGCTGAGGATCCAAAGGCCCACAAGGTGCAGATGATAGGCACAGGATGTATCATCTGAAAAAGTGTAGAACACAATTTTTAGTAGTGTGACTGCACCGGCAAAGTACATCACCCAAACGAGTCTGCCCAAGTCTTCCAATTCAGGCAAGTGCCCTGTAGGCTGGCCTGTAATGTCTGTTGGTAGGAGACAACCGTGATGTGCTACATTCTCATTAATTAAGTGCTTTGTCTAGTATTTTTGTTTTTGCAACTGAAAAGCACTGACCTAAGCATTTGAGAGTTGTTTAAATAAATAATGCATGATTAGACTCCAGTAGTGGTGCTTTCCTGCAGTCTATGCTACAGGTTATACCCACACAGTTGTAGCAATGCTCCCTTTCACTCCACCCATTCACTCGTATTTTGTCATCATACTTAGCTTTCATGGGGTTTGTTAGACGATGGGATGTCCATAACTAGTCAGAACAGGTGCATGCAAGTGATTGCACTCCTGCGTAATCTCGGCAGTTTTATAACCTTTGGTAAATCGTTTACAACTTCTCAGGGTTGTACAGATGAACAATATACTTTAGACATCTTGCATTTTGGGTATTGTAGTAAAGTCGTACCTGAAGATCTAAATTGCCATTTAAATTGCATGTGGTGGCAATTAAATAGTAGTAGTACAATACAATTATGGTTTTTAGCTCTACAAGTATTATGCATCAGTGTGTGTTTTTTTATACACAAACCAGTCTTTAATCCCTGTACTTAGGCACTCGTGCTGGCTGTTCATGCTGCGCGCCTCCACTCTTTATCTTTACCACGCACCAACTCGATCTCAATTCATCCTGTCTTCCACTACTATTCTGTAGATACTCTTTATATCCTAGATCAAATCATTCTGTGTCCCAATAATTCCACACGTTTAGAAAACATGTTGTGCCCTTGCAGTCAAAATCTTTTAGGCGCTCACTCTAGTGCTTCATTGTTTCCTTGCAAAATCCCACACATCTAAATTCAGTGAAATCACATATCTGCAGGTCCTGCTCTTCAATGCATATTCAGCTCCTGCCCTTGCAGCCAAAGGCATGCATTCACTCATTTACTCTGGATCATCTTGTTCTCACTAAAGCTTGGCAAAGTATAACAAGAATAGGTGAATGCATTAGGTTATGCCTATGTGTTTAATAATAAGCAGTTTTTTTGTTAGTTGTAGCTTGCTGAGTAGTTGTACAGTATAAGTTACAGAAAGTCTGTGAAGTAGTTTTGACTTCTTTTTGTACAAAACAGAAATATATTGTGATGTTACTAGCGGTATAGTTGGGGTAAGTAGTAGCACAATCTTGAAAACCAAAAAAGGAAATGTAATTAATTGATGTAATAGCAATATTATGTGTTGAGAGGAGTCCTGAAAAACATTTGGGTCCGGTGCCACTGACCCTGCTGCACCATTCAAATCATGCCCCTGGTGCCTGCGTGATAACTGCATTTGTCACTGCTTGTTTAGTAGTAAAATACAGCAATATTTGGTATTTAGAGGAGGCCATGACAAAGTTGGGCTCTGTGCCACTGCACCTGCTGCACCATTCGCATCACGACCCTGTTGTTTGCAAGGTAACTGCACTTGTGCCTGCCTGTTTAGTAGTAAAATATAGTAATATTAGGTGTTTAGTGGGGTGCCTAGTGTTTTTGGTCCTGTTGTCCCTACATCTGCTGCACCATTGAAATCATGACCCTGTTGTCTTAAAGGTAACTGCACTTGTGACTGCCGGTTTAGTTTCAAAAATTTACAATAAACTGGGTTTAGTGGGGTCCCTAGAGCTTTTAGCCCCAGTGCCACTGCACTTGCTGCATCATTCAAATCTTTATTGATATTATCAACAGTTGGTACGTTCGCAGGCAATACAATCCATTCAGCGTAACTGGACCCAGTAACTTTGATATTCCCTTCACATATTTCCATTTACCACGCTCAAGATGTAACCAAGTTATGCCTACAGAAATTTTTAAAAGACTACAAATAGGCGTCAGCTTGGCAGATCCTTTTTACAACACTTAGCAATTTGGACAATGAGGTACATTCCACAAGAACTGCAATGCTCTCTTTGAATTATTCTATTTTAAGTCTTTCATTTGCATTTCTGCACCTCTTCATTTCAATGGCATTCAGTTTAGTTCACAGTTTACTTCTTCGCAGAACAAATTGAGAACATTGGAAACAGTGTACATTTTAAACACATGCCTTTGTGTCATTCATTGCGCTTCAGTCTGGAATGCTTACCACTGAGAATTGTCTCATGCCACAGCTCTTCGGACAATCATACATGCAGCATTGCCTCAGAAGGTTTCACCCTTGTTCTTAAAATTGTAACAAATGAATCACCACTCATTTCCAATCCACACCACATAATTCCACAACAAACAGCATCATTGCACTCCACAATTCCACTACCCACCACATACTACATCCTTTCCACACCACAGAATTCCACATCACCTTATAATTCCACTCCACTACATGCCATTCCACAACACACAATACCACTTGACATAATAACACTCCATGAAACATAATACCACTCCATATAATTCCAGTACACTCAATACCACATAATTACTTTCCACATATTTCCACTTCACACCATGCCACATAATTCCACTACACATACCTCCACTCAACACCTCACAGTTCCACGCCACATAATTCCACAACAAACAGTTCCAATCCATAACCACATAATTACACTCCAGACCACATGCATCTACACCACTCCATTACAAATGGCTAAAAGTTATTGTCTTTGACAACACCAATAGCTCTCGAATTGCAGAGACCTATCTATTGGCTTTGCCAATGCTTCTTACTATGTTTTCTTGTCAACTAAATAGGTTTCTTTACGGGTTGTTATTAAAATATTGAACTAAAGGTGCCTTAAGGAAGAAAATGTGCACATTTTACAGCAAGGTGACACACTCGTTTCTTGGTTTGTTCATCTGCTGAATCCAACGAGAAATTGAGAAAATAGATTGGTTTTTACTGGTCATCTGAGAATGCAATAGCTAGGTCGGGGCAGAATATATTAGTCTTCTAATGGTGGGTTTAATACCGGTGGGACTCCTTGACACAATGTGTTTAGTGAAGAAAATATTTCCTTCACGTAGGAATTGTAATTGGTCCTTGGCAAGTGTTGATGCTTTAACCAGGTCTGTGAAATATGCAACTCATGCATTTCTAGAAATGCACACAACACAAAATTAAAACACAAGAATGGCAGCATCTACATATTTATTTAATTGACTTAGTGTTTTACATATCCTTTATAAGTTAACCCTCTGAAACAAAAACATTGGTTAAGCCTGTTTTAAGAGAAAAATGCCCACGGTATATTTACGTGGTGAAAATTATTACTCCAGGAAAATTAAAATAAATGGTAGTTTTTATATATAAATGACGTGGAATGCTAAAATTTGATCTAAGAATGTCTGATTAAAAAGTGTGCTATTTTATTTCAGATATATTTTATTACATTTTAATCAATGCACAGTATAAAGTGCTTGAGAAAAATTAAAATAATATTTGGAATATCTGCTTCTTTTTGTGTTTATATCATTTGCAAATTAATGTGTCCATTCTCATGGGCAAAATGCATGACCTTTTCAGACATCGAATTACCCCCCTTCTGAAAGAAACACAAGCATATAGTTAGAGGTTTTTAATTAAAAAAATAAGGTAATAAGTGTCTCTTTGTATCCTTAAATGAAGTTGTAGAGAGACGACGGGGGTAATAATTTCCTGATCACAAAAAATATACATATTTTTTTATAACCATATTGTATTGTTTACTGAAATACCCACCAACATATCTTTATAATTGCTTTATGTTCCACATACCTCCCGTACCAAAGTTACTAGCACATTTTACGACTTGGGGCTGATCATGGCAAAACGGGAACTCACCATGCATTGGAAGTCTAGGACGGGCCCACTCTATCAGAGATGGCGGACGAGCTACTTGACCTGGGCGAGCAGCGAGGGCACCCTTCGCCTGCAATTGGCTAGACGCTCGAATAATGAGAAGGCGTTAGAGACAACTAGAGCATGGGAGGCACTGGTGACCGCACTGCGGACCCCGTCTGCAGACTCCGAGGAGGAGGATGGAGGGGAGAATACCGAGGCTAGTCGGGTGGACGGTACCGGCGCCAGACAGGTGGAGAGTGTGTTGAGTGAGACTGAGGGGTGCGGGTGAATTGGTGGAGCACCCGACGACAATCCAGGTTTGGTTGCGTTTGCGATTTTGGATGGGGCTACAGGGCTCTGAGTATATTGTGAATGCACTTTATGATTTTGGCACGCCTGATTTTAGGTGGTTACACGACTGTATAGATGGGTAGTTCGCTGCTATACTTATGATCGTCCTAAGTTGGGCACACTGGCGGGGGGAGGGCGAGGGCGGGGAGGGGGAAAAGGGTGTTTGGGGGAGGGATGGTTATTGGATGCTTGCTTTTATTCTGTGGCGGCATGAGACATCTGCGCAATGGCGGCCTTTCATGGTGACTTCAATGATTTTTTATTTTTTTTTCTGCAAAACTAATAAATTCTGTTTAAAAAAAAAAAATTGCTTTATGTAACATCTACCAGCTTTAGTTATATTGATCTTCCTGGCAACCCACCTCTCTCCATCCAGCTGAACAGTTGTTTAATATCCCCAAACCGGTCCACCATTGTCCTCATATCTTGGCATCTTTCCGGGGGCGTCCTCTGGCTCTATATATGGGTTCTTCAGCCTTGGTGCACCAATCTATGGCTGCCTTACATTTCTTGATGCTAGAGGCCGTGTTGGTGTTCCAGTGGTGGGCTAGGTCCCTTTTTAGCTAGGATTGTGGCCATGCCCACCAGTGTGCACTCATTCCAGGTTCCCCCCAGATCCTCCAAAATGCCCAGTAACGCCACTCTGGGGAAAAGCTCCACTTGTCTCCTAAAACCTCTTTTATTGCTGTTTCTATGGTTTTCCAGTATTTTTGTATTACCTGGCATGACCATATAACATGGAAGAAATTCACCTCAGGAGATAGACGCCAAGGGCACTCGGATGTGTCTCTTTTACCCGCTCTCCACAGCCATTTGGGCATGAGGTAGGTGGCATGCAATAGTTCAGTTGGATGAGTCTTAGGTGCACTGAAATAGCAAAGGTGTGGTGGGCCAGGTGGGCCTCTCTAGTCTTCCTCCTCCAGGGTGCCCACCCAGGATTCCCATGGTATCTCATTGTCGTTTCGTTGCTCTGTCCTGGGCTCGGGTTAATGAAGTCTATTGAGACGAGTGTGTTGAGGCATTCCTAAACGAGTCCATTTACCATACCAGCTTGAGAATGTTGCCCCTGTTCAGAAAATCAGATAACACCCTAGAGGCGTATTCTGGATATAAGAATGTACATACTGCTGCAGTCGAAATTCTTAGGACCTCCTGGGCACTAGTCTTTGGTGCTGGTGTGTTATGATCTTTGGATTCCTGGTGGGGGGCCTCTCCTAGTCTAATTGTGACGAGAGGTGTGTGGGACATGCAAGATGGATGACTACCCCCCTCCCCCCCCCCCCCGTCCGGTTCCAGGCCGTATGTTGGGCACCTCCTAATTGTTGCTATGTTAGGTGCTGGGGGCTAGGTGGGCCCTGTCTCTGCAGATGTTTACGCTTAAGGGCCGTCTATCCTGGGCTATTAGTCGAGGAGAGGTTGCACAAAAGCCCGATCTGCCTATAGAGACCAGCTCAACTGCGTCTTGAGCAGCAGTTACATGGCCAATTCTGACCCCATTTTGTGCTTTGGTCCCATGGGTAGTTGCCTGGGTCACATCCCTTTCTGCGGTAACCTTCTCCAAAGCTCTATTGGAATCTTGACCTTTGTCCTGTGCGACGAGAGCTGGAGTCTTCCTTGAATGAAAAATTGGGTATGCTGCCAGTTTGTGGGCCTGCAGTACATTTTTATTGCATCTCTTCCTTTTTTTCCTCTCTTTTGTCTTTAGGCTCCCCTTCCATTGATAGATGTTCCCTGCTGGTTTATGAGTACTTGTGAATGAAACTGGTGTCTCCGCATGACTGGTTTTGTTAGTGCGCTCTGGCGGCTGCTGTCACTATTTACCCCCTCTTTGCCATCTCCAGGCCCGGTCTGGGTGTCTGGAGCAACTACATTTTATTTTCCTTGGGCCCATTTGAGGCCTCCCATTGGCTACGTCCTTCATGTCGTCCAATAGCTCAGTCATCATTTCCGGGAGAGTGGATAGCTTATCAAGGACCGGTGAGCAGTTGCACCCCCAGCTCGGGCCTGTGCAATCCACTTGTGCTCTTTTGATCAAGTTGTTTAACCCGTTCCGTGTTCCTGTCGGCCAACGCCGACGGGAGCACTCCCTCACTGGTGCTGTGAACGACCGTTGGCTGACGCAGCCCCGCCCACCCTTTAGAACACCTGCACCGCGACGGAATTGCCACCGCGGTTAAGGCGTTAAGTTGGCAATCTTTTCCTCAGTTCCTGCCACGTACATTGTTAATATGTTTAGTAGACTGATCTGTAAGTCCACTTTGTTAGCCTGGAAGTTCATTGCCGCCACTGAACTGTGCAGGATTCCATGCATTGTTGTCCAGAGTGGCTCTTTGAGCCCTTCGGCTCCCTTGTTGCCGGTGATGATGGGGCTCATAATAGGTGGGGCTTCATTACCGGTGATGATGAGGCTCGAATCAGGTGGTACTTCATTGCCACACGTGGTCAGCATATTCTCCTACTCCTTCGAATGGATATAGAAGAGATCTTTCAAAAGGGCTGTTGAGACTTCTTCTGATGGGGCAGTTAGATTAACTCCGTTTTCCTGAGACATCTTGCACTTTTAATGTCTGTTTTCCAAAGGTGGTTATGTCGCCCCGCCCCAGCGGCGCCTAAGTGTGGCTGGGGTAGACTTGCTGTCCTGTACTCTGTGAGATAAAGTGGCCTCAAATCCAAGCGATCTGCGGTTTGTTTCCTCTTCCTCAAGTTGGTTTATGAGGACGGAAAGATCCTCCCCTCCCAGTTGTTGTGTAGTTCCTCTAAATCTTTATAGGACCTGTGCGTTTAGACAACATAAACTGGGAGTGGTGTTTAGACTGATTCCAGACGCCACCACTGGATATGTTCACCTGTATACCAGCTATCTCACTGTGCCACTATGAACCCTTCTCACCAGTTTGCTTTCAGTTTAGCCTCTCTAGGGGAGCAGGGTGTGAACTCCTGCAAAGTGTCTGTTGGCTGCGAGTCTGCCATGAGAGTTGGCAATAGTGGTATATTCTGCTCCAGCGGGGCAGAGTCAATTAGTAGGTCTGTCTGCTTTCTTTTTCTTTTCTTTTGAGCCACCACTGGTCCTCAAGATTTCCCTGACCGCATGGCAATGAGTGCAGACCTGTACCATTCTTTTGTGCAGTCTAGGTTAAAATCTGAGGTTGGAGGGCAATGTGAGATAGGAGCCTGCGGGTAGGAGCAAGTTGTGCCGGACAAATTCCAGCTGTTTCCCCGTCTATCCTCACAGCCACCAACCACCTAGGTCTCACACAGTCCAGTTCACCCAGAGTCACGATTCCCAGGTCATATGCTTTGGGGTGTCAAAAGCTGCTGAGTTGCCGAGGTGCTGAGGAGACAGTCCGTGCCGCCAGGAGGGTCTCTCCCTCCCTTATGCTGTAATGTACTGCAGAAGATACTGCACAGCTTGGGCATTACAGGGGATGCTTGTACGCTTAAAGTGCTTCCCTCGGCCCAACCTGAATCAAACAGCCTTTCAGTAAGTGGGTGCCTCCTGATGGTTGCCACTTTGGCTTGTGATAAATTGGGGCTGGCATGGCTACTGCATGGAGGGCAAGATGGCTGCAGGTTCACAGGTTCTAGCACAGCCTCAGGCCTGTCAGTTTCTCTGCCACCCCCACTGAGGTGCGCAGCCCTGCAGTCTCACCTTCACAGTCCACTCCTTGGATGCGGGGGTTGGCGATGCAGCAGTCACAGTTACTGTAAGGCAGCAAGATGATGGGGACGCTGTTCCTGGAGCTCCTGTTCCGGTCCTGCTGGTGTCTGGTGCCCAGAGCCAGCAGGCGACAATGACTGCACCACTGTTAACTGGGCGCTGCTCTGCGCTTTGGTGAGCTAACATGAGCTGGCCAAAGTCCACCCATCCTGTCTCACAGCACGTCACAGGACCACAATGGGGCTGCAAATGTGGCTGGTGCTGGCACCACTCCTATACATCCCCTGGACTTTCCAGATGGGGAGTTCGTGTTGCAGGGGTGCAAACACACCAGTGCTGGGCCCAACACAACTGCTGCAGCATTAGATCTAAGCTGGGGCTGAAAGCAGCAGGCACTGCAGTGAGCAGTAATCAGCGTCCGGAAATGAAAGGGCACATCAACTCGGCTGTTGGTAGAGTCATTGTATAAGAACCTCATAAAATGTAGGTATGGCAGCTCAGCTACTCAGGTGCTGTAATTGTCCAAAGCCCCGCCCGTTCCATTGCAGATAGCATAAAATTAGTAGGCATGTCAGATCCCTCAGTTGAGAGTTCATTGCCTATTCATGACATGACAATCAAAAAGGTATCTGTTCAACAAGCATCATTAAAAAAAAATCTAAAACAGGGTTGATGTGATAGATCTCTGTTTGATTCTTCTGTTTATCTTTTTATTGTTGCTGTTTAAGGAATTGGTAATGAAAGATATGTACATAATGCACACCTCTAGTTTTAAAAATTAATACTGATATAAAAATATGCTCACACGCTGTAAGAAAACTTTTTTCACCTGGTGGCCCACTAACAAATTCACAAAAGTAGTGGAATTTTTCTGATTGATGCTACTCACTTAGTCAGCTTGTCTGCATACTGACTAACTTAGAACATATAAATATTGCATTCATAGCAGAGTTGGGGGGTAAATCTAGAAGTATATGTGTGGGCTTTGTTTGGATGCAGTACTGGGTTTATTTAATCAATAAACAAGCAAGGCACCTTTGAATCTGCTACAAACCAGTATGATTACAAACTTACACCGGTCTGGTTTTCCTGTGCCCATCAACTTTTCTGTGAGGGGACAGAAAAAAAGGTTCTAGGTCCGCAAAGGACTCTCAACCAAGACAGAGCATGCAGAGCCCGTCCTACACAGCGTGGCAGGAGGTCTTTCCCTCCAAATTAATGAACTCGTTAAGAGGGAGAGTGAATAGCGCACCCTTCACCTTGAGGGCTCTGATTAAGTCGCAAATGAAAGATAGGTATTTATTCCTACCAGAAGTAGCTACCTACATCCTTCATAACATTCAAAAGTTTCTAAGGCTGATTGAGATGAGATGACTGCCCACAGAGGAGTTCCAGGTTAGTGGGTTTACCTGAAAGATGCAAAAGACGCAGTGTCAAGGGATCTAGAACTGTGAAACAAGTGCCTGTCATAGCTGATGCAAACAATTGAGAGATTATCTCGGGCAGAGGGAGCATCCTGTAATCATTCGATCTATGACTGGTTTCCTTGGACTAATGTTTTAGTCTCTTGAAGGAGGTGATGTCTGTAACGTCTGCAAGGCCCACAACACCTTCATGTGGAAATCTAATGAAGAGCCCAACCGCCAGTTCATGGAAATTAGCGGTCGCCCAGGCTTCCTATTAAGTGTGGCATGAACAGATGCAGTGGGAGTGAATCAAGAAATTCCTGTCTGAAAACACATTCTTGTTGAGAGACCGATCCTAGTGAGCCATCCCCTGGCCCCTTACATCTTGGTGACCTCCAAACAAAGAGCTCTCTAGAAGCATCTCTGAGGGGCGTAATGGTAAGCCAAAAGAAAGATAAAGGGAAAGATGCTGGGACACTGTTGAGGCATGAATGCCTGACTGGTGCTAGACCTGTCAGAAGCTCAGGCTCCAGTTACCTAAGGAGACATTTAGCTTCTTATCAAAGAGTTAACATTTTAAATGTCCATTTTGTGCTATGACTTAGCAAAGTCCTAACACATCCAATCCAGATTGGCACTTGGAATGTGGTGAAACTAGACTTGACCAGATTGAAACCTTTGCAGCTGACCAAGCACACAAGCAGGATGTTCTAGCTGAGAGTCAGAGCGCTAGATGCCCAACATGCTTGAAGTTTAGAGAAACTGGAAGACAGTAAAAATAGGTTCAAAAGTATTAACATTAATCTTAAAATTCATACAGCAATACTTGAACAGTATGTTATAGAACTTTGTTGTTCTATCATAAGATGAATTAGTGAACATCAATCTTGGGATAAGATATATAATAAATTCACTGTATCAAGTTCTGCAAAAGCTACCCCTGATGTGCTAGCCATAGACCTCAAAGAGCACATCATGACGACTTCTCGAAAAATTGACTCATCGATTAAATTTGTGTCTACCAAGATCTATCCTTTGCCACTGTGCTGAAATGCAAAGCCTTTAGTGACGTCACGTATGCCCTCTGCCAGAAAGTGATTTGCTACAGGTAGGGATATCGTTTACTTGTATTTCACTAGTGGGGACAAGAACCATGTGGTCCACCTCCCTGAAGAGGGTCATCTGATATTGGGCATTCCAGACCCCATGGCAGACATTAATGATCTAGAAGGCAGGCCTAATAATTCTCCTGTCCAATGACCCTGGACGAAACCTTTGACTCCCAAGGCTCGAAAAGTAGTCAGCCGGCAACATTGGAGCAAAGATGGGAAAGCTCACCAACCAACTTTGAATAAATTTCGATTCTCATTAGCCTATCATCTGGCCCACTCTTCTTTGACTGGAGGACGAGTGTTGGCAAACTGCTTCAGGGCATCATATTCTATCATGCGATCCTTAATGTTACACCTCCTCTCAACTCTTTATTATTGAAGGTTGATATGAGAGCTCCTCCTTGTTGGGGTGAAATCTGTGGCCTCTTGACTGATTCCCCGCTACCTCCCGGGCTGGTAAGACCTGGATGCTGCGACACAATTTCATGTGTGTAACTGTTAGTCTCATCAGTCCAGATGACCATGTTCTGGACCATTTGTTATCTTGTTACACTTTATGTTCATCGTTTTTAATGTATTCATGTTCACACCGACTTAGTGCTTGATGGGGTGTGTGTCGCAGGAGGTGGGGATGGATGAGGTGATGGGAGAAGGCCAGGCAACGGGGACAGGGAAACACTGAACATAAGGTTCGCAATGACCATGATAATTAGAAACAATCACAGTTTCCTAATGAAACCCCCAGTTTCTTAATGACTGTCCTTCAGATTCTAACATTATTGTTCAGGGATGGAATTCACCAATGAAGAGAGAGAGGACCTCTTTTCTATATTAAAAATGATGCTGATCCCTCTAACTGACAGCACATCGGAAAGGCGGCGTTCCGGGCTTAGACCCGCTCCTGAATGGCATCATGAATAGAAAGGAATATTTTATTTGTGGATTAAGACACTGTGGAAATATATATTCTGTAGGAAAAAACCTTGAGAAATCCCAGGCCATTGAGCCACCAGAGGTCTAAACATGTGTTGGCTGCTTATAGAGTATCACTAAAAATGTATGGTTACTTTTAGAGAATCACTAAAAAGTGAAAACAATTGCTGTAACAATCTACATTGGAAAGAATTTTGCATTTCTAACTACAAATAAAATGGATATTTCAACAAGAACCATAAAGGCAAATTTTGGGTACACTAAAAACCCCTTGTGTAAGTCAAATACTCATGAGGCTAAGTAGGTCCTGACCTCATGTAATGGACCACCCAAACAGGATTAATGAGCATTACCCAACATGCAGGACGAGATAGAGCTTTAATAAACTACTGCCAATGGGAGCATTATTAAAATGGCTACATGATAAGGGATACAATGTGTTCTTATTACAAGAGACATCTCATTGGACGAGATGCTGCATGCCTTAAATCATTTTGGTTTCCTCATAAATACCACTCCCTCATAATAAATAAAACTAAGGGTGTGTCTACACTACTAAGAAGACCTCTCTTGTTTCATTTTGATTCCCTTTTACGTGTCTGACAAGGCAGGATTATTGGTAATTGCGGTACCATGTTAGACAAAGACTTTACAGACATTTCCATATATGGCCCAAATGAGGCTAATGAGCACTATTTCCCACGGTGGAGCTTTTCCCCCCAGATCTATTGATTATAGGAGGCAATTTTAATTCTGTTTGTAGGAGACCTTGGACAGAACCATCCATAGACATGCTCCATACTCGACACCCAGGTGTTATCAACATGTATTGAATCGCTTGGCCTGGCGCTCTTTTCTGAAACTTAAACAGAATACACCTTTTATTTGTGAGTCCATAAAACACATTCTAGAATTTGCTTCTTTTTTTTTTCACTGAAAGAACTGGTCGTGAGAAGGTGCTATCCATTGAGATCAAAATCTGTACTCTTAGATCACATACATTATCTCTGGGCCTGGATGTGCAAGGTGCTTCAGCTGCTCTGTAGGACTGATATGCCATTCAGGGACATTTCCCCTAGAACCAGTAGTAGATGCCATTAGCCACAATTTTCCAGAGAATGACACTGGGCAACTTACTCCGTCCCTTGATTGGGTACCCCACTAAAGTGGTCCTTCGAGGAGAGCCTACCTCCCATATGGCCACGTTTTAACGACTAGCGTAAATTAGGAAAGAAGAGCATGAAGCATGAATAGGTGCACTCAAACAACAACATACGATCGATTGTTTTCCTCATACTTTTTGAATTCTGTGTAAATCTGGGGTGAATTAGAACAGATTCTACTTAAACAGCCAAGACAATGCTATTTACAGGACAAAAATACTATGCGAAAGGTGGGAAGGCTGACTGCTAACTAGCTTTCAAATTAAAGGTGCTGCAGACTCGTAAATATATATAAAAGCTGATAGACCCCGATGGAGTTGTAGTATCGCATACCTCTCAAATTGCCATTAGAGTGCTTAGTCCAGAAAGGTCACAGCCTTTACCACACATCTATTACCATGCATGCCTTACTATGAAGCAAGTACACCTCCGGTAAGTATTTCTACCTTTCTTCAGTATTGAATGGTTCATAGGTTCACATGCTTGAATCTTCCCCGACGTCATGGTGGGAATCCCACGTTAATAATTACAAGCAGTGCATAGAGAAGCATTGAAAGCAATAGAAAAACCAAGTGACATTGTTAACTAATTCACATTGTTTCATGAGAACCAAAACTCAGCCAAGAAGAGCACAGCTCCTGAAGCACTCTTCTGCAAGGCTGAACATCTCAGATTTCTAACTACACATCGTGTTTGAGGGACTCCCTGGGCTCTGCTCAGACTGCAGTCATTCAGTCATCCTTTGACCTTTCTTTTCAGGGAATTGTTTTTATGAACTCTTAGGGCAAATTTGAGGCGAAACCTGTTGTGTTTTTCCTGACTAAATCAACATGTCCGAGGGGTCTAAAAAGCAACTATTTAGACCATGTAAATCTTGTGGAAAACCAGGATTAGTTTCTGAGGCTCCTCATAAAGAATGCCTTTATCGCTTACATCCTCATCACAAACCTAAAGTATGTAAGCATTGCAGAACTTTTTCTGCTAAAACCCTGAAGGACAGAGAGGCAAGCCAACTTCTGTGGCTACTGAAGGAAAAGGACTTGGGAAATCCCACTTCTTTGTTTTTTTTTTTTGTTTTGTTTGAAAACCTTTATTGTGCATTAATAAAAGGACAATTACGGGCCCACAACCATCAGGCCGGCCACAGAAACTGTTAAAGCACCAGCGCATGCAATATGGCGACACAGTAACACATTATTACCATAAGCGAGCATTGACAAGTTACACCGTAGATCATCATGATACCATGTCGTAGGAGCGAAGAAGGTTCATTTTAAATGTTTTTTCGTTGCAACTATTAAGGTCGACATTTCGGTTTTTAAAGTGAAAATATAAACTATAAACTAAGAAAGCAGAGTCCGTGCTGGTGTAACCGAACATGAGTGACAAATCCACCATATAGTTCAACAACCCAAAAGTCAAGTCCCCCCAGGCGGCATGGCGGCTCAAAGTGTGTGCAGCGGGGGTATCAGAACCAACAACCTAGCAAA
This sequence comes from Lissotriton helveticus, assembly GCF_964261635.1. Lineage (NCBI taxonomy): Eukaryota > Metazoa > Chordata > Amphibia > Caudata > Salamandridae > Lissotriton > Lissotriton helveticus. The sequence continues at coordinate 1,045,760,901 of NC_136061.1, read as the reverse complement.
TGTCCACCGCCCCCCGCCCGCTAGCAAACCAAAACACGGACCCAAAGAGAATGAAGAAGAAGAAACAAAACAAAGAAAAAACAAGGCACCATAGAAACTAAAACCAAGAAACTAAAAACCCCTCCCCCAACCTCCCACCCTACACGCATGCAGAGGCTACGGCCTACCCCCCCCCCCCAGCAGTGTGTCTGTCGCCCAATAAACCCGAAATATAGAACAAGGAGAGAAGAAGAAAAAGGGAAAGAATTAGTATAATACCTAAAATATGAGAGTAAGAAAAGAGCATCCTAATCTAAAACTCCCATAGAACACAGAAGACCGGAGGAGGGCCAGAACCAATTAATCCCGGACTCCACAGCCCGCACAGAACCTCTACCCCACCAACAAGGATCAACAACAGGACATATCAATTGCAACCATTAAGTGGGGAAAAAACATTACAAACAGCGCTTTCAAATGTATCAGGAAGCCTTCCAGTCCGGGTCTCCGCCAGTCAAGCAAACAAAATCAGCGAGAAGAACACCATCAGCCCTGGCCCGAACGTTGAAAGCCCACCAAACATAGCCACCGCTGGGAGCCCACCGAGGGCAGAACAAAGAGACAAGATGGCCGCCCCCAACAAAGAAGAAGCAGAAAAAGATGAGATGAATGTCTCCAGTTACCAATAAGTCCAGTGTCCCAAAAGACGAGCGTCCCCTCGAGCACAGGATGAAACACACTCCACCGTCGTAGTAAAAAGGCTCCGGAGGCAAAGGCAGCCAGGAGGGCCAGCAACCGGGAAGGCGGCAAACGAAGCAATAGTAGCGATTGCATCGGCAGAGCCTCAGTTCTCGGAGCGGGGGGAGACAGTGTAGCAGCAGCTCCGTCGATAGATGGACACGACCCATTATTGCCAGGGACAGTCCGCTTCATTGTACACGCATGCTGAAACATAGTATCCATTCCAGGCGTAGTTGGAGGCAGCAGGGAGCTGGAGCGCCTCGGTCGCCCCAGTTCAGATGTAGCATCTTCAATCTTCCGACCCAGCTCTCGGGTGTATCGCAGCCATGTAACCCTTAAGTCGGTAAGAGCTGCCAGGATTTCGCCACAAGTCAGGACCCGCTGCAGTTCTAACCGGTCCGCGCTTTGAGTGGACGCCGTCGGGCCATCATATTGCTCAAGGCCAGGCAGGATAGCACGCCCAGGGAACAAGGAGGCACCCATCTCCTCGTCCTGGAAGACCGGCGCCATCACCACCCCGTCAATGAGACCACAATGGAGGGAGGGGGGCGACATCGATACCGGGAAGCATCAGGCCGGGTCGCCGGTAGGAGCACGGCTCGTAATCCAGAGCGGCGCACAGGGAGAGCCCCTGCGCCTCCAGTCGATGAGGGCGACCCACGGCAGAGAAGGCGCTCCAAGATGGAGTCAGCTCAGCCCGTCAGCCGCGGAACAAAGAGAAGCGATGCGAGAAGGGATCCCGCCTCGCCAGTACACACCTCAGCCACGTAGGGAATCTCGCCACATCGGAAAGGGTATACACCATCTCCCTCTGCAGTCAGCAGCACCACCTCAAGCATCAGCGCCTCCCCAGATCGTCCCACCGACACCGTTACAGCAGCGCCCAGCGGCGGCGGTCGGCACAGGGTCCAGGGGCAGCCATGGAGGACAGCCAACGCATCGAGTTCTCCGTCAAACCAGCAGGCAGAGACCTCGGAAGAACGCGATCGGAAACAGCGCGTTTAAATCGCCGTTACACCTCAACATAGGCACAGGATAAATAGCAGGATGTCGATGCAGGAGTGGAAGGCTCGCGGAGCCGGGAGCCTACACGTCCGTCCCGTCGGCCATCTTGGCTCCTCTGGAAATCCCACTTCTGATGATGAAGGCCAGAAAACCTAAAAATGAAGAGACAGCCTTTATGAGAAATCATCAAAGTAAGTCAAATTTAATAGAAAATCTGCAGAGACCTACAAGACATCATGTAAGGGGGTTTCTAGCTTACCCCTCCCCATAAAAGACCTTCTAAGATGTCATCCAAGCTCGTAATTCCCTTTAAGTGGTGTTCTTCTGGCAAAATACGATGGCCGACGACAAATCGACTACCGATGAGCAAAGCTTTGACGAGTGACATGTCAGCGAGGAAATTGTTGACGAGACCATCCACGAGTACAGTGCTTCATCGAGGGTAGAAAGTGCTATATAAATCCAATTACAACAGCAACAACTACGGCATCGATGACACCTTCACACAGATGCTGAAGACAACTTTCTTCTGGGAATATTGTCAGATTGCTCCTTACTGTCTACAGAGAAAACATTATTTCAGGTGCAAGCTGTTATTATGAAAAAAAAACTTAATCTGCACCGTCAACGGGCCCCTCAGCGGTATACAAGGACACTTTTGATTACTGAGGAGGGGATTCCGGCGACTGTACACCCGGATCATACATCCCAGAGTAAGGTTTCACCACTGCCCCCTGCACGTCACCTGAAAATGGGAAAATCTAATGTTGAGGGGCCATTTGGGCCAGTTCGTAGTACCACTTCTTAGTGCCAAGAAATTTATGGTGAAGAACAAAATAAGGAGGCATCATCCTTTGTGATGTATTCCTATAGGTTCTGTATCGATCCCCCTATTCCTGACCCTATTCTGGTTAACAAGTTAACTAGCAGCCATCCCATGAGGCAGAAAACCCCCATGATGCAGGAACCGTTATCTGATAAAGCCACACTACGGCACAGGAACGTGTTATCTGATTAGGTCATAACGCTTGCCATCTAATTAGACAAGCGATATTCCTCCAGCCCCTGATAAGGCATACGGAGTTCTCAAAACAAATCAAACCTATGACAACCTGGGAAAAACCCTGCGGCCATTGTTTTGATTTCACCGAGAACTTCAGCAAAAGAATGTGCTAACGACCAGGTCGTATGACATCCTTATTGACGTATCTATGTCCATCCTTACGTCAATCTCGGCACCTTAAAGGTATAAATATTACCGATATTGCCCTATGCAAACACACGCGGTGGTGACGAGATCGGAGCAGCCAGACTTGCCGAAGCCCAGAGCAGAGCAGACCCCGCTGGCGCAGCCCCGCCTTTCCTGACGCGCTGAGAACGAGACGCTGCTTTCTCCTGCCAAGAAATCCAGCTCCGGCGCTTCCGGGTAGCCCTCGCAGGCAGCCTGGAATATCGAGACCAGAGACGAGAGATACCATCCCTCATTCATCCTAGATTCCAGGTACGGAACTGAATAACCCCTTGCAGAGAATTCTTTAGTCAGTCACTTGGCAAAACAAACTTAACTTAAACTGTAACTTTCTATTCCCGCCCACGTATTAGGCTTAGGTCAGGTACACGAGGTAGGCGTAGTTAGAAACACCAGTTGAGTACGATTAGTCAAATGTAAATGTGTATGTATTCATTTTATTCATTTTAAACCTTCATATGGCTTAGAAACCATATCAATGTTTTTACAGTATTATTTTATACTTCTGCTTTTATTGTATGCACTTTACTTAACCATAAGTATTGCAATAATATCGATCCATTTCTCTTGTATGAGAAAAGAGACTGATCAATAAATAACATCTTTTATTGAACACGCCCGTCTCTTCCTTTTCTCTACAATCTGGTGAGACTAAGAATGCACGTACTGACTGAGTAAAATAAGTCGTCTTTTGTTTTCACACGACTCTAGAGATACACTCTTGATTAGGGGAGAGCAAAGTTGTCATGTTCTATGGTTGTCAGAAACTAAATCCCTTCTTGTCTATCCAGGGAGGTTCAACTCCTCCTTGCCTATTCGAGAAAGTTTCTAGTGAACTCTGAGCTAGCTGGCAAACCCAAAACTTTAAGTCTAATATCGACAGTAGTAGACCTAGTTAACGTCTGGTCTAGGCCTATACTATTGAAGGTATTATTCCAATGCGCAGAGCCTATTGGGATAATAGGAACTACACTACATGGCGCCCAACGCGTTTGGAAGGGCGATAAAACTACCGTAAGACATTTAGAGTAACTCAGTCGTGCTTTTTCACTCAGACCCCTTTTCCCATAATACTCCAAAGACGTCTGGAGTGGGTAAAAGGTAATATCCGCCAGACCTCGCAGGAGGAAACTCCTATGTATGGTTCTTGGTTTAGTCAACGTTGAAGGATACACTGTTCCAAAATATTGTGCATCTAATCTTTGTTTCCATAAGAAACCTGATCTGCAAACAAACTAAATAACGTTCCTGTCGGTAAAATGGGAGACAGTGATGACGAAAGAGAGACAGTTAGGATAGCAACTGAACTCGCAGCAGCTGATAATGCACTGCTAGACACAGACCCGGATATAATACTCATCCCGGTCATCAAGAGGAAATCTATAACTTTAAAACTTATAGAAAGTACACCCCTTTCGAGGAGGTGGAAGTACCACTTAAATTTCAAGAGCATCTGCTCTTATTTAATGGCACCCTAAAACATAATAATCACATCACCAGGCTCGGTCCATTAGGTAGACCAGGAGCAACGTGGCCGGTCCTAGCCGGATACACACCACATCCAGACATCAATGGGATGTCTCAAGCAGAGCTTTTAACACAGCTAAAACAATTAATAAAATTACATAGACAATTAGTCCAATATGTGATGCGGACTTCAACAATTCAACCAGCAATTAAAATTCCACAGCTGACCCCTCACCAGGGGAACACAAATAAAATTACACCACAGAACATACAATCCTGCCTAGGTAAAGTACCAGCTAAACGGGAACAAATACCATTCTGGTTAGCACAAAAAATCACCCAAATAGAGGCTGTGTTTCCAGACACCACCCGTTAGAAAAACACAGGATTCTGACTATTTGTCTTCCAATGGGAATCGCACCACACGTGGAGGACTGTGACACTTGGGGTACAGTCTTTGCTTCCATCTACACAAAAACGCACGGTGTTCCATCCATTTCGGTAATACCAGATGTGCTAAAACAAATTCAAGACGAATACGGTCCAGAACCCGCTTTAACTCTTGGTATGAAATTACTAAAAGACTTCAAGCAGGTCTCGGCTATATTATTAGCCAACATAAAGGGAGAAGCAGCAAACGTGGCGATCCGCCAGAGGTTAAAGGAGACAGATATAGCAGACCAACCAGCTGAAATTGCCAGAATTATAGAAAAATCCTATGAGGAACTAGGTAGAGATAGTTTAGGTGGAATACCAGTAAAACCCCAACTGATTGAAAGTCCCGAAAAAATATTTTTTAATAATAATTCAACATCACAAAAAAAGAGCTGGGATGGAAACAAACAATCCAATCCTAAAGAAAAGAAATTCCAGTCCAGAGGAAGGTCTCCTCGGCGGAGAGAAAAATCTCCGAACCAAAGACACAGGTCACCCCAAAGTGCCCCCTCTGGGAAAAGATATAACCTTAGAAATAGGGATAATATAAAGAAGCCTGATAGATATCAAGACATTGATACACGTCCCTCTCAATCTTTTCAGACTTCCTCGCAGAAATCGGAAAGAAGAGGACGATCAGAACAAAGAGAAGAGCACGCCAAGTCCAAAGACAAGGAACCTGCTCATCTAAAAAAGAAATTACAATTTCCAAAAAAGAAGGTAGCCAGTATCAAGGTAGTTAACAATGCCGAGAATACTGAGGACACAACTGAAAAACGGAGAATGGGCTCAGACAATGCTAGACAGCGCAGCAGAAGTGAGCATAGCTCGCAAAGTCCTTATGAATCATCTGGAGACAGTGGACACGAATGAATATCTTCAAGTGGAAACTGCAGACACCAGAGTTAGCAAACCTCACAAAATATATGAAATAACTTTACGTATAGAAGGGGATAAGACTAGAAAAATAAGGGGACTATTTTGGGATAATCTCTCCAAGGGCTATGACATCCTTCTAGCTGAAAAAGACTGGCCACCAGAGTTTGTCAGGGAGTGCCCTCATGGCGAAGAAATAATTATGCCTGCCTTCTCAAATCATATCCCAATTCATAAAAAATACACACTTGCCAGAAAGTGGGCAGTAGCTCAAGCTCCTGCTTTATATAAAAATCATGTAGGATGGGATGAGGACTCTCCTCCTCACAAAATCCATTTAAAATCACAACCTACTGCACAAAGACAGTACCCAATTAAGCAAGAAGCTAAAAAACAGGTAAAAGAAATTCTAGATCAATTAGAATACCAGGGGGTGATTGAAACTTGCACCTCACAAATGAACAACCCTTTGTTTCCTGTCTCCAAACCAGACAATTCATATCGTCTAGTTTTGGATTACAGACACCTTAACTCATGTTGCAAAACTTTTGCAGTGCAAAACTCGCATAGTGCTGCACTAATGAATAACATAGTGCGCAAAAAATACAAAACAACATTAGACATCTCTAATGGATTCTTTTGTCAAAACATAGCACCAGAGAGCAGATATTTGTCTGCATTCTCAATAAATGGCACTCAAAAACAATTCTGTCGGTTAGCCCAGGGGTACAAGAATAGCCCAGGGGTATTCTCAGCCAGAGTAACAGAATTACTACAAACATATGATGACGAAGCATTATCTTATGTCGACGACATATACTTAACAGATGATGACTTGGATACTCACTTGAAGAGAGTGAACACCATAATACTTGGGTTCGCAGCAGAGGGTTACAAATTCAACTTTAAAAAATCCAGAATTGCCCATCTAACAGTCCTGTTCTTAGGATACGAATTATCAAGTGAAGGCAAAAGCCTGGCTGACAATTTCCTAGAGAAATGTGCCGTACTCCAAGCACCTAGAACACTAAAAAACCTACAGTCAATTCTAGGCTTCCTAAATTTCGGAAGAACATACATTGCAAATTACGCAGAAAGGGTCAAACCCCTTTATGATCTAATAAAACCAGATTTTAAAAGAACCAATTGGACTCAAATACACACAGAAATTTTGAGATCCTTACAAACAGACATGTTAATTAAAACAAAATTAGAAACACGTGATAAAACACGCAATCTTGTGATTCGAGTCATCCCAGGAAGATGCGGATTCACATACCTCACCTCTAATGAGGGAGAAAAGGTACCAATTGCATTCAAATCACACTTGTACACTAAGGTTGAAATGAAATTTAGCCCAACGGAAAAAATTCTTACTGCAACACAGACAGCTATAGCAAAAGAACGAGCCCTGGCACAAGGTAAACGAATAATAATCGTGACACCAATACCAGCCCTAGAGGCTGTAACAAAAGCAAGCATTCCAAATGCTAAAGCGCTCCATCCGAGATGGATACAATGGGCTAATTCTCTTGCTGCAACAGACGTGGCATACGAATTTGATCCTAGCTTAAAAACAGAAGAATTTCTCCAATATGAATTTGAATGTCCTCCGCCGACCGAAATTCTGCCTCTAGAACATTACGGCTGTATAATATATACAGACGGATCAGCACAACCCGCAGTAGGGGGTAAACAAGCTTACAGTGCTGCGTGCGCGATTGTTAAAGGTCGCTGGCACGAAGGAAAATTCAAACCGGCTATCACTAAGACACAATCTCTAGGAGATTGTACAGCTCAGCGAGCTGAACTACTGGCGTTTAAGATGGCGCTTGAAAATACCGATCGAGAATTCCCCACACTCATAGTGTGCGATTCGTATTACTGCGTTCAGTCTTACAATGAATACTTGCAGATCTGGCTTCAGAATGGTTTTAAGGATGCAAAAGGAGGCACAATCAAGCATAAAATGCTCTGGGAACAAGTAGTTCTATTACAAAAAGAACTACCAAAGACTCACGTGATACATACGCTGAGTCATCAACGTGATGGCGTTCACGTTGAAGGGAATTCATTGGCTGATGAGGCCGCGAAGGCAGCTGTGCAAACGGCTTCCGTAGCTGCCATCACACGGTCAAAAACAAAAATAGACAGCGAAATATTACAGACGCCCCTTCTAATCTCGGATAAACCATTAGCCTGTGTTTACCTGGACCACTGCGGTCCCTTACAAAGGGATGGTAACTATAAATACATCTTGGTTGCAGTGGACTCATGCACGAGATTCATATGGATGTGGCCCCAGCGAACGGCTGACGCCAGAACTGTTATAAAAGATTTGCGAGTCTTTATCGGCACATACGCAATTGGCATGCTGCATTCGGACCATGGTCCTGCTTTTAGCTCTAGGGCTTATAAGGAGGCCATGGTCAGCATGGGCGTTACATTGCGGTACTCTTGTCCATTTCACCCTGAGGGGAACGGAATTGTTGAAAGAAAAAAACGTGACATAAAGCAATCTATAACGGCAAAGTTATTAGGTTCGGGAGCTGGGTGGGTCAAACATCTAATAAGTGTCCAACGTAGTCTAAATAACTTGCCAAGAAATTCTCTGAAGGGATTCAGTCCGTACGAATTATTGTTTGGAACTAGGATGTTAGTCTTAGATCTCGACAGTCAGACTTCAGTGGTGAAGGAAAAAAGCTTTGATATCAAAGATCGTTTGGCTGTTTTGCAGGACTTAAACGAAACAAGAAAACACCTGAGCAACATAAAGTTGAAACAGCAGCCAACAACCACTGAAGGACCACCACCTGTCCCAGCAAGACCTGTCTGGATTCCAAAAGTCGGGGATCTAGTCAGAGAAAAGATCGCGGTAAAGAAGGAATTTGGGCCTTCTTACAGAAAAGCAGTTCCTGTCTTGTCTGTCAACGGGACAAGATCAGTTGTACTACCGCCGCTTGCTGGTAAAAAGGAGAACCGAGTTGTATCCATCGACCTGGTAAAACCACAACATGTGGCCGATAACAAATAGTAGGCCAAGTTATCTCCCGAGAAGTAGTAGAACACCAAGATTTGCTACTAACACAGAGGTTTAATCTAAGAGGCTAATCACATTCGAAACGCCTACAGAACTACAACAAGGACTATGCAACAATGCAATGGAACTTAGACCTCTGAAAACCCAAATAAAAACATTTAGCAGAGACACACCAATCTATAATGAAGTAACAAACGACTATGCAAGAAACAGTAATCCTGAAACAATTGGAACAATAGACAGAACTGCATCCGGCTACTTCATAAACTTCGATGATTCCTCTGAAGGCTTCACTGAATCAAATACACAGCCATCAACAAAAACCTTTAAAGATAAAGTTAAAGTACTTTTGAAACAACTGAAAGAAACATATCTAATTTCTCCATGGATTGAATTTTGGGTGGGTTTTAATGCATTTATCCTCATACTTTGGCTCATCATGGTACTAACTTTGGGACGCTTCATTGAGGGAAAATATGCTAAAATGGACACAGCAAGTCAGAAAATCAACTTGATCCTCAAACCACACACATCTTCACACGTCGAGAAAAGAGAACTTTCTTCAGTCAACTTCACAGCCAATCCTATACCGGGTGGGGTAGCATGGGACAAAACTGACTACGAAATTTATGGTCCGGTTGAAATCCTGAAATATCCACACCAAATTAAGATCTCATTGAGTGACTTTGTAAAACCAAGCTCATTTGCTGATGATTGGGACTTCGAAAGCATTAATAATATGATGTCTGACTTAGTAATGTCTGCTAAATTTACCAAACATGATTATTTGCAGGGTTCGACAAATTATGATAGTATGTACTGTTATAACCACTATGGTAACCATTTTCTACATAGATCTGCACAACCTAGAAATGTTTTAAATTATAATCAATGGGAACATTGTGCAACCCCTCCAAAAGGAAGCTCAAGAACCGTTTATGACAAATATTCATACTTTTCAGGTTTCAACACAAGTAATGCTGAAACATTTTATTTCAAATTGTCAAATAAGACAGGGACAAAGACCATGATAACAAACACGAAATTGATATATTCAGACTCATTCTTTGAACAAATGAATACTTTTGGTTTTGATTATTGGGACAAAAATGTTGAAGTAAAAAGTGTTTGGGGTACAAAAGAATGGCAAGTACAGGGTATAGAATCTTTGTTTAGAGCCTGCATGATCCCAGAACAAATTATATTTTTAAATGACACTGTTCAACAAACCACCTGTCTTGGCTTAGCCAAAATCAAAGACTTAAATAAACCGTCTATTCCAAAACCAACAATGAACAGTAATAGCTCCACAGATGAAGAGATAGACGTAAATTATGTATTAAACCAAAACAGAACACATCCTGATTGGAAACAGTGGTTGATCTGGCCCACAGATACTAATAACTGTCAAGACAGATTCCTGAACAAAACACAGGGGTTCAAAATGACCAGGCCAGACCCTAGATATTCCCAAAGACAACACCCAGGAATAATAACCACCTACAGTGTGGGCAAATTATGCCTTCAATGGCTACAGACTTCCACACTGGCAGAAATTAAGCAACACCTAACTTTACTTACTGATGGTGCTGACTTGCGTGATTTCATTATGGGACCGCGCAAACAGCGTCAGAAACGTTTCATAGCAGCCTCTGTATATGCAGCATACAATGAGGCCTGGAAGGTGACTCAAATTGAGACAGCAGAAAGAATACGGGAAATTGACCGTATTAATTTGGAAAAATCACTTTCTGTAGTGGACAATGGGTTAATGACTCTGTCCTCCAGAATTTGTTCTCTGGACAGCATTGTGTCTTCAGCAGACAATGTCAGAACGACCTGTCAGTGAATGGATAATACATGGGATAATTAATATTCCAATATCAACCTTCAGGTTTCAATACTGCCAAAAATATATACAGGCTGGCATGTACGAAAAATTGGGAAAGGGGTACATTAAAACAACATGGAACTTGCCCTATTCACATGCATGTGTCAGTAATAAAGGCCAGAAAGTGTTTCTTAGTGGCAATAATTGTGCAATGTCACTGAGCGGTACACTTCTGTGTAATGGAATTAGTTTGCATGGAGCCTGTGAAGGGAACTCAAATAACCTTTCATGTCACCAGCTAGGCGCACCTGCAACAGAGATAGAACCATTCTTTCAAAGACTCTATAATGGGAGTTACATTCTAATTGTAGATCGCAGATGCTGTAGTCTTATGCCCGGGACTCCTTATCTCGTAACTACGACTGCGAAGGTCAAGTGCTGTGGACGCTTATTGTTCCCCAGCTCCCTTCCAGACAGGGAGGCAAGGGCATGGCCCAACTTGAAAATTACTTCTATTCGAATAGATACTTTAAGCAGAATGAAAACAGTGCTTCTTCAGACGCCGACCAGACTCACGTCATCAAAAGAAACGTATGATCTCCTAGTCGCAAGGACAACTGCAGAGATTCACTCCTTATTATCAACTAATTCCCCCATACATTTAGCAGAAATCCTGATTGAAATCTTAAATATTTCTGATACCAGTGGAGTCTCAAAAGTATTTAAGACAGTATTTTCGATGGCATTAACACCATTCAAAGCCATACTGGGTATTTTTCCAGATTTCGTCCATTCGATTTTTGGCGGACTTCCCCTCATTTTGGGACTAATTGCAGGAATCCTATTCTTAGTCCTTATATTTCGTTATGGCAAACCATGTCACAGACAAAACACCTGCGACAAGGGAAGAAACAATCCTAGCCATTGGATACCGGGACCGGATATCAAAAATCCTGGGACTATCCCGGCTTAGAGACCTGAACATGACTTGGTTTCTTTCATTTCGACCAATGTGGCATCGATGTGTTTTACCTGTATTAAGGTGCTTGCTATGCGGAGAAGAATGCGTGTTAGACACCTGTCTGACGCTACAATCAGATGCGCCAATGGATGCAGAAACATTGTTGAGTCCAATAAAGGCTCATACTTTGTGCTGCCCTCAACGGCTACCAATCCTGATGACGGCATTCGTGGAAGCTTCACCACTACGATTAAGGGGTAGTGAAGTTCAAGATGAAAGCAGCATTGATCAGGTACGACCTTCTGTCAGCAATACTAATCAAAACGTCAATGGAGACAATCATGCGCACGAATGCATGGCTACACCTTTTTCTGAGTTAGTGGAACTCTCCCAGGAAGCTGTTGACAACTTTTTCGAGAGTCTAAATGATATGATGTTCTCACCAGAGCAGAAATAGAGACTTTTGAGCAAGCTCGCACACGGCGTTCCCTGAATTTGGCCTTCAACTAAAATAGCAAAAATACCATGAACAATTTTCCCTCCAGTTCACGGACAGCGATTTTTTTCAGCAGCCCCAAAATATTTTTACGAATTTTTCGGGACACTTATTTTCTGCTTAAAGTAAGAACTATTCTTAGAGAACTAAGATTTCTATTTTTAGATACTTTATAGACATTAGCTGCCCGCTGGTATGTTCATAATTATTTTATTCTGTGATGGAATAGTCTTGAAACTTTTTTCTGTATTAAGAGCCATTTCATGTGTAAATTCTCATATACAAATTAGTGATAATGTATAGATATGCGTGATTACTTCAGCATTATTACATGTGAATGTTTTTTCCGTATATTTGATAAATTCAAAATGCATTTATGTATTTCGGAGTGGTAAGGTATACACGATACTCTACAGTATGTTTTACTATGCATAGATTCGTAAATATGTCCATAGTTAGCGTGGAGTGGGTGTGATGTATTCCTATAGGTTCTGTATCGATCCCCCTATTCCTGACCCTATTCTGGTTAACAAGTTAACTAGCAGCCATCCCATGAGGCAGAAAACCCCCATGATGCAGGAACCGTTATCTGATAAAGCCACACTACGGCACAGGAACGTGTTATCTGATTAGGTCATAACGCTTGCCATCTAATTAGACAAGCGATATTCCTCCAGCCCCTGATAAGGCATACGGAGTTCTCAAAACAAATCAAACCTATGACAACCTGGGAAAAACCCTGCGGCCATTGTTTTGATTTCACCGAGAACTTCAGCAAAAGAATGTGCTAACGACCAGGTCGTATGACATCCTTATTGACGTATCTATGTCCATCCTTACGTCAATCTCGGCACCTTAAAGGTATAAATATTACCGATATTGCCCTATGCAAACACACGCGGTGGTGACGAGATCGGAGCAGCCAGACTTGCCGAAGCCCAGAGCAGAGCAGACCCCGCTGGCGCAGCCCCGCCTTTCCTGACGCGCTGAGAACGAGACGCTGCTTTCTCCTGCCGAGAAATCCAGCTCCGGCGCTTCCGGGTAGCCCTCGCAGGCAGCCTGGAATATCGAGACCAGAGACGAGAGATACCATCCCTCATTCATCCTAGATTCCAGGTACGGAACTGAATAACCCCTTGCAGAGAATTCTTTAGTCAGTCACTTGGCAAAACAAACTTAACTTAAACTGTAACTTTCTATTCCCGCCCACGTATTAGGCTTAGGTCAGGTACACGGGGTAGGCGTAGTTAGAAACACCAGTTGAGTACGATTAGTCAAATGTAAATGTGTATGTATTCATTTTAAACCTTCATATGGCTTAGAAACCATATCAAAGTTTTTACAGTATTATTTTATACTTCTGCTTTTATTGTATGCACTTTACTTAACCATAAGTATTGCAATAATATCGATCCATTTCTCTTGTATGAGAAAAGAGACTGATCAATAAATAACCTCTTTTATTGAACACACCCGTCTCTTCCTTTTCTCTACAATCTGGTGAGACTAAGAATGCACGTACTGACTGAGTAAAATAAATTGCCTTTTGTTCACACGACTCTAGAGATACACTCTTGATTAGGGGAGAGCAAAGTTGTCATGTTCTATGGTTGTCAGAAACTAAATCACTTCTTGTCTATCCAGGGAGGTTCAACTCCTCCTTGCCTATTCGAGAAAGTTTCTAGTGAACTCTGAGCTAGCTGGCAAACCCAAAACTTTAAGTCTAATATCGACAGTAGTAGACCTAGTTAACGTCTGGTCTAGGCCTATACTATTGAAGGTATTATTCCAATGCGCAGAGCCTATTGGGATAATAGGAACTACACTACACCTTCTTAGAAGATTTCTCCTTTGAAGATAGGCCACACTATTCATCACAATGGTTATGAGTCATTTCAGATTCCCTGATGCTAACGTATCATCGAGTCAGAAGCCTACTCTGATGCGTACTGATAATCAATTATCTCTACTGATAATCAACTATTTCATCACTTCCTTGACAAGAGAAAAGTCAGTTGGACTGGGAAGCCGAAATAGAGCTACGAGTTTTACCTCCAATCACAATACATGATGACTGTGTAGGCAGTGATGTGGATGAGGAGCCAAAAGAGGGTGAGATCCTTCATAATCAGTCTGTCTCAGGACAGGAGTGGGATGATTGTCGTATCATTATCTCCCACACCACCACCCACTAGTTCTCCAGAAGACAATGGAAGCTTTCATGAGTTCCTAGAGTGAGCTACAAAACCTTTTGACCTGCCATTACCAGTTAAGCGATCAGATAGTTTTCTGTTCAACATCAAGTTCGACAATTTTCTGTTCAACATCAAGTTCGACAAAATTGGTTATATCTGAAAGAGACTGTAGTTAAAGATTCTTTACCTTAAAATGACCCCCAGACGTTAGACTGGGTCCAGAGAATTTTTTTCATAACAGTACCTCTGCGGAAGGGTAGGTGGAGTTGGTCGACTCTGTATCCATCGTCGGCGTCATGGTTGCTGGGATGATGTCACTGTGTCTACATAGATGCCGCCCTTGCGCGCTGACGTCCGTTCTTTATTTTTTCACGCTAGCCAGCACAGATCCGGAGAGAGCGTGCCCCTAGTCGTTTTTGACTAACCTTTTTCGACTTTTTGTAGACATCTTTTTTGAGTCCTCGACTTCTGGTGCACGAGGGATGTCCCATCGTCGGATCAGTTTCAAGTCCTGTGACTCCTGTCATTAGGTGATGTCGGTCACCGATCGGCACCTCGTCTCTCTTTGGTACCTGGAGCATGATCACAATCTGAAGTCGTCCTCTGACTGCCTGTCCATGAACCCGAAGTCTTTGCAGGAGCGGTCCGGAAAGCTTTTGGAGGCCCGGCAGTCCGCTACACCCTGCTCGAGGTCCCGGTCAAGGGGAAGGTTGTGGGACCGGTTGCAAAGCCATCACCACTCGTCATCGATGTCTTCGCACTCCTCCGGTAAGTCAAAGCACAAGAAGAGGGCGAAGAAGCATAGTCGCTCTTCGTCTTCTCCTCAGGCGGCTGACGCGACTTGGGACCTGGATCGTCATCGTTCTCCGGCTCCGTCTTAGGAGCCCGCAGGGACGGCTCCGAGCTTCCCTCCCTTTCCCAGAGCCGGAGCATCACCTGCCCAATTGCGTTCATTTTACGAAGCGCTCCATAGCATTTTTAGGCAGCCCAACTCTGCAGGCGCGCTTACGGGTCCCACTGACTCAGCTGGGGGCCCTAGGCCCTGAGTGGCAGTTAGAGGAGGGTGAGGAGGACTAGGAGGGGTCTGTTGACCCTCTAGCTGACCAGCTTGAAGTGCCAGTCTGGTGAGAGGAGTTGGGTGATGCCAGTGGTCTGGATACGTCCCAGGCCTTGGCATGCTCTCCCCCCCACCGTGGCTACGGAGGAGCGAGTTTCCTATACTGTGGTGTTGCGTAGGGCAGCTGAGGCCTTAGGCCTCGAGCTTCCAACGGTGGCAGTCAGGTCTGACCACCTGACAGAGGTGCTTCAGTCGGCAGCGGCCTATTCGGACCCCTCAACGACATCCTTCTGGACACTTGGTCCAAGCCCAGCACAGGGGCTCCTGTGGACAGGATGATTGCCTGACGCCACCGCCAGGCCCTGGGCGACCCACATTTCGTCTCCCAACAGCCAACCCCCGAGAGCTTGGTGGTCCGAGCCTCATCAAAAGGCTCATTCCCTACTGCTCCCCCAGATACGGAATCCAAGAAGCTGGACCTCCTTAGTAAGAAGATGTTTTCTTACACCAACCTAGGGCTTCGGTTGGTGAACACCGCATGCCTCTTGGGCCGTCTACCCATACACTGTGGGATACGGTTGCACAAGTGCTGCCACAGTGCTCGGAGGAGGCCCGGGCTGTACTCACCCGCGCAGTGGTTGAGAGGTGATACGCAGCGAAGTTCACCTTCCGGTGTGGGCTGAATACCGCTGACTCTCTGGGCAGAACGGTTTCCATGTCAGTAGCCCTGAGGCGCTACGCCTGGTTGAGGGCGTCAGGTTTTTCAGGGTATGTCCAATCCAGCTTTCTGGACATGCCCTTTGATGGCAGTCGCCTGTATGGTGACAAGGTGGACTCAGCTCTCTAGCGCTTCAAGGATTCTAGCGCTCAGGCCAGATCCTTGGGCCTCGCGGCAGCCTCTAGCCCCACGCAGTCTCCCTTTCGTGGTTACGGAAGGGGTGCTCCACCAAATTCCACCCAAGCGAACCACAGGGCCACGCAAGCTACCCAGTCCATGCGTGGCCGTCAACGCGGGGCCCCTGGCATGTGTGTCTAGGGGCCAGCAGGCGGGCCAGTCCACTCACCCCCCCCTTCCTCCCGCAGCAGCATCTAAGCCATTTAAGGGCCACCAGAGGCTGGTGGGCGGCAGGATTCGCCTTCACCACCTCCACTGGCAATACATCAGTTCGGACAGGTGGGTTATGCAGATAGTCCGAAGGGGCTACTACCTCCTCTTCGAGACTACTCCTCCCTCCCCTTCGAGACTACTCCTCCCTCCATGCCACCAGCAGTCTATCACATGTTGGAGGATCACTTGGCCCTTCTCCACCATGAAGTTACGGCTCTCTTGGCCACGGAAGCTATCGAACTGGTCCCTGTGCCAGAAGTAGGTCATGGTTGCTATTCCCACTACTTTATTATTATTAACAGCATTTGTTGAGCGCGTAACTAACCAAATACATCCCAGCGTTAGCAGCGGGACAGAGAGGAGCTAGATAGTTTAACGAGTGACATTTTGGAACAGCCACGTTTTGAGGAACTTTCGGAAGGGAAGGTGACGAGATTTGGATCGAAGAGGAATAGGAAGAGTGTTGCAAAGTCTGGCTACATTGTTCGAGAAGGACCTTCCTCCAGATCTCACCCTTTTGACTTTGTTGATAATGACCAAATTTAGTTTAGCTGAAGGTAGACATTTCGTGGGGTGATAAAAGGTGATAAGGCAATCGTTGATTGGTGGGCCCTTCCCCCCATAAGGTTCTATGGGCTATGCAAAGAGACTTGAACTTTATTCTCTCTGAAACTTGAACTTTATTCTCTCTGAAACTTGAAGCCAATGTAAGGTCTTTAAAGCTGGCTTAGCCAACTGAGTTTGCAGGGTACCGAGCAGTAGCCGAGCTGCACAGTTCTGAACGAACTGAAATTTCCTTATTGTTGAATTGGGAACTCTTAAATAAAGGGAGTTCCCATAGTCCAGACGAGAGAGAAACAAGGCCTGAAGCACAAATTACTTACCTTCGGTAATGATATATCTGTAAGAAACAGTAGTTAGTATTAGATTCCTTACCTTAGAATATCCCCAGGCGTCAGATTGGATCCGGAAACTTTTGCGTAGCAGTACCCTTGCGCGACGGTAGGCGTCGTCTGCGGCTCCGCGTCCGTCGTTGGCGCCGGGAAGACGTCGCCAGAGTACGTAGACGCCGCCCTCGCGCGCGGACGTCAGTTCTTATACACAGCTTTTCCGCGTCAGAAAACTTAGAGCCATGATAAAAACCAACACTGGTGCCATAAAAACTAGGGCCCTGAAAGGGGATGACCTTAACCCTAGATATCGGTTCGCAGAACGGGGAGGATGGGTGGGGCGGTAAGGAATCGAATACTAGCTACTGTTTCTTACAGATATATCGTTACCGAAGGTAAGTAACATGTGCATCTGAAAGAAACAGGTTAGTATTAGATTCCTTACCTTAGAATAGATACCCCAGCAATACCAACCCCGGTGGTGGGTCTGCGAACCAATGATCACACCAGAAAGTCCTGGAGGACGGAACGGCCAAAGAAGCCATCCCTCCGGACTTGGCTGTCCAGGCAGTAGTGTCTTCCGAACGTGTGCAGGTAGGCCTACGTAGCTGCCTGACAGATGTCCTGCAAAGGGACACCCTGGCCCAGGGCAGTAGTAGCCGCCGTGGCCCGATTGGAATGGGCCCTCAGCCCAACAGGAGGCTCCTTCTTAGCCAAAGAGTAGCATGCCTTGATGCACAACACGACCCACCGAGAGATGGTCCGTTTGTGCACCGCCCGTCCCTTCTTAGCGCCCACGTAACCAACAAAGAGTTGGTCATCCACCCGGAGCTGGTGTGTGCGATCCAGATAGTATGACAGTGCACGTTTTGGGTCCAGACGGTGGAGCCGCGCTTCCTCTTTAGAGGGATGTGGAGGCGGAAAGAAGGTGGGCAAGGTGATGGACTGCCCGATGCGGAAGGCTGTGACGACTTTGGGCAAGAAAGAGGGTCTTTTCTGCAACACAACCTTGTCCGGATGGACAGAAAGGAAAGGAGGCTTAGAGGAAAGAGCCTGGAGCTCACTCACTCTCCTGGCAGAGGTGATGGCAACCAGGAAAGCCGTCTTAAGTGTAAGAAGATGGAGAGGACAGTTATGAAGCGGCTCAAATGGAGCGTACATCAGGTAAGTCAGAACCAGGTTTAAGTCCCACTGGGGCATCACGAAAGGAACAGGGGGGAACATATGAGTGATGCCCTTCAAGAATCTGTTAACAATCGGGGACTTGAACAAAGAAGGCTGATCATGTAGCCTCAAGAAGGCGGAAAGGGCAGAAAGGTAGCCCTTGATAGTGCCCAGAGCAGAGCCCTGCTGGGCAAGAGAAAGAAGGAGGAGGAGAACATCAGAAAGGGGGCAGAGAGTGGATCCACAGCCTTTGCTGTGCACAATGCCACAAATCTGTTTCACCTGCAGGCGTATACCGACTTTGTGGAGGGACACCTGACTGCCAGAATCACATTACAAACTTCAGGAGGCAAGTCAAATGGGCTCAACTGTCGCCGCTCAATCTCCAAGCATGGAGGTGGAGACTGGACAGGTTCGGGTGGAGTACCGTCCCCTGCTGCTGCGACAAAAGGTCCTCCTGAAGAGGCAGACGAATCGGGGGATCGACAGACATGCTGAGTAGCTCTGGATACCAATATCTTCGTGCCCAGTCCAGAGCCACAAGGATGACTTTGGCCCGGTCGCGCCTGATCTTCTTCAGCACTCTGGGCAGAAGTGGTATAGGCGGAAAGGCGTACAACAGACCGCACCTCCAATTGCGACGAAAAGAGTCTCCGAGCGAGTACCGCCTTGGAAATTCCAACGCGCAGAACTGATGACATTGCGCTTTTTCTTCTGTGGCGAATAGATCTAACCAAGGCTCTCCCCACTGCTGAAAGAGGCCTTGTGCCACATCCGAGTTCAGACGCCATTCGTGATTCATCATGCACACACAGCTGAGTTTGTCCGCCCTGGCGTTTAGGGAACCTGCCAGGTGTTGAACCACCAGGGTCACGCCCTGATGTTCCAGCCACTGCCAGAGGCGCAGAGCCTCCTGGCATAGGGTCCACGACCCCACCCCGCCCTGTTTGTTGCAGTACCACATGGCGGTGGTGTTGTCCATGAACACCTGCACTACACTCCCCCGGACAGAGGGGAGGAATGCCTTCAGTGCAAGCCGGATTGCCCGTAGCTCCAGAAGGTTGATATGGAGCTGGGACTCCGCCGGAGACCAGAGGCCTCTGATCTCCGCCTCTCCCATGTGACCTCCCCAGCCCTGGAGGAACGCGTCCGTCACAACTACGTGCTCCTGTTGGGGTAGGGAGAGGGATCTGCAGCTGACCCAATCGCGGTCCGTGATCCACCACTGCTACTGTGTTGCAGAGCCCTCCGAGATCAAGACATGGTCGGACAAGTTGCCCTGATGCTGGGCCCACTGGAACTTCAGGTCCCACTGCAGAGCCCGCATCCGCCACCGGGCGTGATGCACCAGAAGGATGCAGGAGGCCATCAGCCCCAGAAGCCGCAGCATTAACCTGACCGAGACTCGGGATAACGGCTGAAAGATCGGAACCAGAGCCTGAATATCCCAAACCCGCTGTTCGGGAGGATAAACCCGAAACTGCGCAGAGTCTAGAACTTCGCCGATGAAGAGGAGCTTCTGAGAGAGGCACAGGTGCGACTTCGGCACATTGATGGAGAACCCCAGCAGGTGCAGGAGGTCGGCCGTAGTCTGGAGGTGGCTGACGACTGTCTGGGGCGAGCCCGCCTTCAACAACCAGTCGTCGAGGTAGGGGAAGACTGAAACCCCTAACCTGCGCAGATGAGCTGCGACCACCTTCATCACTTTCGTGAACACCTGTGGGGCGCTGGTAAGGCCAAAGGGGAGCACGGTAAACTGAAAGTGCTCGTGGCCTACCGTGAACCGCAGGTAACACCGGTGGGCCGGCAGGACGGGGATGTGAAAATAAGCATCCTGCAAGTCCAACGCTACCATCCAGTCTCCCGGGTCCAGGGCAGCCAGGACCTGAGCCAGTGTCAGCATCTTGAACTTCTCCTTCCGGAGGAAGCCGTTGACGTTCCGCAGGTCCAAGATAGGGCGTAGGCCCCCTTTGCCCTTCTTGGGTACCAGAAAGTAGTGGGAGTAATAACCACACCCTACTTCTGACCCAGGAACGCGCTCAATGGCCCCCTTGGCCAAGAGGGCCGTAACTTCCTCTTGTAGAAGTTTCAAGTGATCCCCCGACACGCGGTGGTACTGCGGTGGCATGGCTGGAGGGGACGCCTCAAAGGGGAGGGAGTAGCCCCTTCGGACGATTTGCAGCACCCACCTGTCCGATGTGACAGTGCGCCAGTGGTGGTGGTGATGGCGAACCCTGACCCCCACTGGTGTCACATGGGCCTGAAAGCTGGGACTAGGAGGGTTTTACGGCGGATGCGGCAGGGGTAGGTGTGGACTGGCCTCGCTGTAGTCCCCAATCACCGCCACGGCGGTTTCCACGTCCGCCACCGTGCTGGATGGTAGTCTGCGGCCCGTGGCTGGCAGGATGTGTGGGGGCGCCCCATCTTGGCCACGAAAGGGGCGAAAGGCAGCCGTTTCCTGGCGCGGGGGGGGGGAGGCCCAAGGACTTGGCCGTAGCCCTGGAGTCCTTAAAGCGCTCAAGCGCATGGTCTGCCTTGTCGCCAAATAGGCGACTGCCATCAAGCAGCATGACCATAAGGGTGTTTTGGACATCAGCCAAAAAGTTGGCGGACCTCAACCAGGCGTGGCGACGAATCGCCACCGCCGTTGCCATCGCTCTGCCCAGTGAGTCCGTGGTATCCAACCCACACCCGATGGAATACCGTGCCGCATCTCGACCCTCCGCAAGGGCTTGGGCGAGCTTAGTCCGGGCCTTCTCCGGACATTGTGGCAGCACGTCCGCGACCGTTTCCCACAGAGAGTGGGTGTAACGGCCCAAGAGGCATGCGGTGTTGACTGGCAGCAACTCCAAACTCAGGGAGGAGAACACCTTCTTCCCGTATTGCTCATACCTCTTGGATTCCCGATCGGGGGAGCCGTCGGGAATGCGGTCTGGGAGTTAGAGGCCTGGATGACCAGCCTCTACGGGGTGGGGTGGGTGGACAGGAAGCAATGGTCGCCCGGAGCCGGGCAGTGGCACCTGCCCATGTTCCTATGTACAGTCTGACCTGTTGCGGGCTTGAACCAAGTGCCCAGAACAACGTCTGAGAAGGCCTCATTAAAAGGCAGCAGAGGCTCGGACAAGCTTGTCTGCGGTTTAAGGACCTCGGTGAGGAGGTTAGTCCTCACGGCCGCGACGGGTAGCTCAAGGCCCAAGGCCTTCCCAGCCCATCGTCAGCACCACACAATAGGCAGCCCCCTCCTCCATAGCCATGGTAGGATAGGAGGGGAGACAAAACCAGTGCCTGGCGAAGTGTCCAGACCACTTGCCTCCCCAAGCTCACCTGTCCAGTCCTGAGAAGATTGACACTCACGTGCCAGAGGGTCCTCGGACCCCTCCCAATCCCCCTCGTCACCCATCGCCTGGTACTCCGGTTCAAAGGATGGGGCCGGGTCGTAGAAGTAAAAGTCTCCCATCGGCGTCGAGAACAGCGCCGGAGCGGCGCCGGACCCGAATCGAGGGTAGGACCGTGGACGGCGTCGTCCTGGGACGATGCCGGAGGGGACACCCCTGGGGCCGGCACCGGCGAGGTCGTGAGGTCGACCGGCGGCGACCCGGATCCAGCGGGGCCCTGCGGCGTCGGGTCCGAAGTAGCCGACGACGTCAGAGCCGAAGCACCCGACGGCGCCCGGCTGAAGCACCCGGCCCACTGGGGGACCCAGTCGGGCCGCTTGGCCCGAAGGCTCCGCGGAACCCGACGGAGGAGCGAGTGACCTCATGGCCATGAGGAAGAACTCTATCTCCTCCGGCGTTGCGTGCTGCCCAGGGACCGGCGGGTGTGGAGCAGGCCCCGACGCCTGCGGCGCCGTGGGGGCGGTGTCGCCCGAATCCCCGGCCGCATCGCACGAGCGATTGGGGGGGGGGGGGTCAGAAGAGCGATGTCGTCTCTTCGACTTCTTGTGCCTCTTTACCTGAGGACTTCGAGCCCGAAGACTGATGACTACTCCCGGAACTGTGGTGACTCCGGCCCCGCGACCGGTCCCTCGAAATCCTTCCGGACCGGGACCTCGAGCGGCGCGGGGCTGACTGCCTGAGCTCGAGTCGCTTGCGGGACCGCTCCCGTCTAGCTTTGGACGTCAGGGCCTGGCAGTCGGAGCAGGACTTGTCATCGTGGTCGGGGCCCAGACAGTGAAGGCACCGGCGATGGGGGTCGGTAACCGACATCAGTCGGCTGCAATCGACGCAGGGTTTGAACCCTGGCATCCCTACCGGGACCGTCGGAGTCGAGAGACTTCGAAGGACGATCAAAAAGGATCGAAAAAGTTAGTAAAAAAATTGACTAGGGTACAACCTTTTCCGGATCGGCGCTTGCTGGCGCGGAAAAAAGAACTGACGTCAGCACGCGAGGGCGGCGTCTAAGTACTCCGGTGACGTCATCCCGGTGCCGACGACGGACGCGGAGCCGCAGACGACGCCTCCCGACGCGCAAGGGTACTGCTATGCAAAAGTTTCCGGATTTAGTCTGACGCCTTGGGATATTCTAAGGTAAGGAATCTAATACTAACCTGTTTCTTTCAGATCCATGATTCTTCTTGCTCCCATGGAAATGAGGGGTAAGACTTTCCGCAAGAGTCTGAGAGTGCCACAACAAGCCTCAGCCAGCATGACTGCTTGGTGATCGAATTTAAGGGATTTGTTCAGCCAAACACCTAGTCTTTTGAGTTTAGTACTGGGAGTAGGGGCAGGGCCAAGACAAGTTGGCCAAGCTAATTCAGGATTCATACTCATAGAATTGCACAGCAGCATTAGCTCTGTTTTTCCTCCGTTAAGTTTGTGACAGGAGTGGTCCATCCAGGAAGCGACTTTCTCTAAGCAAGCTTCCAGGTTGGATGGAGTACTCTGGTGATGGTTAAGCACAACTACCAGCTGTGTATCGTCCGCATATATGACGATTTTAATCCCGTATGGCAAAATAATGTCTGTGAGCGGTTTCATATAAACATTAGCCCTGAGGTACTCCACAACTGAGCTATAAGCTCTTAGAAACAGTATCTCCTGCGAATACCTGATCTGCCTTCTAAATAGGACCTGAGCCAGGTAATTGCGAAGCCAGAGACTCTGACCATGCTAAGTCTATCCAAGAGAATATCAACATTTACTGTGTCAAATGCAGAACTTAAATAGAGAAGGATGGTGTCTACAGCTCCTCCCCGATCAAGAATTTTCTTGGTTTAGAGCATTCTCTTGGCATTAGAGCAGTTTCAGTTCCATATCTGTGAATAGTGCAGTAATTTATGGGTTTCTAGAAAATTGGAAATGATCGTGTTGACACACTTCTCTAGGATCTTACAGATCCCAGGGAGTAAGGAGATGGGGCGATAGTTGCCGAGGATATCAGGGATTAGGCTAGATTTCTTTAGCAGAGCCTTCACCATGACTCGCTTCCAGGGCGCTGGGAATTAGGCCAGAAGAAATAGATAGATAGATTTAGCACCTCCAGTATAACTGGATGCACTACTTCTTTGACGTTGCTTAAGAAGTGTGAGGGTGCTGGGTTACATGGAGAGCCGGATTTTACTTGGGAAACATTTCTGATAAAATATCTAAATGCATGGCGGGGATTTTTTCTAGTCCCAAGAAGGACAATGGCCTGTGTTCTATCTTAGATCTCAGGGCCCTCAATCGCTTCCTACAGGAGGAGAAGTTCAAAATGCTCACGTTGGCTCCTGTCCTCGACCCTGGAGACTGGATTATAGGTTTGGACTTAAGCCGCTTATTTTCTCACATCCCCGTCTTGCCTGCCCCCGGCGTTACCTACAGTTCACGGTAGGCCACAAGCATTTTCAGTTTACCGTGCTCTGGCCCCTTGTGTGTTCACAGAAGTGATGGTGGTGGTCACAGCTCAGGGGTTCCCGACTTCCCCTATCTTAACAGCTGGCTGTTGAAGGTGAGCTCCCCCAGGCTGTCGTCTACCACCTCCAGACAACGGCGGACCTCCTGCATCCGCTGGAGTTCACTATCAACGTGCCAAAGTCGCACCGGATTCCCTCTCAGGAGCTCCTTTTCATCTGAAGAGTTCTGGATACAGCGCAGTTTTGGGCTTAGTCTCCCGAGCAGCGAGTCCGAGATATTCGGGCTATGATACCGATGTTTCAGCCTCTGTCCCGGATTTTGGTGAGAATGACCCTGAGGCTGCTGGGCCTCATGGCCTCCTGCATCCTGCTGGTAGATTCTGCCAGATGGCATATGCAGGCTCTGCAGTGGGACCTGAAGTTCCAGTGGGCGCAGCATCAGGTACATTTTTCTGATGTCATCCAGATCTCGGAGGGGACTGCAAGTCAGTTGCAGTGGTGGCTCACGAACCAGGATTTGGTCAACAGCAGATCCCTCTTCCTTCCCCAACCAGAGTACACAGTGGTGACAGATGTGTCACTCCTGGGATGGGGAGGCCACATGGGAGAGGCGGAGATCAGAGGCCTCTGGTCTCCGGTGGAGTCCGGGCTCCACATCAACCTTCTGGAGCTTCGTGCGATTTGTCTTGCACTGAAGTCATTCCTTCCTTCTGTCAAAGGAAGAGTAGTGCAGGTGTTCACGGACAACAACACCTATATGTGGTACTGCAACAAACAGGGTAGAGTGGGATCGCGGAACCTATGTCAAGAGGCTCTTCGCCTTTGGAATTGGCTGGAACATCAGGGCATATCCCTGGTGGTTCAACACCTAATAGGTTCTCTGAACGCCAGGGCAGACAAACTCAGCCACCGGTGCATGATGGATCACGAATGGCGTCTTCCCTCGGAGGTGGTGCAAGGTCTCTTCCGGCAGTGGGGCGAGCCTTGATTAGATCAATTTGCCACAGAAGAGAACGTGCAATGTCAGCAGTTCTGCCTGTTGGAGTTTCCAAGGCGACGCTCGCTCTGCGGTGCTTTTCGGCGCGAGTGGAATTGCGGCCTCCTGTATGCCTTTCTGCCTGTACCACTTCTGCCCAGAGTGCTGAAGAAGATCAAGAGCGACCGGACCCAAGTCATTCTTGTGGCTCCGGACTGGGCATAAAGAGTCTGGTACCCTGAGCTCTTGGGCATAGCATTGATCCCCCGATCAGACTGCCTCTTTGGGAGGATCTTCTGTCGCAGCAGCAGGGGATGGTACTCCACCTGAACCTGTCCAGCCGCCACCTCCCTGCGTGGAGATTGAGCGGCAACAGTTGACAGCTTTCGACCTTCCTCGCAAATTCTGTAATGTCATCTGGGCCGCCAGGCGTCCCTCCACTAAAACAGGATACGCCTGTAGATGGAACAAATTTGTGGCATGGTGCACAGGAGAGGCTGTGGATCCCCTTTCTGCCCCTCTTTCAGAGGTTCTCCTCTTCATTCTCTCTTTGGCCCAGAAGGGCTCTGCCCTGGGCACTCTTAAAAGCTATCTTTCGGCCATTTCGGCCTGTCTTCGCCTTTCTGATCAGCCTTCTCTGTAGTGTAGTTCCTATATTCCCAATAGGCTCTGCGCATTGGAATAATAAATCCTGTAGTTTAGACGTAGGACTGAGGTCGACTAGATCTCTACCGAATCTATTAGTCTTAATTGTGAGTGCCAGCTAGCTCAGAGGTCACTAGAAACCTTCTCAAATTCACAAGAAGGGATTAGTTTCTGACAACCGCATAAACATGACAACTTTGTTTCCCAAGAATAAGAAATCAATCTCTAGAGTCGTGGAAACAATAGATAGCTATTTTACTCAGTCATTCGTGCATGCTTCGTTTCACCAGAGGTGCTGAGAAAACAGAGAGACGGGTGTTTTCAATAAAAAGTATTTATTGAACAGTCTTCTTTCTCAAGCATAAGAAACGTACTGCTACAATCATAATACTGGTAATAAACTACAGAGTATATAATACGAACAGTATTATAAAGTAGTAATGTAAAAGCATGATATGGTTTCTGAGCCATAAATTGCCTTAAAACGGATAAAATACATACAGTGATAAAATGATGGCTAAAAGTACTCAACTGGTGCTTTTAAAATACGCCTACCCCGGTGTACCTGACCTAAGCCTAGCACAAGGGAAGAAGTAAGTGAGGAGTAGTTTAAGTTTAGTATTTTTCTGCCAAGAATCTAATCAAGAATTCTCCAAGGGTCTAATCAGCTCCGTACCTTGGTTTAGAATGAAGGAGGTCTTGTATCTCTCTCCCAGGACTCGATTTCCCAGTAACCCGCAAGGGTAGCCTGGAAACACTGGAGCTGGATTTCTCGGCAGGAGAAAAGACAGAGTCTCTCTGTGCGTCAGCTGGAGGGTCGGCTTCCTTCTGCACCTGCTGCTGCAGGGCGTCGGGCAAGTAGTTAGTCGATCTGCTCCAAACCACTGTGTGTTTGCTTGGGCAAATCTAGGCATATTTATACTATGAAGGTGCCGAGTTTGACGTGTGATTGGACTTAATAACCTCATAGAAGACTCAGTTTTTCGAAAACTCCATGATTTCCTAGATAAATTAGTATTCAGGCAAGGGGATGTCCCTAGCTGCTGAAGGCGGGTTTCTCTAAGAAATCGTTGCTGGTTCTTGGAACATAGTGGAAGTAGCCATGCCGTATTTGGGCTGCATAGGCTCAGTCTAAATATGGTAATGATTTCTATGCCTATATAAGGATAGGATAATTCGTACCTATATAAGGGCATGAATCGGGAAAATTTACACTAGGGTCCTAAATTCATTTACAACATCTCTTTTCAAGTCCCCTATTGTAAACCGATTCCTGAAGGGCATTACTCATCTCTTTCTTCCTTCTCCTTTCGTAATGCCCCAGTGGGACTTGAATCTTGTCCTTACTTATCTTATGTGTGCTCCCTTTGAGGCACTATAAATTGTCCTCTTCGTCTCCTTACTTTAAAGGCTGCTTTCCTGCTTGCCATCACCTCTGCTCACAGAGTGAGCTTCAGGCTTCTTCTTCCGAACCTCCCTTTCTTGATGTCCATCCGGACAAAGTGGTCCTTCGTACTAGGCCCTTTTTTCTGCCCAAAGTGGTTACCTCTTTCCACATAGGTCAGACCATCACATTGCCCACCTTCATCCCACCCCTGCACCCCTCCAAGGAGGAGGAGAGGCTCCAGGGTCTGGACCCAAAGAGTGCGCTGCCTTTCTACCTTGACCGCGCTAAAGACTTACAGGTGGACGATCAACTCTTCGTGGGTTATGTGGGCGCCAAGAAAGGTCAGGCAGTGCACAACGTACCATCTTTCGATGGGTTGTCTTAGGCATCAAGATCTGCTATTTTTTGGCAAAAAAGGAACCTCCAGTAGGACTGCGTGCCCACTCTACCATGACGACGGCAGCCACTACTGCTTTGAGACGCTGGGTTCCGCTGGGTGACATCTGCCAGGCAGCCACTTGGGCATCCCTGCACACGTTTACAAAGCATTACTGCTTGGACAGCCAACTTTGGAGAGACTGCTTTTTCGGCCGTTCTGTTCTCCAGGACTTCCTTGTATGAACTTAGTTTGCAGACCCACCTCCGGGGTTGGTATTGCTGGGATATCTATTCTGAGGTAAGGAATCTATAACTACAGTCTCTTTCAGATGAACAAGTTACTTACCTTCGGTAACGATGTACCTGTAAGATACAAATGTAGTTTTAGATTCCTTATCGCCTCACCTTTCCTCCCCGTTCTGCGAACTGACTTCTAGGGATAGGGACTCCCTTACAGGGCCCTAGTTATGTCCACCAGTGGTCAGTGTCTTGCATGGCTCTGCTCTTCTGGCATGGAAAGTTGTGTCAGAACTGCCGTCAGCGAACAGGGGTGGTGTCTAAGTAGACACCACAACGTCATACCGGCAACCACAACGCCGACGCCAACAACGGAGTCACCCAACACCACCTACCGACACGTAGGGGTACTGCTACGAAAACATTTCTTCAGATCCAATTTGACGCCTGGGGGTATTTCTAAGGTAAGGAAAGTATAACTACATATGTCTCTTACAGGCACATCGTTGACAAAGGTAAGTAACTTGTTCAGCAACTCCATTTGGGAAGAAGGGTTAAAACTTATGAAGAACCCTACATCAATGCCTGAAGTCGTTCCCTGGCTTGATAAAAAAAAAAAAAAAGGAAACACCAGAGAACTCTCCTCCATGATTGATTAGGTATTCATGTTCAGATTAAGTAAGTATGCAGACGACCCAATGGAGGTTCAGAAGACCTTCTGCCCCATGTTAGACACCACCATAGAAAGAAGTCTGAAGTCTGGTCAATGTGGGAAAAAGGTTCTCCGCGATGGCAGCGACAACCATAAGAACATCTAATACATTGGCTATGTTAGGAAGATGCGATGGGCAGATGTGGTCTGACATGGCAACCTGCCTAGAATTTGTGCCAGAGGATAAAAGAAAGGAAACTAAATACATTTTACAGAAAGATGAAAGGGCTTCCTCAGAAATAATCAATATGGCTATTGATATAGCCTCAGCGACTTTCATGCAGATGGCTGGTGCTGCAGTTTTACGCCGACAAGAATGGTTGAAGGCCATGTCCTTTCATCCTGAGATTGAAGCTAAGTTGGTTGACATGCCTTTTGATGGAGAAAACCTCTTTGGTAAACACATGGATGATGCTCTCTAGTCTGTCACGGCTGACACCGACACAGCATGATCTTTGGGAACTCTGCAACATTGCTGTTTTCAGTCTTTTGAATGCAGCTTAGGAAGAGGACAATGTCTGCCTGGAGGTTCTTACCAACCATAATTATATCAACCCTATCCTTAGTTTCATCAGGGTTTTTGCCAACAGTACACCCCGCAGCAGCAATACAGAACAACAGAGGCTGCAGCGTATGTAAGATAACTTGATTGTGGATGACCTACGGCTGTTGGAAAAAGTCATGAGGCATCCAGACGTCAGTGACAATTTTCAGACATTAGTCACCCCAAACTGTCTGCAGCAGCATTAGGACATAAACGTATCCAGTTATTACAATCATTGGAAGGCTATCTCTTCAGACAAATGGGTGCTAGATATAATCTAATATGTTCACACCCTGGAATTTGTTCACAAGGCTCCCAGAAATCTTCCTTGCAAGTGGCCACCTTAACATCTAGATCTGTTAAAAAAGAAATCCTTGTGCACTAAAATAACGTTTATGGCACCATGATCACCTTCTCAGTAGTCTCAAGCACGTCCACACAGAGTTTTTACTCTGCAAAAAACCCTTGAGATGGATCACACTAACTGTGTGTTGTTTGTTTTTTGTGTATGTATGTCCTTTTCTTTCAGACAGTACAGGGACCTCAAATTGAAGGTTTCCCATCACTTTTGTTTGGTTTTTGCACTTTATTTTACACACTTGTTTTTAACTTTCACGTCCTCTGGTAAGGGTGGGCCTTAGCGCGCCCATACCGCCGAGGTACACCACCTGACGGTCCTGATGAAAGCCCAGTAAATGACACATAGACGGGCAGAAACATGTTGACCCCACTTTAAGTGGAAACAACCGAGTCATTAACTGGTAAGTTTCCCACACATATTTTACTTATGTCAAACTGACCATTGAATAAAAATGTTTCCGTATGGTACAGTTTCTGACATTTTTAATTCACATTTCTTTTTGACACTTTTGCCACAAAGAACCTGCTCCGCAGTAATCTGGCGTTGTAGCACACCAGGAAGGCATTCGGCTTCTCCTGGTGGGCCCGATGATGAAGCATGTCACCACCCAGGGTGGTGAGTGAGGGCTTCCTTTAAAAAAAAAAACGCTGATTTCCACTGTGACTTCTTCAGGGAGATTTCTTCTCTGTGTCTAGTGCTTACACACTTCTCTCACGACACTCTTTTGTTGTTTTACAAGATTTAACAGGGGGACCAAGAGTGTCCTTTTCCCTCTCTCTCAATTTGTTATTACTTACCAAGCATTCTTAAAGAACCAATCTATGTGTCCCAGCGCCTCCCTCGCTGACGCTGCTCCTCCTGTGTAGCAGCCCGTTCCCGCCGCTGCTCCCCTGCGGCCCCGCCCCCTCACCACCCCGCTCCCGCCTCCCAGCTGCTCCTCCCTCCCACTCGCCTTAAATGGAGCCCGTCTGCGCCCAGCGCCAGAACCCCTGGACCCCGCCCACACCACGATGCCAGACTTCGATAGGACGCCAGCACTCTTCTCGCACTCAAACACCGGCCGTGACAACCGATGCCTCCAGGCCCCCCCGAAGCGCACCCACCGACCTTTCTCTTGTCGCACATGCAACTTCCCCTGCAACAGAACCACCAAACCTCCAAGGACCGGACCCAACCACCTTCGCTGGATCCTCCTCAACACTCGCTCCGCACGCAAACATGCTGTCGAGCTCTGGGACCTGCTCGACACCTCCGCCCCAGACGTTGCCTTCCTGACCGAGACCTGGTGGAACGACTCCTCGGCGCCTGACATCGCCATAGCCATCCCGGATGGCTACAAGATCACCCGCAGGGACCGCGCCAACGGAACTGGAGGAGGTCTAGCCATTGTCCACAAATCCACCCTCCAGTGCTACACCCACGCAGAAGACGCCCTCAGCACCGCTGAACACTTGCACTTCCGGATCCACATCGACCCCAACACCACCCTCAGAGGAACACTCGTCTACAGACCCCCCCGGACCCCAAGCCCAGGTCTGCGACTCCATCACCGACCTCGCCAGCACCTACGCACTCGCCTCCACGGAATACATCCTCCTCGGGGACCTGAACTTCCACCTCGAGAACAACAACAACGCCAATTCCGCCACCCTCATCGACAACCTCACCAACCTCGGCCTCAGACAACTCGTCACCACACCCACCCACGCCGCCAGCCAGACGCTTGACCCCATCTTCGCCACAAGCACCCACGTCACCTTCAACCACACCACCAAACTCCACTGGACCGACCACCGCTGCATCCATTTCACCGTCCAGAAACCAACCACGCACCACCGCACCCAACAGGTGCCCGTCGACTGCTGGAGCAAATCACCGAATACCAGCTGACCTCCACCCTCGCCCAGAACCCTCCCACCAACCCCACCGACCCAGACGCTGCCGCCAGCAACCTCAGACAGTGGTTCGACGACTGCGCCAACACCCTCGCCCCGCTCAGGAAACCCTCTAACAACCACACTAGCAAGAAAGCCAAAGGGTTCACCGAGGAGCTCCAGACCTCCAAACGCACATGCCGGAAACTGGAGAAGAAATGGCTCCACGAACGCACACTGGACAGCCACGCAGCCCACAAGGACACCATCCGCAGACATCACCACCTCATAAGAACAGCCAAGAGGTCCTCCTTCAAACCCCGCCTGGACAACAACGCACACGACAGCAAAGAGCTCTTCAACATAGTGAATGAACTCTCCAACCCCCAACCCCAGCGCCAACACCAATGACATCACGCCCTCACAAGATCTGTGCGACTCACTGGCCACCTTCTTCCACCGCAAGATAGCCGACATCCGCGACAGCTTCAACACCACGACCACCCTGACAACGCCAGACTCAACACCCCCTCGAACACCACCAGCACAACCACCTGACCTTCTGGTCCAACAACGACAAGACGCGCAAGGCCATGAACTTCATCCACTCAGGAGCACCATCAGACCCCTGCCCACACCACATATTCAACAAAGCGGACGCAACCATTGCACCCCAACTACAGAAGGTCATCAACATCTCCTTCAAAACAGCGACATTCCCAGAAAGCTGGAAGCACGCTGAAATCAACGCCCTCCTCAAGAAACCCAAGGCGGACCCCAAGGACCTCAAGAACTTCCGGCCCATCTCCCTGCTCCCCTTCCCGGTGGAGGTCATCTAGAAAATCTGCAACATGCAACTGACCCGCCACCTCGAGGACAAAAACATCCTAGATCCGTCACAGTCCGGATTTTGACAAAACCAAAGCACCGAGACAGCCCTAATCGCCGCCACGGACGACATCAGGCGCCAACTCGACAACGGCGAGACATCAGCCCTCATCCTCATAGACCTGTGAGCCGTGTTCGACACGGCCTGCCCCCACACACTAAAGATATGCCTCCAAGAAGCCGGAATCTGAGATAAGGCCCTAGACTGGACCACGTTCTTCCTCTCCGGCAGAACCCAGAGAGTCCGTCTCCCACCCTTCCTATCTGAAGCCACCGACATTATCTGCGGCGTACCCCAGGGCTCATCCCTCAGCCCAACCCTGTTCAACGTCTACATGGCCCCCCTCGCACAAGTGGCCTGCCAGCACGACCTCAACATCATCTCCTATGCCGACGACACTCCGCTCATCCTCTCCCTCACCAAGGACCCGCACGCCGCCAAAACCAACCTCCACGAGGGAATGAAGGCCGTCGCCGAGTGGATGAGGAGCAGCCGTCTGAAACTGAACTCGGACAAGATAGAGGTCTTCATCCTCGGCCCCACCTCCTCTGCCTGGGACGACTCCTGGTGGACGACCACACTGGGAACAGCACTGACACCCACGGACCATGCACGCAACCTAGGATTCATCCTCGACTCCTCCCTCTCCATGTCGAAGCAGGTCAACGCCATCTCCTCTGCCTGCTACAACACCCTCCACATGCTCCGCAGGATCTACAAATGGATCCCGACCGAAACAAGAAGAACGGTGACCCAAGCCCTCGTCAGCAGCAGACTGAACTACGGCAACACACTCTATGCAGGAATCCCCACCAAACACATACGACGACTACAACGCATCCAAAACGCCTCCGCCCGACTGATCCTCAACATCCCTCGTCGCAGCCACATCACCCCCCACCTGACACACCCGCACTGTCTCCCCATCAACAAAAGGATCACCTTCAAGCTCCTCACCCACGCACACAAAGCACTCCACAACACCAGACCAGCCTACCTGAACAGCAGACTCAGCTTCTCCACCCCAACCCGCCAGCTCCGCTCCGCCAGCCTCGCCCTCGCAACCGCCCCCGCATTCAACGAACAACCTCCGGCGGCATATCCTTTTCCTTCCTCGCCACCAAGACCTGGAACACCCTCCCTACCCACCTGCGACAGACCCAAGACCTGCTCACCTTCAGAAGACTCCTCAAGACCTGGCTCTTCAAGCAGTAGCAGCACCCCCCTACCCTCAGCGCCATGAGATCCTCACAGGTAAGTAGTGTGCTCTACAGGTGACTGACTGATTGATTGAATCTACCACAGCTGAAAAAACCTTCCTTTCCCTGGCTGTTAGATGTGTGAAATTGCATATGCATGGAACAAAGACTTTTAGAAAATCCAACCAACTACGGCTAGCTTTTGCTTTGCCTATGAAGGGATGTGCCCTCGTAAGAAGCAGTATAGCTCGATGGGTCTCTGCAGCCATTACCTATTGTCATAATAAAGCAAGAAGGCCTTTGGCTGCAAAACTAAAAGTAAATTCTACAAGAAGGAGTGGCCACCTCTGGAGCCCTCTGTGCCGGACATTTGGGGAGCAGCAACCTGGTCTAATTTTCATACCTTCATCAAACATTATTGTTTGGATTCATTTTGGAAAGCAAATATTGCAGTTGGACTAGCGGTTCTACGTCCGCTTTTTCAATAAGGTACATTTTCTTTACTGCCATAACACATTAGACGTTATGCATGTAAGAAATTTCATGTTCATAGTCTTTTGCTTATTCTGAGGTTTGCCTTACCACATCCACTTCTTTTTGTTGATGCTGCTCACTAATCCGATTCAAGCAGGTGAACCTATGAAATATTCATTACTGGAGAAAAAACACAAGTTACCTACCTGTACAATGTGGTTCTCGAGGATTGATATGTAAATGTATGTAAATGTAGTTGAGCTTATATAGCGCACAGCTACCCGCAGTGGGTTTCCCGGCGCTTGCTTAGGGAACCCTTCCTGGTATTCCCCTGTGAGATAGCAGGGTATCCACAAGGTGAAAGTCAGGCATCCCGCCGCGAGGGGCCGTTGTGGAGATTAAGCAAGCTATTGCCCAGAGTCGCAGAGTGTGAACCCGTGAGTCAAGGAGGCACCGGGGCGAGAATTATCGAGTCCGTGGAATTTTTAGCCCAAGACCCCGCCGAGGCGGGGAATTGAACCCTGGTCCAGGACCGATCTCAGCTTCCGGGTCTGCTGCCTCTAACCCCTGAGCCACACTTCTCCACTGATATCTTTCATAGATCCACATGCCACCTTCCCTCCTCCCCTCTGGGGCTCATCACTCCAAAAACGTCTTTCATACATTTTGGTATACTTGTGCTTAAAATCTGTGCATTAGGCTGGCCCTGCAGGGGAAGAGTTTGCAATGATTGGCTGCGTTCTGATTCTTCTAAAAAGAAATATGAATTGGTTAACCATTTCACTTGATTTTTAGGTCGAGCCTTCGCAGCGCATGCGCTGCAGAGGAAAAGGACCTTTTTCTAGCGCTTAGGCTTTTCAGCCAAGCACGTGCACGCGTTGCCATTGCCTTCAATGGCAACGCGTGCACGTCAGGAGATCCACTCGCGGCCCATCTGGTCGCAATTATCGCTCCCGTGAGTGAATCCCTCCCCCCTGCTGCAGCGAGTGGAGCTCGCTGCTGAGCCATTTGTTGTTCCCGATCACTTTTTAACAGCGCGGGATTAAAAGCCCGACCATTGTGAGGCCTAATCGCACCTGTTGGGCTGACGAGCGGGCGGGCAGCTGTCAGCCAAGGGCCGGGCAGCCCGCAGGCATGTCAGAGGACGGGAGGAGACGGCCGTGCTGCGTTCAGCCCCCGGAGCCGAGCTGGAGGAGCCCGGCCGCCCACCTGCCACAAAAGTAAAGTTTTCTGTTTATACTGTGTTAGTAGCTTCCTTGAGTGGTCTTTGTTCTAAAAGGGTCATTTTTACAAATTCTTGTTCTGTTAGGCACGGGTAGAGTAAGTGATTTGCCCAGAATCACAGGACGTTCAGCGTCGTTGCCGAGACTCAAACCCAGGTCTCCAGATTCGAGGTTAGGCCAACTCCAATGTAGTACTCTCCCTTACCCTAGGCCAGGCACGGGTAGGATGAACGGGCCTGGTGGTGGTCGTCTTCGAACCACAAGGTACCTGCAAAGCTAAACGCTACTCTAGTCGTCAGCGGATTACCTTAATAGTGACTGCCCGGTAGTGTTACAAGCAACCAATGTTAGGCCCAGGATTACAAACACCATCCTAGGCCACATGCAAAATCCACCAGTTCACTGCGAGAAGCTTGGGTTCCTCATATTGCGTGGGCGCAGTTGTATCCAGCAGGCCTGCAAAGGCGACTTTACACTTTGGGACGGTTTCAGATTTTAATTTGCCCATCGTCTGTTTAGACTAGTCTAATGCTGTCTACACTGGGATTCCAAAACATTCATTGCCAGTTTGCAAATAAGTCAAATTCAAACAACTAGATTGTGCCTGCACATATGAAAAGGGGACCACGTGGGGTCATGTTTAAAAAAAAAAAAGCGAACATTCATATGGTGTGTGTTTCTCTACAATGTGCTTCAATTTCGTCATCATGCGAGTGAGTGTTTCTCAGCGATGTGATTCAATTTCTGCATCATACAAGTGAGTGTCTACGATGTGATTACATTTCTGCATCATACAAGTGAGTGTCTACGATGTGCTTACATTTCTGCATCATACGAGTGAGTAATTCTCTATGATGTGCTTACATTTCTGCATCATACTAGTGAGTGTTTCTGTACGATGTGCTGCAATTTCTGCATCATAAGAGTGAGTGTCTTCGATGTGATTCAATTGCAGCATTTTGGTGAATGACAAAAATCCTCTTGCATATACAGGTCTCCATTCATAGTCTTACTGCCCCATATCTATTCTGTAGATTACCCACTCAGTAGGCAATCCACAGTTGCATTTGTGGCAGAAATTTGCATTTGCAATGATTACTATTTTTAAGTGCCTTTGTGCAAATAGTGAAAAAACACTTAGTTTGTTAATATCGAGCGAGGTAAATAGAATTTGATGTCGGAAATTACAATAAATCCCTATGTAGTAGAATGTGTTTATAATATTTACAGCTTGCACATTATAATATTTACACATCCATAGCCCCTTTTAATATTTACACCCCTTTCCAACTAGTACATAGGTGTAATTGTTGCATTCACACTGGAAGCCCCAGGCTACTGTACATTGCTATGTCTTCCTCCTGAAATTTCTGCATGTGATAGTCACTTGCAATTCTCATCGAAAATCCCTACACAACGTGTGACCTGGCCTTTAATTTACTAACATTTAAAATACAAGAAAGGAATTCATTTGAAGCACAGACTGAGGCAAGTCACGCCTCTTGCTTACTTCAGTCAAGGGAATGACCTTTCCCTAAGCCCCAACAGGGGTATTTGCTCTTGAGACGCAAATTCCCTAATAATAAACATATCTGGGAGTTGATTCATTAATAATACACATATCTGGGAGTTGATTCATTAATAATAAACATATCTGGGAGTTGAAAGCATGAGTCGAAGATATCTCCCAGCATGCCTCCAGGCAGGTCGCGAGCAGGAAGGCTCGAAAGGTCTAGCAAACAAGCGACCTGTGCCCGTGACACACTCTGCCCAGGGTAAACCAACATGGGCGGAGGGACTGACGTCCTCCTGAAAGTCACCGGGCTGAAAGCACAGAGGGACAGGCGTCTGATGGCCGTTCTAGTGTCCTGGAAGCCGGTGTGGTGTGTTCTGGCATTAGGAAAGATTGTTCGTGTGCCTAAGACATGCACAGTGTGGCAAAATACTGGAATAGCTTTATAATTTCAGGGCCTTAAACCACTCTTACATTGACTTTGAATGATCTTGTACGTAAAGACAAACGTTGATGGTCCTTTTGGAAATAGTTATCTGTACAATTCACAAGATCATTTGAGAAGGCCAACTAAGCCTATCGATTGAGGACATTTCCAATTAAACAAGCATTGGCGTAGCCAATAGGTCTCGCCTTTAGGACCTTATAAGTGTTTAGCCATGCAACACTTGATGTTGTTGCACCAAGGATATTGTGCTGGATAACTAAACACTTATAAGGTCCCAAAGGCGAGACTTATTGGCTATGCCAATGCTTGTTGCTATTACTTTCAATGTTTCTCTATGCACTTCTTGCAAATATTACCATCGGACTTCCACCATGACTATAAGATTCAAGTATGTGAATCTATGAAAGATAACTATACTGGAGAAACATAGTGTACAGGTAAGTAACTTGTTTTTTTTACCACACAGTACTTTAGCATGCATGCAAGTATTAATTTTTGTTTTAAATAAAATACTTTTAATGATTTTTTTTTAAGTGGTTTAAGTCACAAGGATCTAGGTTTAATCCACAGTCCTTTTGCTCACCACACCAACCCAGTTTGCACCCAGCCATATGTCCATCAATTGTTCTTTTTGCATTTGTCACCCCGAGTTGGTAGGGGTATGCCCAGATTTGGGTCTGTGCTCTCCATGCCACGGGTCGGCAAATCCTCAGCCAAAGTCTTGGCTTGTGCGTCGTTCTGGTGAAAAGATTGAAGAACATAAGATTAATGGAATGACTCATAATTCTGTTTGTATATAACATTGCATGTGCTTGGAGATGTTTGTTCTTACTTCTGTATCTGAAAGCGACACGTTAGTATTAGATTCCTTACCTTAGAATATCCCCAGGCGTCAGACTGGATCCGGAAAATTTTGCGTAGCAGTACCCTTGCGCGTCGGTAGGCGACGTCTGCGGCTCCGCGTCCGTCGTCGGCGTCGTGGGCGCCGTGATGACGTCGTCGGAGTACTTAGACGCCGCCTCCGCGTGCTGACGTCAGTTCTTCTTTTTTCCTTGCCAGCAAGCGCAGATCTGGAAAAAGCAGTAACCCTA
Source organism: Lissotriton helveticus (assembly GCF_964261635.1). NCBI lineage: Eukaryota > Metazoa > Chordata > Amphibia > Caudata > Salamandridae > Lissotriton > Lissotriton helveticus. The sequence goes on along the minus strand of NC_136061.1, from coordinate 1,045,722,623 downwards.
GTCATTTTTGACTAACTTTTTTGACCCTTTTTTGATCACGTTTCGAGTCTTTACGACTCCGATCGGTGCCTTAGGGATGCCCGGGTTCAAGCCTTGTGATGATTGCGACCGGCTGATGTCGGTCACGGATCCTCACCGCGTCTGCTTGTCGTGTCTGGGCGTCGACCACGACGTCAAGGCCTGCTCCGACTGTCGGGCCCTCTCTTCGAAAGCCAGGCGGGAGCGGTCCCGTAGGCGCCTCGAACTCCGACAGTCGGTCCCGCGCCGTGAGAGGTCCCGTTCCCACGGGAGGTCGAGGGACAGGTCGCGGGCCCGGAGCCACCACAGCTCCGAGGGTAGGCCTCACTCCTCCGGGTCGAAGTCGTCGTCAGGTAAGAGGCACAAGAAGTCCAAGCGGCGTCATCGCTCCTCGGACTCCCCCCGACGCTCGCACGATGTGGCCGGGGGTTCGGGTGACACCGCCCACGCAGCTCCGTCGGGGCCGCGGGCGCCGCGTCCGGCTCCATACCCTCCGGTCCCTGGGCTGAACGCGACGCCGGAGGAGATCGAGCGCTTCCTCATGGCCATGAGGAACCTCTCTCCTCCGACGGGTTCCGCGGCGCCTCCGGGCCCAGCGGACCCGTCTGGGAGTCCTAGCGGATCGGCGCCTCCGGCCCCGATGCCGTCGGGTGCTTCGGTCCCGACGCCGCCGGCGCCTTCGGGCCCGGCGCCGCAGGACGCCGCTGGCCCGCCTTCGGGATCTGGTTCGTCGCTGGTGGATCTTACGACCTCCCCGGCGTCGGACCCTCAGATGTCCCCTCCGGCGCCGGCCCCGGCCGGTGCCGGCCCCGGTCCTATCCCCATTCCTGTTCAGCCGTCGGGACGGCACCGCTGGGCGCCGCTCCAGACGTCCTTTGGTGATTTTCACTTTTACGAACAGGCCCCATTAATTGAAGACCCTGAATCTCAGGAGATGGGTGAGGAGGAGGACTGGGAGGGGTCTGAGGACCCTCTGACCAGGGAGTGTCAGTCTCATGAGGATTGGTCAGGAGACCTTGGGGATGCCAGTGGCCTGGACACCTCTCCAGACACTGGCTTCGTCTCCCCTCCTACCGTGGCTTCGGAGGAGGGGGCAACTTATAGTGTGGTGCTGATGAGGGCTGCCAAGGCCTTGGGCCTTGAGCTCCCCGTCGCGGCCGTGAGGACTAATCTCCTCACTGAGGTCCTTAAACCGCAGTCAAGCTCGGCTGAGCCTCTGCTGCCCTTTAATGAGGCCTTGACTGACGTTCTTTTGGGCACTTGGTCCAAGCCCGCTACGGGTTCGCCCGTAGATAGGAACGTGGCTAGACGCCACCGCCCAGCCCCGGGCGACCCATATTTCCTGTCCACCCACCCCACCCCCGAGAGCCTGGTCATCCAGGCCTCCAATTCCCAAACCGCATTCCCGTCGGCCCCGCCGGATCGGGAATCCAAGAAGTATGACCAGTATGGGAAGAAGATCTTCTCATCCCTGAGCCTCGGCCTGCGGTCTTCCAACACCGCCTGCCTCTTGGGACGTTACACCCACTCAGTGTGGGATAAGGTCGCAGAAGTGCTGCCAGAGTGTCCGTTGGAGGTACGGGCCAAACTCGGCCAAGCCCTTGTGGAAGGCCGGGATGCAGCGAAATATTCGATTAGGTGTGGGCTGGATACCACCGACTCGCTAGGCAGAGCGATGGCAACGACGGTGGCGGTCAGACGCCACGCCTGGCTGAGGTCCGCCAACTTCTCGGCAGATGTCCAGAACACTCTTATGGACATGCCGTTCGATGGCCGTCGCCTCTTTGGCGACAAGGCAGACCACGCGCTTGAGCGTTTTAAGGACTCCAGGGCTACGGCCAAGTCCTTAGGCCTTTCGGGCCAGCGCCAGCAACCGGCTGCCTATCACTCCTTTCGTGGCCACGGAAGGGGTGCGCCCACACGCGCCGCCAGCCACGCACCGCAGGGCAATACCCAATGCGGTGGCGGCCGTGGGAACCGCCGTCCGGGCGGTCGGGGGCAACGGCGAGGGCAGTCCACACCTTCCCCCGCAGCATCCGCCTCAAAACCCTCCTAGTCCGTGCTTTCAGGCCCATGTGACGCCAGTTGGAGGCAGGGTTCGCCATCACCACCTCCACTGGCGCACCGTCACTTCGGAGAGGTGGGTGCTGCAAATCGTCCGAAGGGGCTACTCCCTCCCCTTCGAGGCGACTCCTCCAGCCATGCCACCGCTGAACCACCATGTATCGGGGGATCACTTGCGACTTCTGCAGGAGGAAGTTACGGCCCTCTTGGCCAAGGGGGCCATCGACCTCGTTCCTGGGCCAGAAGTAGGGTGTGGTTGCTACTCCCACTACTTCCTGGTACCCAAGAAGGGCAAAGGGGGCCTACGCCCTATCTTGGATCTACGGAACGTCAACGGCTTCCTTCTGAAGGAGAAGTTCAAGATGCTGACACTGGCTCAGGTTCTTGCTGCCCTGGACCCAGGAGACTGGATGGTAGCGTTGGACTTGCAGGACGCTTATTTTCATATCCCCGTCCTGCCTGCCCACCGGCGCTACCTGCGGTTCATGGTGGGCCACGAGCACTTTCAGTTTACCGTGCTCCCCTTCGGCCTTACCAGCGCCCCACGGGTGTTCACGAAAGTGATGGCGGTGGTCGCAGCTCATCTGCGTCGGTTAGGGGTTTCAGTCTTCCCCTACCTCGACGACTGGTTGTTGAAGGCGGGCTCGCCCCAAACAGTCGTCAGCCACCTTCAGACGACGGCAGACCTCCTGCACCAGCTGGGGTTTTCCATCAATGTGCTGAAGTCACACCTGTGTCCCTCTCAGAAGCTCCTCTTCATCGGAGCGGTTCTGGACTCGGCGCGATTTCGGGTTTACCCACCCGAACAGCGGGTCCGGGATATTCAGGCTCTGATTCCCATCTTTCAGCCGTTATCCCGGGTCTCGGTCAGGTTGACGCTGCGGCTTCTGGGGCTGATAGCCTCCTGCATCCTACTGGTGCATCACGCCAGGTGGCGGATGCGGGCTCTGCAGTGGGACCTGAAGTTTCAGTGGGCCCAGCATCAGGGCAACCTATCCGACCACGTCCTGATCTCGGAGGGCACTGCGAGACAGCTGCAGTGGTGGCTTACGGACCGCGATTGGGTCAGCGGCAGATCCCTCTCCCTACCCCAACCGGAGCACGTAGTTGTGACGGACGCGTCCCTCCAGGGCTGGGGAGGCCACATGGGAGAGGCGGAGATCAGAGGCCTCTGGTCTCCGGCGGAGGCCCGGCTCCACATCAACCTGTTGGAGCTCAGGGCGATTCGTCTAGCACTGAAGGCATTCCTCCCCTCTGTACGAGGGAGTGTAGTGCAGGTGTTCACGGACAACACCACCGCCATGTGGTACTGCAACAAACAGGGCGGTGTGGGGTCGTGGATCCTTTGTCAAGAGGCTCTTCGCCTTTGGCAATGGCTGGAACGCCAGGGCGTGACCCTGGTGGCTCAACACCTGGCAGGTTCTCTGAACGCCAGGGCGGACGAGCTCAGCCGTCGGTGCATGATGGATCACGAATGGCGTCTGAACTCGGACGTGGCGCAAGGCCTCTTTCAGCGATGGGGAGAGCCTTGGTTAGATCTATTCGCCACCGAAGAGAACGCGCAGTGTCATCAGTTCTGCGCGTTGGACTTTCCAAGGCGGCACTCGCTCGGAGACGCTTTTCGTCGCGAGTGGAGTTGCGGTCTGTTGTACGCCTTTCCGCCTATACCACTTCTGCCCAGAGTGCTGAAGAAGATCAAGCGCGACCGGGCCCAAGTCATCCTTGTGGCTCCGGACTGGGCTCGAAGGTACTGGTATCCAGAGCTACTCAGTCTGTCAGTCGATCCCCCGGTTCGTCTGCCTCTTCAGGAGGACCTTCTGTCGCAGCAGCAGGGGACGGTCCTCCACCCGAACCTGTCCAGTCTCCACCTCCATGCTTGGAGATTGAGCGGCGACAGTTGAGGCCATTTGACTTGCCTCCTGAAGTCTGTAACATCATTCTGGCAGCCAGGCGTCCCTCCACAAAGTCGGTATACGCCTGCAGGTGGAACAGATTTGTGGCATGGTGCACAGCAAAGGCTGTGGATCCTCTTTCTGCCCCTCTTTCTGAGGTTCTTCTCTTCCTTCTTTCTCTTGCCCAGCAGGGCTCTGCTCTGGGCACTATCAAGGGCTACCTTTCTGCCCTTTCAGCCTTTCTCAGGCTACCTGATCAGCCTTCTTTGTTCAAGTCCCCTATTGTAAACAGATTTCTTAAAGGCATCACACACACGTTTCCTCCTGTTCCGTTTGTGATGCCTCAGTGGGACTTGAACCTGGTCTTAACATTCCTGATGTGCGCTCCCTTTGAGCCACTTCACAACTGTCCTCTTCGCCTTCTGACTTTGAAGACTGCTTTCCTGGTTGCCATCACCTCTGCCAGGAGAGTGAGTGAGCTCCAGGCTCTATCTTCTAAACCTCCTTTCCTCTCTGTCCATCCGGACAAGGTCGTTCTGAGGACTCGTCCTTCTTTCCTGCCCAAGGTGGTCACGGCCTTTCACATCGGGCAGTCTATCACTTTGCCAACCTTCTTTCCGCCACCGCATCCCTCTAAAGAGGAAGAGCGGCTCCATCGTCTGGACCCAAAACGTGCGCTCTCATTCTATTTGGATCGCACACGCCAGTTCCGGGTGGATGACCAACTCTTTGTTGGTTACGTGGGCGCTAAGAAGGGGAAAGCGGTACACAAAAGGACCATCTCCCGGTGGATCATCTTGTGTATCCAGGCATGCTACTCCTTGGCTAGGAAGGAGCCCCCTGCTGGATCGCGGGCTCATTCCACCCGTGCCACGGCTACTACCACTGCCCTGGGCAGGGGTGTGCCCTTACAAGACATCTGTCAGGCAGCTACGTGGTCATCGCTGCACACGTTTGCTAGACACTACTGCCTGGACAGCCAAGTCCGGAGGGATGGCTTCTTTGGCCGTTCCGTCCTCCAGGACTTTCTGGTGTGAGTATTGGTTCGCAGACCCACCACCGGGGTTGGTATCGCTGGGGTATCTATTCTAAGGTAAGGAATCTAATACTAACGTGTCTCTTTCAGATGCACAAGTTACTACTTGTGTAACGATATATCTGTAAGAGACATTAGTTAGTATTGGATTCCTTACCGACCCACCCATCCTCCCCGTTTTGCGAACCGATACCTAGGGTTAGGGTTGTCCCCTTCAGGGCCCTAGTTTCACTGGCACCAGTGTTGGTTTTTGGCATAGCTCTGCGTTTCTGGCGCGGAAAAGCTGTGTCTAAGAACTGACGTCAGCACGCGGAGGCGGCGTCTAAGTACTCCGACGATGTCATCACGGCGCCGACGACGGACGCGGAGCCGCAGACTATGCCTACCGACGCGCAAGGGTACTGCTACGCAAAATTTTCGGGATCCAGTCTGACGCCTGGGGATATTCTAAGGTAAGGAATCTAATACTAACTAATGTCTCTTACAGATATATCGTTACACAAGTAGTAACTTGTGCGTTAGGGATGACATCCTTTCTCTTTGAGCACCTCACTAATATAACACGTTACTGCGATTTTGTCTACTATGTCTCGTTACACCGAATTCCCTGCTGGTCTATGTCAGCTGGAGAGGATTCTTGAAGTACGTGTCTTGAAGGAGTTTGAATTTGACCCTGCATTGTAATTCAGAGAAGGGTCACCAGAACTATACTACTGGTTTTGAATTGTGCATGGTGGTGGTGAGTGTCAACTTCATGTTTTCCCTTCCCATTACCATCGGGTACCATTTCGAGCCCGTCATGAGGGGCCGTTCCCTCCATGACATCAAGTGGACTGCAAATACACTGCTACCCTCTCTTAAGCTTTGTATTATATTTTCGGCTATGTTTGGAGTAAGAATTGAGCCTTCATTGTCTTTTCTTTTTAGTACATGTTTTTTTTGCCTTTTTGTCATCACGTATATTACATGACATAGTCTATAGTATTCTGTAGGATTATTTTCATATGTGTAACGCTTGTCTTTAACTGATTTAACTATCTAAATTGTTGTTTTAATTTGTAACACAGGTGTTTATTAAGCTGCTTATATACAATAGTAGCTCGTTCTATGTGAAGTTCTGAGATACCTTTTTGGATATTGTTCACACTGTATACATTTGCAAACATTAATGAGAATAAAATTAATGAAGAGAAGGGAGGTTAAACTCTATCCAAGAAGAAAGAACATATTCAAGTGTTACCTTTTTTGTTTACTGTATGTAGAATTAAACACATACTATCGACTACAATGCCAACTATACCAAATCGTTTTTTCTGTTAGTGAGAGATATATGATTTCATGCTTTCAAGATGCAGATATGCAATTGTGTTGTGTCTTTAATACATATTTATTCTGGGATTACTTCAGTTCATGTACTAATGTTTCTAATTTTCACTAAAGGTGATTAAGCTGTTTGTGTGTTAATATGAAGAAACAGTTGATCATGTAGTTTGGCTACATAAAGCATTTTGTTTTGGATTTCCTGGTTTACATTTCTGGCTATGAGTGAAACCTTTGCTCAATCACTGCCTTGCATTCTGGGGAATATTATTCCAAATACAGTGTTGAAAAATGTGTCTTTGAAATTGTCTGTGGCCATCTTCATCTTTTTTAATTTTGCTAAATGAAGTAAATATAATTAATTGTCTTTCCAATTTAGAATCACCTGACAGTGAGGTGGCAATGGACATTGTGACATCAGAGCAACAGGTTTCTGAGGCCGTCTATGATTGTGTTATTTGTGGACAGAGTGGTCACTCGACTGAAGATCGACCAACAGGGCTGGTTGTATTATTACAAGCTTCTTCAGGTAAAGTTATAGAATGGGAATTAATAATTCTGTATTTATTTGAACCAAATAATTGATTAAAGAAGTTAATGATTAATTTGATTACCCTTGCCACACTATATGTACAATATTCTTACAATGCATCCCTATGTATTTTCTACGCTGTAGTTTTGATTTTGCTAGCTTGCCAGTACTGAATGCCCATATTTGTACCTCACCAGAACTAAATCTAGTACTTCACTTTGAAGTCAAATAGTTAGTGCTGTCTTAGCTAGATGGTTTCTGTGATTGTCACTGCAGAGGTCAAAGTTCACAGTCAACCGTAACTACTTACAGGGTAACGTTCAAACTGGTCAGATTTCATAAATGGGATTAAGTAACACAACTGTATATGTTTGTGTTTTGTGACCATGTTAACACATTTGGTCATGTAACTCTAAGGTGATTTGCTGTACAGTTTTTTTGTACAGACCAAATCTGGTTTGCATACGATCTGTTCATGTATGTAATAGTACACTGTGAGTCAAAAAAGATGGAGAAGAATAAGGCCAGCATAATTAATAGTGCCTAAGACTCATACAAGAGTTCTAACAGTCACTGAGTATTTTGAATCTGGTTACTTGCCAAGTACGAGACATTATATTAATATATTTTTCGGCAAACAGCTTCTTCAATTATTATTTGCGTTTGTGAATTTTTGAAGGAGGATCTCCACATTATAGTAACTGGATTACACCCTTGGCTAACTTATGAACAGTGCATTTCGCGACGTTGTATTGTTATCTAGACTTCATTACTTATCCGCAATATGTGTTACTGGCCAGTAAACTTAATCTCTGTTATCTTCTGTTATGGAAATCGGAAGCACTTTAAAGGGACATTATAGATAATAAGCGTGGACATGCTGAGTTTTGAAAGAAAATAATATTTTTAAATATTTGTCTTCATGGTGATGCTCTTTGGCCATTTTAAACCTTGTAGGAGAAGATAGTTTCCCATTTCATTTCACAGCTTGGGGTCTAGAAAAACTGGTCTGTAATCCATAATTTTCTATTCAACAGCTTTGTCTGCTTCTATGAGAATATTTTATCTGCATTTCAGCTCCCAAATCAGTTCCTTTGTCAAGGTTTAGAGCATTTAGAAACAATTACATCTGTAAAACATTTGACTTCTGAAGATTATTTAACCAGAGCGTTAGAGTAGTTGAAGGTAGATTAGAGCTGCTTTTGCAGTACTGGGTATCCAGGTGATACGAGAATGACTCCTTTAGGGTTGCTGAATTGAAAATATGTTAATTTCGATTTTGTCCTGCATGTTATAAAAAATGGACAAAATCCAATAGGCATTGAGTTTCTCATCTGTGCCTTCCTTGAAATCATGATAATGAAACTTGTTTAACTTGTCAGCATATCAAGTTTAAAAGGACTATCCTTAACCTTTGAGGTTGTTGGTGGGCTTGTTATAATATGCTATACAGATTTGTGGAGCGCATTATCACCTGGGAGGGTATCCTGGCGGTGAGCAAGTGTGAGTCCAGCCAAACCTAGGGCCTAGTGGGACAATTCAAAAAGCCAGGTTTTCAGCTTCTTGCAGAATTCAAGACATCGGGAGGAGGTTCTAATGTGTAGCGGCAGGCCATTCTACGCTGTAGGAGTGATCTAAGGGAAGGCTCAACAGCCTGATCTGGTTTCCTGTATATGTGGGATGTGTGCAAGTAGGAGTTAAACAAGCAGAGGTGCCTGGAAGGTCTTCTGTCTTTTGAAAATATGAATCGGTAGAAAGTAACAATAATATTAAGCCGGGAGCAAGTCAATATGATCCATGCTGCAAATAACTATGACATTTTACCACATATGGGAACCAGTTAACAAGATTCCAGACCCATCACATCATATTCATAATGAACAGTTCCACATATCAACATGTTTCAGAACTGAGAGCGAAAAAGAAATGGGGGTGGGGAGGGGTGAGGGTGGCGGGGCACAGGTTAGGGAGGGAAAGGGGTACGGGGATCGCCCCAGAATATAGAAATGGCATAGGAGTTTCATCCGAGGCAAATCAATAAACACATAATCTGAGAGCTGTCAACATCATGAATGCTGCCTCTTTGCATAAGTCACTGAACTGTTATCACCTACATGGGGTGGGTGGAGGGGGACACTCGACCATCTCACAAAATTGAAGGGGCATGATTTTCAGCCTGCTCACGCTGTTGCAAGTAAGCCTGGAGAGGACCCCAAATATCCTTGGGACACGAACGAGCCAGCATCAGCTCCCAGTATGTCACTAGCTGGCTTAGACAATACACTGCATCTTTAAGCCAGTCCTGCAGCCGGGACATTGGGTGGCGACACCAACACATCGCTACCCGTTGCTTACCTAGCAATAGTAGCAGTGAAATTAACTTCCAAGGGTGTAGTAAGGAAGGTGCGCGCGTAACGTAGGCCTGACATCTCATTAATCACATCGAAGACGGATTCCTAGTATTGATTTATTCCAGGACAACCCCAGGACAAATGCAAAAACTTTGCGCAGGGGGCCAAGCATTGGATGCAGCGCACCTCCTCTATTACGCCCAATTTAAATAGCCATTCCAGCGTCCGATACAGCCTATGCAGAAATTTAAAATGTATCAAGCAGGAGCTGCTTAGCGCGCATCCAAGATGGTCGCGTGAGCACAGGGCTCCCGAGACCCTCACTGCCTCCCACATATATCCTGCCACTAATCCTGCCACAGATGACGGGTTATTGAAGATTTAACCCTGCTGATCTGAATGCTCTTTTCCGAATTTGATTTGGATGCCGGGAACCGGACTTACTCCGTTTGCAAGTTGGCGGCCTACAACGGGGAGCAGCCTGGGACTCTGGTCCCCGAAGTATCCGGGTGATAATTGAACAACAACGGCCACTGGAGGTTGTCTTGTGCCCCCGTGGTACTTTCGGTTTCGTTTTCAGACTCTCTGGGCTGAACCCAGCTTCCATCTTACTCCAGTCTCCCGAGGTCTGCGCTTGGCTTGTGCGCTGGCCCGCCACTCTCCATGCTTTAGACTTTTCGGAGATTGACCTGAAGAGGAGCCATTCATACCAGGTCTCAGAGGGGCCCTCAGGGGCACGTTGCGCACTATGGCGGGCAAGCCTGAGGGCGATAAGCGGACGACCAAGAACACGCACCGAGGGGGTGCCTCTCAATCGAACAACATGGATCGCTACACCCGTCCCAAAGGTTTCCCCAGTGGTGCGTGCAACACACCGGACGAGACCAGAGATGGTTCTGCGTCGACGGCGGCGCTGACCTTCCGGGACGTCATGGGCGCCATTGCGGAGATTAAGACTTCCGTGGGCTAGCAGTATGAGACACTGGCCTTGAAGTTAGACACGGTGGCGATCGACATTAACTTGATCAGGACTGATCTGGCGAAAACCAATGAAAAGGTCAAGTCTCTGGACATCAAGACCGCCAGTCTTACAACCGACGTGTCTGATCTTCAAACTGAGGTCCGAAACCTACGCTCCACTAACGACTTGTTCGCCCGCCGGTTGGAAGACTCCGAGAGTCGTGCAAGGCGCCACAATGTCCGCATTATTGGGGTTCCGGAGAAGTCCTCTGAGATGACTACAGATCTCCTCGTGGAGGACCTGATCTTGCACCATCTGGCCCCCAAAGGCCTCAGTAACTTTTTCGCCGTAACCGTGTTCCGGGTGGAGCTCATAAGCCAGGCGCTCCGCCGCGACCCATAATAGCTAGAATTTTCAACTTCAGGGACAGGGACGCTATTCTACAGGCATCGCGAACCGGAAGTCCCACGAAATTTGAGAATGCAACCATCAGCTTTTACCCGGACTTTACCCAAGCAGTTCAGAAGCAGAGAATGGAATTTATGGGGGTCAAGCGGAGGATGCGGGAAATGGGAGTGAAGTACTCTATGCTCTTTCCTGCCCGGCTTCGAGTTGAACACAACGAGCGAACGCTTTTCTTTGATCGGCCCGAGGTCGTCAGTGACTGGCTAGACACTTTACCGGCGCGTCGAGATCTCTCGGAGGGCGCAGAAGGTGGCCTGCAGGAACAGGAGTGAGGGGTGACTACGGCACGCCAAGTGAATGGACTTTGCAGCAGTGGTTTGATGACTTCTTATGTGAACACGTTTGTTTGCTGACCCCAGGGGTGACGAGGGGGTACGGAACTCTTCCTCCTCCTGGGGTTTCTCTCTTTTTGTAGATTAGATTCTGGGAAGGGCAACAGGCACACTGCAAGTTGGGGTGGTTCTTTGGACTAGCGCAGGGGTGCAGGGTGGGGGGATATGTTCTAGGAGTTTTCTTGGGGGTGGGCTGGGGATCTTTGTTAGGCTTTGTTTGGCTTAGAGGCAATGTTTCACGATTTAATTTGATTTTGATGTCTGCTTCGCTGGGAGGGGGAGTCGATCCTTACTGTTGGGATGGGGGTTAGGGGGCTGAGGGTCATCAGTTGGAACGTCAATGGCCTGGGAGATGGCATCAAACGGGGTATAGTGTCGCAATTCCTGAAACGTTTCTCCCCCGATGTGGTTTTGTTACAAGAAACGCATTTGATTGGGAACACATGTCGTGCAATGAACCGCCGAGGGTATCGTCTGGTCGCCCACTCCGGATTCACCACTGGGTCGAGAGGGGCGGGGATCCTGGTTAGAAGCTCCCTCCCCCTTGCAATTGATGTGACCACTCTAGATGATAGAGGTAGATACGCTGTTGTTTCCGGCAGATGGGAGGGGAAGGCGATTTCCATACTTTCTGTCTATGTCCCGCCTGGCTTACAAGCTACGACCTTTGCAGACTTGGGGGAAATGATACTGGGACTCCCAGAGGGTATTTTAATTGTGGGTGGAGACTTTAACTCGGTGGTCTGTGGCACAGAGGATCGTAGCCCCCCAAGAGACCTTACGAAATCGCAGTCTCGGTTGAGTAACTTCTTGGAGACGCTGGGTCTAGTGGATTGCTGGAGGTTGATGCACCCTGGACAGGCACAGTACACCTTTCACTCTGGAGCGCACTGGAGCCTCTCCCGACTTGATTACATACTTGTGCCGGCGGCGCAGGCAGTCTCGATTAGGGAGGTCAGACACCTGGCCCGGGGTATATCCGATCACTCCCCAGTGTGGCACTCCATTGATGCTCAGTTTGGGGCGGAGGGTAGAGTTGCCCCGATCAATCCCTGGCACTTTCGTAATCCCAAAACCAGGGCGGGTATGGTCAAGTCCATCGACCAGTACTTTGCTGAGAATGTGGGGTCGGTGTCCTCTTCTCTTTCCTTGTGGGAGGCTTTTAAGACTGTGATCCGTGGTCAAGCCCTCTCTCTGATTGCCGATGCTAAGAAAAGGAAGAATGAGGAGGTAGAAAGATTGGAGACTGACCTCAGTAGCTTGGAGAGAGAGTTGGAGTCTGGTGTGACACAAGAAAAACGGCATGCGCTCCAACTTAAACAGTCGGATTATCGTGCCCTAGTGACAGATGCTGCCAAGGCTATGAGCCGGGAGCAGCGGGGACGATTGTATGATGTGGGGGATAAAGCGGGAAAGTTGATTGCCTGGTTGGATAAGAAGGAGAGGGCGAGTCGTGTTGTGCCTGTGGTAGAACGTGCTGATGGAGTGCGAGTGGTTGACCCAGTTGACATAGTGGAGAGTTTTGCGTGTTATTTCCAGAAGGTGTATGCACCAGTCTCAGACAGACCGGAGGACGACTCGCATCTGTTGCTTAGGGATATCGCCTTGCCCTGTCTGTCTGATTCGGACAAGGAGCTCATGGAGTCGGAATTCTCCAATGATGAAGTGGCGCTCGCTATCCGCTCCATCCGCTCGGGGAAGGCCTTGGGCCTGAATGGTATCCCCATCGAGCTGTATAAGTTACGTCCGGATAAAATGGCGCCTTATCTCCGCGAGATGTTCCTGGAGTCGCGTGAGACTGGGTCACTCCCACAGGACCAGCGACTTGCATCCATCGTTGTGATTCACAAAGATTTATGTGCCGGGATTTATGTGCCTCATATAGACCGATATCACTTTTAAATGCCGAACCCAAAGTCTTGGCGAAACTGTTGGCTAATCGCCTCATAAAGGTGATTGGCGACTTGATACACCCGGATCAGTCAGGATTCATCCCGCACCGCAACACAGCGCTCAACTTGCGTCGTCTCCATGGCGTCCTGGCGAGGGCGGGGTCCTTACGTGAGCCGGCCATCTTGGTGTCCTTAGATGCCACGATGGCCTTTGATACCGTAGAATGGCCATATTTGTGGGCTGCCCTCGCGAAGTTTGGGTTCGGCCTTGGGTTTATCGGTTGGGTTAAACTCCTGTATGCAGAGCCGCTTACCCAGGTTGTGGTGAATGGTAGGGTCTCGAAGTCCTTTGTGCTTGGGAGGGGTACACGACAGGGATGCCCGTTATCTCCTTTGCTGTTTGCGCTCGCCATGGAACCCCTGGCTGCTTGGCTGCGATGGGAACCGTCACTTAAGGGAATCAGATGGACCCCGGACTTTGAGGACCGCCTATCGTTATACGCGGATGATATTCTGCTATACCTTACCTCCCGACGGAAATCACTGGGAGTACTGTTTGATGTCCTCAGCTCATTCGGCAAGAATTCCGGCCAGGTGATTAATTGGGCTAAATCCTGCGTCTATGCACTCACTGGTGATGTGCCCCCGCTACCACGCAAATGCCCGATACAGATAACGCAGATTGGATTCAAATATTTAGGGATCTTTATATCATTAGACCCCGCGGTACGTTATGAGCGCAACCTGCTCCCTCCACTGCTCCAGCTTAAATCTGATGTAACGGCCTGGAGTAGCCTGCCGTTGTCCCCACTCGGACGGGCTGCCCTTTTTAAGATGATGTCCCTGCCCCGGTTTTTATATGCCCTTCAGAATACACTTGATCTCGTACCAGCACGATACTTCCGCGAGGTAGAGGGTCTGCAGAGGCAATTAGTTTGGGGCGGGCGTTCTCGTATCGCTCTTGCAAAATTGACACTGTCTTGGTACGACGGGGGCATTGCACTGCCGGACATCAGGCGCTACTATTGGGCATCTCAATTGAGTGCAATTAACCATGCCATGTACGGCCCAACCCCGAACCCTGCGTTTGAAATGGACAAATGGCAGTTGCCGGGAGGGAATTATAACAGGGCGCTATATTCTAAATCGAATTGCAAAGTACTGTCAGGGCCCACCGCAGAGGCCGTGAGGGTGTGGAGAAGTGCGAACGCAGCCATGGGATGGTCTGACAAATTGACCAGGGCGACCCCACTTTATGCGGCGGAGAGACTGGGTAGCCTGTGGACGACGAAGGGCTTCGAGAAGTGGGATCTTATCGGTATCAGTACAATTGGGGATCTGTGGGTCAAGGATAGGATCAAGTCCTTTGAGGAGCTGCAGTCGGATTATGCTCTTAGCAATAGGGAGCATTTTCGCTATATACAGATCCGACATGCGCTACATTCAGTCTTCCCGACCGGAACGGTCATTCCGGAATCCTCCCCCCTTGAGGATAGGGTGCTTGATGGCTATATTCCCGATAGCACCATATCTCTCATATATAAAAAACTGATTAACGACCGAACGGATCTGCTCCTGCAGCTCCGTGAGGCGTGGCCGGTGATGGACTGGAATTGGACGATGAAGATTGGCAGGCGGCGATATCCTCCCCGAAAGAGGTTGCGATCCCGGCTCGTCTCCGGCTGGTGCAACTAAAGATCTTACACCGTATCTATGTAACCGGTCCCCGTCTGGTTCGTATGGGTCTCGCTGTGGATGGAGTGTGTAGGCGTGGCTGCGGTGCGCTGCGTACCTTCCTACATATTATATGAGAATGCCCGGCTGTGGCTCTGTTCTGGAACCGTGTGCATGTGATTATGGAAGAGGTCACGGGAGTTTCTCTGCTGCCTGAGGCCCGCCGTTGTTTGCTGAATATATGGGAGCCGAATGACTACACTGTGGCACAAACGCAATAGGCTACACTTGGCAACATGGTGGCTAAAAGAGACATAGCACAGCTATGGGGGTCCCAGAGGGCACCTACGACTTCTTCGTGGGAAGAAAATATGGACTGGTGCATGTTCAGGGAAAAAACGGTATATGTCGCACGTGGTAGACCCAAGAAGTGGGGTAGGGTCTGGAACCAGTGGAATTCGTATCGTGGGGAGATTTGTGCCCCCCCGTTCGCGGAGGCCCCGGCACTGCCACAGTCCCCGTGACCTGACGTTCCTACCAACATTTAGATTTTCGTATTGCATGCCAGATTGCCCGGAGGCCCCCCTCCCACTTTTCGCTTCATCCTTATCTTTACATGTTTGTTTGATATGACTCTCCCCCATGAGAAGCATTTTGCCGCATTGCCTCTTGTTTCGTGTGTTATTGTTGTTTCTTCTGGTTTTCATAAATGATTAAAATAGTAAGACCTTCACTACTTCCTACACCACTATTATGCTCCTGTCAAAACGACACGTTGAATTGCTGCTGGGCCTCCGGGCTGTCAGCTGAAAGCTGTGTAAATCGGCACTGCCAACTGCTCTCTATTGTTTTAGCGACGGCCGGCCCCTGTGGTTGTAGGCTCGCAAATGTAATACTGCAATTGAAATAAAGGTTTTAAAAAAAATAAAAAAAATAAATGTATCAAGCACAGCCTGTAGTTGGGTGACAGTTCTCTCCCCATGGCACAACAGAAGGTCCACTGCTCCTCTGATATGGAAATACCCAATTGGTCATCCCAATCCCGATGTGCAGCAGGGGTGCGCACAGGAACCGTGTGCTGCATTTCAGAGTATAAACGTGCTATCAATTTGCGGGGGGAAGGGTTCCCACTAAAACTCTTCAGCGCCTGTAGTGTCCCACTCCACAGCCACATTACCGGCCACCTGAGAGATCTTCACTGGCTATCTGTCAACAAAAGAATCACCTGTAAGCTTTTCATGCACGCCTACAAAGCTCTCCACAGCGCCGGACCTGCATATCTCAACCACCGCCTCTCCTTCTACACCCCCACCAGACATCTCAGCTCCGCCCAACTGGCTCTGGCCACCACCCCACGCATCCACAAGACCTTGGCTGGAGGAAGATCTTTCTCCCATCTTGCTGCGAAGACCTGGAACTCTCTTCCTCTCCACCTCAGGCAATCACCATTGCTGCTGCAATTCAGGAAGGACTTTAAGACCTGGCTCTTCGACTGATTTGTAGACACCCCCATCCCCCACTCAGTTCCTGGAAGAAATAAAGCATAATTAGCTTGCAGAGCTGCTCGTGGCTCATAGTAAGTGAATATTTCCAGGATAATGGTTTCATTTTCTTCCAGGGCCTGCTACGGAGTGATAAATTAGCCCTCCCATTGTGGTAATCGGGAGTCACCATAACCTATCGCAAGCACCAGCATCTTGAGAAAAGGACAGGATCAGGTGATTGACCAATAGGATAGAGGGGGCAAACAGTACCTCTAGTCGCGCCTGCCAGTGCAGCTCATGCCATTCCCAAACAGTACAGCTAATTGCATCTAATGTGGCCCATGGTCCGGTTTGTGATCTTCGTTATGTAGTTAATCTGAAAGAGACACGTTCGTGATAGATTCCTTACCTTAGAATATCCCCAGGCGTCAGATTGGATCCGGAAAGTTTTTCTTAGTAGTACACCTGGGCGTCAGTTGGTGGCATCCTGCGGCTTCGCGTCCGTCGCTGGCGTATGCGCCGAGGTGACGTCACGGAGACTACTTAGGCGCCACCCATGTACGCTGGCGTCAGTTATTTCTTTTTCCGCGCCAGTAAGCGCAGATCCGGTTAGAGCACGTACCTCAGTCATTTTTTGACCATCTTTTGAGACTTTTGTCTCGTGTTGGTACTCTCTGGTGCTAGTAGGGATGCCTGGTTTTAAGTCTTGCCCGACCTGCCGTCGTAATATATTGGTGGCGGACCCTCATGGTGTCTGTCTCTACTGCCTGGAGCGCGACCATGACTCCCGGTCCTGTCTAGACTGTCGGGCTTTTGCCCGAAGGCATTGCGGGAGCGGCGGCGGAAGTTACTTGAAGTTTGGCACTTGTCCCTGCACCGTTCGAGACACAGGGGTCATTCCAGTGACCGCTCGCGGAGCCGTCATCACCATTCCTCGGGTTCCAGGTCTTCACACTCTGATTCGGGTATGAGACGGCACAAAAAGAAGTTGAAGAAGCGTTTTCGCTCGCCGACGTCCACCCGTCGGTCCTCGGATGCGTACGAGGGGGAAAGGGGCTCCGCCCCTGCGCTCCTTTGGAGCTTGGGAGTCCCGTGGCCTACCTGGGTCCGTCGGCGACTCCCGCACAAATGCAAGAATTCCTTGCTGCCATGGACCGAATGTTTAAGCCTTGAGCTCCCGCCGGTGCGCCTTCAGGCCCCGTGGTCCCATGTCTGGATCCTGCTGGTCCGTCGACTCCTCTGGCGGATCCAGCCCCCAGCGGCTCCGGCCCCGGCGCCGCAGGATCCTGCACCCCTGGCTCTGGCCTTGGCGCCAAGAGGTCCCATGCTGCCAGCTCCGGCGCCGCCCTCTGCTCCACCAGCGGCGCCGCAGTAGATACCGCTGGCACCGCCTCTGCCCCGGTTCCCAGATGGATTTTTTCCCGCCTGGGATCCGAATTGGGAACGGGCACCGTTCCCGGCGCCGTTTATTCCTTCTCCGGTTCCTGCCCCGCCCCGCCGCCGAGGCCTGTGCCTACGGCGCCGGCGGTGGAGGATGACTGGGAAGGGTCTGAGGACCCACTTGCTCGTCAGGGTGATTCTGAGCAGGACTGGGTGGATGACTTGGAGGAGGCCGGTGGCCTTGAGGTCTCCTCTGATCCTTGGTGTGCCTCTCCCACTCCCACTATGGAGGAAGGTGCCTCGTATACGGTGGTGCTCCATTGGGCTGCTGAGGTCCTTAACCTTGATCTCCCCACGGTGTCCCTAAATACAAATCTCCTCACTGTGGTGCTCCAGCCAGCGTCCACTTCATCGGAGCTGCTGATGCCTTTTAATGATGCCCTCACCGAAGTCTTGTTGGGCACTTGGCCCCGGCCCCCCACAGGGGCCCCTGTCGACAAGAACGTCGCCAGGCGGCATCGCCCGACGCCGGGTGACCCTGCCTTTCTGACCACTCGACCTACACCAGAAAGTCTGGTCATTCAGGCTTCTACGACTCAGAGTGCCTTTCCCACGGCTCCGCTTGATAAGGACTCTAAAAAATTGGAGCAGTTTGGCAAGCGGTTGTTCTCTTCGGCCAGCTTAGGACTGCGGTCGGTGAACACCGCATGCCTCCTGGGCCGCTATTCCCATGCGGTGTGGGATTCCGTGGCTGAGGTATTGCCTCAGCGCCCCGAGGAGGACCAGACTGTGCTGTCTTAGGCTGTGGCTGAGGGTAAAGACGCGGCTAGATTCGCCATTCGTTGTGGCTTGGACACCACGGACTCTCTCGGTAGGGCAATTTCCATGGCTGTGGCGCTTCGGCGCCACGCATGGTTGAGGTCCACTGGGTTCTTCCTGGACGCCCAGAGCTCGCTCATGGACATGCCCTTTGACGGCACTCTCCTGTTTGGTGATAAGGCTGACATGGCACTGGAGCGTTTTAAGGACTCTCGAGCTACGGCCAAGTCCTCGGGCCTTTCCGCCACGCGACTTTCCACGTCTGTTTCATTACTTTCGTGGTCATTGCAGAGGGGCCCCTGCCCGTTTGTTCAGTCAAAAGCCTCGGTCAAACGCGTGGGCGTGGAGGCCGCCGAGGTGGCTCCGGCGTGAGGTTCAGTCCACCTCCATCCCCGCGACGTCTACCTCAAAGCCTTTCTAGTCTGAGCTTCGGGTCGCACCCCAAGCCAGTGGTTCGCAGGATTCGTCATCACCTTCCCCATTGGCGTTCTGTCACTTCCGACAAGTGGGTGTTGTAGCTCGTCCGGAGAGGCTACTCCCTCCCCTTAGAGTCTATCCCCCCGGCCATGCCACCTCAGTTCTACCACATGTCGGGGGATCACTTTGTGCTTCTCCAACAATAAGTCATGGCCCTCTTGGCGAAGGGGGCCATCGAGCGCGTTCCTGGGCCGGAAGTAGAACGTGGTTGTTATTCCCACTACTTTCTAGTCCCCGAGAAGGACAAAGGGGGCTTGCGCCCCATCTTGGACCTCAGGGACACGAAATGGTTCCTCCGGAAGGAGAAGTTCAAGATGCTGACTCTGGCTCAGGTCTTGGCTGCCCTCGGCCCTGGAGACTGGATGGTAGCGTTGGACTTGCAGGGCACATATTTTCACATCCCCGTCCTGCCAGCCCACTGGTGTTACCCGCGGTTCACGGTAGGCCAGGTGCATTTTCAGTTTGCCGTGCTCTCCTTACCAGTGCCCCTCTGGCTCATCTGCGCAGGTCAGGGGCGTCCGTATTCCATATTCCTCTACCTCAACAACTGTTTTTTAAAGGCGCGCTCGCCCCAGGCAGTCCTCACCCACCTTCAGACTATGGCAGACCTCCTTCATTTGTTGGAGTTCTCCATCAACGTGCCGAAGTCGCACCTGAGTCCCTCTCAGAAGCTCCCCTTCATTGGAGCGGTTCTGGATTCGACGCAGTTTCGAGTTTATCCTCCTGAGCAGCTAGTCTGGGATATTCAGGCTATGATTCCGATCTTTTGGCCTCTATCCCGGGTTTCAGTCAGGATGACCCTCCGGCTCCTGGGCCTCAAGGCCTCCTGCATCCTGCTAGTGCACCATGCCAGGTGGCATATGCATGCTCTACAGTGGGACCTGAAGTTCCAGTGGGCACAGCATTAGGGCAACCTGTCCAATCACGATCAGTTGCATTGGTGGCTCATGAATCGCGATTTGGGTAAATTGCAGATCCTTCTCTCTTCTCCAACTGGAGCACACAGTGATGACGGATGCGTCCCTCCTGGGATGGGGAGGCCACTTGGGAGAGGCGGAGATCAGAGGCCTCTGGTCTTCGGCGTAGTCCCGGCTCCACATCAATCCTTTGGAGCTGTGGGCGATCTGACTGGCACTGAAGGCATTCCTTCCCTCTGTTCGAGAAAGTGTAGTGCAGGTGTTCACAGACAACACCACTGCCATGTGTTATTGCAACAAGCAGGGCGGGGTGGGGTTCTGCACCCTTTGTCAGGAGGCTCTGTGCCTCTAGACATGGCTGGAAGATCAGGGCATTACCTTGGTGGTTCAACACCTGGCAGGTTTTCTGGATGCCAGGGCGGACAAACTCAGCCGCCGGTGCTTGATGGATCACGAATGGCGTCTGAACACGGACGTGGTGCAAGGTCTCGTTCTGCAGTGGGGAGAGCCTTGGTTAGATCTATTCGCCACCGAAGAGAACGCTAAATGTCATCAATTCTGCGCGTTGGAATTTCCAAGGCGGCACTCGCTCGGCTACGCTTTTCATCGCGAGTGGAGCTGCGGTCTGTTGTACGCCTTTCCGCCTATACCACTTCTGCCCATAGTGCTGAAGAAGATCAGGTGCGACGGGGCCCAAGCCATTCTTGTGGATCCGGATTGGGCACAAAGATACTGGTATCCCGAGCTACTCAACATGGCGATCGATCCCCCGATCTGACTACCTCTTCGAGAGGATCTTCTGTCGCAGCAGCAGGGGACGGTCCTCCACCTGAACCTGTCCAGCCTTCACCTCCATGCGTGGAGATTGAGCGGTGATAGTTGACAGCTTTTGATCTTTCTCCTGAAGTCTGTGATGTCATTCTGGCAGCCAGGCGTCCATTCACAAAGACGGTGTACGCCTGCAGGTGGTACAATTTTGTGGCATGGTGCACAGATAAGCCTGTGGATCCCCTTTCTGCCCCTCTTTCTGACGTTCTTCTGTTCCTTCTTTCCTTGGCCCGGCAGGGCTCTGCTCTGGGCACTATCAAGGGTTATCTTTCTGCCATCTGCGCCTTTCTGCTGCTTGTCTTGACGTATCTGATGTGCTCTCCCTTTGAGCCTCTTCATAACTGTCCTTTGCATTATCTTACTCTGAAGACGGCTTTCCTGGTAGCTTTCACCTCTGTCAGAAGAGTAGGTGAGCGCCAGGCCCTTTCTTCTGAACCTCCATCCCTTTCTGTTCATCCGGACAAGGTGGTTCTAAGGACCCGTCCTTCCTTCTTGCCAAAGGTTGTTATGCCCTTGCACATCGGGCAGACCATCACTTTGACCACCTTCTTTCTGCCTCCGCATCCCTCGAAAGAGGAGGAGAGGCTCCATCCGGGTGGATGACCAGCTCTTTCTTGGCTATGTGGGTGCCAAAAAAGGTTGGGCCGCGTGCAAACAGACCATCTCTCGGTGGGTTGTTCTCTGCGTCAAAGCCTGTTTCTCGTTGGCTAAGACGCAGCCTCCTGTGGGGCTGCGTGCCTATTTCACCAGGGCAACGGCAGCCTTTACTGACTTGGGACGCGGCGTTCCCTTGCAGGACATTTGTCAGGCAGCTACGTGGGCCTCGCTGCACATGTTTACCAAGCATTCTTCCTTGACAGTCAAGTCCGGAGAGACGGCTTCTTTGGTCTTTCTATTCTCCGTGACTTTCTTGTGTAATACTGTTCGCAGACCCACCACTGGGGTTGGTATTGCTGGGGTATCTATTCTAAGGTAAGGAATCTATCACTAATATGTCTTTTTCAGATGCACAAGTTACTACTTGTGTAACGATATATCTGTAAGAGACATTAGTTAGTGATGGATTCCTTACCGCCCCTCCCATCCTCCCTGTTCTACGAACCTATTACTAGGGATAAGGTCATCCCTTTCAGGGCCCTAGTTTTCAATGATCCAGTGGTCAGTATCTTGCATGGCTCTGCGTTCCTGGCGCGGAAAGTCATGTACAGAACTGACGCCAGCGCGCATAGTTGGCGCCTAAGTAGTCTCCGTGACGTCATCTCGCCGCAGGATGCCACCTACTGACGCGCAGGGGTACTGTTAAGTAAAACTTTCCGGATCCAGGCTGACGCCTGGGGATATTCCAAGGTAAGGAATCTATCACTAACTAATGTCTCTTACAGATATATTGTTACACAAGTAGTAACTTGTGCTTTAGGCGCTGCATGGTCATGCTCAGGCGCAGTGTGCGCCATGAACTGTGTAGAGTATAGCCAGTAAAACGCACATTATGCCTGCAGACAGCTATAATAGAGATCTAAGTCTGGTGCACCCAGTCCGCCCTGTTCAAAGGGGAGAGTAAGAATCCCCCAAGCAATTCTGGCCTGTCTTCCATCTCATGCCAGAAATACCAGACTCAACCGAAGTCTGCGCCTAAAGCAGCTTGTGAGTGGAAGAGGAAGATGAATAAATAAAGGAATTTGGACAGTATAACCATTTTAGCAATGGCCATCTGTCCCGCCATCGAAAGTAGGAGTCGCTTTCAGTGGGCCAACTGACTCTCCAGCCACTCCATCATACAGCTGTAGTCGTTCTCCAGAGCACATCCACTTCCCGGCTCAGCCATATGCCCAAGTATTTAATGGGCTCAGTCGCCCATCAGAGAGCAAAGTCAGAGCAGAATTGGGCAGTGGCCAAGCATAGAGAAGACTAATTAATTGAATGAATTTAGGGCTAAATCCCAGGGAGTAGGCAACGCAAAGAGGTATGGGCATTCAAGAGAATCGAATCCCTTGGTAGCATCAAGAAACATTGCATCTGCTGCAAGCGTGGGCTCTATCACTCACTAGGAGAATGGCAAAAACATACTTAGGTTATGTGTGGTGGCTTTGCCCTGTATGAATCCTTATTGATCTGGATGCATTATTAGAGGCAGCAAAGGGAGGAGCCGTGAGGCAATCAGTTTGGTCAAGATTTTATTGTCCACATTAATCATGGATAGCGGCATATATGATTTGCAGCGCTGTGGGTCATTATCTGGCTTTACAATGGTAATAATGAGCACCTCCCTAAGTGACGGGGGTAGTTCGCCTTTCTCCACAAATTTGCTAAACATATTAATAAGATGGGGGGTGCCTAAGAGGGCTGCAAATGCCTTAAAAAACACTGCCAACAATTCAGGCCAGTAGCCGCGCCACCTGGGAGAGCCCTGATAACTTATATAACCTCTTCCTCCATGAAAGGCTCGTCCAAAAAGTGACGATGGCCATCTTCAAGCCAGAGTGGCTGGATTAAGTAAAAAATAGGCGTGGAGGTCGGGTGGAGCGCACAGTTGTGTTCCTTTATGAAGGGAGGAGTTTAAAGAAAGCATCTTCTCTTGCACTGTGCTTGACCAACAACTGGCACATTCTTATACGTGCAAAGTTTGGCTGTATAATCATTGTCCCAGAGTTTACGAAGTAGGCCAGCCAGGGTTTTACCAGCCTGATCTCCCTCACCATATCACCTAGCACATTCCTCTTTTCCAAGGTAATGTGTTTCGCACAGCCTCCTCAAATTCGCCAATCTTGCTACGTACGCAACTTAGCTCCTCTGTGCTGCTAGTTAAAAAATATTTGCATTCAAGGCCTTGGATCTCCTCTGGCTGTTTTAATTCCCCTCTGATCGGGCTCTGAACTCCTGCCTGTTTAGCTATACATTCCCCTCAGTCCACTGTGTCTGCATTATGTTTGAAATATTCCACTATTGCTGCTCCGATGGTCTCACGAAACACCTGGTCTCTTAAGGCGCCAGAGGGCAGTCGCCATGTGAATGCCCAGCCAGGGACCCAAGCATCCGCATCATGTGACGCTAGCCAGTAATCTACCCGCGACCAAGAAAAATACGCGGATGTCACACAAGTACCTTCTTCTCTGTCCCCATGCATGCCCCTCTAATTGTCTATTAGACCTTTATCTACTGTGATGGATTGAAGTTGCTCAGCCGGCTTAGGATCTAGGGCCTAATTAAAATCACTTCCCCATAAAACTCACCAGTCTTCAGCTCTCAGCAAAGAAATTGGAGTCATCTACATTGGAGCCGTAGCTGGATGCAAACCTGAGTGTGTGCCGCCCCCCCCAAAGTACCAGCCAGCATTACAAGTCTTCCTTGCTGATCACATAAGGCCACGTGCATGCGCCAGGGCTGACCTTTTGTTAATAAGGATGGCAATCCCCAAACGGCATAGTTTGAGTAACAAGCCATGTTCTGCTCACCTATCCACCCTGCCTGTATGCACGACCAACAGCAGTGAAAGGAACCCCTCTTCTAGATAGACAAGTGCCCAAGGGAAGGAAGTCCCAGCAAGTACATTGTCTCTGTGCCCATCTGAATTCATCAGTCTCATTGGCTGGTCATTAGTCAGTCTTAGCCGGCTGGAGGCATTTGACATACTTAGCAGCTGCTTTTGGATCCGTAAAATAAGAAGTCTTTCCAGCATGAAAAATACGCAGCTTTGCTGGATAAATTAATGAATTTTTCGCGTCCGTTTTTTAATAGATCTTTTCACTGGCAAGAAATTGCGCCTTAGAGCCTGCACCGCCATTGTAAAGTCAGGATAAAAGGACACAGTATTCCCTTGATAAGACAGTGTTTGCTGGGCCCATGCTAACCTGAGCATGGTGTCTCTGTCCCTCTAATTGAGGAGCAAAGCCATAATAGGCCAAGCACTTTTTCTATGTGGAGCAATTTCTCTTTGGTTGCATTATCGTAGTCTTCCATCATCTATGTGTGCTGTTTGAGCTGACAAAGTCTTTCATCATGGCTGGACACCTTTTTTTTTTTAGGTGATCAAATCTATCTGCCAGTGAGTCGATTTTACTATCAATTGCCATAAGGGACTGCTTGAGATCCCTGAACATCTCCATTATGTCAGACTCCTGGGAGAATACTCTACTCGCCGCAAATTCTGACGACTCCTCTTCTGCGGGTGTCACCGAGCCACAGGGCAGCTTACTCTGTTCAAAAGTCAACTTTGATTGCCTAGTGTCTGTTTTCCCCATCTTGTTTGAAGCTGGGGTGCGTCTTCCGGCAGCAATCTCACACCTCCCCTGAAGCGGGGCCAAGTCAGAGGCAATCAGCGGATCCCTCCTGCAAGAGTCCCCAAGAGGGGAACACAGAACCTCCTCTCTATGTGATGCAATAGGCCTCCTCACCACCTCACCTAAGCCAGGGAGCAATGTCACCGAGTTGTGTGCTGCCACAAGAATCGGCAGGGGCTCTTAGGACTGGTGCAGTCTATCCCGCTCCCTGCTTTGCTTGTCAGCGTTTCCTGTGCGCCACATGATACACTAGGGACCACAGCTCCAGGCATGCATAGCATTGGACCAGGCAAGTCTGTGAAACCAGCCCAGCTGAACCTACCTATGGCGCCCGCCGTGTCTTGAATGTCTGAGAGCCCCTAGCCTGTTCCTGTGCGACCACCTGCCCAGCTCTATTCCCCTCAATGCTCCAAAATGAATGGGAGCGCCTCCGCTCTGCCGCCAGCCACCAGGTAGCTCTGCTGCGTACGGCCGGCCGGCCCGCCAGCCCAGACCTCGGGACTCGCTCAAGCCTCTGGTCCTCTTCAACTAGGCCTCAGGGAGCTCCTCTGCCCCCTCACTGTGCCGCCCAAGTGTCATTGACAGCGAAGTCGGCACCTTTCTCCACTGGCCGCCACTGCTCTCGGCCACCAGTGGTCCGCTCCCGGCAGTGTGATGTGCCCCGCCCGGTCCAGGGTACTAGGCCGCAGTACTTTCACAGCCAGCATCGCCGCTTCCACAGCAACTTCACATGGGTAGGGTGGCTCCCCATGCTCTTCAGTTACAGTGGGGCCCGGCCCCGTCAGCCGGCAGCCTTGATGCCACCCGTGGAAGTGGATAAATGATGGATATTCGTTCCAGCCCACAGAGCCTCACAGAGTGGTGAGCATCCTGTGGCAGGGCCATCTAGTACCCAGGTGTCTGGAAGTTTTCTGAAAGCAGATGCCTTTTTTTTTTTTTAACCGCACATGCAGTTGTTGAGGTATGGGGGGGCAGTGCTATGTGGTTCCTTTAAAGTGTGGGTGAGGAGTTTGCATTGTGCTCCTTTCTGTATGGTGAGCAAGTGGAGGGCCTTCCGCTGAGGTGTGATGCGAGTTCAGCGTGGGAGGTTAAGAGTGGTACTGGCTGCCGAGTTTAAAATGGTCTGCAGCCTTTAGGTCATTTTCTTTTTCATTTTTTTTGTTGATCTCCGCATAGAGGATGTCTAGCTTGCTTGCGACAAGGTTGTGCATGATGAGTTTTCCTGGTGCTGATTGGGAGCCATTTGATCCTCTTAATCCGCATCTCAGGAAGCATGGGACAGTGATGGTGTTGACTTGGGCGGTTATGTCGAGTTTGCTTTTGGTGATGATCCTGAGGTTCTTGGTGTGGGTGGTGTGGGTGGTGGGGGTAGGTGTTGATCCTCGCTCTGATGGCAACCAAGTGGAGTCCTACAGTGCAGTGCTGTTCCGGAAGAAGCCATTTTTGGTCTTGTCATTGTTCAGTTTGACAGTTGGTCTTCATCCAGTGGGCGAATTTAGACATGCAGGCATTGACCTTGATCCGGTTACTGGGCGTCTTGTCCATGGGCGAGAGAACAAGCTGTGTCAACAGCATAAGAGAAGATGTTGAAGTTGTGAGAGCGGATATTGCTGACTAGAGGGATTATGTTTGCTTTGAAGAAGGTCAGGCTCACTGAGGATCTTAACAGAATTCCACAGATGAGATCAGGAAGGAACAGGTCCATCGGAGTGCATGTCCTTGGATTCTGATGTCATTTAGGCACTTGGGGTGGGAGACCATGTTGAATGCTGCTGAGAGGTCCAGGAGGATTGGGCCACCGTGTCCCCTCCATCCAGACTCATGTGAATGTCATTCGTGCCTCAGATGAGGGCAGTTTCCATGCTGTGGTTGGAACTAAAACCAGGCTGAGCTTGTTGAGGAGTTGTTGCGGTATTCTGTGAGGCGTTGGTTGAGAATTTTCTCTAAGACTTTGGCTGGGAATGGTATCAGAGAGATCGGTTTGTAGTTGGCGAGCTTTGAAGGGTCCGTGAAGGGTTTCTTCAGCAATGAGATTACAGTTGTGTGTTTCCAAGCATCTGGGAAGGTCATGGAAGAGGTGAAGGCAATCAGATTGAGTGTGGGCATGGTGCTGATGGAGTAGGTGTGGGGGCAGGGGAGTCTGATGGGGCAGCTGAGTGAAAGGAGTTCATGGTGGCAGTGGTTTCTTCTGGGATGAAGATGGGCCATGTGGGTAGAATTGGTTCTTTGGATAACATCGGGAGGAGTTTGGCAAGGTCTGTTGGGTCTGGTTGCGTTTTGAAGTTGTAATTGTCAGAAGTTTTGTTGTTGAAGGTGATTGAGTTGGGGGAGGCCGCTGGTGAGGTGAATCCTTAACAAAGGAGCAGATTTCTTTGCTTCTGTTGGTGCTGACATTGATGTGGTCCGCTAGAGCGGCGAATTTGGTGGTCTCGATCATGTGGTAGTAGTGCATCAAAGCAAGTTTGAAAGTGCTCCTGTATGCATTGACCTGGTTCATTCTTTATTTGTGCTCCAGTTGTTTTCAGTGACTTTTCATCAGTCTGAGTCCCTCAATGTACCAACTGGCATGGGGTCTAGATCTTGTTGTATTGCTTTGTTTGAGAAGTGAGTCCCTTGCTCATTGCACCATCAGGATTCAAGCAAGCCGCTAATTTGCATACAGCCAGGTTCTGAAACTGGGATGGTGCAATGAGCTAAAAAACGGTGTTGGATCTAGCCCTGATCTCTTGACTGGGTGAGAGTACTCTGCTTAATTCAGAGACTCTGTCCATCACCACCCCTTGTTTTAAATAATTGTTTGAGAAGGGCCAGGGAGGTAGCACAGGAGGTGAACCAGTTGCGTGTGCACTGGACCAGGAAGAGGAAGCTGAACTTGATGAGGGTGTGGTCTGTCCAGGACACTGGGTTGGGCTCTTTGAGTTGCATGTTGCAGAAGTTGATGAAAACAGGATCCAGGAGGTGTCCGGCAACATGGTTAGGTCCCTTTTCTGGTTTGGTGAGGGCCAGGCTTCCAGGGTCTTTGATAAGTGCTTTTGAGTTAGGGTTAAAATGGTCTTCCAGGTGGAAGTTAAGGTCTCCAAGTAAGATTTAATTGATAGCATTGAGGGTCAGTGGTTAGACGAAGTCTGTAATGGTGTTGGGGAAGTTGGTGCTCCGTCCAGGTGATTTGTAGATGAGAGTGCCACTTAGGTTGAAGTTGCCTATGATGTGGCAAAGTCAGGTACTTTTGTGGAGTTCAGCAAGGTTTCCAGGAGGAAAAGTATGTCCCGGGCATTGTCATGCGGCCGATCGTTGAGCTCTATGGCATGTTTAGTGAGTGACCATGTATTGAGGAGCATGCATATGAGTGCAGATTGTTGTATGGGTGTTTGCAGGACTGTGCGAATGTGAAAGAGTGGGTGCTGTCAATGCAGGTGTGGTGAGTGTATGTTGTGGGTAAGTGCATGAAAACTTGCAGTACATGAGAACACTCCCTCCGTGTTGTGTGGTGCAGAGAGGCAGCAGCATATGGTGGCCAGGGTTAGAAAGTGGAGGGCCACAGCAGAGTAGCGGCAGGAGGGAGGGAGGAAGGACCAGGGTTCCTGGCCACCATGAATTGAAAGATATAGAGGCTTTGCAGTTGTATAAGGATTGTGGCACTGACAGGGCTACAGTGGTCCTTCATGTGTAATTAACTTGGAGGAATGGCCCCTACAAGAATTTTTTGTGAAACAGAAACAGTACTACAGAAGTACTGAGACTGCACCCGAGGTTAAAAACGTATTCCACTTGTATCGATGGTCACTGAGACATGCACAAGTATCCAAAGGTTCTGTGCAGACTTACTCAGAGTACTCACTCCTTTCACCTTCTAGGGCACAAAGGTCTTAAAAAACTCAGCAAAATTATTTTAAAATCCAGGCATACACTGCAAATCTAATGCAGTTCATCAGGATCCCTATAATATTCAAAGTCATGCCACCCAGACTCTGACTGTTTAAATAGCCAGAAACAGAGTGATCCATTAGCAAGCGTTCTACTAAAGGCTAGCTGCAGGCAAAGAAAGCAAGTGCCTTGGTGCAACGGGGTGAAAGGACTTTGGGCATGGCAACCTTGTCGGGCATTGTGAACTCACACGCACTCCTCAGTCGTTATGACAGTGTTCAGTGGGATGAAATAGAAGTTCTTCTCCAGCACCTTCCATAAAAGTATCAGAAAGAGGATGTAGAAATTGTTGCTGAGGGAAAAAAAATTGGACATACACTGCTGTCTAGATTCTGCAGATACGACATGCTGGCAAATCAAGAATAGCAAAACACACAAGATGATGGACGGAATGTTGCACAATGGCAAAACATTCACCCCCAGTCACAGATCTGGGTTTAATCCATCGTTATTTTGCGCACCAAGCCACCCCAGTTCAGACATGGCCATATGCAAATCAGTCTTGACCCTGTGCCTCATAGGAACAGTCCAGCCCGAACTGCCAAGCCATGTCTTCCTTGGACCGGAATCAAGCATCCTAGCACTGGTTTCTGGCTAACAGCCGTCTTCAGCCAGGATAGCTGGAATCCAGTGGCTTAGTGAGCACGGGACCCAAGTCTGGGCATACCCTTCCCACATAGGGTGAACAGCAAAACACACAAGATGGTGGACGGAATGTTGCACAATGGCAAAACATTCACCCCCAGTCACAGATCTGGGTTTAATCCATCGTTATTTTGCTCACCAAGCCACCCCAGTTCAGACATGGCCATATGCAAATCCGTCTTGACCCTGTGCCTCATGGGAACAGTCCAGCCCGAACTGACAAGCCATGTCTTCCTTGGACCGGAATCAAGCATCCTAGGACCGGTTTCTGGCTATCAGCCGTCTTCAGCCAGGATAGCTTGACTCCAGTGGCTTAGTGAGCACGGGACCCACGTCTGGGCATACCCTTCCCACATAGGGTGAACAGCAAAACACACAAGATGATGGACGGAATGTTGCACAATGGCAAAACATTCACCCCCAGTCACAGATCTGGGTTTAATCCATCGTTATTTTGCACACCAAGCCACCCCAGTTCAGACATGGCCATATGCAAATCAGTTTTGACCCTGTGAATCATGGGAACAGTCCAGCCCGAACTGCCAAGCCATGTCTTCCTTGGACCGGAAGAAAGCATCCTAGGACAGGTTTCTGGCTATCAGCCGTCTTCAGCCAGGATAGCTTGACTCCAGTGGCTTAGTGAGCACGGGACCCACGTCTGGGCATACCCTTCCCACATAGGGTGAACAGCAAAACACACAAGATGATGGACGGAATGTTGCACAATGGCAAAACATTCACCCCCAGTCACAGATCTGGGTTTAATCCATCGTTATTTTGCTCACCAAGCCACCCCAGTTCAGACATGGCCATATGCAAATCAGTCTAGACCCTGTGCCTCATGGGAACAGTCCAGCCTGAACTGCCAAGCCATGTGTTCCTTTGACCGGAATCAAGCATCCTAGGACCGGTTTCTAGCTATCAGCCGTCTTCAGCCAGGATAGCTTGACTCCAGTGGCTTAGTGAGCAGGGGACCCACGTCTGGGCATACCCTTCCCACATAGGGTGAACAGCAAAACACACAAGATGATGGACGGAATGTTGCACAATGGCAAAACATTCACCCCCAGTCACAGATCTCGGTTTAATCCATCGTTATTTTGCTCACCAAGCCACCCCAGTTCAGACATGGCCATTTGCAAATCAGTCTTGACCCTGTGCCTCATGGGAACAGTCCAGCCAGAACTGCCAAGCCATGTCTTCCTTGGACCGGAATCAAGCATCCTAGGACCGGTTTCTGGCTATCAGCCGTCTTCAGCCAGGATAGCTTGACTCCAGTGGCTTAGTGAGCACGGGACCCACGTCTGGGCATACCCTTCCCACATAGTGTGAACAGCAAAACACACAAGATGATGGACGGAATGTTGCACAGTGGCAAAACATTCACCCCCAGTCACAGATCTGGGTTTAATCCATCGTTATTTTGCTCACCAAGCCACCCCAGTTCAGACATGGCCATATGCAAATCAGTCTTGACCCTGTGCCTCATGGGAACAGTCCAGCCCGAACTGTCAAGCCATGTCTTCCTTGGACCGGAATCAAGCATCCTAGGACCGGTTTCTGGCTATCAGCCGTCTTCAGCCAGGATAGCTTGACTCCAGTGGCTTAGTGAGCACGGGACACACGTCTGGGCATACCCTTCCCACATAGGGTGAACAGCAAAACACACAAGATGATGGACGGAATGTTGCACAATGGCAAAACATTCACCCCCAGTCACAGATCTGGGTTTAACCCATCGTTATTTTGCTCACCAAGCCACCACAGTTCAGACATGGCCATATGCAAATCAGTCTTGACCCTGTGCCTCATGTGAACAGTCCAGCCCGAACTGTCAAGCCATGTCTTCCTTGGATCGGAATCAAGCATCCTAGGACCGGTTTCTGGCTATCAGCCGTCTTCAGCAAGGATAGCTTGACTCCAGTGGCTTAGTGAGCACGAGACCCACGTCTGGGCATACCCTTCCCACATAGGGTGAACAGCAAAACACACAAGATGATGGACGGAATGTTGCACAATGGCAAAACATTCACCCCCAGTCACAGATCTGGGTTTAACCCATCGTTATTTTGCTCACCAAGCCACCCCAGTTCAGACATGGCCATATGCAAATCAGTCTTGACCCTGTGCCTATTGTGAACAGTCCAGCCCGAACTGCCAAGCCATGTCTTCCTTTGACCGGAATCAAGCATCCTAGGACCGGTTTCTAGCTATCAATTCAGCTTTAGTTCAGTGTGTTAGTTTAGTGACATATTAAATCTCTCAATCAATCAGGGCCTTGTATAGCGCATCTACTCACTTGTGAGTGTCTCAAGGTCCTGGGGGAGTGGGGCTGCTTTGCTTACTTGGTGGAGTATCATTCATAGAGCCAGGCCTTGAGTTCCTTCTTGAATTAGGTCAGTGACGCTAATTGCCTGAGGTGCAGGGTGTTCAAGGTCTTGGCGGCGAGGTAGGAGAACGATTATCCTCCGGTTCTTGTCTTGTTGATCCTGGGGATAGAGGCGAGTTGAGGGAATCAGAGTTGTTTGGTGGGAACGTGGAATGTGAGGTGGTGGTTCAGGTACTCTGTTCCTTCGTTGTGTAGGGCTTTTTAGGCTTGAGTGTGGAGCTTGAAGGTGGCTATTGTTGACTGGGAGCAAGATGGAGTTGTCAGAGGTTTTGTGGCTGAGGCGGGAAATGTCGAGGACCTGTCTGACAGTGGTGTTTTGGCGGTTCGGTAGTTTCTTGATCAGTTTCTGGGTGATGCCAGGGTAGAGTGGATTGCCGTAGTCGAGTCTGCTGGTGATGAGTGCGTGGATGACCGTTCTTCTGGATTTTGTGGGAATCCATCTGACAGTTTTTCGGAGCAGGCGGAGAATGTGGCTGAGGAGACTTCAATGATTTGGTGGCTCATTGTGAGCGAAAATCCAATATAATGCCACGTTTGCATGCATGTCTGTTGGGGTGGGTGGAACACCCAGAGCAGCTGGCCCCCAGGAGTCGTCACAGGCTGACGGTTTCAGTCCCAGGATGAGGACTTCAGTCTTGTCCGAGTTGAGCTTGAGGCAGCTGTCTTTCATCCTTGTAGCGACAGCCTTCATTCCAATTTGGGGTTAGGAGACGATGTTGAGTCTGTGGCCTCTGACAATGGCTGCGAAGGGGGCTAAGTGCACGAATAGGGTGGGGCTCAGGGAGGAACCCTGGGGCACGCAACAGCTGATCTCCTTGGGTTCGGAGAGGAACGGTGGTAGTCTGACTCGCTGAGTTTGGCCAGTGAGGAAGGATTGGATCCAGTCCAGGGCCATGTCTCGGATGCCGGCATCATGGAGTCTGGGGAATAGGGTGCCGTGGGAGATGGTGTCAAAGGCAGCCCAGAGGTCTAGTAGGATGACGCCTTCAGGTTCACCCCGGTCGAGGCTGGAGCGGATGTTGTTCGTGGCGGCGAGGAGTGCAGTCTCTGTGCTGTGGTTGCTTCAGAAGCCGGATTGGGAGGTGTCCAGGACGTGGTTCGCTTAGATTAACTCAGAGAGCTGGGCTTCAGCAGTGGGTTGATCTAAGCATGTTTCCAGTCTTTGGGGAAGGTGGCGGTTTTGAGGCAGCAGTTGATGGTGTGGTGGAGCTGGGGTGCAATGGCGGCTGCTCTGTGGAAGATGTGGTGCGGGCATGGGTCTGTTGGGGCTCCTGAGTGGATGCTTTTACTGTCTTGAGCATGTACTCTGCAGTGAGGGGGCAGCTTGTTTGTGTGCGATGGTGACGAGTATGGTGGCCGGGTCTAGGGTGTCGAAGCTGTTGGAAATCTTCCTTATCGTGGAGTGGATGAAGGTGCCAAGTTTGTTGCAGAGGTCTTCGGAGGGTGGAACTTCTGTGGTCCCGCTGTTGGGCCTTGCAAACTCCTTGACTATGGCAAAGAGTTCTTAGCTGTTGTGTGTGTTGGCATTGATTCTTTCTTGGAGGGCTATTTTCTTGGTGATTTTCAGGAGGAGGTGGCATGCATTGACAGCAGATTTGAAGGTTGCATGAGTTTCTGGTGTTTCCTTGCTCATCCATATCTTCTCAAGACGTCTGCAGGTGCGTCTGGACTCTTGTAGGGTAGGGGTGAACCAGCTGGCTGCCTTGAAGTAATGTTTGCCTGGTGTTGTCCTGGAGGGTGCCAGGGTGTCGACTCAGTAGGGGATCCATTGATGGAGGTTGCAGGCTGTGCAGGGAGCGTCCGTGGGTATTGGCGGTGTGATTGTGCAGAGGGAGTTGACGAGTTCTTCGGTGGTCTTGATCCAGCTGTGGAGGTGGGATGATGGCAGTGGTGTACAAATGGCGCGTTGAGGGCAAGGTGTACGCAGTGATGATCTGATAGAGACTACTAGCTGCAGATTCCTTCACGTAGAATTATCCCCAGGCGTGAGATTGAATTCGGATTTTTTTTTGCCACAGCAACTCTGCGTACCGGGGGAACGGCATCACGCAACTCCGCCCGGTCGTTGTCCACGTACGTGACGTCACCAAGGTCACTTAAGTCCGGCCCCGTTGCGCCTACATCAGTTTTTTCCTTTTCCGCATACAACGCTGATCTAGATCGTGTTCTGGGCCTGGTTAGACCCCTTTTTCTCTTTTACGCTATTGCGTGTGAGTGGGGACAGTGTGCGAATGCCTTCGGGCTCTAAAACGTGCTCTTGATGTCGGCGACGGACCCTCACCTCATCTGCATGTGGGGCTTGGGGAAACACCATGACTCCACCGGTTGTGAGGCGTGCCAGCCGATGAAACCGAAGTCCCGGCGGGAGCGTCAGATGAAACTTCTTTCGGTCTGCCTGTCCAGGTCGGCGTCCTCACCCCGCCCGACCCCTGCGGAGGGTTCTCGGACCCACTACTTCCCTCGTCGACATCGTCCCTCTCCGTGGTCACAGGAGCGTCGCTCACCGGTTGGTAAGTGTTGCAGTTTGTCCCCAAGGGTCGGTTCCTGCCTGTTGGGGGCACAGGCTCTCTGTGGGTGGTGCGGCCCGCGTATGGTCCCCCTATCTGCCGTTTCCCGGTGTGGGGGCGACCGGAGCCCAGATGGAGAAATATGCAGTGGCTTTGCAGGCCTTTCTGGCTTCTCCTCGTCCTCCTTCCCTTCCTGGGTAGTCGGTGGATCCCTTGCAGTGTGCAGGGCCCTCCGTGGCATCGCCAGCGTCTCCTGCGCCGAATGGCTCGGATCCAGGTTTGAAGGGTGTGGTGTCGTTGGGGTGAGGCCCTTCGGACCACGGCGCCTCTGCTATGCAGCAATCTTCGGTGGGAGTCCCTGTGGTGGTGGTGTCGCGGGAGGTTGCCCGGGCTCGGGTCGCACCCCCGAGCCCCTCTCGGTCCTCTGGATGGAAGACAATCTTGTCTGCGGCCGAGGTGATGCCGCTTCGGTGCTGGCGGCTGCTGGCCCTAGCAGCGCCACAGGTGCCGGCGGAGGGCCCCTCTCGTCATGGGTCGAGGCTGGCGGGGGACTCCTCGTCCCTCCCCGGGTCTGTCTCGTTCCTCCACGCAGGCCGCTGCCTCGTCGCAGGTTAGGTTGGCTTGGGAGATGGCTGTCTTAGCTTGCAGCCGTCGCCTACCGAGGAGCTGCTTTCCCCTCCGCAGTCCCTACGGAGGCGGGTGCGGCCTTCACTCACACTGTTTCTGCGGCTGTGGGAAATATGCTCATGGACCATCTTTTGGACGTTCTCCATCACGGCTCTGGCGGTAGGGAGCTGCTGCTTCCCTTCGAGGGTTCACTCCATTCTTCTCACTTGGGGCCGTCCCGCCACAGGGGATCCGGTGCCCCAACACCTTCTGCACCGCCACCATCCAGCGCCATTTTATCCAGCGTGTCTTTCCCTCCACCCCTCTACCAGGGGCCCCCTTTTTCAGAATGCCTTTCCCTCTCTGCCGATGCTGTTGTCTCCCCCGTGACGGGAGGCCCGCTGGCTGGACTCCTGGGGGCGCAATATGTTCGCCTCAACCAGTGCGGCTCTGTGGGCCCTTAACACGCGGTGTGTCCTGGCTAGGGCCACTTCTTGTTTGTGCGACTTGGCGGAGTCCTTAATGTCTGCCGCTTCTCAGGAGGGTCCCTGAGTTGATCTCAGGCACCATGTGTTGGATGGCCGGGACCTGGCGGCGTTTATTCTTCGCTCCGCTCTGGACATCTCAGAGGTGCTGGGTCATGCCATGGCTTCTTTGGTTGCCCTTCGTCGCCATGCCTGGCTTCGAGACAGTGTTTTCCCGGAGAATGTTCGGGAACGACTGGTGGACCTTCCCTTCGATGGTGCTTTTTTGTTCCTCGCCCCTGCGGACTCGGCCATTCAGAGGTTCTTGGCGGGGCTTCGTCCTCCTCCTCCTTCTTCTCCCCCTCAGTGACCTGTGACTTGATCTGGTTCTTGGAGGTGTTCTTCCGTTTGGGCGGGTCGCCCCAGTTGTGTGTTCTGTGTGCTTCATGGCCACTCGAGTCCTCCTTGTTGGCGATGTGGTTCTGTTGGCTGCTGGCCGGCCCTTCTTGACTGACTGTTTTTGCTTTGGGTTTTCTACACCATGCTGGCCCTGAGACTAGGCTTGCTGTTTTTTTCTCTTTGGCTGCTTGACAAGCCTTCTGTGGGTTTTTCCGCAGGTATTTTCTGTTGTCCTCTGCTGCGGACGTTGTTGCCAAGATGTTTCCATGTTTTGGGATGTGACATGCCCTATGTGGGGCAAGGGTAGCTGTTCTATAGCTCTATTATACGCTGGGGAGTTGTGATCGCTCCCTGGCGTTAAGGTATGTTGCAGTTGCAAATCCTCTTGCTGATGGCTTGGGATGGCTTGAGTTGCGCCCTGGGGTGTCCTTCTCCGGGGTCACTGGGCTGGTTGCCTGGCCTGGCATGCTGTCTGCAGCTGGGTGTCTTGGCTCTGCCTGGTTCTACTTATTTTTGGGCTGTGGGTGTGCACTCCTCCCTGGAGCGTGTCCAAACCCTTCTCATCTTCTTGTTCTTGGTCTTCGACTGGCGTCTGGCTTGCCCTGAGCGCATCCTTCTGGGGTGCTCTCGGCGTCTGGCTGCACTAGTTGGTGCTGACCTACTGTTTTTTCTGCACCATTGTGCCTTCCTGGCGATTTGGTGGGACAGTCATTCTTGCCTTGTCTGCTCCTTCCAGTGGGCCTTGCATTCAGATCTCCCTCTCCTCCCTGTGGGATGAGATGGACCCTGAGTTCTTGTTCCCTTTCGGGTGCAGTATGTCCCTGCGGGGCGCTGGACACGGTTCTTCCTGGGTGACCTTGAGCTGCCCTTTTTCGGCTTCTGCCTTCTTATTGAGGACGAAGCGATACAAAAGGGGATGATGGACGGAGCGCTTGAGCAAATCAAACACTCACCCCCAGTCAACTTGATCGCCATAAGTTGGCAGGATATGCTCAGACGTGAGTCCCTTGCTCACTTTGCCACTGGATTCAAGCAAACCGGGCTGAAGACGGCTGAAGTGCCAGAAACCGGTATTCTGAATCTTGTTTCCGGTCCAGGGAAGGCATGGCTTGGCAGTTCGGGCTGGACTGTTCCCATGTGGCACAGGGTCAGACTGATTTGCATATGGCCATGTCTGAACTGGGGTGGCAGAGTGGGCTAAAGAACGGTGATGGATTAAACCCAGATCTGTTGACTGGGTGTGAGTGTTTGATTGGTTCAGATGCTCCGTCCATCACCACCCCCCCTTTTGTACCTTCTTATTGAGGACGGCACCGTTCTGTCTGGTCTTTGCCTTCTGGCTGTGTTAGGCTCGGCGGCCCTCTTCATTGGGTGTGTGTCCCGTGGGGGGGAGGCTTGCCTTTGCTCTGCCTCTTCTCCTTGGAGTCTCTAGGTTGTTCTTCTCCTTCGGTGCTCCTCTTCCTTGCCTTGGCCGGAGGTTTTGTTGCCTTGTATGGGCGTGGGGTGCTTTGGTCTCCTTTTCGCTTTGCCTTGTTTCCTCTGCTGAGCGAGGACGGGCTACCTCTTCTCTTCTCCTTTCCCGCATCCCCTTCGGGGTTAGTGGTCTTTTGCTTGTGGGGCTTCCCCTTGCCTGGGGGACGGGGCTCCTCGTCCTGTCTTTAAGACTCTGCCCCTGTGGGACCGTTTGTTGTTACCAGGCTGGTGGGGTCCTCTTGCAGACCATCCTTCCCCTTGGGTATGGCTAGGGTATCTATTCTATGTGAAGGAATCTGCGGCTAGTAGTCTCTATCAGATGTACGAGTTACTTACCTTCGGTATCAGTGTATCTGGTAGAGACGATTCTAGCTGCAGTTTCCTTCACGGCCGGCCCTTCCTCCCATTCTTCAAGGACTGTTGGCTTAGTCTTCTGCACTCCCCTCCCTGTGGGCGGCTGTGTCTTCTATGAGTACATTCTTTCTCTCTTTCTGACAGGATGTTCGTCCAGTTTATTTGTTCCCTTTCCTCCCCTTTTGGCATATTGGAGGATGGGTTTAAAGGTACTTCAGTGCCCTTATGCTCTGGTTGCTCCAGGTTGGGGCCTCCCCTCCCCTTTTTTCCTCTTGCCCGTTTTTATTGCTAGGGGTCCTGGCCCTTTCTGCTATCCTCTAGGTTGGGGTCTTTTGGTTGGGCCTCTGTCCTAGTTCCTTACAGGGGTTGTCACATTGTGTTGCGGCTGTCTGGGATTCTTGTTGTGCCTTGTTTGTCCCAAACTGGTTCCCCTTCATTGTACTTCGTTGGAATTGTGGTCCTGCTCTAGGTTTTCCTGACACTTTTCATATGTTCTTGACTCCAGGGGGGGCTATCTTTGTACTGGCAGGGTTGCTTTTCAAGGCTGTGCTCTGTTCTTTATTCCTTTCCCTGCCTGGGGTACTGCAGTGTTTGCCACTGCTCCTTATGATGTTGTTCCCCACCATTTCTTTTTCTTTCGCACACTGTTCCTGTATTCTCACAGTTTTGTCTGATGGCTCCGCATTGTGGTGCGGAAAAGTTCTCCGAAGAAAACTGACATAGGTGCGCTGGGCGGGACTTATGTGACCTCGCTGACACGTATGCGGACAACACCTGGGCGAAGTCGCGTGATGCCACCCCCCCTGGCACGCCGGGATGCTGTGGCAAAAAAAATTCCGGATCCAGTCTCACGCCTGGGGATAATTCTACGTGAACGAATCTGCGGCTAGAATCGTCTCTACCAGATACACCGTTCCCGAAGGTAAGTAACTCGTACCTCGCTACAGGAGAGTCCAGTGGTGTGGCTTTAGCTGATATTCCCGCTGGTGGATGTAGGAGAGTAGGGTCTGCTTCCTATGGTTACCCCCACTTTTTGCTGTGATTATCTGGTTTTTCGACGTTAGTGTGGCTGTGGACCTTCTTATCAGGCCCACAGCCCAGCTGTTCTCTCTCTAAATTGATACCATGTACTTTAGGTACATACCAGAGGACTTTAGATTACCCTGGACAAAACTCTGAAACATATATCCTGAACCTTTGACATTCCATTTCGACCGGAAGACATCTCCCTTGTGGTCAAGGAGTGACCACCCTGTTCAAACAGGCACCAACAGCAGCTTTGCCGGTCTGCATTTTCGAGGCTCCCGCCGGATCCAGAAGAATCTGAGACACAGGACATGGACTTCCAGACCTCTCTGACCCCGACCTTCGCTCACAGCTAAGCTGAGACCCGTGGCGGACACGAGAGACGTGGGACCGGAACTCCTGGACATCCTGCATTTTGCAGGCTGCACCTACTTCACGAGGTATCTCGAAGTTGTGCATTGGGGTGCTTGAAGCCCCAGACCCGAGCACCATTTGCACCGAGGCCCCCACTTTTGCATTTCAGCTCGACGCGTCTTCGCGGTTCCTTGCCTGTTGGCTAGTGGGCCCCCGAAGACTTTCTTTGAATCTATCTTGCTGTCCTGGTTGCTCCAGGCTTGCTCCAACTTCCCTGCAAAGGAGAAGTTCCTTTGACCTTGTTGGTCTGCACCGAAGCCAATCTCGACTTCCTGCGTGGGTTGCGTTTGCCAAGGCTTGTTGGATACAATCCGGATACCGACACCGCAGTCGACTAGATCCTTCGTGGGACAGCTCGAATCCAGCTCCTGGTCATCGTCCACGTGGCTGAAGAGACAAGCTTCACCTTTTCTCCTGAAATCACCCGACATTGGCTGGCAGCTTTCCATCGCCATCCTAGTCACTGGCAAGTGACCCAGACTCTGTCCCTTCTGCTTTCAGGTTCTTCAGATCTTTGATCCACCCTTGGATCCACCTGGACACTTTTCCTCTGGTCACCTGCAGCACTTCTTTGCAGATCTCCATTGAAATCGACGACTAAACCCTACACCAAAAGAGACCTATGCACCAGGCTTCCGTGGGTAAGGTAACATGAGTACTCTGGTAGTCTCGAGGGTATTAGCCCTCCTAGTGTCTAAGTCCAAAAGGGTTCCATCGTAGTTTATTTAAAAGTGTCCTTAAATTGTAAATTTGTAACTTTTTCATTTCCAATAGGAAGTCAATGGTAACTTGCGGCTGTGTTTAGTCACTGCACGCGCCTCCCGTGGGCCTCCTACATCCTAACCTTTGGTTGTTTAGAGTAGCCCCAGCGATTCCACACGCCCCAGGCCTGCTTTCTAATTCTCACGTGGCTCTTATACCACTATTTTAGTATATGGTTTGTGAAGCCCCTAGGGCAAAACGTATACTGTGCAATTTATCGTATGCTAATTAAGTAACTTGTATTGTACTTTTACCTCTGACCTCATAAAGAGTGCAGAGGGGTTGTGTTTAGAATAAATACATATATATTTGATATATACCTTGTGTGGTGTGCTTTCATTTGGTACTCAAGGGATTATAATTGGTAAAACAACTCGCTTAATTCGCTCTCTGAAGTCTGAAGCCTGAAGACTGCTAGTCACTGCTACCCCTAGGATAGTTTTCTATAAGGTTGGTTTACAACCACCATCAATAAGGGTCGATTAGACTGGTGCAAGGTGCCCACTAGAACTAGTGGACATCATATCCAACTTCTCACAGCGGAGAAGACGGGGTTGAGCGTGTGTCTCGCTGTGTGGGTTGGTGCGATAACTAGCTTCTTGAGTCCGATGTTGGCAAGATTCTCCAGAAGAGCGGCAGTGTTTTGGTCGCTCGGGTCGTCCAGGTCGAAGTTGAGGTCTCTGAGTAGGATGTAGTCTGTGGATGTGAGAGCCTAGGGTGGGATGCGGTCTACGATGGAGTTGGTGAAGGGGTATCAGGGGTCTGTAGACGAGGGTGCCGCTGAGGAGCGATGTTAGGGTTGGTCCAGATCTGGAAGTGGAGGTGTTCCATGGTCGTTGTTAGAGAGCGTGGTTATTCAGATTGTGCTTATTTGGATGATGGCGATGCCTCCTCCTGAGCGGTTGGGGCAGTCCGTGCAGGTGATCTTGTAGCTGCCGGGGATAGTGATGGCGATGTCTGGTCCGTAGCAGGGGTTGGTCTAGGTTTCCATGAAGAAAGAGCTGTCGGGAGAGGTGGCGTTAAGGAGATTCCCAGATTTCAGTGGCGTGTTTGTGGAGGGGCAGCACATTTAGGAGGATGCCATTGAGGTGGACAGGTGCGCTTTCGGTTAGCTGGGCAGTTGGGTGATTTGACGCAATGGCGTGACTGACGGTGCGGTTGCAATTCCGGCAGGCGAAAGGCCCAAGGGTCGCCTTTGGTGATGCTAGGGGGCATATCTTCCTGGGTTGAAGGTGAGGAGGGTCCTTGCGTCGTATCGGTGGGGGGTCCAAGAGGCAGGGTCTCTGGTGCTTGGCGTGGTCCAGTCGCAGATGGGCTTGCATTGGGCGCATCAGTGGTATGCCCACTACGCAGCTTGGCAGCGGCCGCCATAAAGTAGTGATGTGTGGGCTGGGCAGCTGTGAGGCGGGAAACGCAGGAGTGGGAAAAAGAAACTGGAGGGGACAGGGCCGCTGGGGATCGCAGCGGCAATGAGGGAGAGGGCAGCAAAAAACGGGACAAAGCAGGAAGAAAAACAAAAAAGCAAAAAGCCAGAGAATAAACATGGAAGAGGCAGAAAAAGAAAATTATAACAGAGAAGGGACAGAAACAGCGAGAAGAGGGAGTGGAGAGCAGTCCAGCATCAGCGCTCTGACGCTGTACCACTGGGCCATCAGGGATGAAGCGCAGGCAGGAGCCTGCGGGTGGTGGAGGAC
Source organism: Lissotriton helveticus (assembly GCF_964261635.1). Lineage (NCBI taxonomy): Eukaryota > Metazoa > Chordata > Amphibia > Caudata > Salamandridae > Lissotriton > Lissotriton helveticus. Next base: position 1,045,681,247 of record NC_136061.1, on the reverse strand, counting down.
CTCGAACTTCTGACCTCTGGGTTAGTGGCGCCAGCAGCAGCAGGAGGGCGACCGCAGCATCAGCTGCCTGATGGCACTGCACTGTGGAAGGAGCAAGTACACTAAGGATAGTGGACTGCTCTATACCTTAGTGGACACTAGCAATACCTTTATAGCAAAATATGTTAGTCACTGTAATACATTCTAGCATATTATGATGAAATATGTTCTATGGTAAACCAGTAGTTCATTCAACTAAGGCATTGAAAACTTGTTTGAAAATCGTAATCCTCTACAGGATTTTTATGGAAATGGCAAGTTTAAAATGTAAACATTTGGGGGGCATGGCCTGGAAGTCCAACATGGCGGATGCGCCTTAGCAAGGCTCCAGTAGCCCCATAGAAATCCAACAATAATCCTGCTGCATCGGCTCATCAAGTCACCTCTCTGACCCCCGCATACCTCCTTGCCTTGCTCTGGTGCCACCCGAGACCCCCTCCAAGGCGCCTGCCGTGGTATGTAAATCAGCCCGCAGCTATGCCGAGATCTTGAGATTACCGGCCTCGGGGAGGAGGGCACTACGGAGTGGGCACCACGCTGCCGAGAAGGACGTAGCCCATCCAAGAGAGGTCGCGGCGGTGCTGTGCATCTCAAGCAGAGACGGCTGACCCTCTTGTGACCATGTGAAGGTTGCTGGACCGAGGTTGCGGACTGCTACTGCCCTGATCGACGCCCTGCACCTGGGCCCCGGCGGCTATATTGGGCTGCAGTGCAGTTGCCCTGGGACCTGCGTCGCTGTGAGTTGCTGAGGTGGTGCCCTGACCGCAACTCTCCAGCTGGGGGTTTGCCTGCTACATGGTCCCTCATGGGCAGGATCCGTGCCCTGGCGTGGACTGAAGGCAACTGGATCAGGGACGTTGGTTGCTACTGTACTGATCTATGCCCTTCACTCGGGCTGTGGTGGCCATATTGCAAGACATGCGCAGGACATTTACGATCTCTTAGATATGGAAAAACCTCTCTGTCTTATGTTAACTGAGACGTGGCTGGGGGAATTCTCAAATCCCGATGTGGCTTTAGCTATTCCACCTGATTATAATGTTTTTAGGAAGGACAGACTCAAGGGTAGGGGTGGGGGAGTGGCATAGGTGGTGAAGAAATCCGTGGCTTGTTCCATTCTGCCTGTAGATGACATCCGCGGCTCTGAGTCCCTTGCCTTTTCTATTACTTTGGCACCCCACCAATCCTTTAAAGGTCTATTAGTGTATAGTCCACCTGGAACCTTCTTTGAAGAGTTCGAGTCTGTCCTATCAGGATTGGCCCTGAAAGCAGAACATTGTATTGTTGCCGGAGATTTTAACTTCCACATGGATGAGCCATCAGACCCGGATAATAATAAATTTTTGGAGGCCACTGCTCCCTTGGGTCTGACCCCGTATCTTCAGGGGCCAACGCATGACAAGGGACATACTCTTGATCAGGTCTTCTCGACATCTCCTTTGGAGGTGAAGGAGATTATTCCGGTACTCTGGTCAGATCATAGGTTAGCCAAATTTCTGGTTAAAGGCACAGTGAGACTAGCTAATCCCGCATCTCAGCAACAGGGCCGCGCTCTCAGGGCCTACCATTGTGTGACTCCAATTATGCTGGCTCAGGCCGCTTTGGATCACCCGTGTCCCCTCTCAGGTGATTTGGAGAAGGACCTTGAGTCTTTGCAGGCCTGGCTTTTGGATAGGCTAAATGATCTTGCCCCAGTGTTGGCCCCCCGCTTAACATCGAAACGGATTTCGGTCCCTTGGTTCACTGCGGCACTGTCGATCGCCCAGCAGTCTTGTAAGGCGGCGGAAAGAGCTTGGCGTTCTCAATATGCCCCTGAGGCAAGACTGACCTATAAGACAGCGGTTAAGGCCTATCAGCGGGACATTCGCCTGGGAAAAAAAGCCTATCTTGCGGGGAGAATAGAAGCCGCCTCCAACTCCTGTAAGGAGATTTTCTCCATAGTTAGAGAATTTACGGCCCCTCGCCCCAATTCATCCCGAGGCACGCCCTCTAAGTCCTGGGCTTCGGATCTTGCTAACTTTTTCACCAGCAAGATTAAGCTTATCCAGGACTCCTTTCAACTGGCGGCGCCAGTAGGGTCGGTTAGCCTTGAGGTTGATTCGTGCCTCGCGGTTTCATCAGGCCCGATGTTGGCAGTTTTTCCACCTATTTCAGCTCCTGCTTCCTTAGCGCTTATGGGCAATCTTAAATCTGGGTCGCCCTTGGACCCCTGCCCGGCCAAATTTTTGGCAAAAATGGCGGAAGCTATAAACCCGTTGGCTAATCCACTCTTTTTTTTTATTTTATTTTTTATTGAGCAATAAAATAAGAGTTACAGAGATGGGCCTACAACCACACGGGCTGGCCGCTAGTAGCAATGCACAACATAAGTAGCGAACGATCATTCCCGTGGCCGGGCACAAGGAAGGTACCAATTATTGCTCGAAGCATAGGACAGGACATGACAATTTTTATATTAATCATAAAAACAACAAACTCTAAACAAGGCGAATGCACAGTAATCAAGTCAGCCCAGGAGGCGGAGGGGAAAGCAACTAATCAGGAAGACAAAAGCAAAGCAATGAAACTCGGCATGGCCGGGGGGGGGGGGGGGGGGGGGGCCAGCGGGGAGGGCAGGAAAATCTTAAGACCATATGAAAAATTTTCGGGAACGTCAGCCTAGGGAGATAGGGTCGCATCTGGAGCGTCCACCAAGGGAGGGGCACAAATATCTCCACGATATGCATTCCACTGACCCCAAATCTTCGTCCACGCCCTGGGTCTGCCCCTAGCCACATAGACGGTCTTCTCTCGGAACATGGACCAGTCCATGTTATCCTCCCACACCGAAACTTCGGGAGGTCTGGATGCGCCCCAAAGTTGCGCAATGTCCCGCTTCGCGACCATGTATCCCAAGGTCGCCCATCTGGTCTGGGCCACAGAATAGTCGGTGGGTTCCCACACGTTCAACAGGCATCGTCGGGCCTCAGGTCGCAGGGTAATACCAGTCACAACAGTCATCACCGCAAGCACATCAATCCAGTAGGCTGCTACCACCGGGCACTACCAAAGAATATGCAAAAATGTGGCACTCATCCCACAACCACGCTTACATAAACCATCCGGGGAAAAACCCATCACAACCAGACGCGGACCAGTTACATACACCCGGTGGAGGATCTTAAGTTGAACCAAACGGAGACGGGCGGGGATGGCGACCTCTTTCGAAGAAGAGAGTGCCGACTGCCAATCCTCGTCATCCAAGTCCAATCCGTCACCCACCCAAACCTCCCGAAGTCGGACCAATAAGTCAGCGCGATTATTAATAAGTTTCTTGTAGATAAGGGAGATAGTGCTATCGGGCAGGTGTCCATCCAGTATACGATCCTCAAGGGGAGAGGACTCGGGCAGGGTCACATCAGGAGTCAGAACTGAGGCCAGGGCATGCCGGACCTGCAAATACCGAAAAAACTCTCTATCACTCAAGTCATATTCTGCCTTAAGGGCCTGGAAAGACTTCACTCTACCCTGCACACAGACGTCACCCACTTTACATATCCCAATCATATCCCAGCAGTCAAAGCCCTTAGTAGACCAGAGACACCCCAAACGTTCAGAAGCATAAAGCGGGGTCGCCATTGTCAGTCGGTTCTCCCATCCCAAACTCACATTCGCGGCGCGCCACACATTGACTGCGATCCTGGACGGGCCCACAAGATGGCGCCCGGCCGATCTGGAATAAAGCACTCTAGTAAAATCCCCTCCCGGTAGCTGGAGTCTATCCATCTCATAGGCCGGATCTCGACCCGGGGAATACATTACGTGATTAATGGCAGACAGCTGGGCAGCCCAATAATATCTCTTGATATCGGGGAGCGCCATGCCCCCGTCATACCAAGGGATAGTAAGTTTCGCAAGGGCGATACGTGGACGCCCGTCCCAGATCAGTTGCCTTTGAAGGCTCTCGATCTCCCGGAAATAGGTAGCGGGAATGTCGTCATAAGAATTTTGAAGCGCGTATAGGAATCGCGGCAAAGACATCATTTTAAAAAGGGCAGCCCTGCCCAGAGGAGACAGGGGTAGCTTACGCCAACGGGCCACATCCAGTCGCAGTCTAAGAAGCGGGGGAAGGAGGTTACGCTCGAACCGGAGTGAGGAGTCCAACGTGATAAAAATCCCCAAATATTTGAAGCCAGAGTGGACAACCTGGATAGGAAACCTGTTCGGTAATGGGGGCAAAACACCCGAGAGAACATATACACAGGACTTAGCCCAATTAATAACCAGACCCGAGTTAGCACCAAACAAAGTAAGAACGTCGAATAAGACATTTAAAGATTTACGCGGGGAAGTAAGATACAGAAGAATGTCATCCGCGTAAAGCGAGACGCGGTCTTCAAAATCCGGTGACCAACGGATCCCTTTGAGTGAAGGTTCCCATCGAAGCCACGCAGCCAACGGTTCCAGAGCAAGCGCGAAAAGTAACGGAGACAGGGGGCACCCCTGACGGGTCCCCCTACCAAGACAGAAGGGGACAGAAACTCGACCGTTTACTACTACCTGTGCCAAGGGTTCGGCGTATAACAACTTCACCCAACCAATAAACTCAGGCCCAAAACCGAATTTCTCAAGAGCTGCCCAAAGATAGGGCCACTCTACCGTGTCAAAGGCCATCGAGGCGTCCAACGAAGCCAAAATGGCCGGCTCCGTCAGAAGCTCCGCCCTCGCAACAGCTCCGTGGAGACGGCGTAGATTAAGAGCCGTGTTGCGATGTGGGATAAATCCGGACTGATCCGGATGAACCAAGCCACTAATGACCGTCAAGAGGCGGGTTGCCAGGAGCTTAGCCAGGACCTTGGGTTCAACATTCAAAAGGGAAATGGGCCTGTAAGACGAACAAAGGTCCCGAGGTTTACCTTCTTTGGGAATAACAACTATCGTAGCCAAACGCTGATCATATGGGAGAATACCCCGTTCGCGGGATTCCAAAAACATGGCACGAAGATAGGGCGCCACCTTGTCAGGACGCAGCTTGTACAATTCAATTGGCAATCCATTCGGGCCCAAAGCCTTGCCCGAACGGAGTGAGCGAATGGCCGTCGCTATCTCGTCCGTAGTAAAGGGGGACTCCAAAAAGACTCGGTCTAAATCGGAAACACTGGGCAGAGCTATATCACGTAACAAAAGGCGAGAGTCATCAACATCCCGTTCAGACACAGGGGTATAAACCGCACGAAAATAATCCGCAAAACATTCAACTATTTCAACCGGGTCTGTCACTCCCACGCCACTCGAAGTCTGAATCACAGGCACCACACGATTCGCCCTCTCCGTCTTATCCAACCATGCCAGTAATTTACCCGCCTTGTCCCCCACATCATACAAACGACCCTGTTGCTCCCGAAACATCAGTTTAGCCGCATCTGTGACCAAAGACTTATAAGCAAATTGCTTCAGACCCAGGGCGTGGAGTTTATCAGATGTAACGTTCGATTGTAAGTCAGCCTCTATCTCAGCAATCTCCCTCTCAAGGTCTACCACCTCCCGATTCCTCGCCTTCTTGGATTCAGCAATAAGGGCAAGGGCCTGCCCGCGAATCACTGTCTTAAAGGCCTCCCACAGGGATACAGCAGAGGAGACGGAACCCTCGTTGTCCAAAAAATAATTGTCCAAATACTTAAGCAAGAGATTGCGGGTCTCGGGGGAGGTGAGGTACCATGGGTTGATAGGAGCCACCCGGCCCGCCGCCTCCACCCCCACCTCAAAACAAAGCCAGAGCAGGGAATGATCAGAGATGCCCCGGGGAAGGTGCCTAATCTCACGAACCGCTGGCGACTGCGCCGCAGGCATCAGGAAATAATCCAGTCTAGACAGACTCCCATGGGCCCCAGAGTGGAAAGTGTATTGAAGCTGAGTAGGATGCATAAGTCTCCAGCAATCCACCAAGCCGAACGTATCCAGAAACCCACCCAGCCACTGTTGGGACAAAGGGGTGTCCCTAGGGGGGTGACGATCATGTAGATCGGAGAGCACAGAATTAAAGTCACCTGCTATGAAGAGAGTACTATCAGGGAGGTTCAACAACACACGGCCCAAATCGGAAAAGGTAGAGGTCTGTAGACCGGGGGGCACATAAACGGCAAACAAGGAAAGGGTTCGACCCTCATAGCGACCCACGAGGACGGCGTACCGCCCCCGATCATCAAGGATCACATCATCAATAGCGAGGGGGAGGGAAGCCCGAACAAGGATACCCACCCCCCTGGAACCCGTGGTAAACCCCGAATGTGCGGCGAGGCGATAGCCCCACCTATTCATTGCACGACATGTATTGCCTACCAAGTGAGTCTCCTGCAGAAAAACAATATCTGGAGACAAACGTCGTATACATCGCAACACCACACCCCGCTTAATACGATCCCCCAGACCATTAACATTCCACGAAATAAACCTCAACCCGCTACCCCCATCCCATATAGTAACGCCGCAACCCCCCTCCAATGAGCATGACATCAAAAACATCATTAGCAAGATAGAATCGCCTTGAGAACACAACACACAAACATCAAACTTCCCATCCACCCACCCCCCAACAATCAAGGAAACACCCCCCACCCTGGACCTGTGGAAAAGTAAATTTTGTCATGTTCTGTGTCCCTACGAGTCATCCATCATATGTTATGTGTGCATGACCAATATGCATATGTTATTCCCCATGTCCGATTCAAGACGCAATTATAGTTGTGTCCACCTCTGATATGCCATTTCCTAGTCCTCATGAGTAATATGAGTGTCAGGCCTATGTAAAGTTATGTTGCCACGTTTCTTAGTGTGCACGTTATTTCATTATGAAGTCCCCGTTTCCAGGCCTCAACAGGGCCCGGACATCAGATTTAGCTCCTGTCTCCTGAGCCTCGCTGAGGAGCGATTCAGCCCCCACCTGTATCCTCGACCTTTCACTTACTTCCTGCCTCGCAGTGCCCGGTGCAGCTTGGCTCTGCCTCTGAGTCTGCCAAGACTATGTTATGATTCCAGCTATCAGTTTAGTCCTCCTTCTCTGCATTCCTAAGCTACTGAACTGCATCAATAGTTTCCGTCATTGTCTAGCCTATGCGGCTCCATATTAAGAGAAATACTGCATTTAATGGTCATTTAATATTCTTCATCACGCACTACATGTAGAATAAATGCATGCTCTAGTCTTAGAGTCAATTAGCTTTTTCCCTCATGACTTCTAGTTTATATCAACATGTTCCCTAAACATCAGATACTAGATAGGGTTTAGGTACATGTCGCTCCGACCCTCCAGACTTCAGTCTCTGCTCCTAGCACAGAGTTCATAGCCCCCAGCTTCTCCTAGTGATACGTCATTGCCAGTTTGCGCGCACCATCAGGTTAGAGGTCCCGGCTCCTTAGGTAGCCCCCTCCATGGTTTCCGCCCCATTCATGACATATTCTGCTACGTTCGCATCACATGTCTGAGTTACGCCTTCTTTATCCCTTATCTTTCGCGACTGCTACGCGTCACGCCTTCTGCTCCACCCACTGCTACGCCTACTGCAATGTAATGCTATGTGTTTGCGCTATGTATATATGCTCGTGTATTGTTATTAAAAGTTAGCGCGCTCATCCCAGCCCCAGCAGCTGCTGGGCCCTGTCATCCTATTCCTATGCAGGTTGTCCTGTTCCTGTCCTTATGCTGTATTAAAACCTGCAAAACTCCTACTACCTCGAATCTTGACTCTTATTTATTGAGCTATCTGTTATTCATTCATTCATTCAAAAATAGATCCGGTATTATTTATTTATTTACCACATAATGGCGCCCGAACAGGGACTTGCCCTTTCCCCACGCGTCGGTGAAGCCACGCCGACCCCCTGACCCTCTGCAGTCGTGACGGAACTCTTCTGCGCAGTGGCAGATATTTCTGCTCAAGTATCCCTCAGGCCCACGGAGGAGACGGAGGAGGCGGTCCAGCATCCAGACGAGACGGTGGAGGAACGCGGCGAGTCCCGACCAGAGCCCAAGCCAAGAGTCCAAGGTCCGAGGTATCCGGAGGTCCACCCGTAACTGAAGTCCGAAGTCCGAAGTTCGTCGTCGTAGCAGTCCAGTCCAGTCCGAGGCTTTCCGTTCTTGCTGCCCGGTGAGTACCGTTACTGGGGTGGTATCTAGACAGGGTCAATTTAATTGACTCTGGTCTGTGGGTTGGTGGTACACAGTCCCACAAACGAAGTGTCCACTTCGGTGGATGCGGGTCCTGACGTGTCTCTTTAAGAGACCGGTAAGTTTCGTACTGTTTCAGCAGTGCATCTAGTTTCTGTTCTAGTCAGTTCTGTTCTCGAGAAATTTCAAGTGTTCTGTTCGCAATATTTCCAGGTAGTATTCTGTTCGAACTGTTATTTTAAATGTTTTTCATGTATTTTAATGTCGTGGTATGAATGGGAAATAAGTATCGTGTTTATTGTGTATTGTATTGTGTCTAGATTACAGTTCAGTCATGCCTATATTTTCCAAGTTACGTCAGTTAAAGACTAGAAAGGGTCTGCTGGAAGCAGCAGTTCCCGTCCCGCCCAGGGACAGTCCAGGTCACTTTATGTATCAGAAACATGGCATAAGCGCCATATTGTATCTAGATTTATGGGTAGAGTATACCAAACAGTTAGAAGAAAAGTATAGATGGCCCGTATCGGGTACATGGGATGCCGAGTGCATCATGCGAGTAGAAGAAGCATTATGGAAAAAGAAAGCCAGACAATCACAGAAAGATGCCATCGAGTTATGGCGCAAAGAAGCTCATAAGAGAACCGAAAAAGAAATCAGAAAGTCAGAACTAAGTAGAGAATCCCAAGAACGAGCCCAAGAAAGAGAATTGATCGAGATAGGTGAACGAGTTAGAACTGAGCAATCAGACAGACAGAGGAATGCCCTCATTAAGGGTATGTATCCTCTTCTTGCTGAAGGCTTGCCAAAAGCGACCCCAGAGGCATCCAGTAATTTCCCGCCACCATTAGTTCCGACCAAGCTACGTCACAAACCGACCGCAGCTGATATTTTTATTTCGTCCTATCTGGACGACACAGTCCCCGAATATGCAAATCCTGTTCGCGCTCCGCCAGTCCCTGTAAATCAGGTAATTCCTGCTCCTCCAGACACCGGGGTGCCCTTAACAGCCCCCCCGGGTCAGCCCGCCATACAAGTCCAGCCCACGTTACAATTACCCACCCTGCCAGGACGAAAAGCATCAGTTGATGATTCCAGTTTAGGGGCCGCAGGAGGAGGTCTTCCTCAAACCCCGCCGCCATGCAAACGTTTATCAGCACTCGAATTACATGCTCAAGCATCACAGCGTACTCCCAAGAGTAATAAGTCTGTTGCAGAGATCAGGCAAACCCTTGGCGAATGTGTCTATGACCCAGTTCCAGGCGAGTTTAATATGGTTTTATATTCCGTACGCGTAAGGAGAGTGACCGAGTATCTAGTCACCCTGCCGAATATGAAAGAAGATCTAGACAGGATATATCGTTTCATCCGTACAGGGGATGACCCACAAAGTATTAGTGATGCCATGTCTCAAAGGAAAGCCGAGATTCAGCGCATGATATTAAAGTTCTTAATTAACTGTCTAATAAGAGAACAAGATTACCCGTCTAAAGACCCGGAAGAAATGAAAACTCTAACAAAGTGGAGTGATAATATAGCCGAAGGAAAGCACAATACCATTGGTGCCATGGAAAGTATGTACAAGAAAATCCGTAGAGAGATAATAAAGATACACGAACAGCGTAAAGCAGCACAAGTAAGCGAGAAAGAAAGTACCTCTGATCCTGAAGAGGAAGACGATGAGAATACTGCCAGAATAGCGTATGTAGGAAAACCTAGATTTCCAGATCGCCATTTACGTCTAGAACCCAAGTCTACTTTCCATCATCCAGCACCAGAACAAGGTTCCCTAGAACAAGTATTCCAAGCTACCGATCACATTCTGAAATCACGAATCGGTTACAGTGAGTTAAGTACCATGCATGAACAAGAAATAGTCCGATCAGCAGTCAGATGGATTACTGATTCTACCACTTTTCCAGACGAAATAGTGGCACAAATGTTTCTGAAAATGCCCCCAGCCGAGCAGCGACTGGTGGGTATGTATATGATTCAGCACCTCATTACTCTGTATGAGGGTCAACATTCTGATCCAGGCCCGCTACATGATATCCTGAACGAGTTACTCCAGTACAAATGGAGAGGTCTAGGTACCGATTTAATTAGTGTCATTCTAGAACAGCGCCACAAATATAGAACATTCTTAAACCCGCATTTTGTTCATGTCTCACCCCCAGAAAGTAAATCATTCTACATAGACAGACAGAATCCGTTACGAGAAGTCCACCCAGTCAGAGGAGCGGGTGGCGAAATGCAACGAGTGTTTGTATACACCCCGATCACAAAGATGGAACTCCTCGAAATGAAGAAATTAATTCCCTGTCATGACAAAGATCCAGCAGGGTTCCATAGAGAATTGAAAGACATGCTCCGTATGGGAGAATACACTTACCCAGATATCATTAAAATGTTAAAGGTTCTGCTACCCGCAGGGGTGTATGAAAAGCTAAAGGAAAAAGAATGGGAGGTGGGAGAGAAAAAGATAGATTGGGCAGTCCTAGAAGCTGAAGATAAGATACGTGTACCAGGTACTGGTCTCGGAGATAAATGTAAAGAATTACCAGAATTATTGATTCAAGTTTTACCCAGATTATTAACAACGAAAAAGGAAGACTGGGATGCAATCTCAGCCTGTAAACAGAAACAAGATGAAGATATTAGTGATTTTTATTCTAGGTTTGAAAAATGTTTCAGTATCAACAGTGGCCTTAAGACAAGCAGTGAGTCATATCCTCACCTGTTTGTTACTAAATTAGTCGAGAATTCAAGTCCACCAATTAAAAACCGAGTTCTGAAAGTCGAAAGTACCTGGCAAGCAAATACTCCGTCCCAGATGCTCCAGATGCTCCAGTACCACCAGAATAGAATCAGGGAAGAGCAAGAACACGAAAGAAAACGTATGAAAGACACGAAAATGAAAGTGCTAGTTGCACAATCTGTTCCTCAAGACAGTCAGAAGAGGGGTCCGAATCAAGCCAGTCATCCTGCAGCTCCCGTTAAAGGGAACTGCAATTATTGTAAACAGCCAGGTCATTTTATAAATGAGTGTGCAGTTCTGAAACACAACATAGCTACTGGTAAGACTAAAGAAAGACCACGTCCGCCTAGACAAGAACAAGTTTCACAGATTCCTCAGTCACAGAATGCACCACAGACAGTTACAGCACCGCAGCCTATTGCTGCAACCCAGCATGTTACATCGCAGATGTACCAGTATGCACAGTCTGAGTATCCAGAGTACCAGCCATATTCATGAAACAGCCTAGAGAGGGAGGTAGGCTTGCCTCTCATCGAGATACCTGTAGATCAAGAAGGTCCCTATGTTCACAGTCAAGTATTAGGGAAAGACAGAAAGTTTTTGATTGATACAGGGGCAAGTAGGACCACAATTAGTCATGCCGAAGTTCCAGGGGCTCCGCTCTCAGGCTCAAGAAATGTTTCCCTTGGATTTTCAGGAAAGCCTATCGTTAATGAGATTTCAAAGCCAGTCACTCTAGAAGTAGGTCCATTGTCCCGCACTACTGATCTGTTACTTACTAAGTCATGTCCAGAAAATCTATTAGGCATTAAAACACTGAAAGAGTTAGGTGCAGTTATATGTTGTTCCCCAGAGGGAATACGTCTGTTCCTACGTGACTCTAAGGGTCACTATGTATTACGAGATTTTGATTCAAGACTGTCTAAAATTCCGCAGCATTTATGGGCGCAAGGTCCAACTGATGTAGGTTACATGCAAATCACACCCCATCGTGTGACTCTCAAACCAGGTGTAGTGTTACCACGAATCAGGCAGTATAGATTGCCACCTGAGGCTGTAGCAGCCTTATCCAAAATTATAGACGAGCTCATGGCTCAAGGAGTAGTTGTAGAAACTGACTCCAATGTATGTAACTCTCCGATCATTCCAGTCATGAAACGTACTGATCCAAATGCACCCCCAGTATATCGATTAGTGATTGATTTACGGGAACTTAACAAATGTATTATTCCTCAGTACCCAGTTGTCCCAGATATCTCTTCCCTATTGACAGCCATTGATTCCGAAGCCATGTTCTTTACTGTAATCGATCTTAAGAACGCATTTTTTAGTGTTCCCATTCATCCAGACAGCCAGTTTCTTTTCGGATTTTGTTTAAATGGAAGGAGCTATATGTTTACACGAGCTCCTCAAGGTTTCACAGAAAGCCCTAGTATTTACAGCCAAGCACTTAAGAGACAACTTGACAACATTCATATGCCAACTGACACTGCCCTGCTCCAGTATGTCGATGATCTACTGATCACAGCCCGTTCTGAACGTGACTGCGAGCGAGCGTCACTGACGGTTCTGTATTTCCTAGCCGAGATGGGGCACAAGGTGTCACCTTCGAAGCTTCAATTCTGTGTCCAGCAAGTGGTCTACTTAGGACACTTACTGTCCAAGAGGGGTAGGCAGTTGACACCAGACCGTATCCAGTTGATAGCGAGTCTTCCTCAGCCCAGAACCCAGAAGGAGGTACGTGCCTTTATCGGCCTTACTTCTTATTGTAGACAATGGATTCCTCAGTATGCATTTCTAGCCAAGCCACTGATACAGTTAACGACACAGGAGGCAGCCGTATCGACTGTTCTCCCTTGGACATCTGAACATACACTTAGTTTCAACGAGTTAAAGAAAGCTTTATGCCAAGCTCCAGTCCTAGCTACACCGAACTACAGTAAGCCTTTTACACTTTTCGTCACAGAACGCGAAGGTACAGCATTATCTGTTCTCACACAAGACCAAGCAGGACAATACAAGCCTTGTGCTTATTTTTCTAGCACACTAGATCCAGTCGCCCAGGCGTTGCCTGCGTGCCTCAAGTCAGTTGCAGCCACAGCACTAGCTATCAGACAAAGTGATTCCATAGTTTTAGGACACTCCCTGACAGTACACGTTCCACACTCCGTGGAAGTTCTTTTAAATAGAACACAAACACAGCACTTGACAATTGCACGTTTAACAGGTTATGAATTGACACTGTTCCAGCCACACATAGAAATCAGACGCTGCAACGTTCTGAACCCTGCTACACTGTTACCATCAGTTAATTCAAATTCTGCCACACACGACTGTGTGGAAGTAGTCAACATTACGACAAAGCCAAGACAAGACCTGACAGACATTCCGTTACCAGATCCTGACCTGACACTTTATGTGGATGGGTCATGTATGAGAACTAGTACAGGAGATCTAGTCGCCGCGTATGCAGTGACTACTGACACCGAAGTTATTGAAACACACCGTATTGATACCCTGTCCGCTCAAGCAGCAGAGCTAGTTGCTCTGACACAAGCCTGTATACACGCCAAGAACCTGAAAGTTAATGTTTACACAGATTCACGTTACGCATTTGGAGTTGTACACGACTTTGGAGTGCTCTGGCAGGAGAGAGGTTTCATGACTTCTCATGGAACCAAGATTCAGCATGGTCTCCTTATTCAAGCTTTGTTAGATGCCATACATTTACCGACATCCATTGCTATTATGAAATGCAAAGCACATACGAAAGCTACTGACATTATTTCCCAAGGTAATGATCTAGCAGATCGCACAGCCAAGCTTACAGCACAGACTCTAGACAGTCCAGTTAACATGACACATACTCCAGATCCGACTACATGTATGACAGTTAAGGACCCTACTCAAGATGTCATAGATATCCAGTTACATGCTACTCCCGATGAAATCAAGAAGTGGTCTGAACAAGGAGGGGTCCAGACAGATCAAGGATGGGTGACGAAGGGTAGGACCGCATGGTTTCTCCCCGACTCTATGGTTCAAGTCATCATTAATACCGCACATAGTCCAGCACATTTAGGAGAAAAAGCAATGTTAGACAGTATCCAGAACATTTGGTTCAACAAGCATTTACGAGCTGCAGCCAAGCAGAAAGTCCGTACCTGTATGATATGTTGTCAGTTTAATCCAGGTAAAAGTGTCCCGGTGGAACAAGGGGGTTTCCAGCCCCCTGACCACCCCTTTGAAGTCCTCCAGATGGATTATATTCAGATGGAGCGATGTCGAGGTTTCAAGTATGTCCTTGTAGTTGTATGCGCTTTGTCCAGATGGACAGAAGCATATCCAGTCCCAGATTACACAGCCGCGACCACTGCCAAGCAGTTGGTTCGTGAATTCTTCCCTCGATATGGACTCCCTAGAGTCGTATATTCTGATAACGGTCAGCCATTCTCCTCAGAGTTAATGAAGCACGTTTCCCTGTTGTTAGGGTACCAGTGGAAGTTCCATTGTGTACGCCATCCTGAAGCAGCCGGTCTAGTCGAGAGACATAATCAGACTCTGAAAATTCGAATTGCCAAAATATGTAAAGATAAGGGTGTGGACTGGCTAGTAGCTCTGCCAGTTGCTTTGTTTTATATGCGCATGGTCGCACATTCCAGATCAGGTCTGTCCCCGTATGAGGTCGTATTCGGCCGCCCCCCTAACATGTGGGGTACTCCTAGACCCCGAAGTATTACTGATGTTTCATGTAATATGCTGACAGATTACCTAGCTTCCTTGATGTCTGCCCTCAACTCATGTCGTTCACAGGTTGCCGCCGCATTTCCAGACAATACCGAGGTGGCACCGCATGAGATCGTTCCAGGTTCGATGGTGCTCGTCCGGAACTTTGACAGATCAAGTCCGCTGGAGCCACGTTGGAAGGAGCCCCGTCAGGTCCTCCTCACCACCCGTACAGCTGTGAAATTGGAAGGACGCCGCGGCTGGGTGCACCTTTCGCACGTCAAGAAATTCTACGGATTAAAACCGGTCTCCAAGAACATTTCCCAGGATATCAAGACTTGTCAAAACATTGTTCCTAAGGACTGTCCCGCAAATGACATTGACACAACCCCTCCCCTGTTAGAGAAAACTCCGCAGCAGGAGTATAAGCAAAAACTACGGTCTAGTAAAATAAGTCAGTCAGTTTGATTGTCTAAGTCCTCCCCTAGGTGAAACGGTTAGACTGTTTCTGACATGTATAAAATAGACCCCCATAGTGAGAGAGTCAGTCAAAACTCAAACCGATGTATCGTTTTTCTAAGTTTCATATTATTCATCAGCATAATGATTTCCTGCACTAGTTACGCATTTTTCTTGTGTTTTCCAGTTCCTCATGTAAATAAGCATTCTAATGTTACAGTAGAGCACACGTTTAGTGATCTGCCTCCTCATGAATATTCATACCGCCTCGCTATGCGTAACAATACATTTATCCGCATGTTACATTATTCACACCAGACCAGCAATGCCACTAATTGTTGGGTGTGTGGTCGACTCCCCCCTTTCCAGACACCGAAGGGAGTTCTGCCACTCTTTCCTTATCCTTTTTCCCATAATGGTTCGTGTGGAGCATGGTCCACGTTAACGTCATCCTCGACAGATATGTCCTTTCTTAACAGCACATGTTTCCCAGACAAGCAAGGTTTCCCCCACAGAACAGGTTTAGATCTAGAAAATGAAGTGTACAATTTAGGTAATTATTCGTCGAATTTCATGGTCCTGAATGTTCAGTCTGATACTACTCCAGACTCACCTGCTATTTCAGTACTACCAGTCAAAGGCGAATTATGTGTCCGTAATTATGGTTCTGTACATGTAGGACATAGTGATTGTACTACTATTGTCAAGTATAGTGACAGTGGGAAATCTATTTTTAAAGCTTCACGTCATTCTTATTTTGTTTGTGGTCAAACTGCATATGTTCGTCTGCCCCTCGATTGGGAGGGAACCTGTTACATTGCCTTCCTACTGCCACCTGTTTTCCTAGCCCCACCTGACTACCATAGGAATTCCTTCCTAGTACATACTAGACACAAGAGAAATCTCCCGATTGTCGACTATACTGAAACTGCTGCAGAGCAATTCATTGATATTGATAAAGGTGTTTTCCCTTATTTAGGCACAGTTGTAAACAGTAAGCTAATCCGTAGGTTAACAAGAACCCTTGAAGCAGTAGTAGATGAGACTGCCTCCGCTCTAGGTAACTTAACCGAAGAGCAATCCTTTATGAGAATTGTCGTGCTCCAGAATCGTCTCGTCCTTGACGTCATACTGGCCGATAGGGGCGGGGCCTGTAGAGTCCTCGGATCCAGTTGCTGCATTTTCATTCCAAATAACGCGCCGTCTGTTTATTCAGCTATAACCAGACTTCATAAAATTGCCCATCTGTTACACCAAGATCCAGGCACCTGGACATGGTCCGGTTGGTTCTGGAATATAATTTCTGCCTGGGGATGGAAAGTCCTGTCTTTTCTAGGTATTGCAGTAGCGATCATATTCAGCTGCTGTCTCTGTATACAATGTGGCCCTGCGATTTGCGGCATGTGTGCTACCTCTTGTATTCCTAGTCCCAAGCCCCGTTCTAAATCTCGTTCCAAGACAATTCGAGATGAACAAATGGTACTGTATGAAATGATAGATGGTATCATGAATATTGATGTTTCCTGATGGAAACGTAGTGACAAGGAGGGAATGTGGAAAAGTAAATTTTGTCATGTTCTGTGTCCCTACGAGTCATCCATCATATGTTATGTGTGCATGACCAATATGCATATGTTATTCCCCATGTCCGATTCAAGACGCAATTATAGTTGTGTCCACCTCTGATATGCCATTTCCTAGTCCTCATGAGTAATATGAGTGTCAGGCCTATGTAAAGTTATGTTGCCACGTTTCTTAGTGTGCACGTTATTTCATTATGAAGTCCCCGTTTCCAGGCCTCAACAGGGCCCGGACATCAGATTTAGCTCCTGTCTCCTGAGCCTCGCTGAGGAGCGATTCAGCCCCCACCTGTATCCTCGACCTTTCACTTACTTCCTGCCTCGCAGTGCCCGGTGCAGCTTGGCTCTGCCTCTGAGTCTGCCAAGACTATGTTATGATTCCAGCTATCAGTTTAGTCCTCCTTCTCTGCATTCCTAAGCTACTGAACTGCATCAATAGTTTCCGTCATTGTCTAGCCTATGCGGCTCCATATTAAGAGAAATACTGTATTTAATGGTCATTTAATATTCTTCATCACGCACTACATGTAGAATAAATGCATGCTCTAGTCTTAGAGTCAATTAGCTTTTTCCCTCATGACTTCTAGTTTATATCAACATGTTCCCTAAACATCAGATACTAGATAGGGTTTAGGTACATGTCGCTCCGACCCTCCAGACTTCAGTCTCTGCTCCTAGCACAGAGTTCATAGCCCCCAGCTTCTCCTAGTGATACGTCATTGCCAGTTTGCGCGCACCATCAGGTTAGAGGTCCCGGCTCCTTAGGTAGCCCCCTCCATGGTTTCCGCCCCATTCATGACATATTCTGCTACGTTCGCATCACATGTCTGAGTTACGCCTTCTTTATCCCTTATCTTTCGCGACTGCTACGCGTCACGCCTTCTGCTCCACCCACTGCTACGCCTACTGCAATGTAATGCTATGTGTTTGCGCTATGTATATATGCTCGTGTATTGTTATTAAAAGTTAGCGCGCTCATCCCAGCCCCAGCAGCTGCTGGGCCCTGTCATCCTATTCCTATGCAGGTTGTCCTGTTCCTGTCCTTATGCTGTATTAAAACCTGCAAAACTCCTACTACCTCGAATCTTGACTCTTATTTATTGAGCTATCTGTTATTCATTCATTCATTCAAAAATAGATCCGGTATTATTTATTTATTTACCACAGACCCCTGCAAGAAGCTAAAAAGCCACCACAACATGCAGTGTGCCTGTCGCCCAAGAACCCCCATTCTACAAAAAGACCCCGGAGGAGGAAAGGCTCTGACACACCCGCCACCCCAACAAGAAAAATAACAAAGAGATCACTCAGACAGCAGAGGCACTTAGGCATAGAATCCCAGAAGAAGTTACTTTACACGAGGACCCGGGCATAAGCAAACAGTTCAGCTCTCTACACCACCCTCAGCACCACCCGGGTGGGCGGCGGACTCAGCCGCAGGAGGTCGGTCCGGCAGGGAGTCCAGCCAGTCATTCACAGAATCAGGCCGATCAAAGAAAAAGGTTCGTTCATTGTACTCAACTCGCAGCCTGGTCGGAAAAAGCATAGCGTAGCGCAATCCCATGTCCCGGAGACGCTTCTTGACTCCACGGAAGCCCATACGCTGTTTCTGCACCAGTTGAGAAAAGTCCGGATAAAAGTTCACCGTGGCATTCTCAAAGGCCACCGGGCCCTTCACACGTGATGCCTGCAGGATAGCGTCCCGATCCCTATAGTGGAAGAGTTTCGCAACAATAGGCCTCGGCGGGGCGCCAGGCTTACCCTGGCCTCCCGGAACACGATGGGCACGCTCCACTGCGAAGAACTTACTCAGCCCAGACGGAGAGAGGTAGTTCTGGATCAGGTCCTCAACCAGGAGATCAACAGAGTGCGGTTCTGGATTCTCCGGAACGCCAACCACACGCACATTACAGCGACGTGCCCTGTTCTCAAAGTCCTCCAGGCGCCGGGTCATGAAATCGTTCACCCTACGGACATTGCCAATCTCTGTCTGTATCTCCGAGACGTCTGCCGTGAGGCTGGATGACTTGAGATCCAATGACTTCACCTTCTCATTGGTTTTAGATAGTTCGGCCCGAATCAAGTTCACATCAATGGCCACGGTGTCGATTTTGTGGGCCAAAGCTTCATATTGTTGACCTATCGTTTCCTTTATGCCAGAAATGGCGCCCATGATGTCCTGCAAGGTCGGTTCCGTTGATGCGTCTACGATGTGATCAACCGCACTTGGGCCAGGCAGGGCGGCTCCGGGAGACCCCTTCGCATGGGTGTAACGGTCCATAACGTTAGACTGGACCGGGCCCCCACGCAGGGGCGTCTTGGTCTTTCGTGTCTCCCGGTCCCCTCTGCCCGCCATGTCGGAAACCGCGCCACCAGGAGACTCACTCGACCCGATGGAAATGGCCACAGGAAAGTAGGGCGTCGGGACCAAAAGGCCGCTGCAAGGGTACCACTAGGAGAGGATCAGCTTGAAAGGAGAATAAGCCAGCCAAAGGCCCGACAGCCGTACCGTGTGCCGGACCCGGCCCAGGCCAGACTCCCCTGCCAGATATCTCAGTCTGAGGCAGAATCGAAACCGAAACTTAAGAGGGGGACCCACAAGTCCAATCCCCCTGCCGTTGTTGTTCAACTCCGAGACGGCCAGAGAGCCTCACCCAGTCCCGGGCGCACCCCAAGGGCGGACCCCGAAAGTTCAAATCGCCATATCTTCGGCGCCCCGGGTCCAAATCAAATTCCAAAAATCACAGGAAGATCAGCCCAGCGTCCTCTACATAAATCCTCGTGAAGAATCAGGATATGTTCAGGATATCATGCCGGGAGTGGCGGGGGTCCGGAGAGGGCTGTGCTCACGCGGCCATCACGGATGCCCGCCAAGCTCCTCCCCCCGCTAATCCACTCTTGAACCTTTCGCTGAGCCAGGGTTTGGTTCCGCAAGCATGGAAGCAGGCAATGGTCATCCCTTTGCTGAAGAAGCCTGGTCTTGATCCTGAGGCACCGGTCAATTATAGACCAATTTCTCTTTTGCCTGCGCTTATGAAAATTTTGGAGAAGCACATACATACGGTGCTCTCCAATTTCTTGGAAACACATGAGATTCTGCACGCTACTCAATCCGGCTTCCGTCCAAATCTCAGTACAGAGACAGCGCTCCTGGAGGTGTCGGAAGACATTAAAGGGGTGCTGGACTCTGGGGGCAAGGCCATGCTGGTCATGTTGGACCTGTCGGCGGCCTTTGACACCGTTCCCCATGAGGGCCTTCTCGCTAGGCTCCATGAGATTGGCCTTAGGGGGACGGTGCTCAGCTGGTTTTCATCTTTCCTAGCTGACCGCCGACAGACGGTCTGGGCCTCCCCGGACTCGGCCGTGATGCCGCCACTGGGAGTCGGGGTCCCGCAGGGCTCTATATCGAGCCCGACCCTCTTTAACATCTTTATGACCCCTCTGGCGGCATTGGCGGAGTCGTTTGGGGCCCGGATCGTATCCTATGCCGACGACACACAGCTCCTCTTCTCTTGCAAGAAGGGAGGAGATTTCAGTGGAGAGAGTATCCGGGACTGCCTTGAGGCGGTTTTCAGATGGTTTCATCGGAGCGGCCTCAAGTGCAATTCCGAGAAGTCTGAGGTACTCTTCTTCGGGTGTGCGTCGGATCCTGACTGGCAAGCCTGGTGGCCCATTAACATGTTTCCACCATCCTGTCCATCTTTAGTAGCTAAGAACTTAGGGGTCAAGATGGACAAAGGTCTGACGTTGAGATCCCAGATCCTAGGGGTGACGGGCACTTGTTTCGGCCTCCTCAAGATGCTGAGGAAGTTTTTACCCCTTTTGTCTGAAGAACATAGGAAGCTGACCGTGCAGGCTCTGATCGGGTCTAGGTTGGACTATGCTAATGTCCTATACCTGGGCCTGCCAGAGTATTTGCTGCAGCGGCTCCAGGTCGTGCAGAATGCTGCCGCGAGAGCCATTTATGGCCTAAATAGGCGAGCCAGTGCTGTAGGTCTTTTGCAGACCTTACATTGGCTGCCTATCCGCAAGCGGATCGCCTTTAAGGCATTAACTTTGGCCTATAAAGCCCTCCATGCCGTGGGCGCTAAGTATCTCCAAAGGAGACTTGCCTTTTACCAGCCGGCCCGTTCTCTCAGATCAGAATCTCTGCTCTTGGCGACGGTCCCGCGTGTAAAAAGAGCCCGTATTGGAGGACGCTCCTTTGGACTGCTGGCGCCACAGCTGTGGAATACCCTGCCGCTGACACTCCGTGGAGCCACTAGCTTACTTGCATTTAGAAAAGGTCTAAAGACCTGGTTGTTTACCCTTTAGGCTTTCTCTCTCCTTCTTTATTGCTGTGTTGTCTATTTTGTTTTTATTACTGTGTTGTGTTATTTCGCTGTAGGTCTCATTATTAAAGCGCCGGGACACTCTTTTTGAGTAGCCGCGCGCTATATAAAAATAAATATAATATAACATAACATAACATAACAATCATCTCTGGGCCAGTGTCACTGTGACTGGCCGAGCCCTGACCGCAACTCTCCTGCTGGGGGCTCGCCTGATGCTAGGTCGCTGGCAGGTGGGATCCGTGGGCTGATCAACGTGACTGGAACGGGGCGACAAGGATGCTGGTGAGTATTTTCTCTCCCACTTTTCCCCTTCGCTCCCCTCTCGTTGGGACCAGGTGGAGCTTTGGGTGCTTTCAGCCGAGCAAGGCAGCCCCTCAGCCTCGGACTTGGGGATACTTGATCCCCTCCGGAATACATTGGCTCAATTCTACAGATTTGGGAACAGAGATCGGAAATACCTAGAGATTGGTACTGACTGCTCGGGCCGTAGCGGCTGGGTTGTGGTGCGTGCTGCACAGCCCTGTGCAGCTTTAATAAACGTGGTCTCTTCTGCACAACACAGTCTCCTCTCGGTGGAACAGGGTGGCGGATCAACATCTGATGACAGCAGAGATTGCTCGCCTCCGAGATTGCGGCCCGAACGAAGACACGCCCTAGGCGCCCCGTCCACGCATTGCCCACCCACATGAAAGCTGGAGGTCGGGTCTCCCCGGACGGACACAGACTGGGGCTCGTAATCCTCCACATCCCGGATCGACCCTTGTGGAGCAGGGATGAATGGCGATACCCGCGGGGAGCGGCGGGGGATGCCTGCCTCTGATGGCAGCTGAGCTAGGCCTCTTTGTGGGTTGTGAGTGTAGTGCCCCCAAATGCCATCTCCCGCCGCCCCATTGATCTGGTCCAGCTAGATTCATCATTGCCATCGCAGCCTCAAAGTACCAGTATACAGATGGATACGCGCCTAGGTGTGGCCCCCCTACAAATCTACATAAGATGACTGAGGACATCTTATGTACTCAGTTAGAGGACATGAAGTCCCCTCGGCCTGAAGACCGTTGGTGGAGTCTGGAATGATGTACTATGCCCACAAACTTATAGGTGGCGCAGCACAGGGCAGCCGGTGGGAATCCTCAGTCAAGGTTACAGTCACTGATTCAGGCGTTGGGATAGGTAGTCACCTGGAGGAGACTCCACCCAACAGATCAAGAATACACATATTTCTCCAGTGTCCATGAGTCATTTTCTCGCCTTGACTACATTTTGATACCTGCAACCCACCTCCCCAGAATTGAGACAGCAGAAATTCTTCCTAGGGGCCTCCCTGACCACTCCCCCGTGTTGCTGTGGCTGCGACTAGACCCAGACATTCCGATGGCGGCTCTCCCCATGGCACCTGCAAGACGAGCAATACAGACTACACATGCATACTATAAGGCAAAAGAATACAAAGTTCCCCAGGGAAAATATGTGTAATGGTATGGAGTGGAACGAAAGCAAGGAACAAGGTGTTCCCTTGTTGGAACTAGAAGACCTCACACACCCAGAAAACTAGGTGTCATGCTTCATCATTGGTCTCCTGCTCCTCGTCAGACTGGCGCTGCAATGTCTGACGGGCGCCGTAGGCGCTCTTTGTTGGAGATCTTTTGTTCCAGCCAATGGTTTGAGTGCGTGTAAGGGGTCTGGTGGGGGTGTAGTCGTGAGGGAGTGGTGAGATTTAAAAGAAGGTGAGTCAGTCCACAAGGGACTTTATTCACGTGGCTGACTCCCTTGGTTAAAATGGTGGGAGGGGAGATAGGAACTGCTTTAGTCTACAGTGGGCTAACTCAACTCTCTAAAAAGGTCGACATGTTTCTTGCCTGTCTGGCAATTCTTCAGGACCTCGGATATTAGGTACTACACAGTGAGAATAAGATAAACAAAAAAAGAAAGAAGAAAGATACAACCTCACTGGGTCAATCAGGGAGCAGGCCAAATGGTCCTGCTCTAGGGGGGAGACCTAGAAACAATGAATGAAAGTAAGCCAGTTAGCATTGATAGTGGCATTATCTCACAGTTCTAAGTTCCCTTCAGTGCGCCATAAAACACACATATATGAAACGTTATAAAAAGGATATCCCAGAATTACACACTAGTGGACGTATTTAAAGTAGTACATCCATTTCTGACAATTGTGCAGTGTAATCAGGGTCAACAAATATTGAGCAGTTCTAATAATTGGACAAAGAGATTATTCACATAGCAAAAGATGGCTGGATTCGTGCTTACCCTAGCAGTAACACTACAGGGCCCCGCAGTCTGTTCCCGTGGGGCTGTTCGAAAAGGTAAGGTACCTGCAAGAGAGGAAACGATACAGGCACCCGGATGGTGTGCTGAATAAAACATGCCAGGGAAGTGAGGCCATGGATAATTGAAGTAACATGGCGGGACTAATAGGAGAAGACTCTATGAATGGTAGGACCGGAGCGGCTCATCGTAGTGCCGTCCTCTCGCTTGTGGGTCGGCCCAGCCATTGAGTAACCCTGCAAGGTATACAATCGTCCACACCAAGACTGCGTGCAAACAGTGACCAACCACTGGACCAGGAATCGGGCCGGTCGGCGGGGCCAGCGTGCACCAACCTCACACAAGTGGAGCACGTATCATAACTCTCCCACGGAGGACAGCCAGATCAAAAACAACCCGAAATCAGTGCTAATGGTCAAGCCAAACCGGCCCGATCACCGGTCCCAGAGCGTGACCCGCTGACACAACTAAAGCCAAGGCGCCGACGATTCAGCAGGGCACACTCTGACTATAGGCGTACCCTCCAAGTCAAGGAAGAGGGTCTCGATGCAGTGCTAGGCATGGTATAACCAAACACGCTAGTGCAGTCAACCCTGTAAGAAGGACGAAAACATTGCGGCGCCGCTTACCTCAAACACGAGCAGCCAGGGTGAATGACCTACCCCAACGCGAGGCGCCCCAATCGGTGGCGCGGAACAGCTGGTCACGAGTTGGTGTGTCCACCGGGATTAAATGCTGTTTTTACCGCGTCCCCGTGTGATGACGCCCCAGCGGTGGGCGTGGCCACAGACATACTGCCATCACAGATTTCTTCTCTTACAATGCAGGGATGGTAGAGTCCCCCGAAACCCTGTGGTAGGCTAAGAAACCAACTCTCAGGGGTTATTGCATTCTGCACAGCACAGTGTAAACAGCGCTGTGAGAAGCTGATACAGACAGAGGCCCAACTCACAGACTTGGAGTGCAGGAGTAGGGGGGAAGACTGGAGCGTGACCCACCAACAGTTTCTTAATGCACAACAATTATATACCAGCAAACTGTTAGATAAGGCTAAAATTGCATGGTTAGCTACCCGCAGTAGGATATATCAGTGGGGAGACAAATCTAGTGCCCTACTCCGCCGCCTCTGTCAGCAGACACTCTGTCCCTTAGCCATCCCGGGTATTCGCGGTCCTACCGGGGAGATTCTCACCGATCCAGTAAAAATTGTGGCGTGCTTCACCAATTATTTCACAGACCTATACACTCCCAGGGAGACCCTTCCGGCGGCTACAATACACCAGTTCTTTGATGATTTGCCTCTGCGGACTCGGTGAGAAAAGAACTAGACGCCCCACTGACAATCGAGGCGCACCAGAGTGCATTTTCTGACATGCGGTCAGGCAAAGCACCAGGCCCGAATGGCTTCCCTTGCAAATTTCACAAAAAGTACCAATCTCAACTGACAGCTCCCTATTTAGCTGGACTTAACGCCGCTGTAGATAAAGGGTGGCGACATGCGGAAATAACAGTCTTCTTAGAGCGGGTCGACACCTGGAACTCCATACTGCATAGAGCCCAATATCTCTTCTTAATGTAGAGGCTAAACTCCTTGCCAAAGTCATCGCCAACCGCATAGTATCACATATTACGGACCTTATTCACCCCGACCAAGTTGGCTTTTTGCCAGGTTGCACTACACGACACAATGTTCGCCGTACCCATAATGCCACCGCCATATTAGATCATCTAGATGGACCAGTGGCGCTCCTCCTTGCAGACATTGAGTCGCTTAGCTGAACATTCCTCTTCGCACTCTTAAGTCGACTGAACATCGTCCCTGCCTCCTCACCTATCTTCACCTTCTCTACACCAGGCTGGACTTGACCCTCTGCATGAGGCACAGGGTCAAGACTGATTGGAGTCTGAACTGAGGTGGCGAAGTGAGCTAAAGAATTATGATGGATTAAACCCAGATATGTGACTGGGGGTGAGTGTCTGAAAAGTTTCAGCGCTCCGTCCATCATCTCCTTGTGTTTGCCACCTTCTCTACACCGACATTACCGCTGCTGTTTGCATGAGAGATTTATCCTCGCATACCTTTTCCATTTTGCGAGGTACCCGTCAGAGATGCCGCCTCTCTCCCTACCTTTTTGCACTGGCTATGGAACCGTCTGCAGCTTGGGTAAGGTTGGACGCCCATGTTCTTGGCTTTGAGTGGTCACAAGAGGTCTCATAGTGCTATATGTGGATGATGTACTGTTCTTTCTTACACACCCTAATAGATCGGGCCGGAGGCTACATAAGATTATGCAGATCTTTGGCAAGACCGCTTGTCTTAATATGAATGCTCGTAAGTCCTTATGGCCACTGCGAGGTGGATTCCAACTCGGCGGATGGGCATGAGAGGTGACAGAGATCCCTGATGGTTTAAATATCTTGAGGTGTATGTGTTACCTCCCAGCCCACAACTTGGAATAAAAATCTAGCCCCACTGTGGGTACAGGTGAAAGAGCAGATGCGCGATTGGTCACACTTACCACTTTCCCTGTTAAGCAGATCTGCTATATTCAAGATGGTTTCCCTGCCTCGCCTCCTCTATTAACTTCAAAATCACCTTTATCCAATACCACCCACCTGGTTTTGACAAATGAATGCACTCCTTGGCTACTTCCTCTGGGGTGGGAGCTCAGCACGGGTTGCCCCAAGAACCTGTTTTTAGTCTACATACTGCAGCGGTATGGCGACTCCGGACTTCCAGGCATACCATGCTGCTTCACACCTTTGTATCCTTAACGACTGGGGGTATGGGGACAGACTAGATCGAGCTTATGCGGTTGACGGTTGGTTAATGGACACTGTCATTACATACAATCCTATATTTGGGTCCGACGCTCGAAATGTTGCAGTCAGCAAGTAGGGCGATATTTGTGAGTAGGAGGCAAACGCTGCGCAGAATGGGGTGGTGGGGTAGACTGAGAAAGAAGACCCTCCTTTGGCAAATGGCCTTCTACCTCAGCTATCAATGTTGGCCGGTGTTGGGAGCTTGTAGCCATTGACATATCTACAGTGGGGGTAGTTCTACACGGTCAGCCTTTAAAGTCCTTCCAGGAGCTACAAAAAGATTGACATGCCCTGCTCACAGTTTTGTAAATACCTCCAATTGCGCCATGCATTGCACCCCCTACTTTGCACACCAAGAAGACATACCCAAATTTAATCCTATTGAGGATAAAGTCTTCATGGGGGCATTAGAGGACCACAAAATGACAAAGATACAACGAACACTTGTGACTAATGACCCCACCACACTGGACAGAACACATGACGCCTGGCAAAAAGACCTAGGTCCCCTAGATGACGATGACTGGGCCACACACACTGGAGTCCCTGCATGGCGCTGCTATTGCGCACGCCTACGACTCATACAATTCAAATACATCCATACGGTCTATTTCCCTAGACACAGGCTATGGAGGGCCGGACTAGTCTACTACTTTGTCTGTGCTGCAAAATTACAGACGGCACTCTCTTACATACCGTGTGGCAATGCACAGCACTCTCGAAGTTCTGGCGGGGGGGTGGTCACTTGCCTTTTAGAAGTTTTGGGATGGGATATTCCATATTCACCACGACGGGCCATGCTACATATCACTGAAAAAATAGGGGGCAACAGGTACAAGCGCCATTTACTACTCCTTGGCTTTACATTGGCGAAATGTGATATCATCTGGGCATGAAAAGATACATCCCCGCCATTAGTTGTGGTGTGGAAGATGCGGCTTGATTTCTGCATGGGGCTAGAGATAACAATATTCAAGGTGAGAGGGTGCCCCCAGAAACACCCCAAGATTTGGAAGAGGTGAGCGGACTATCGGGAACTATATTTGGAGCCCATTCTTCCTGCATCAACAAGTAGTGAATTGGTGTGACAACGGGATGATGAGAGACAAATTGAGATATAACTATACAGTCCTTCGATTGGGTGGCTGGAACTGCATGTTTTAGACTTGGTATCAGATACATGGCACATTTCTTATTTTTGTTTGGGTGCTTGTTCAGATACTTTCAGATCCTAATTGGTTTTATTTTGATATTGCAAATGTTGACATCAATAGTGCTTCTATGGATATTGTACTGCCAAAACCCCTGGATTACACCAGGGCTGTTAATGCTGTTGACAATAAAATGTTGTTGTGAAACAAAAATATTAAATATTTGTACACATTTTGTAAAAACAAAAAATGTAACCACTTAAAATATTATACAAGATTATGCTTCTAACAGAGGTCATGAAATATATTTTTATATCGCATAAATGTTGATGAATGTATTTCTAGTCCAAATCATGAATTTACTTTTTTACAACGTTATCATATTTTCTGCATCTTTGTGTAGTTTTGGGGCACCGTCGGAAAAGCAGTGAACCAAAGAAACTGCCAACCACTGAGGAGGAGCATATCTACCATGGTGGCACATGTGCAGCAGCCCACGATGTGAAGCTTTCAGTGTTGCAGCGTCATTTTAAGGATGTGAGTACCATTGGTGACTAGTGCCTCTGATGAATGTGATATTTTGAGTGGGTGTGCTAATTTGAGTATAATAGTGTCCTAATGGTCATCTTCTTTCCATTGATTTTAAATCAATATATGTTGGACTGTGTAAAAAAAAAAAATTGTAATGCCTTTTCAGGGGAAATACTTTTTTCTGCAGACTCCTTATTTTTTAACATCTTTCCTGGGGCCAGAATGTATTCAGAAAAAAGTTTCTCAGCAATAGCTTCCCCATGGCACTAAGTGGCTCCGGTGTTGTTTCTATTAGGGATCCTCCCGACCTTGTGGTATACGGCAACAAGGATCCCTAAAACCTGCCTCCATCTTTTTCATTCTCTTCCTTCTTGAAATTTTTACCTTTGACTTTGCTTATGTCTCCACCAAAGAGTTTGTGATTTAAACCCTAGTCATTACATGTAGAAGAATAATTGATTTATTTAATGAAGTACTTCACCCACAGTCAGGAGCGCCTTGACAGCCCGTAGTCTGTTTAGCAACTGAAGCCTCTGACCGAACCTCGAGCACAAAAACACTCCAGACCAATTCAAAGCATTACAAAGCATTACATGAATGCCATTCTACAAGGCATGCGTTACACATAAAACATTCTAAAAGAAGATCCATTACATCACCACTACATCACCTCCCCATTCAAATTAATATTTAACAAATGTGTTGTACCTTGTAGGTACTTTTCTCAATCTGCCACTACGACTAAAAGAACTGGAAGAATTATTGACAGAACCACAATTTTCATTTCTCTGACTTAGGTCATTTTCATTCATATTAGGTTGTAACCAGTGGGTCCATTCACAATTTTCCGCATTTACATTGCTTTTAACCCTGTTAACTAATTTGGCCTGATCTTCAGACATTCTCACCAGTTGTCTTAAATTCCACCTGCCCTTCTCACCTAAGAAAGTGGCCCCTTTACTCATTTTGACCCTTTGTACTGGGTTTGAAAAAATCAAATTACCTTTAGAAACTTTCAAAGGCTTTTTAATCATGACCCAATCCCCGACCGAAATTACCACATTTTTCAAACCATTTTTCCCATCAAAATTTTTCTTCATTAGATCTTGTTTCACCTTAATCACCTCTGCCAATTTCTTTTTGTTGCACACCTCCTTCCGAACCTCCGTAGTTTTCCTGTCCAACCAAGCGGGAAACAAAGAAGAATGAACCTTCCTACCTCTCAAAAGCTCAAAAGGGGTAACTTCTGTTGTACAATGTGGGGACGTATTATAGTTCCAAACCTTTTCTTCAATAAATGTTCCCACGTCCAGACCAGACGCAATAGATGTCTGTATCCCTCCCATCATAATTTTGTTACCGCGTTCCACCAACCCATTGGAGGAAGGAGAGTAAAGAGCTACTTTAAGTTGCTTAATATCCTGTGAAGTCAAAAACTTGCGCATTTTCTCTGACACAAAGTGAGTTCCATTGTCAGTTACTAGAACTTGGGGAGCTCCTTCCAGTAAAAACAATCTTTTTAAAAATTAAATAGTATTTTCCAAATTTGGAGAATCCACAAACCTATAATACAACCATTTAGAATAGTAATCCACTGCCTGATATCTCATCCACTCAGACAAAACATTATAGGGACCCGAAAAATCTAATCCAACTTTTTCCCAAGCCGAACTAGGAAATGTTGTTGGATGCAAAGGAGAACTAGAAGTTTTCCAGTGTTTGTCTGGAAGTAAGCACTGTTCGCAATTATCCACTACAGATTTAACCTGCACATCTACACTAGGCCTCCAGTAATGTAGTTTAATTCTCATACAAGTCTTTGTCGCTCCCAAATGACCTTTATGGGCCATTCTTATTATAGCATTTCTAAGTTCAGCCGGAGGAACAAATGTATCACCTCTTAACAAAGTGTTATCCTTTACCGATAACTCCTCCCACACTTGAGCAAAATTCCTCAATTCCCCTGATAGATTTCTAACTTCTGCCCACCTCTTTGTCGAAAACTCAATTGCTTTGGACAAAATGGGATCTTTCGAACCAGCTTCTTTCCATCATCCTCTGAAATAGATAATTTCCATTCCTCAATAGTATCCACCAACGCCACACATTCAACGTCATCCTCAATTAAATCATCAGCATCATCTTTTTCCGTTGCCATTCTAGATAAACAATCTGCCCGAAAATGTTTCCCTCCAGAGATGTCTCAACTCAGAATTGTATTCTTGAAGTTTAGACACCAATCTAGTCAATCTCGGAGACAAATTGTTATTCCCAGGCACTTTACTGAAAATAAAAGAAAGAGGTTTATGATCAAACAAGATTATAAATTTGCAACCCCAAATATACATCTTAAACTTCTGGGCTGCCCAAACGCAGGCCAACGCTTCCCGTACTGTAGTGCCTTTCGAATTGTTTAAGTGACCTTGAAGCAAAAGCAACGGTTTGCTCCTTACCATTAACTTCCTGACTCAAAATTGCTCCTAACCCATTCATGCTTGCATCAACTGAAATGTTTGACATGCAGTCATCACGAAAAGCATGGAGTGCTTGAGCTGAAACAATCAACTCTTTCACTTTAGCAAAAGTTACATCAAGCTCATCAGACCATAACATTTTTTTACCTTTTTTAAGTAACACGCGAAGTGGTTCAACAATTTGGGAATAGTTGATCACAAATCTAGCATAATACTCTGCCAGACCTAAGAATGAGCCTAGGAATCCTTATCGCTGGGAGCTTTTGCATCTTTTAAAGCCCTGATAACTGAAAATTTCAGTCTAATGCCAGAACCTGATATCGTATGACCTAGGTATTCCAGCTCATTCACCCCAAACTTACATTTGTCCTCTCTTACAGTCATACCACGTTCCCCTAGTAAAGAAAGCACTTTCCTCAATAAAATATTGTGCTCGTCTAGACTCTTTTCAAAAATTAGGATATCATCCAAATAAACCTGCACTCCTTTCAGATCTTTGAACATGGTGTATCCATAAGCCTTTGAAAGACGCTGGCAGCCGATGCCAACCCGAATGGGAGTCTCAGAAACTTAAAAGCTCCCAAGTCGATCAAGGAAAACCATTTTGCCCCACCCAGATTCGCTAACAACTCGTGTATCTTGGGCAGTGGATGACAGTCAACCTTAATGTTTTTATTCAGACCCCTGAGATTTGCACACAACCTAATTTCATTATTTTTTTTACGACAACCACAATGGGGGCCACCCATTGTGAAGACTCCGTAGGTTGAATAATCCCTTGCAAACACAAGTCATCCAGCATTTTTTTAACTCACCTTTCACACTCAATGGTACGGCTCGCACTTTATGTGCATCCGGTTGCAGCTTAATCTTGTGTTCTACACCTTTTACTAGACCAACTTTATCACTAAAAACATTTTTAAATTGCTTCAAAAGATCCATGTGATCAATTTTTGCATCTTCAATACAGCAACTAGGCAACTCTCTAGCTCTTATGGGATTATCATCACCCGGTACCAAATATAAACCCATTCTAGCAAGATCTTTCCAACCCACAATGTTTTGCCCTTTGATTGCTACATTTATTTTGGTACAAATGGACCTCTCTAACATCTGTAAATTGCCCATGAAAAATCCCAGCATGTCAATGTCCTACTCCCCAAATGCTTTAGTGTTGACATCAGTTTTCAAAAGGACAGTTCCTTTTCCCCATTTTTCATAGAAGGTAGAATCACAAAGAATGGTGATAGACGAACCCAAATCAGCCATAATTTGCAAATGAACTCCTTTGATGGTCGATAAATATAAAGGACCTTCTATCTGTTCCTCACCCGTATCCAGCGTTAACAACAAATTGTCCATAGATTCAGAGCAATCTTCCAATTCTATGTTGATTTACCTTTATAGTTTTTTTCTGAAACCTGCAAACTTTTTGGAAATGCCCTATATTTTTACACAAAGAACAAAGCTTATTCAAAGCTAGACACCCTTTAAAATTGCCAATATGAAATTTCGAACCATATTTATAACTGAAGTTTTGGCCTTTTTGTTGAGAAGGCTTTGACACTTTATCTTTAGAACCCACAGCATACAAGCCCTCTTTATTATACTCATCAGCAACCAAGTTTACCTTCGGAGTAACTTCTGCCATCATTGCCTTGGTTGAAATTACAGATCTCTCAATGCTTAAGGCTAAATCTATAACCTCAGACAGTGTAGGGTTTTTACAACTAAGTATCCGTTCTTTAATTTTTGGTGAAGCACAATTAAATACGAGTTAGTCTCTAATATAATTATCCAAAAGTGGACCACAATCGCATGAAATCGCCAAAACTCTTACAGCTGCAACATATTCCTCCACTTTCTCATCCTCTTTCTGTTTACGCTTATAATAATTGTCTTTCTAACATAATATTAGGGGATTCGTCAAATTGTTTTTTTAATCTAGCAATAGCCTCAGAATAAACATTTCATTGTCTGTCCCCTGATTGACCAGAAGGAGGAGGGATTGGAGTTAAACTGTTAAAAATACTTTGCGCTGCTAAACCCAAACTGCCAAATAATAAAGCAAATTTACGTGGAGGAGAACATTCTGTGGCATCAATAGCTACTAGATGGTTTTGGAACAACCCAAACAACTCTGTCCATAACATAACAGGTTTACCCGGTTTGTCCAAAAATGGTGGTGGTTGATTGATGTCTTTTGCTGAAGACATGTTCCGTTGAAAGAAAACCCAAAACTCTTAACACTGTACCCTGAAAGAAACACCTTGAAAATGTAAATAAACTCTCTGCCTCTTGAAGGCGTTTTACTAGAGTACAGTCGTTAAATTGAGTGAAAAACTGTACGTTCCAATGAAAATACGATTTCCGTGGTGTGCCTGTAACCAGAGGAATTAATTAAATTGCTGTTGGAAGTTAACTACATATTCCCTCGTTGACAGAAAGTACCAGTTAGTGCACATGAAATGTTCAAATTCTTTTAAATGAAACCCTTGAAAGCAGAGAATAAGTCTTACTGAAATCGCTGTTCCGAAAATGCAGTTGTTCCTAAAATGCAGAAAGAAGTGCCCATTCTTTCCTTCTTCAACCAAAATACTCAACCAAAATTGTCACAGTAATGAAATTGACGAACTTCCACAAATTCAAAATAGCGGCACGTTTCTTACGCACCGCCGGGTGGTTCACGGCACGTTTGAGCAGTTCAGAGTGCTGCTCAAGCGCCGTACGTCATAGTCAAGCTCAGATTCCCGAACGTCTGAGCAATATCAGTAGAGCGTACAATGGACTCCAGTACCCAGGTAAGCGAGACTGTCTTTGTATCCTTTCAAAGAAAAGGTTGCGCTTCAAAGACAATTGTTGTCGACAACAGCTTTAAGTATGACTGATGTGATCGCCAACAAATAAATACGACAACCGCTCATCATCCACTGTAAAGTGAACCCTTGACTCATACAGGGAAATCATTCCATAATGAGGCGATGTTCACTTACTCCGAGTCTATATTTAGTATGACACCATCCATCACCACACTTGATCCAATCCTACCGTAACTCAACGAACCTCCCAGACAATTTCAATTCTTTGGAGATATAGTCGATACTGTCGGCGTCGTGGCCACGGAGGCGATCGAAATGGCTGCCTCGCCGTGAAGCTCCTCCATGCGGGCTCCCAGCGGCGGCGAATAGAATGTGATCCGCTGCCCCTTACCCCCACATCGTTGCAGATCCGTATGTGGAAGCCACCCGACCACCCGGGTGGCTCCGGAGGCCCAGGCGACGTCCTTAGTGGTGTCGACGGCAGAGGAGAATCGAGGCCTTCCGGACCTCGGCGCCATCTTCTCTTTCTGCGCCGGATCGTTGGGTGAGTGCTGCGCGGCACTCTGCTGCCGGGCCTTCTGCCCTATCGCGCGCTGCCTGCGGGCTCTCGCGCTTGCTGCCCGTCTTTCGTGGGCTCTTGGGTGGGGCGCCAGGCTCCTGGGTGTGGTCGAGGGCCTTTGGCCTGGGCGCAGTCTGGAGCCGGGGCCTCGATTTGTGGGCTTGCGGTGGATCTGGGGCTGCGGGCGTACTGTTCATTCGGTTGCGGCGGGGGTGGAGGACAGTGGCGGTGGGGACGCCGGGTGGGCGCTTACTACTGATCAGTTGCGGCCCTGCCTTAGACCCACACGAGGGGACTACTGTTCCCCCCCCCCCTCATCTGAATTAGGCACCGGGAGAGGGACGCTCCCCCATTATACTGCCCAACACGAGTGCCACTCCCACAACGGGCACTGCCCTTCAACGACGCAGGGGAGTGCCCATCGGATGGGGCTTGCTGACCGGGCTGCTGCTGCCCTCCGTGCCCAAGTCCTGGCCGTAACGACTGCCTGACGCTGTCGGCGCTTGGACGGGAGACTAGGCACAGTCTACTCCACCTTGGCGTTACG
Source organism: Lissotriton helveticus (assembly GCF_964261635.1). Lineage (NCBI taxonomy): Eukaryota > Metazoa > Chordata > Amphibia > Caudata > Salamandridae > Lissotriton > Lissotriton helveticus. The sequence goes on along the minus strand of NC_136061.1, from coordinate 1,045,647,024 downwards.
TAGACCGGATTTACGCCACACACTGAGGCCAGTCTGGACATAGATCTGCCTGGCACCTAGCATTGCTCTGCATCAGCTACATCCTCCCTCGCTGTCTGACGCCACGCATTGTTTCTCCGGGACAGTGCAATTTCCACAGGTTTGGCCATGCGTAAGAGAGACCCGAACCAGAGAAAGCTGAGTTTCGACAAAACTCCCCTCCCCGCGACAGACCCTCCACCTGGTTCAACTACCGAAGCTGCCGGTTCTGCGGGCATGGGGGACGCCACTGCCATGGTCGCCGCCATGCTGGGTGAAATGCGTGCAGGTTTTAAGGCGCTTGATACCCGCTTCGACAGCCTCGAACAGAAACTTGCTGATATGGGCACCAAAGTGCAGGCCCATGACCGACGCCTGGACGTGGCGGAATCCAGAATATCGGATGTGGAGGATGGCGCCACCAAAGCGTTTAAGAGGCTGGAACGGGTCAAAAAAATTCTCAAAGATGTGGCCATAAAGAATGAGGACTTGGAGGCGCGTAACCGGCGCAACAACATTCGTATCCTTGGTGTGGCGGAGACGACAGCGACGGGACGTTTTGACACTTTTGTTGAACATCTCCTCATTGAACTGTTCGGAAAGGACACCTTCACTGCTGGCTTTGTTTTCGAACGAGCACACAGGACACTGGGTCCTAAGCCTCGCCCTGGCCAACCCCCACGGCCCAATATTGCCAGAATCATGAACTTCCGCGACTGGGATGCCTCGCTGCACGAGAATCCGGCGAAGTGCGGTGGCAGGGCAGCGTTTTGTCCTTCTTCCCAGATTTCACGCTAATGGTTCAGGAGGCGCGCCGCAAATATAACGGCGTCAAAGCAACTCTTCGCAATCTAGGTTTAAAATACGGAATGCTGTATCCGGCCAGATTAAAAGTTGATGTGAACGGCAGATACCGCATCTTTGACTCTCCCACGGAGGCACAGGATTTTTGTCAGAGCTATAGACGACAGGGTTCACCATAGGCTTCTGGACCCGCGGTACGCTCTCCTCCCCGTGACGACACGCAGTCCAGTGTTGACCTTTTTGCTGAAACCGGTCAGGGCTGACCGCTGTTTATTGCTTGGTCTCTGGGCCCTGCTCATAGTATTGCCTACTAGATGTGGACTTTCCAGCGTTTGTTAAATTGACATCACTTCTGGGGTCGCTTTAGTTGGGATACCCGCATGGCGTGGCGTTGCTACCCCCTATGGCGAATGTCTCCTTGTCTTCCTTCTTTGGGGTTTTATTTTTTTTTTGTAAGCGCCATTGTTTCATTGTATGGTTATTGCCTTTTGTATTTTGCACTTTTAGTCAGCAATTGTTCAGGGATTGCCTCTCTGGGGATGCTGGGAGGCTGGGTGGTGGGTGGTGGGTGGTGGGTGGGGTGTGTTTTGTTTTTATGGTCATTTATTTTTGTGAGTATTTGCAAGGCTGATGAGAGTGGATTGACGGATGCACGCCTGTTTGTACCTTTTTTTGGTGTGGTGCTATGGCCAGGGTAGGTCTGCAGTCTGGCCCGTCCAGACTTACATTGATGTCTTGGAATGTTCGTGGTTTGAACACTACACGAAAACGTAAACAGGTATTGAACTATGCAGCACGGCACAAGGTAGATGTCCTTTTTCTGCAAGAAACTCACTTGGCACAGGCGGATGCAACCTCCGTAGCTAGGGGATGGGGTGCGCACAGAGTTTTTTCAGATTTTAGCAGATATGCCAGAGGCGTTGCAATTCTTGTCCACAGGCGTGTTCCCTTTGTATTAACTGGTAGTACCACAGATGGAGAGGGTAGATATGTGCTGATTACAGGAGTGTTGATGGGGTACAAGATCGCAATGGTTGGGGTCTACGGTCCCAACATAGATTCCCCCTCCTTTTTCCAAGACCTTCAACTGACGCTGCTTCACTCCGACATAGATCTGTTAGTGATGGGAGGTGACTTTAATTTGCTTATGAATCCAGATAGAGACAGTACTTCTCCTTCCCCGGACTGCAAGTCCCGGGCCCGCTCAGTGCTTGCAGATATTTGTTCTCATTTCTCCCTAATAGACATAGAAGCTCGGCTGCACCCGAACACACCCGATTATACACATCATTCCGGGTTCCACAACACTAGCACTAGAATAGACTATTGGGTCCTCTCCCCAGGCGTTTCTGGCTGGGTGGATGGCCTTTCCACCCTTCCACGCACACTATCGGACCACTCCCCCATTGTGTTATCTTTATCAATCCCTAGGCAGGGTGGCTACGAAAGGCAGTGGCGTTTTCCTGGTAGGGCCCTGTTGGATCCGGTTTTTAAAGAAGAGATCCGCAGCGCCATTGACGATTATTTCGACATTAAAACCGGCTCTGTGGATTCCTGGGCCACATTATGGGAGGGATTCAAAGCCACCATTCGCGGGGTTTGTATTGCTAAACATGTAGGAGCTTTACGGGAGATTCGCTCCACCTTAACCCGTATTGAAACTGATATCTCTAAGATAGAGAAGGAAATTCTTACAGCCCCCTCAGAATCCCAGGAAGCCAAACGCCTGGAGTTGCTATTGGAATTTCGAGACACTGCAGATAGGGAGCTACGGTTTATGGGCAAGCACTATACGGCGCGTCAGTATGGAGAAGGTGACAGGCCGGGCAAATTGCTTGCGCAAATGCTTCGTCCGCCTCACCAGGCGGCCTACATTTCTGACATTGTAGACACTCAGGGCACACGACAACACTCCACTTTCGATATATGTAGCACTTTCTTGTCATACTACAAAACTCTCTCCACTTCCACGCTTTCAGAGGAACAGCGCGACCCTGGCCCTTATTTGAATGAGATTGCCATGGTATACCTCGAGAAACACATGCAGGAATTTCTTGCCACGCCCATCACTCCGGATTACATAGTTGAAGCCATTGATTCATTGAAGGGCTCCTCGACGCCGGGCCTTGACGGTTTCTCTGCTGATTTTTATAAAGAATATAAGGAGGAACTTGTGCCACGGCTAGTCGAGGTCTACGCAGAGGCTCTGGAGTCTGGCGTTCTCCCACCCACGCTCCGGGAAGCGGTAATTGTTCTTCTTCCCAAAACAGGACGTGACGCCACCTCGTGTGGCTCTTATAGGCCCCTGTCCCTATTAAATTTGGACTACAAGATTTTGGCTAAAGTTCTCGCGATCCGCCTATCACTGTTAATGGAATCCATCATTTCGCCGGCTCAATCCGGATTCGTTCCGCACAGGTCCACCTCCTTCATTCTGAGGACGTTGTTCTCTGTATTGCACGGGATTGACCCCTCTACCCCAGCTGCAGCAGTGTTTTTGGACGCGGAGAAGGCGTTCGACACGCTGGAGTGGCCCTTTTTTTTATCGGTCATGCGGCGAATGGGCATGCCGGAGATGTTTGTGGCGATAGTTGAGTTACTGTATACAGCGCCTACTGCCCGGCTGCGTTTAAATGGCACCATCTATGAAAGCTTTACACTTTCGCGAGGCACCCATCAAGGATGCCCCTTATCCCCTCTGCTGTTCATCCTCGCGATGGACCCTCTGGTTCGCCATTTTCAAGAGAAGTACCTCCGCAGAGGGCTTCAGTTTCGCACTGGACCTCTCCTCGTCTCTCTATACGCTGACTACACGATTTTGTATGTCCGGACGCCACGGACCAATCTGGAGCCTCTGTTATTGGAAATAGCCCAATTTTGCGAATATTCGGGCCTCAGAATAAATTGGCACAAATCTGTTATTTTTCCGCTTACCCCCTCCACCTCACAATGGCCGTGTGCTTTTCCTCTAGAGTGGAACACGGACTCCGTGAGGTATCTGGGAATCCATGTCCACCTTGACACAGTGTCCATTGTTCGCTTAAACTACGGACATGCCCTGGATTTCTTGGAGGACCATTTGGAACGCTGGCTTCGGCTCCCCTTGTCCATGGCTGGCCGATTGCCATTATTAAAATAATCGTGCTTCCTCGGTTTTTGTATTTATTTAACAATATCCCGATTCCTCTCACCAAGATTTTTTTTCTCGCAACTTCGTTCCTTGTTGTTGCGTTTAGTATGGGGCGGTAGAAATCCGCGAGTGTCCTGGCGTACCTTGACGCTTCCTTATGAGCGGGGTGGCTTTGGCGTGCCCGACTTTTTTCTCTATTATTTAGTTGCACAATGCTCCTATGCATATTCCTGGTTTCACCCGGACGCCAGAATTCTTTATTTGAGGCCTGAGGCTGACCTGGCGCTACCTGTGCCCCTTAAATCCATCCTTCCCAGCGGGCTTCCCCGGGACCCTCAAGATATACAAAAAGTATCCAATACGTGCTGGGCTTGGGAAAAGCTACGCAGACTACTTCAAATTGAGACATTATACTCTCCTGCCCTTCCGTTGCCTAATCCCCACTGGCTCCCTATCACAGGCGAATCGGTGGTACAGCGCACATTATCCAAATACCAACTGGATACGGTCGGGGACCTCTTCCCGGAAGGCCATGTTTTCTCCATGACAGAGGATCAGCGCTTTGCTGACCGAACCTTTATGGATTCTTTCACACTGACTAGACTTAGATCCATGCTCCATGCTGAGTTTCGCACATTCCCACTTCCCCCTGAGGACGCTGCCGTACTCCCATTCATAATACAGAGCCAGACAGGATCGCATGTTGTCTCTAAACTATACAAACTATGTCTAGCCTCACTTCCTTCCTTGGCCACAGCGGTGCGCGCCGCATGGGAGGGCGATCTGGGTACCCAGATTACTGACGACCAATGGGCGGCGTGCTGTGCGGCCACTAGAGACGTGTCCATTAATAGCAGGCATAAGCTTATACACTTTAAGTTTTTGAGACGGATGTATCACACTCCTGCACTTGCTCATAGGATCGACGCTAAAAGGCCACATTGTTGCCCTAAATGCAGAGCCCCCCCAGGCAGATTTCGCCCATCTTTCCTGGACGTGCCCGCTTTTGCATGAATACTGGCTTCAGGTGCACCGTGTGTTGGGCGACATATTGGGCCTGGAGTTGCTACCCACTCCTGAAATAGCGTTACTGGGCTATGTCGTCAATTTCCCACGTTCTTTCCGCAAACTGGCGGCCATTGGCTTTCTATTGGCAAAAAGAGAGATAGCACTGCTCTGGTGCGCTAGGCGCGCTCCAAGCGTTCAAGCTTGGCTCCGCAGCTTGGCCTACTGCAATGTCAACAGTGTGCAATACTCCGATCAGACTCCATCTGCTTCCCGACCGGTGGACATATGGGGGCCATATCGCACGTATATTGCGAAAATCACTCAGAAAACACAGTCTCAATCGATTAATTCCATTGTACCGGAGGGGGTGGGTTAGATTTGGTTTCCGTGACGGCGATGTGGCCGAATTCACCCCTATTTTTGTATCCGATACGCTAGCACTGCACAACCAGCAAAAATAGTTTGTTGTAATGATGGATGGCATGGGTGTTTCATAGGACGACCTGTACTGTGATTGTTTTCCTGTGGAAAGATGCTGCTCCTCAATTGGTGCTCACTCGAACTGGCCTGATGCAGAATGTTATGTTGTTTGCATTTGTCTGACCACCATACTAAACTTGGAACATTTGCTGTACTAATTGATCTGCTCCCTCGTACTCGCAAACTTGCAGATATGATTTGTTCTTTGTATACTTTTTATTTTTTTCTGTTTCCAACGCATTATTATACTTATGGTTTCACTAAGAGCAACGTTATAAAAATGCAATGTGTCATGGATAAAGTCCGAAATCCCTCTGCGCAACAGTTTGTTTACTGGATAATGTTCCAATTGTTGCTTATTGTATATTTGCATGATTCTTATACATGTAAGAGTGGATTGCTAATTTGCTCAATAAAGAGATTTTAAAAAAAAATAGTCGATACTGTCATAGAGGATACTGTGGCAAAAGGCTTCCAATTCACTTCGTTTTCTGTAGAAAATTTTAAAGATGGTCTATCCAAGAAAAATCAATTAAAACCTTGCGTGGGTCAAGCAAAAATGTATCCCGATCGTCGCCAATATGTTACAGAAAGGAGCTATAGAGCGAGTACCACCAGCTCACAAGGGGAGAGGGTTTTACTCCCGCATCTTCCTCGTTCAAAAGAAGGAAAAGAAATGGAGGCCCATTCTAGACCTCAGGGAATTCAACGCATTCTTAAAAAAGCAATCGTTCCGCATTGGTCACGATTCAGGAGATCTTGGGGCTCTTAGAGGAGGGAGACTTCATGACGTCCTTAGATCTGCAGGACGCATACTTTCACGTCCCAGTCCACAAAACTCACAGGAAATTTCTATGATTCGCAGTGGCGGGGCGGCACTATCAGTTCCGCGTCCTCCCTTTTGGCCTCAAGTCTGCGCCCCGGTTATTCACCAAGTGTCTCTCGCCGGTGGCAGCATTCCTCAGACAACATGGCCATCAAGTCTTCCCGTATTTAGACGACTGGCTGGTGAAGGCACCATCCCTAACAGGCGCAATGAAATCCTCCAAAGCCTGTTTGAATCTCTTCAAGCACTTGGGTCTAACACTAAATCAAGACAAATCCACTTTACATCCCTCTCGAGTCATTACTTTCCTCGGAGCGACCCTGGATACAAAAGCTGCGAAGGCTTTCCCATCTCAGGAGAGAAAACGAAAAATCGTCTCTCTGGCCTCAGCTGTGGCTTCAAGGAAAACTTTGCCAGTCCGTACCTTCAAATCCCTCTTGGGAATGATGTCCTCGTGCATTCTGCTCGTACCACACTTTCGCCTCCGGATGCGTCCACTCCAAGAGGCTTTGTCCAAGCAGTGGACGCAATGCACGGGATCGTTCGAAGACCGCATAAAGATCACGATGCAAATCTCCAAGGCATTGCAGTGGTGGAGATCGCTCAAGAACCTCTCACAGGGATTGCCGTTCCTGCTTCCAGCAACTCCTCATGTCAGTACGACGGACGCCTCCCTGGAAGGTTGGGGAGCAGTCCTGCAGGAATTGCAGATCAGTGGCAGATGGTCGGACCCGGATACACAGCTCCATATCAACCTGCTGGAGCTAAGAGCAGTCTTTCTAGCCTTGCAATCCTTCTTGCCAAGGATCAAGAACTCCCTTGTGCTCGTCAGGACCGACAACACCACGACGATGCACTACCTGAACAAACAGGGAGGGACGCGTTCGCTAACACTATCTCGCGAATCGCAGAAGATCTGGAGTTGGCTCATTCTCCACGGTGTCTCGTTGAGGGTGGAGTACGTCTCAGGCAAGGACAATATCATCGCAGACGCCCTAAGCAGACAGAGGTCCTCGACGCACGAATGGGAGCTAGACATGAGAATCACAGATCAAATCTTCTCGAGATAGGGAACACCGCAAATCGACCTGTTTGCGACCAGAGAAAACACCAAATGCCACAGCTTCGCAAGTTGGCATCCCCAGTCAAGGTCAATCGGAAATGCATTTTCCATCGCATGGCGCAACATCTTTGCGTACTCATTCCCGCCATTTCCAATGATTCCCAGAGTCATCAGGAAGATGAAGGCGGAACCATGCACCTTAATTCTGATAGCCCCATTCTGGCCGAGGCAACATTGGTTCACGGACCTTCTTCGCTTCTCTCTGCAGCCGCCGATCCATCTGTTTCAGCATCCATCTCTGCTCACGATGAGCAACAAGCAGATTCAACATCCGGATCTGAAATATCTCAGGTTGTCGGCCTGGCTCCTGAGTACCGAGAATCAAGCAATATGAACATCCCGCAGGATTGTAAAGACATCCTAGCCAGGGCAAGAGCGGACAGCATTAATAAGACGTATTCCCTAAAGTGGAAACGCTTCTGCATCTGGTGTGCGGACAAAGGTCTACGTCCAGCCACCACTCCAGAACAAATATTACCCTACTTTCTGCATCTGGCGCAGTCGGGCCTTGCCCACTCCTCCATCAGGGTACATTTGGCGGCGATCTCAAGATTTAAAAGAACGTCTAAGGGGCCCTCTCTCTGGTCTAGTAGACTTATAAAACAGTTCCTTAAAGGTCTCTATAGATCTTTTCCTTGACCAAGGATGATACCTCCAACATGGCACTTGAATGTGGTTCTTAATCAACTGATGAAACACCCTTATGAACCCATTCACAGAGCAGATGTGAAATACGTCTCGTGGAAGACGGCTCTCCTCCTGGCGCTTACATCAGCAAGGAGGGTCAGTGAACTGCAGGCTCTTTCTGTTCAAGACCCTTTCCTGCAGTTTCGGGATGATAGAGTCATTTTAAGGACCAATCCTAGGTTCATTCCTAAAGTTCCGTCGGACTTCCACTTAAACGAGCCTGTGGTCCTCAGGTCATTCTTTCCAAATCCCAGCACCGCTGCTGAGAGATCTCTGCACTCATTGGACCTTAAGCGATGTCTAAAATTTTATATTGACAAAACCAAACATTTCAGAAAAATCTAACCAACTCTTCATAGCCTTCAGTAGGCCTAGGAAAGGTCTACTGCTGACCAAACAAAGCATCTCCAGATGGATCTCTTCGGCATTTGCCTTTTGCCAGGACAGAGCCGGACAGCCATTGCGCTCTAAAATCAGGGCGCACTCTACAAGGGCCATGTCGACTTCTATGGCACTGTTTGCAGGTGTGCCGGTTCTCGACTTCTGCAGGGAGGCAGCGTGGAAGTCGCCTCATACCTTCACCAGGCACTACTGCCTGGATACAGAGCTGATGAAGGATGCTGCAGTGGGGCAGGCAGTGCTACGCCATCTTTTCCAGTAAGGTGAGCCTTCCTCCATCCTTTTCTGGTATGCACATTTTTCTGTTACTACTTCTGGTTGATATATCTATATATGTATATATATGCTGATGGTTCATAGTCGCATGATATGTAGTATCTAATGACTTGTATATGGTGTTCCGTCAGAAATGTGCACAAGATATTGCTTGCTACTCTGATTCAGGCATGTGAATCTATGAAAGACACCCATAATACTGGATAGGAAATGCGTTACTTACCTGTAACTGCAGTTATCCAGTATTGGTGTCTTTCATAGATTCACATGCAACCCTCCCGCCTCCCCTGGAAGGACTCACTTATCTCTCTATTAGTGCTACGCTACTTAGCTTGGTGCGTACGAAAATCTGAGAGACTGCGGCTCCTGTCAGGAAGGTTCAGGAGGGAGGTGTTAGCTGATTGGCTCTCTTCTACAGTTTGGTCCCTTTTTAAAAAAGGACATAGATAGGCTACTAAGGGGAGGCCCTTAGGCCTACTTTTCTCTATACATGTCTATAGGACATTACTTTTCTATGTACCGGAGACTCCCGTCTCGACGACGGGGAATGATTCAGGCATGTGAATCTATGAAAGACACCAATACTGGATAACTGCAGTTACAGGTAAGTAACGCATTTCTTTGACCACTACTTTATCCCAAATTTGCTGTATTTCCCATAGTGGTAGTGCTACTAGAACGGTGGTTGTTTACTCCAGTTGTTCTAAGATTGCGCAACAACATCAAACTATTTTGTTGTTTTTATACCTAGATCTGACAAAGGTCCTAGTCCAGCAAACTATCCCCAAGTGTGAATGCCCTTTTCAGTTACCGGTTTAAAAATGCAAAGTACTTCAGAGTCTTAGGCGAGAGGTGATTCATCTAAAACGGATAGTAAATGATCTTGTTAGCCTCATGCTATTTCACCCAATAGTATCACAAATCAGTCTGCTAGATAAACCTGTACTGGGTGATGATTCTACCTGTAGTCCTAAACTATTTAGAAAGAATACAGCTGATGATGCCACAGGTGGGTGGGGGAGTGGTTGGAGCATACCTCAGGCCACATGCCAGTCCAGGAAGACCATAGAATTAAGATCTCATACAGGTACCAGCAGCACTCTCACGTGGCAATCATTCGACTTCCCTGGGGTGGCCCCAGCAGAGACAAGCACTCAAAGTTCAAATTATACTGGCCCTGGAAATGGTTAGACCATATGCAGTTCACATAGATAGTGGTTTACATGACACCAGCAATGATAATTTACACGCTAACACTTTTACTTATTCCATGAATTCCAAAAACCAGAGCATAATTTGAATGTCTCACATCCTGAAACTGCACTGCAATGTATATGAAAAACAGGACTCCTTAAAAAATAAGGTTATAAACTGGACTCGGGGTGTTTGGGGTTGCTTGTTGGTGTTTGTTAGGTCAGACATAACGCAAGTAAATAGCATTTCTACATTGAGAGAATGGTGGGACTGCATTGCGTTAACATTAACAAATACTAGGTTTGTACGGTGTCTGATCGCTCTAGAGCTCAGGTTTTCTGCAGTGGGGGATCCAGCTACCAAGTTCAAATTGAGGTCATCTTATACTACAAAGATCCTTAGTAGGCCAAGTAGACCACATTACACCTGTACATATCACAACAGAGCCCCAAACAATATAGAAAGCTCTTTATTAAAATATCTTCCTTGATTGTGTTTATCCCCGTCATCTATGACAACCACTGCAGAACAGACATCGAAACGTAATTAACCTAGGCTCCTGGTGAAGTCGATTACCTCAACCCCCCATCCCTAACTTTTGGAAGCATGAGTGTTGAAATCCATAAATGTTTGGGAATGTTTACTTCTGAACCAGCTGACCAAAGACCTTTAGATAGATTGACCTAATTTTGTACTGCGCTAGTCAAAGAATCCATTCCAATTCTTGATATCAGACTGATATTTGCGTATAGCATATGGAATATAGCAAGAATGAGGCCCATATTAGCAGAACATGGTTGGGGCACATTTATTGAGAGTCCAGATTTGTACCTATTCCAAGATCTGGGCAACTACTCCAGTACACAAAATGGGATTGAGAACTTATAATTTGGAAACTCTGGCTTAAAAAATGGGAATGCCTTCAGATGGACTAATAATATGGATAAAAGTATCACTCCATTGAAAAGTGAGACCTCACTGTCTGCTTGCTTATCTGCTTGGATAATGAAAAATCTATCACCCTACTAAACATTTATAATAGATCCACTTCCCCTGGCAAGGAATCTAAGATTCTGTTGAAACTGGTTTCTATCCTAGAATCCCAAAATAAAACCTGTTACATAGATATTGCTGGAGATCTGAATACCTTGTGTGAACTATATGGGGTAGTACTTGATTTCGTAATAGAGGAAGGTGAGTTCCAGAATGTTCCTGTCTTAGTATCTCCTGCTAGGTTTAGCAGCTTTAGAGGGACATTCAAGTTCATTTGTCTACAGCTATCTTATGGCCACTATGCCTGCAATGGCCAGTCCAATTCAGATAGTCTGGCACAGTTCACTCATGAGGGCAACCCAGAAAAGCCACATTGATTATATAATGTTGTATCTCTGTAGCTGGAACAAAATGGCTGCCCTCCCACGACTTGATAGTGATCACAAACCCCTGATAACTCTAAAAAAAAGTATTTGATAGTGCATCCTGTGGGAGTAAAAGGTCCATCTTTCGACACCGACTCCATCATAGTTACAAATAATAGGAGAAATGTAAAATGGTCTGACATAAGTTCCTCTCAGGCAGTCACACAAATAATCTGTGAAGCCCTTGTGCTGGTACTATCACTTTCTGCTCAAAATGACATTGATAATGAATCTATAATGGAATCACACAGGTTTGAACAATTAAGGCAACTCTTTACCAAGGATAGAGGCCTACACCATCCACCAATTGGTAAAATGTGATGGTTTGATAAGAGCTGCAGAGCCACCTAGAACATTTTGCTATCCACAGTAAATGAGGAAGAAAAAATTAGGCTAATAGGTGTGAGGGCCAATTATAAAAAAGCTAAAAACTTCAAACAAACATAGTTGGGAGGCTAAGTGCTGGGATAATCTCCAGGAAGCATGCTAGTTAAGAGACACTAAGGCCTTCTGGCATAGTATCACCCTTGGGAAAAGGTTAATGAAGCCAGAAATACTCATGTTACCGCATGAATAGGTTTACCATTTTGCGAATTCATACTACACTAATTATCCAGAGCAATGGGATTTCCCCCAGCAATCTTTTGCCTACAGCATCCCTAGCTATATCTAAGCGTATTTACTCTATAAGATAAGTTCATTTTGAATAGTACCCTGACTGCTAAACATGCCCAAGAGACAGGCAAAGCCCTGGCCTGGGTAAGATTCCTTCTGACTTGTTCCGAACTTAGTCCTTTGTTTGGGGTGTATACAAAAGCAAACTTCTCAATGCAGTAACTTCAGGAGTTTCAATTCCTGCTACGTGGAAATTATACATACTTATAAAAAAGATTCCTACACCTGCTAACGGAACTATCACTCAATAAGCCTCATTGATAACTTCTAGAAGATTTTCTGCAAGCAGGAGTTGGTTAAACTAAATCAATGGATAAAAGAAAATAAAGTAGCGTCTCACTTGTAGGTAGATTTCGTGCCAAGAATTAGCACTCTCAATCAGGCTTTTTGTTTCCATGTGGTTAAATTGAAGACTGAGACCTTTCTAATGTGCATTTTTAGGTTGCCTTTGTTGATCTGAATGCCGTCATTAACATTGTCCCATCGGAAGAACTTTGGAGGGTACTGGAAAATAGAGGAATCCCTTCTGGGTTGCTTTCAATCATAAATAGGTTACACGCAGAACATAATGCACAGGTTTGTTGGAATATTCAGTGGGAACTAACAGAGACATTCTGTATTGGATGAGGGGTCAGGCAAGGGTGTATATTTGCTCCCACATTATTTATTTTATATCTATAAACAATTGCATCCCATTTATAGTTACTTGTCCCAACAATGCTCCAACTGCTGGCTATAAAGTGCATGTCCATTTTTGCTGATGACACTTGATTGTTGTCAAAAACACCAAGAGAAATACTAGATGAATTCAGTCTGTGAATATGGGCTTGAGATAAACTCCAGCAAAACCACGTTTATGGCTTTTATTTACTACAATCCCTTCAAAGTAAGCATCCTCTTAAATTATACAATTTTAAAAAGAGAACATGAATGTGATTACTTGGCAATTTGTTTGTCAGAATCAAATACCTGGCTACCCCAAATTAAAAACAGGCAATTTACTAATAAACATAAATCAACTGGCTTACTCAGATCCATGAAGAGTTTCTCTCATTAGCCTAAATCCCCGTTGTTGGAAATGTATATGGCTAAGGTAATGAGTGCAGCCCTGTATGGACACAGCTGTGAAATCATTGCAAATTTGAGAAAGTAGATGTGATGGAGAAGACATTTTTAAAATCACTCTTTAAAGTCCCTCAAAGAGCACCTGCCAATGACCCTAATGCATCTAGATCTTCCACACCAATCACAAACCTGAGGTCTTTAATTTACTATACCAGATCTGAGGCACAGAGAAACTCCATTCCTATAGGAGGCCTTGTAGATAAAATCCATAGACCTGGAGCCCTGAAATTCTTTGTTTTTTTATGTACAAATATTTTTGGACTCTTGGCTTACTGAAATAATCCGACAGTGATCTCTAATATGTATTACAAACAGTTAAAACTGATATTGCCAGGTTATGTCAGCCCAACAAACTTTAGTTGCCCCTGGTAGTTTCAGAAATCATGTTATTAAATTCAAATGTGTAAACCATTTTAAGTACTTGGTGGACTTTGTAAGGCCTGCTAGCACTGGAGCACTCTACGTCAGATTTAGCTTGGGCACTTATTTGGTGCTTTTATTGCAAAGTGTGCAAATCATACTACAAGAGAAACTGATTGCTCAGTTTACTACGAATCTAAAGAGAGCGAGGGGCATTATTTTATTTTTCTGCAGAGAAAACACAAAACCAAGAGATCAATTCATGTAAAATAGGATATGTAAATCTGATAAGTCTCCTCTGGTAGCCTGTATGCTTTCCGAGTTTCTAGTGTCGGCTTGGACTATTAGGGGAAGGATACTTAGTAAGTTCAAATTGTACCAATAATTCAATGTCCGAGGTATCCTTAAAACCGCCAACCGATTGAGAGCCATGCACAGTGCCCAGCTACAGGAATGTAAAATACTACAACCCCAAGTAATCGACTTGTTTCTCAGATTAAAAAATGCAAAAGAAAATATTCTAAGTGCATCGCATAAAAAATATATTTTCTGCTCCGGACATTGAATTGAGTAAAATTCTTTATACTGGGAGACATTGTAGGCTTTCTAACAGCCCATTATGCGACAGTGTAATTTTCCTACATTTCAGCATCTTGTGTTATTCAAAAAGTGCTCAACGCTACTCTCTAAGTACATCGTGTTCAATCTCATTTAGAGCCTGATTTAGATCTTGACGGATGGGTTACTCTGTCAATTTCAATTTCATTATTATCATTATGTCTTTATTTCGAAGTAAAATTCATAAAAGACAACATACTATACATAAAAACATTTTAAAAAACTACAGTGAACATATCCCCAAATACCTAAAAGAAAGTTACAAACATACGATATATAATTCGTATCATGGCAATTAATTTAAAAAGTGTTCAATTTCTTGGTACGAATCAGCCATGTCCAACCCAGAAATTTAGCCACACAGATCACAGAAATCTCAGATCTAATACTACGAAATTTCTGTAGGGCTTCCAGGTATCCCCTACAATACAAAATTCTACACAACGGTTTCAGCCATTTCAATCGAGGGGCTCTGTATGCTGGGCAAGCAAAAAACATATGGCCAATGCTTTCTACCTGGTCTGGACACCAAAAACATTTGTTACTTATATTCTTCGCCCACTTTGTAGTAAAAGAATTAATGGGTAAAGAACCTACACAAAACTGGTGGTAGAGTTTACGATCCAGGGTTTTACATATAAAGTCCCAATAGGGCTCGAGTGAAGGAGTCACCTCATGAGTTAAAAAAAACCCCGTTAGGTTCTTATCCGAAGATTGGGTGACCAGGATAGATTTTTTCGAGGCCCAAAAAAGATCCTTAAAAGCTTTTTTAGGGGGGAAACTGGATTGCCCAGGGTTAATCCACAGCTCAGGGAGGCCCATTGTATACAATATGTGTTTGACTTCCCTGAGCCAGGGGATGCTGTGAGCACCCCACAATGATTTAACCTCATCCAGTTCACGGGCGAATAGGCTGAGCTCTGGAGTCGTCCAAAGCCGACGCCAGAGTGCCACTAATCGAAACTGTGCCATCTCGTCTAGGGGTCTGCAACCTAAGTCTAATAGCAGTGGTTTGGTAGGAGAAGATTGTGGGAGCCCTATCAAGTTCCGCAGGAACCTATTCTGAGCAGTGGCCAAAACTGACAAATCCTTGTAACCCCAGATGTCAGCTCCGTAAAGGGTTGCTGCATTGACCTTGGCTTCAAAGATTTTTAACGCTGGAGTGATGCGTTTAGTCAAGGATTTTTTCTGTTCTTGCAATAAACAACCCGTGAGACGGACAAATTTAAGATTTAGTGCCTCCAACTGGGGATTCCAACTAAGTTGGTAATCAAGTGTCACACCCAGATACGTCATGACCTTGACCTGTTCGATTGGGGCACCATTCAAACTAACTGAGCTTTTAATTGGGGTTTTCTTGCTAAAAACCATAAATTTGGTTTTGTCTACGTTGATTTGCAAGTCATTATTCCTACAGAACTCTGCAAACCTGTTCAAGGCTGACTGTAACCCGCTCCGGGTTTTAGAAAGGAGCAGGGTGTCGTCGGCAAAGATTAGCATCGGATATTTTGATCCGCCCAGGGATGGTGCATCAGTCTGTGTTTTGTTAAAAAATTGGACTACCTGGTTTATGAAAAGGAGAAACAGGGTGGGAGCCAACACGCAGCCCTGACGCACCCCCCGTTGGACTGGGAAGCTGTTGGTCACCTGACCCTGTTTCCCCCACCTTACTCGGGCGAAATTATCCTCATGCAATCGCATGACTAATTCCAGGAGTTCGACAGGAAAGCCCATATGTCTAAGAGCTTCCCATAGTTTCACCCTTGGAACTAAGTCGAAAGCCGACTTAAGATCAACGAATGTGGCATAGATGACCCCTCCACCCAGGAAGACCACCTTCCAGTAGAGCATGGTGAGCCGGAACACCTGGTCTATGGTGCTAGTGCCCAATCTAAACCCTGCCTGCATAGGAGAGAGTATGTTGTTCTGTTCAATCCACCCCTGGATTCTTGCTAGGGCCATTCTTGCTACTATTTTTTGAAGTGAATCGATCAGGCTTATGGGGCGATAGTTGTTAGGCAATGATCGATCCCCTATATTGGCAATATCTCGGCCCCTTTCCAGGATTGAGGAATCCTTGCCCCTGCTGCGATAGTATTTGCCAATAGGGTGATGTATGGGACCCATAAATCAAGATTTAGTTTAAAGAGGTCCGCTGGAATAGCATCTAGACCCGGGGCTTTACCTGACTGGACTGAACCTAGGGCATGCAACGTGTCTGAGGCGGAAAAAGTGAGTTGGTCCCCTGGGTTTATGGATAGTGCCCCCACTACAGACTCGGTTACCAGTTCTCGCTCGGCGCTCATATCTTTAAATTGGGCTGAAAAGAATTCCACCCAATCCAGAGCAGAGACATGGTTGACCGGTATTTGGGAATCAGGATCCCTAGCCCACCTAACAGTCTCCCAAAATTTCACTTGATCAGATGACTTGCACGCCATAAGAAGATCTGACCAATAAGAATCATCCCAATCCCTCTTAGCTGTCCAGAGGGCCTGTTTGTAAGACTGCCTAGCTTTCCTGATGTCATGAGAGATCCTAGATTTAACAGCTACTATTAATTTACTGTGGGCCTCCCTGCAGCTCTTGTTATACCATCTTTTGTGCGCCGTAACTGTCTTATTTTTTGATGGCTTGGTGAGAAGACTTTTAAGATCCATAAAACACTTCTCATGGAGATTGATAATTAAGGAATCGACCCCACCAGAGGGGGATAAAGCTGTCATCCTGCCCCTTGCGTCTAAAACCAACTCCTCTATTTCACGAATGAGCTCTGGGTCCACTATGACCCTGGACCATTTAACTCGTCTTCTGTTGTCACACAATACTGTGTCGGACATTAGACAAGCTGTTTCCAGTTGACAATCACCCAGTCCGGGTACCCTAAAACCCAAAGAGAGAGGGTTGTGGTCACTCTCTGGCCTGGGCTCTACCACCATATCTATTACGCGTGACCAAAGTTCTACATTGACCAATATGTAGTCAATGCGACTTACACTGGTCCCATTATCAAAAGTTGGTCTCCCGAGACTATCAGACGGAGTGCGGCCGTTCACTGCCCGAAGCCCCCACTCCAGGCAGAATCCCAGCCAGTGGAGGGCCGCCTCTGTGCCCCTTACGCCCTTGCTTATGGTCAGTGGGGGGATATTCCAGGCTGTATCTTCATCAATTCCCACATCATCAGCCAAACTAAGGATGGGTTCGTAAGAACAGTTCAGGTCACCTGCTACTAAGACAAAATGATCACCACTGTGCTTCTTCAGAAGACTATCTAGATCGTTCAAGACCGGTTGCTTCCTACCACCCTGGCAGCCTCGGGCGTAAATATTAATTAGGAGAATGTCCTTGCTGTTATCCCTTCCAAGGCTAATACAAATGAGGTCGGCATTCTCAACCAAGATTTCCTTAGCTTGGAAGCCCAGGGTGTTTCTGATCCACACCACAAGTCCTCCGGAGGCCCTACCCCTAGGGCCCTGTACGGCGGGTTTGTAATAGTTCAGGTAGCCTACTCTAAATAAAGGGACAGTTGCCCAGGTTTCCTGAAAAACGACGATATCGTATGTATCGATAAAGTCGACCCAATCGTCGCCATCCAGGCGACCCCTTAGCCCTGCAATATTCCAAGAAGCCACCCTAATTGTTCCTACTGAGCTACTATATGGGGTAGTCTGCGATGAGCCCAAGTCGCCTGCCCTGATCTCAGAGGATACGGTGACATTACCATGGACTGGACTAGGTCCTTCGAGGGAAGTTGAACAATCCATGCGGACTACTGGGACAGTTGTGGGGGCGGACACCTGAAGGGGATTGGATTCCATGGAGCACATTGAGGCGTCAATCCCCCCCAGTCAATCGACCTCATCCAAACAACCGAACATATTGGAAGTAGGAGCCCCTACCCACCAGTTGTTTTGACCTTGCCAACCATCCCTTCGTCCTTTCCGTCTGAAGTTTTGGACTGTTGACCAAGTCCCCTCTATCTCAACATTCTGCCGTGGAGGGTAGAAAAATGTAAGGGGTCTGACGACAATAGATGAATCGTCTTCACGAGAGACCCATGAGCAAAGATGCTGAGCTGTATGGGGGTCTGCAAAGGACACTACTATGCAGTCACCCGCAATAGACTTGCGTGTGGGGCCTACCCAAGGTACTCTACGTGCCATTAGTACCCTGCTTCTAAGGTGGTTAGGAAGCTGTCTATTTGCGTTGAGCCAGTAAATGACCTTGTTTTTTAGCGACCAATGGTTCTCTTGGATTTGAGGATCCAGGACAGGTACGCCAGCTAACACGATAGCATAGGGTCCAGCCTCAGGTGGCAAGTCAATGAAACCCCCACGGAAATTTGGACGACTAAATTGCTGTTTAAATGTACTCGTGGTTGCTGGCTGGTTAGGCTGGTGTGGAACAGCGTGTGTCTTCGGTTTAGATGGTGCTATGCTTTGGGGGGAGGACGGGTAGATGGGGCTGGGGTTCTTGAGATATTAGCAGTGGGGTTACCGACTTTTGTACGGGGTTTAGGTATGGGTTTGGGTATTGGATGGGGCATGGCCGGAGGTTCTAACACCGGAACCTGAGAGGGACAATCATTACCCTGGAAAGACCTGGCTTCCATTTGTTTAAGACCAAGGCTAGCCAAGGTAACTATGGTCTTGTCCATTTCTAGTAAGCTGTTTTCGATACAGGAAAGTCTCAGTTCCAGGGGAGTCAGAAGTTGTTTTAAAGTAGCCCAAACGGTTTTAAGAAATTCCTCGTCACCCCCCCTATCCTTCCCTGGCTAACTCAACCTACCCTCAGTCGGCCTCTCATCGATATTAACAAGAAAGGCCCCCATTGTTGGATCTAACACAAAGCTAGATAGACCTAAATCATTTTCCCCTCCCAGTGGACAAATATTAACTTTTGAGGCCTCTTTATCAGCCCCAGGTATAATCAGCGGTCGTCGACTATTAAAAAATTGGGACCATGCAATTTTGGCCTTTTTGCGTGCATAGACGGATCTGGCAAGACATTTCCTTTTGTGGGTGTCGACTATTTTAGTGTTGGCAGCTTGTTTGCACAATTCCGGATTACTCGAAAAGCCTATACCAGACCCGGGGGCATATGGTGCACACACCTCAATGAGCTTAAGCGGTGACGGTGATGAAATAGGAAGAGGCTCAGGTAAAGGTGTAATTGGGACATAATGAATGTCCGCCTGTGTTAACAATGATCGCGGGCCAGATGTGCGCTCCGGGGTTAAGGCTGAGGCTATTTTCCCTAGGGATGATTTTTTTGAGGACGCTAAGTTCAGGGAAAGCCTTCGTGCTGCTTTTAATTCCAAGAATACCCTGTGTTGCATTTTGCTGATTTCCACATCAATGGCCAAATTGGTCTTCGTGAGGAAAACGTCTAGGGTCCCATTGGGCTTATTCACCCCCTTAGCAGATTTACTGCGACTACCCCGTGTGCACATAGTGGATACAAGAGATTATCAAAATATCGGGGGTGGAATATAGTAGTAACGAGTCAAGGGGGGTGGCCCAGGCCAGGCCTCTCAGACCTCGAACGGCCTCAAACGGCCCGCTCTTAGCCCGGTCTTCGCCCCGTGCTGCGTCCCGCGCTGCGGGAGGTTAGACCTGGGATATAGGGACCGTAGAGGGCAGGGGGCGGAACAACAGGGAGAGCGGACCGGAAGGTGTTACACGGTCTCGCAGGGACTCCTGGGATATGGAGTCCCCGCAACGCTCGCAGCCCTGCTGTTAGCCACAACCCAGTGCCTGGTCTACGTCCTCCAAGGCAAGTGTGCAATCCCCCTTGTTCCTGGCGCTGCGGCACCCGCGAAGCGGGTGCGGCGAGGTTAGTCTTCAAAGACAAAGTCCTGGTGCAAAAGCGGGCAGGTCCTTCACAGTCCTCTGAACTCCTCACGATGTGTGATTCTTAAAACGGTCCCACAGGAAACTGGTGATTAGGAGTTTAAAAACCCTCCAGAGGGCGGGGGGCGGAACAACAGGGAGAGCGGACCGGAAGGTGTTACACGGTCTCGCAGGGACTCCTGGGATATGGAGTCCCCGCAACGCTCGCAGCCCTGCTGTTAGCCACAACCCAGTGCCTGGTCTACGTCCTCCAAGGCAAGTGTGCAATCCCCCTTGTTCCTGGCGCTGCGGCACCCGCGAAGCGGGTGCGGCGAGGTTAGCCTTCAAAGACAAAGTCCTGGTGCAAAAGCGGGCAGGTCCTTCACAGTCCTCTGAACTCCTCACGATGTGTGATTCTTAAAACGGTCCCACAGGAAACAGGTGATTAGGAGTTTAAAAACCCTCCAGAGGGCGGGGGGCGGAACAACAGGGAGAGTGGACCGGAAGGTGTTACACGGTCTCGCAGGGACTCCTGGGATATGGAGTCCCCGCAACGCTCGCAGCCCTGCTGTTAGCCACAACCCAGTGCCTGGTCTACGTCCTCCAAGGCAAGTGTGCAATCCCCCTTGTTCCTGGCGCTGCGGCACCTGCGAAGCGGGTGCGGCGAGGTTAGTCTTCAAAGACGAAAGTCCTGGTGCAAAAGCGGGCAGGTCCTTCACAGTCCTCTGAACTCCTCACGATGTGTGATTCTTAAAACGGTCCCCCGGGTTACTCTGTCACTGCAGTGACGGATATCCCGTCTGCTGAAATATAAAACCCATTTAATTTTATGGGATTTATATTTCGATCTAAATCAGGCCCTTACTTTGTTGCATTTGAGACCCACCAAAATAGTGTTGATCCATTCCTGTGTGTTTGATTTATAAATCACTGGCGTATTAGTGTTTAAGAGGTTCACCCGTAGATAAGACTTGTTGAGAGCCATGCCTAATGCTCAATTAATGCAATGATTTGGCCCATGATGAGGACCTAACACAAGCAACATGGAGAGAATGCCGTAGAATGCTCAGTTTTAATGAGCCTTTTTAAAGTGTTTTGAATACTTAAAAGGTTTTGAAAGGTATGAAGTTCACTTGGGTCTCGCCACATGAGCAAATAGCATTTTTTGTTTTTATTATCATGTGTTGCATGAAAGAGGTGGATTTTTAAACAAACGTAAGCAGCAGCATATACAACTGCTAAGCATTGAAAGTTAATCCCAAAAGATTACTAAACTATGGTTTATAATTGTAATTGCATCATGTTTAGACTAGAATTATGAGCTTCACATACCTCCCCATGTGCATCATCTGTCTCCTAATTTCCACAGTTTGAACTCCATAGTCGTCATTTGTTATCATGCCTGGAAGAATGTAACCATTTTATTGGGAGATATACTAGCTACTTTGAAGACATGCCGTTTAACAGCGCGTGCGATTCCAGTGAAAAAGCTGACTTAACTGTAGAACATTTCAAGCAATAAAGGGCTATTGCACTGTTTGTGCACCGTTTGTGTTGTTATCTGCATTTGCTTGTGTAGTTCCTGTCCTGGACATCGGTCTGGCTGCTACATGGACATCCTTGCATACGTTTATCAAACACTACTGCCTTTATTCTACCAAATTGTGTGGTTCAGGACCTCCCTCTCTCATGCTTGCTCAATTGCTAATGCAGGACTTGACCCTAATAACTTTGCATCTATTATGCATTTGTTACCCCACAATGTGCTACAGTCTTTCTACTGTTTTGCAGCTCCTAAACCGGTTAGGACTGTGCTGTAAGTGCAGCCACTGGCACAAGGTCTTTCTGGAACTGCCAGGTTTCATGAAGAGTAAGGGTGAATCAATTCCTGAGGAGACATTGAATTTTGCTACTAGATTAAGAATCAATAGCTCAGCTAGTTTCTCACCCACTGGCCATGATATTGCAAGCCCTTGCTCCCAATGAGGATGGAATCTTCTTTCAGGATCGTGCTAGAAAATCACCCTCACTGGCCCTACAAGGTTGTGTTGTAACATTCGAAAAAGGTGAAATTATCTGTTGTAAGACCTCACCCCCATTACAGACCATTTGAACAACCCACATCTGCTTCTGATCACGATAATAAGGTGGCCTGGAGTTCAGGTTCTTTAAGAACAATAACCTCATGCACCCTAGACACTGTTGCACCATCGAGTCATGCTTACCTCCTCATCTGGGTACAAGCTGCTTCTTAGACTGTATGAGCCAACCTCTTTAGTCATGATGTTACAGGCCTGTTGCACAGAGACTTTGTGCTTGATTCCCTTCCTGGATGTGGAGTATGGGGAGCTCTAATGTCTTGTTACTTACCGGTAATCTTCATTACCCCAAATAGGGTCCTCCTCGTCCCAGTCCTTACACAATGAGGCAGACCTGCCTCCACACAGCCAATAAAAACGCTTGAAAAACCAAAAGCTAAAGGTCATGTAAGCCCCTCCCACCCACCACCATGCCTGTTATCAATAAGCCCCAGACACAAACATAGACGGACGAAGGGAGGGAGGGAAGCGCACTGGGACGAGGAGGACCCTAATCTGGGTAATGAAGATTACTGGTAACAAGACATTACCTCCTCATGGGTCCTCCTCGACCCAGTCCTTACACCGGTTTCTGGATTCAGTCTGATGCCTGTAATATTCAAAATGTGAGGAATCTGCTGATGGAGTATCCAATAGTAAGATTGTTGTGGAAGGTAAGCAGCTTTCTCATCTTTACAGATGCGGCAATTGTATGAAGGTGGAGAAGAACCATTGCCTTTGGCACTATTCTGATGTCCTAATTTCTTTTCTCTGGGAAACCTTGGAACCATACTGATACCCTGAATTGAAACCCAGGACTTGGCACATTCATTTACATTTGTGCGTTCCAAAAGAAAATTTTAAGTAATATTTTAATAGGTGCTGCTGCATAACCGTACAATAAACAATAGAATAATACTACTATTATTATCAAAGTCCTAAATATGTTTCCATTTATAGTACGTACTCATGTACACTGTAGACACACAAGCACAGATTATTTCTCAAGTTCCTATGCATCAGCATTAGATGCCTCTGTTCCATATCATATGCCTAGTAACTCCTTCATTACACAAGGTATGGCCTTTCTTAAGTCACGAATAACCACATAATGGCAATTAAGGTTGTATACAATAAGACCAGAGGTATACTTTAAAATGTCACGGATGCTCTAAAATGCCAAGAATGAGAACTGTTATACTGGGCCCCCCATTAGGCCAGAGAAGGGCTTGTATGTGCTGAAGATTGCTAACCTTTGCACATTGTCATGTGAAAGCCTTCCACAATATGTTTGGAATGGCGATTGGCATGCCATAGGTGGACACTCTCTTGTCATTGGTATCCCCAATATGCAGAGAACAGTCACCATTGTACCAGGTTCAAATGCCCACTTTATGTAAAAATAAAATAAAAATAAATTGCTGCATTTATGTCAAGACAATTTTAATTCCTTGAATCAGCTCCTTAATGTCAATGATGTAACACCATTGGCGCCTACAAATATTGCCTGTATATTCCAGCCACGTAGATTGCTTTTCATGATGCAGATTTTAAATGTGCAGCTTCGCTTTACTGGTTTAACATGTGTGTCCCAGGGAAGCAAGGTCACACTGGAGGTGTGATTTATTGCAATAATGGTACTTTCCAGCGAGAACAGTCTTGAGACCAAGGTGGCAGAGTAAATTATATATTTTTTAATAGATTAGGCAAGTTTCTCACAATGAGCTGGACAGTAATGACTTTTTTGTTTACACCTGTACTGTGTCATACCTACATTTTGTTTAATTTCATTTTTCTGTAGAGCTCCTGTCTCCAAGCAGTATCGATAGGCTGGGAAGGTGGTGTTTATGTACAAACATGTGGTCACACGTTACATATAGACTGTCATAAGTCTTATATGGAATCATTACGGGTAAGTGCAGCAATTAATTTTACAATATCTTATTGCAAATATGCTTTTCGTAAACCCTAACCGTCTTAATAATTTGCAGTAACAGAAGTTATGATACCTCTAACCACAGATTTATCACCTTGTGAAACAGAGCCAGATTGGACCAAGAGATTCTTCTCAGCATTGCTCTCATTTGCCAGCAAATGGCATCAAATGACTTCATCCCACCCCAGAAATTAAGCCGAAGCTACATAAACGTGCCACCCCTGCACTCTGATGTCAGTTCCTTCCTTTACATGCCTTCCTGTGTGGATCCAGAGCACGCTTCCTCAACTTCTGATTCTTTGGATGAGTTTTTGTCAGATCTTGTTTTTACCAGTATGCAAGGGATTATATCCCACTTTAAGACTACAGGGTTTTCATATTGTTGGGACTGTCACAAGCATCTCCCTGGTGCATTTGGTCTTTGCACAGCTTCAAGTCTTGGCAGGACAGCAGCCGGGTGATCACCAAAACTACCTGGGACCACGAAGCACAGATGCTTACTGGTCTGTCCCTGTTTTAGACGTGGACATGGTCCCTTTCTCGAGGCTGTTCCTGCAAAAGGTCATCTTCATGCCCCTAGGCATCAGGTAAGTCAAAATCAAAGAAGAAGTTGAAGCAGGTGTTTCCCAAGTACTGCCCTGCCACTCTTGTCAAGAGAAGACATAATGTGGCTCCCCCGGTCCCCTTCCAAAGAGCTGATTCTTCATCTCATACAGCTGAAACCCGAATTTTATGTCAGGACCGGAGGCTTCAGATTATACTTTTTCTTTCTTAGCTCTTTATTTTATACAAAACTCACAGCAGTCCAGAAAAGCGCAACAAATCCTTATACACCCCAAACAAAGGGAGAAAAGCATTAAACGCTGAAAAAATATATAGCTCTCAAATGTCCAAGAAACTACAACTCCCATCAATCCATATAGATAGTGTCTAACATTAGTCCCTCGACAGTGTCCATGACATGTAGAAAGGACGTCCATCTTGTGCCCTCTTCCTAAGCTGCTTCGCAGGCAGTTAAGTGCTCTGTTTTCATTATCTCTTGTGGTGTAATAGTTTATGGCATAATTGTGATTTTTAGTGGGTTTTGCGCTCGGGGGGGGGGGGCTCTGTGCAGCGTTATCTTCTTGTTTTCTTTTGTATTTGCCTCCAGAGAGCCTGTTGTAACTGCGGGAACGTTACAGTGTTCCTCACACGATTTTACCAGTTTGTTGCTGTCTGTGTGGCCGCTAGTGGGTGTTGTGGCGTCTTGTTGCTCCTTGGTCTGTACCTGCCCCAGTAATTGAAGAACGCCCCGCGTGGGGTCTGTATAGCGATTTTACAGCACAGAGCGCCTGCGGGCGGATTTTACAGCACAAGTTAGCGGTTGCAACCGCATTGGGCCTGTCAGTGGTTGGCAGTGTCAGGAGTGTGTGTTTGTGGCAGCGCGCTGGGAGGCGGCTAGGACCCGGTCCTTGAGAGGGTCTGCACGCTGCAAGAGGGTGCTGCCTTGTATTCCGGTTTTCAACCGGGCCTAATTATTTGTTGGCCTTCGGCCTCCCCACAATTATACTGGTTTGAGCAGCCTTCCTCAGCCCATTGCAGCGCTTAGCATTTCATATAGTTTACCTGTGGCCTGGCCCTGCAGTTAACACGCTGACAGGCATGGAACAGTAGGGCTTTTATGAGGAGGAGGAGGAGTATCAGTTCCTGAATGACGACGGATTCTACAATGCTGTGGACAGCTCTATCTACCACTGTGTCACGGAGATAGTGGGCCCCATGGAGGACCGCCTGTCCACCCGCATTGTGGAAGAGTGCGCAAAGATGGCGCAGGCACATTTAGGTTCGCAGAGTACCAACCCAGCTCCCATGGGGTAGGAGCCTCCTGCCCCGAAAAAGCCCTGTAGGGAGGGGGTCTCTGCGGGGGCGCAGTGTGTGGACAGGGACACCTTTGAACGCTTGTGTGGTGCCTTTTTGGCCAAGGTGACCTCTTCCACCCCTACGCCACTGCTGGGCCCAGAACCCTCGGTTTCTTTGGGTACGGCTCCCTCTTCACCCAGAGGGTGTCACCGGCGGACACAGACGACGAGGAGTCAGTACGTTCTTGGAGACTGTCCAGCTCCGCCGCCGCATTGCCACAGGACAGTTCAGGTATGTTGGACCCGGATGAGATCATCCATCCGCAGCCCGCGGCCTGGACCCCTGGGGACAAGGTGGTGAAGTTTGTGGCGGGTCGCCTCCGCAAGCCCTTAGAGAAGGAGGTGAGGAGTTGTCTGCGAGGGGAGTGCCCTCGGCCCACATTGGAGGGAAAAGTGGCTATGACACCGGAGTTAGATTCCAAGATGGCCACGTTCCTTGCGAACTTTGTAAAGGATCCCTGCAAGGGCATAGACCGTTCCTGGCGCTCCTGTCAGGACAAGTTGCTAGACGCAATAGGGCCCATTACTAAAATTCTTGACATGGCAGAGGAGGCGAAGGTGACCGGTTCCATGATCTCTCCAGACGTCCTGTTGAATTGGGCGCAGAGGGTGGTCATCTTCCTGGGGAACGCCAACTGCGCCCTCTCGACCGAACGCCGACGATCACTTCTGATCAAACTGGACCCGAAGTTGGGAGATCTGGCCTCCTCCGAGGCGGAGGCAGTGGAGACCCCTTTTTCATAGAATTAGGTAAATTTGTGTTGACTTGGACAAGGCCCAGTCCAGTATTAAGAGGGATTTCCAGCAACGTTTCTCTCGAGGGGCCGGTCACGGTAGGGGCCTCGCGACCTGCCGTGGCGGTCAGAACTTTACCAAGGGTCAAGGCTCTGGGTGGGGGCAATACAACACCTCTGCCAACTACACCAACTTTTACCCCACCAGGGGTCAACGCTTTAGAGGCCGAGGTGGCTTCAAGAACAACTCCGGCAACAGCAATATCGGCAGTAAGTGTTATTCCGGCAGAGCAAGTGCGCATTGGCGGCCGGCTAGCGGCTTTTTCAGGGGCGTGGGCAGCGATTACTGCAGACGCGTGGATCTTACAGACGATTCACGGTTTTCACATAGAGTTTTACGATCGCCCCTGCCAAACAAGGCTCCCTCGCCCTATAGTTTCTCGGCGGCAGATGCACATTTGATCGACAGAGAGGTCTCGGAGCTGCTCCTCAAAGGGGCCATTTGTCGATCAGCTCAGCATCCCGCGGGTTTCCTCAGCAACATTTTCCTGATGGAAAAAACGGACGGAGGGAAACGGCCGGTTATCAACCTCAAAGATTTCAGCGGGCGGTTGGTCTACTGGCCTTTCAAGATGGAGGGAATCCATCTTCTTCGGGATGTTCTTCTCCCGAACGACTGGCTGGTGTGCCTAGATCTCAAGGACGTGTACTTGGTGGTTCCCATCCATTCTCCTCACCGTCGGTTCCTACAGTTCGTCGGCAAGGAACAGGTATTCGAGTTCACGGCCCTTCCGTTCAGACTTTCCTCTGCCCCTTGGTGTTTCACCAAGCGGCTACAGAGTCAGGGTATTCGGATGATTGTCTATCTGGACGACATCCTCTTGATGGCCCAGTGTCCAGTGAAGCTGGGCCTTCTACTTGCCCAGCTTCCAGTGAAGCTGGGCCTTCTACTTCAACAGACAGTCTCCCTGCTTCAGGGATTGGATTTTCTCATCAACAAAGACAAATCGGACTCTCTCCCTCCCAGAGAGTGTTTTTTCTTGGGTTCGTCGTGGACTCCCTCCAAGCCTCCTTGAGTCTTCCGTCTCGAAAGATGGCCAAAATCCGGCATGTGTTGCGTCAGACAGTCGCCAAATCACACCTCCCTCCGTCAGATTGCCAGGGTGGTGGGGCTCCTCTCCTCGTCTATCCAGGCAATCTTTCCGGGACCCCTCCATTATCGGGCCCCTCAGCGTCTCAAGGCGCATCACCTCAGGAAGGGTATAACTTACCAGTTGGGCCCATCAGTTGGTTCCCCTTTGCGCGGAAGTGAAGGACGAGATGTCTTGGTGGCTCACCCATATGGAGGCCTGGAACGGACGGGCGATCTTTGTGTCCGTTCCAGATCTGGTGATAGAATCTGATGCCAGCAGGTCGGGTTGGGGTGCCCGCTGCAGGGATTTCTCCTCAGGTGGCGCTTGGTCGTCAGAGGAGCAAGCACTGCACATAAACTGCTTGGAGCTGCTGGCGGGGTCTTTCGCAGTACGCTGCTGGACCAGAGATTCAGTACGCTTGTTCGTATTGACAATTCCTCAACGGTTCGATACGTCAACCATCTGGGCGATCCACGATCCCGAGCTCTGGCGAACTTGGAGAAAGAGTTATGGGATTACTGTCTGGCTCACCATGTCTCTGTGACAGCGGAGTACTTACAAAGTCGAGCCAACCAAGTAGCGGATTGGCACTCCAGACATCTGCGGGATTCCAGCCAGTGGAAACTGGAGGTAGAGGTGTTCCAGCGTGTTGAACAGTCTATGGGGTCCTTTTTCAGTCGACCTGTTTGCGTCCCGCTTGGATCATCAGCTCCCCCGGTTCTTCAGCTGGAGGCCGGACCCTCTCGCGGAGGCCACGGATGCTTTCCTCCAGGATTGGAGTCAGGAGGAGGCATATGCATTCCCTCATTTTTCAATGGTGGTACGGACGGCAGCCCAACTGCGCCGTCAGAAGGCAGGGCTGGTGCTGATCACACCCGTTTGGAGGTCTCAAGTTTGGTTTCCAGTTCTTCTGGAACTGTCTTGGGATTTTCCAATCCTACTCCCCTGATTTCTTCCTGTTCTTCTCAATCTGCACGGGGAGCCGCATCTCCTCATAACACAGTCTCTCCACCTCATGGCATGGCGGCTTTCCGGCTACGTTGGTCACTCCCGGGCTTTTCGAGATCAGCTGAGGACCTTATGTCCAAGGCCTGGGCAGTCAGTACCGTGAAGTGCTACCGTTCCGCCTGGACTAGGTGGGTGCGTTGGTGTCTTCGATGGGACTTGTATCCCCTGGTCGTGGGTGTCGTTCCTGTCTTGAATTTTCTGGCCGAATTGGCATCAGACGGCCTGGCCTATCGCACCATTAACGCTGTGCGTTCAGCGATTTCGGCTGCTCATTACCCGGTTGAAGGGGCTCCGGTCGGTCAGCATCCCTTTGTTTGTAGACTCCTAAGAGGCATTTGGTACCATGTTACTCTGGCCTTTGGGACGTTAATGTCGTTTTTAATTTGTTTCTGTCATGGCAGCCTAATAAATATCTCTCCTTGAAAGAGTTGTCTGCTATGCTAGCCATGCTTTTGTGTTTGATGTCTTGCCACAGGGTCTCTGATGTGCGGGCCTTGGACTTCTCAGAAAGGGTTTTTCCCCGGATTGGGTTACGTTTACGGTGGGTCGTTGCGCAAAGTCTGCATCGAGGACAATCTCATACCCAGCGTTTGTAGATACTCCTAAGCTGTGTGTTGTTCAATGCCTAAAGTCGTACGAAGATATGACTTTGGAAATTCGTCCTCCAGGCGAACGTCAATTACTCATTGCCATACGAAAGCCACACAAGGGAGTTTCTTCACCTACCATCGCCAGATGGGTGAGATGGGTCATGCAAGAGGCAGGTATTGACACTAGTCTGTTTGGGGCACACTCAGCTAGGGGAGCTATGGCGTCCAAGGCGTTTGCTCTAGGAGCGCAATTGGAAGATTTGATGCGTGCAGCAGATTGGTCTTCAGATTCCACCTTTAAGAGGTTTTATTTCAAACCGGTGGTGGACATTGCACATTTGGTGGTAAGTAAGCTTTGAACTAGCATAATCCGAAGCCTCCGGTCCTGACATAAAATCAAAATTTGCCTAGCTTAGTAACGGTACGTTTCAATTCTATTAAGGACGCGGAGGCGAGGATTATCCCTCCGGAGGTTTCCTTCGGAAGATATTCCACCTGTACTGCAGTAAGTAGTTCAGTCTTTGTGATATCTCTGCTTGTGCTTGTCTCAAAATATGGTGATGTGCAGCATTTACGTGCTCTCAGCGTGTGTTTTTTCCAACGCTTTCGCTGTTGTCTTTCTCCCGTTAGGGAATGACGGTGCGCAACAGGATCAATAAGATGGGAGTGTGACTCGCGCGAAGAAAGAGGAAGAAGGCACAAGATTGACGTCCTATCTATATGTCATGGACACTGTAGAGGGACTAATGTTGGACACTATCTATATGGAATAATGGGAGTTGTAGTTTCTTGGACATTTGAGAACTGTATTTTTTCAGCGTATAATGCTTTCTTCCCTTTGTTTGGGGTGTATAAGCATTTGTTGAGCTTTTCTGGGCTGCTGTGAGTTTTGTATAAAATAAAGAGCGAAGAAAGGAAAAGCATAATCCTCGCCTCCGCTTCCTTAATAGAATTGAATCTTACCGTTACTAAGCTAGGCAAATTTCAATTCTTGGGCCCATTGGCAATGCCACAAGAAGTAAAAGCATTGATGCAAGCTATGCTGCTCATTGTATATGCCCTTCTGGCTCCATCTGATGGGCCTTCGGGCCTCAAGGATCAAAGAAGGCTTCCAAACAAGCTACTGTTGGATGATCCTTTCTTGACGTCATTTGTGCCTCTTGACTCTGCTGTTGCCCAGATTCTAGGGCTGGGCCCAACCCAACTTCAACTCCAGCACCAAGATTCTTCCCTTGCACGTTGATGTGGGAGAAAGAGCCCATTGTGTCATCAGGCTCGAAGCGAACCCCACACAACCTCAACCGAAGTTACGCCTGCTACAAACTGGGTCAACCGGTCCAACCTCTTTCTTGCTCAGAGAGAGAACTCTTCCTTTACCTAGAATGCTTCACTTTCCTTTTACTTCAGGCTCACAACACAGCATTGGGATGAAGATGACAGGGATAATGCACCTCTTTATTATGATATGGTCAATCTTTTCATGACCCTTCATGGCGCCAGTGAGCTAGTCACTTTCTCACATACTTGGTTAAACTCGCCCCTGGCCCATCCTCGCAGGAAACCGCTTATTTTGCTGTGGCTACCAGAAAGGCTGCATACGTTCCACACCTACATCTCACGTTCTTTAAAGTAAAGACTAATATCCTGAGAGAACTTCTGCTACCCGGGTGGACTTCCTTAGAACCACTTCTCCCTTTTAATGAAGCCCTGATGGGCATTTGGGCCAAACCATGCCAAACCATGCTCCTGCTCACGCGTCAACAGACAAGCTGTAGGAAGACACAGGACATGCCCCTGGTGATCCTCCTTTCCCCGTTCAACAACCTACACCTGAAAGCATTGTATTACAGACATCCATGAAGAGGCTCAACCCTAGCTCATTACCTACTACACCTCCCTAAAGGGAATCAAAATGAATAGAGGCATTCAGGGGAAAAAAGTGTTCCTCAGCCGGCGTCGCTCTACAATCAGTAAATGCTAGTTGCCTCCTGGGCCAATACTCGCATGCGTTACGGGATATTTTTTGCCAGTCCCTTATGAATGCCGCACCAACCTGTATATTCATATATTTGGTTCTGTCCGAATTTCTTCAAACACTGAGTTAATTAAAATGAGCGGCTAATCAATCACATTAGAGCTTCAAATTATGTATTTCTAGGATACACAAGTTAAAAAAATATTTTTTGAGTACATGTGTTATAAGATTACATAAAACATTTAATTGAGCAGGAATAATTCATATGGTGCTCAATGTATTTCAGATGTACAAAAGGGCTTGGGCACTGCATAAACGTGAAACCAGAGATAAAGATAAAAACAGATTGTCAACTCCTAAAATGGGGCGTGGCTTGGCCACCAACGAAAATGGACGTGTGAGCGCTACGCTCCGTACCCGCCTTCCCCCTTTATCCTGATCACCCTTATCCTGGTGTCCCTGGTGGACTGGGACCGTTCACCCACCCAGCCGTGAACGTCGAGGATCAGCCCGGAGTGGTGGGGCCAACTCGGCGGCGGTGGTACAGCACGCCGCAGACGGATTCCCGCAGGCGGCACCGGCAATCTTTATGCGGCCTGTGCGCCCGGCCTCATCCCCAGCCTCGAATGGTTGGCTGGCCGCCTTGAGGTGGGGGCCGGCCGGTCTCCGGTTGCGGTGGGGGTCGGAGCTCTGGCGTCGCCCCCAGATGGCGGCGATTGGCGACAGGACGATCCGGGATCCTGTGGAGGACCTCCGTGGTGCCCGGTGGGGTGCGCGATCAGTGAAGGGGGCCTCGCACCTCCCGTTGCTGCTGGGACCCGGCGGACACGGTCACGGTGGGGCTGCGCACTTGTCGTTGCAACTTGTGCCCCTCGGCGAGCCACCATCCGGGACCTGGAGGTTTGGGTGCATCCCCTAACCTACCTGGCTCTGCCGTGACTTTGTGGAGATGGTTGGCTGGACCGAGGCGCTGGTGGGCCCTGACGGCCACGGAGGACCTGGAGGGGACGGCGTTGCAGGCTCTGGCGGTGGCGTGGACCGTCTGCCGTGGCCTGCGGAGTCGCGCTCCTCTCCTGCTTTGGGGCTGCAGTGTGGACCTGCCGGCTGGTGTTGGCGGGGGACGTTGGAGCTCCGGTGAGGCGCCTGGGGGCCTGGCGGGGCCTGGTTGTGGAGGCGGCCGATTGACGAAAAGTGAGGGTATTGGCGCCTTCTAACTGGGGCGGGCGACGTCCGCCATTGGGACAGTAGCGCTGCGGCGGAAGCGCCCGCCGCCACAAACCCGGTTTGCCTCTGATTCTGCACAGGGGGCGGCTCGGCCCTGGAACTTTCTTGTGGCGTCTGCCCTGGGCTGCGCAGCGCAGCTGGTCGGATCTGGGAGCGGAGGCCTTAGTCTGTAGGTCCGCGGCAGCACTGGCACGTGCACGACCTTGGGAAGCGGACCTTGGTTCGTGTGACTGAGTTCCTGACCGCCGGCTCAGTGGGGGCCCCTGGTGGATCTACCTCTGGGGACGCCTACAGGCCGGGCGCTGGAAGACGGCTGCTATCATGGGGAAGTCGCGCCAGAAACCACCTCCCGACCCTGCGGAGGACTCATCGGGCAGTCGGGACCTTGCCCCACCCGGTGACTCTGCGGTGGGCCTTCAACAAAGCCAACTGGATCAGATCCTGAAAGCCATCACCGACACAACAGAGGCCTTACATCACGACATCGCTCAGGTGTCCACGAGTTTGGCGCATCCTACGGGTGGACCACGGCAAACTAGCGTACCGGGTCAAGCAAACTGAGGCTCGGTTGGATACGCTGGAACCCACTCACAAGGCGTCGGAGGCCTCCCTGGGAGATCTGCAGCAGCGGGTACAGTTGCTTGAAAAGAGGGCAGAGGATGCAGAAGGACGCAATCCCCGTAACAACATACGCGTGGTGAGCCTGCCTGAAAAAATTGTTATGCTCAGACGTGAGTCCCTTGCTCACTTTGCCACTGGAGTCAAGCAAGCCCAGCTGAAGACGGCTGTAATGCCAGAAACCGGTCCTGGGAAGCTTGATTCCGGTCCAGGGAAGACATGGCTTGGCAGTTCGGGCTGGACTGGTCCCATGAGGCACAGGGTCAGACTGATTTGCATATGGCCATGTCTGAACTGGGGTGGCGGAGTGAGCTAAAGAACGGTGATGGATTAAACCCAGATCAGTTGACTGGGGGTGAGTGTTTGTATTGTCAACGCTCCGTCCATCACCACCTTTGGTTTTTCTTTGTTCGCCCTAAGTTGGCAGGGTATGCTCAGACGTGAGTCCCTTGCTTACTTTGCCACTGGAGTCAAGCAAGCCCAGCTGAAGACGGCTGTAATGCCAGAAACCGGTCCTGGGAAGCTTGATTCTGGTCCAGGGAAGACATGGCTTGGCAGTTCGGGCTGGACTGTTCCCATGAGGCACAGGGTCAGACTGATTTGCATATGGCCATGTCTGAACTGGGGTGGCGGAGTGAGCTAAAGAACGGTGATGGATTAAACCCAGATCAGTTGACTGGTGGTGAGTGTTTGTATTGTCAATGCTCCGTCCATCACCAACTTTGGTTTTTCTTTGAAAAAATTGAAGGCACTGACATTCTAGGCTACCTTGAAACCTGACTCCTAGACGTGGTTGTCCCGGAGGGCCTGACGCCATTTTACACACTGGAGCGAGCTCACCGCGTGCCGGCCCGCCCTCCTGCTGCTGGTCGACCCCCTCGGCCGGTTGTGGCGCGCCTCTTGCACTTCAGGGACGGAGACATTATCTTACAGAGAGCGCAGGCACTGGGGCCCTACCAAGTGGACAATGCCCGAGTTTCCATCTACCCGGACTATTCCCTTGAGGTCCAGAGGCTGCACTCCACCTTCCTGGCGGTCAAGAAGGCTCTCCGTGAGGAAGGTATCCGTTACTCCCTTTTTTTCCCGGCCCGACTGCGGATCATGATGGAGGGCAACTCCTCATTCTACAACTCTCCTGAAGAGGTGTGGGACTGGTTGGAATTGTACAGGGCCGGTGCGGACGCTCGTCTGACATCTGGGGAGGTGCGGGACGCTGCGCCGAAGCCTCGACGAAACTGGAGAACCAGGAGACGGCCGACGGCTACTTGGACCCCCTCCATGTCGCAAACTGAACTGGAACGCAAGGAGGCCCTTACTATTTCCAGAGCGGCGGGGTCGATGTCGGCGGTGGAGTCGGGCTCCCACAGAGGCTCTGAGGATGGGACATCGGAGGGTTCGAGAGGTGGTGGCCCTGCGCCACCTCATGTCACACCGGGGACTGCAGATGGCCTGCTTGACGAATGACCCCTGTATCTCCCTCGATGTGGTATTGTAAATGTTGATAGGATTCATGCTATGGGACGGGGGCAGGAATGTTTACCCCGGGCTGGCTGAGGGTTGTTGGGCTGATGCCGCGTATACTTAGTGGCTCCAGCCACTGACAAAGTGGGGGTATGAGACACCCGGGGAGTAATGGGGGATGCCGGGCTAACGACATACTCGAGTTCACTGTCCGTGTGGTGCCGACCCCCCCTGATCTCACACTTATTATGAGACTCTGGTAGTTGCCAGAGGCTGTTTTCATTGGGGATTCTGTATTTGGATGGGTTCCTGCGGTTTAGTGCCTATTCTGGGGGTGGGTGGGAAGAGGGTTTGTTGGGTTGTTTCGGGACTCAGGTTTTGGGGTATTGTCAGTGCGCCTGGGGCTTTACCACTAACTCGAACTGTATCTGCTATTTTGAATGGGGACCCTACCTGAATTGAAATGTGTAACTTGGAATATACGGGGACTGAACTCCATGCTGAAACGTCATAAAGTGCATGCCTATCTTGTTCGCAGAGGGATCCAAGTAGCTTTCATGCAAGAAACGCATATTGACCAGACGGAGGGGCGGGCTTTGCAGCGTAGGTGGCGAGGCCAACTGTTTTACACTACGTACTCGGCCTTTGCACGGGGGGTTTTAATCTGGGTGAGAGCAGGGGTTCCATTTCAGCCCTTGGTGACGGTGGTGGATCCTGAGGGGAGATTTGTGGCTGTGCAGGGCCGACTAGATGGGAGGGATTTGACGCTTTGCAGTGTTTATGCCCCGAATGTAGAGCCAGTCTGCCTTCTACACGCGATTATCGGGGAATCTGGCGGCAGTCTTAGCAAGCACGGTCTTGCTTGGAGGGGATTTTAATTCAGTGTTAGATGTGGAATTAGACAGATCACACCCACCACTGGCGCAATCTGCGATTCATAGGCTGGCGAAGAGTAGGCGAGAGTGGCAAGGTAGATGGGGCCTGGTTGATGCATGGCGCACACAACACCCTGCTGAGAGGGATTTTTCCTTTTACTCCCCCCCGCACGCTCTGTATGTCCGACTTGACAGCATTCTCTGCTCACCAGACGTTCAGTGTTTGATCCGCCACAGCGAGTATTTGGCTAAAATGATATCTGACCATAACCCTTGCTTCGTGGTGGTCCAGTGGACTCGACAGCGTCAAGCTATCCCCACGTGGCGGCTGAACCCGCTGGCGCTGGAAGACATGGATTTTAAGGCTGCTGTGCGAACCGGGGTGGAGAGCTATTTTGCCGCAAACGAGGGCACGGCGTTGAGTATGGCCCTGGAGTGGGACGCCTTTAAGGCGGTAATTAGGAGAGTTTGCAGCTCTGCTACTGCAGGGGCCCGCAAGACCCTCCTGCAGGATCTCGCACTGAGCGACGATCGCTTGCGCGCGGCGGAGCGAACTAGCCATGAGGATCCTGAGGCTCACGGGGCCGTTTCGGCTGCGCGCGAGTAAGTTGCGTCGCAGATGGAGAAGCTCCGCTGCTTTGATCATAAGGAATTTCTTGTTAGGGCCCATGCTGAGCGCGACAAGGTGGGCTCCCTACTGGCTTGGCTGGCCAACCCTGGGACTCGTGGTACTCCGATCGTGACTTTAACTACAGCGGAGGGGCGCCTGGTCTACACTCAATCAGAGATCAACGCCCAGTTCTTCGAGTACTATGAGCACCTCTACAGGAGCACGATGCCAAGTGCACCTGGGGAGCTTGACGACTTGTTGATTGCGGCGCGGCTCCCCCAGCTCGATCCGGACCATGTGGACCGCTTGGGCGGGGAGATCTCTGAAGGGGAGATGCGCGCAGCTATTAAACACATGGCTCGCCGCAAGACCCCTGGTGTGGATGGTCTACGATTGAGTTTTATGCGGCTTATGCGGATGTGTTGCTCCCACGATTACATGCTGTTTTCCGGGAGGCCTGGGATACCGGGGCTTTACCTGCGACTGCACGTGAGGCTTTAGTGATACCCTTATTGAAACGTGGTGGCGCCAGCTCTCCATGCTCACGACTGACTACAAGATCCTGAGTAAGGTCCTCGCAACGCGGCTTCTTGCTCATATGCGGGCTTTGGTACATCCCGATCAGGCGGGCTTCATTCCCCAATGCACCACTGCCACCTGTGTGCGTCGACTGCTTCGGGTCATGAAGGGGCGATGTTGGAGACCTCCCGGAGGCCGCTGTACTTTCGATTGACATCGAGAAGGCCTTTGACAGCGTGGAGTGGCCGTACCTGCTCCGTGTTGTTGGAAGCATTTGGACTGGGTGAGCGGTTTGTGAAGTGGACTGCCTTGCTTTATACTGCAGCCACGGCTCGAGTCAAGACGGGTGCCACGATCTCGGCCGCGTACCGGGTTGGTCGTGGGACGCGACAGGGATGCTCCTTATCCCCTCTATTGTTCGCGCTGGCCATTGAACCACTTGCGGCTCATGCCCGGATGGGCTGGGCTTATGAAGGCCTATCGGTGAGGGGTGACTCCCATTACATTTCCCCCTATGCGGACGATTTGTTGATGTTCTTGGCAAATACCGGCAGTTCACTTCGTGGTGCCAGATGCTTGCTCCTTGACTTTGGCTGCCTCTCGGGACTGCGAGTCAACTGAGGAAAGTCTTGCCTTTTCCCGGTGACTCCGAAGGAGGACGAACCCCAGCTGGAGGGGGACCTTCGCTGGGAACACCGTTGCCTCCCCTACCTGGGCACGCATATCTATCACTCTTCACTAGCTCTTTTAGAGGGTAACATCAATAGAGCGATCAGAAACTTGCAGGGCTCCATGGGATTCTGGCGGACACTGCCCCTGTCGGTCGCGGGGCGGGTGGCGTTGCTGAAAATGGTGGCGCTCCCCCGCTTATTGTATTTGTTCCGCAACCTGCCAGTCTGGGTTCCAGCGACGGATTTTCGCAGACTCCGATCTTTAACCTCAGGGTTTGTCTGGGGATCGGGCAGGCGTCGTGTTGCTCTGACCACTTTGATGCGCCCTAGGGCGGATGGGGGGCTTGCGGTCCCGGATTTCGAATGGTATTACCTAGCGGCGCAACTACAGTGGTTTACCCAGGCGGTGGCTCGGGAATTCCGGGGACCAGAGGGGCTGCAAGGCAGGCTGTTTCCCAGGCATATCATCTCTTTTATAATCCTGGGCCAGAAGTTGGACCTAACTCAGCTCACACTTGAGGAGCGTACTCTCCGTAGTTGTTGGCTTCGTTGCCACAGGCGCTCGGGTACCGCTCGCCCGTATGCCCCTGAAATTCCTTTGGGGATGTGCACGGCCCTCCCGCATGGGGTGATTGGTCGGCGCTGGCAACCTGGGAGGAACTGGGACTGCATATGATTGGAGACCTTTACAACGATGGTGCGCTACTCACGTTAGAGTTGCAAGACACTTATGACCTCCCGAGAGGAGATTATTTGCTACATGCCGCCCTGGTGGCCAGTATTCAGAAACACTGGAGGGGGGGGCTCACTGAGCCACCGACATCTGCGGGTTGCCAGTATGTGGTCATGGCGGCTGGTACGTTCAAGGCCATCACTTGCCTCTATTGGAGGCTCTCGACCGAAACCCTGTTACCCATGGATGGACTACGAACCAAATGGGAACGTGACATTGGGTGACCGATCCCCGAACAAAATGGCCGCAGTTGGTGCGCCGCGCCTGGAAGGGCACTAGAAATGCCAGGTTCCAGTTGGTCCAGTTCTTTACGCTGCACCGCGCGTACTTGACGCCTGTTAAGATTTCACAATATTTTGCGGGCGCATCATCGCTCTGTCCGCGATGTGGGACGGCCGGGGCTGATTTCGCTCATATGTTTTGGTCCTGTGATGGGTTAACTGGTTACTGGGGAGCGGTGCTGGCTTGCCTGAATGCTGTCACGGACCATCAGATAGCGGTAGATATGGGCACCTGCTTGTTACTGTGGTTCCCTCACACCCCCCGAGCAAGGGTCACTAGCAAGTTCTATGATTTGGGCCTGATTTTAGCTAAAAGGGAGATCACCATGTGTTAGGAATCAGTGTAGTCCTCTTTTTGTGACCATGTCCGTGTGCTCATGTGACCTGCTGGGGGGAGTTATAAGCTGCCTTCTCCCTTCCCACTTTGCTTGATATCTATTTCGTGTGGTTTCTGGTCTTGGGCTTGGGACAGTTATGGATTCGGTGTACTGTAGCTGATGTTCACGGGCTCGTGAGCATATTTAAGCACCTTTCCTGGCTCTTTGGATATTCTTGTCCTTTCCTATCCTGTCCCCGTTTTTTCCCTGCTGTTTGGTTCCTGTAATCAATCAATCAATCAATCATAGCATTTGTATAGCGCGCTACTCACCCGGAAGGGTCTCAAGGCGCTTGGGGGAGGGGGTCCGCTACTGCTCGAACAGCCAGGTCTTGAGTTGTTTCCTGAAGGCGAGATGGTCCTGTGTCAGCCGGAGGTGGATGGGGAGGGAGTTCCATGTCTTGGCTGCCAGGTAGGAGAAGGATCTTCCTCCGGCGGTGGCTCTTCGGATGCGTGGTATGGCGGCGAGGGCGAGGATTGTAGAGCGTAGCTGGCGGGTGGGTGTGTAGAAGGTCAGGCGGTCGTTGAGGTACTTGGGGCCCAGGTCGTGGAGAGACTTGTGTGCGTGGGTAAGGAGTCTGAACGTGCTGACGGGGAGCCAGTGCAGGTCCCTCAGGTGGCCGGAGATGTGGCTGCGTCGGGGGATGTCCAAGATGAGTCGGGCGGAGGCGTTTTGTATGCGCTGGAGTCTTTTCTGTAGTTTGGCTGTGGTTCCCGCGTAGAGCGTGTTCCCGTAGTCCAGTCGGCTGGTGACGAGTGCCTGGGTTACCGTCTTCCTGGTTGCAGTCGTGATCCAGCGGAAGATCTTTTGGAGCATGCGCAGGGTGTTGAAGCACGACGAGGAGACAGCGTTGACTTGTCTGGTCATCGAGAGGGAGGAGTCCAGGATGAAGCCCAGGTTGCGTGCGTGGTCTGTTGGCTTGGGAGCGGTGCCCAGGGCGGGAGGCCACCAGGAGTCGTCCCAGGCGGAGGGCGATGGTCCCAGGATGAGGACTTCCGTCTTGTCTGAGTTCAGTCTCAGGCGGCTGTTCTTCATCCACTCGGCGACGTCTTTCATCCCTTCGTGTAGGCTGGTTCTGGCGGTGGTGGGGTCATTGGTGAGGGAGAGGATCAGCTGGGTGTCGTCGGCGTAGGAGATGATGTTGAGGTTGTGCTGGCGTGCGATGGCTGCGAGAGGTCTCATGTAGATGTTGAAGAGGGTTAGGCTGAGCGATGATCCTTGCGGTACGCCGCAGATGACTTTGGTGGCCTCGGATCGGAACGGGGGGAGGCGGACTCTTTGTGTTCTTCCGGCGAGGAACGAGATGATCCACTCCAGTGCCTTTTCTTGGATACCGATGTTGCTGAGGCGTTGAACTAGGGTGCGGTGGCAGTGTCGAACGCTGCGGAGAGGTCCAGGAGGATGAGGGCCGCTGTTTCCCCGTTGTCGAGCAGGGCTCGGATGTCGTCGGTGGCTGCGATGAGGGCGGTCTCGGTGCTGTGGTTGGCTCAGAAACCGGACTGCGAGGGGTCGAGGGATCCGTTCTTCTCGAGGAAGGCTGCAAGCTGTCTGTTGACGGTCTTCTCGATGACTTTGGCAGGAAATGGGAGGAGCGAGATGGGGCGGAAGTTCTTGAGGTCGGTGGGGTCCGCTGTTGGTTTCTTCAGTAGGGCGTTGAGTTCGGCATGCTTCCAGCTCTCCGAGAAGGTGGCGGTGTTGAAGGAGGAGTTGATGACGTCCCGGAGTTGGGGTGCGATGATGGAGTCGGCCTTGTTAAAGACGTGGTGGGGGCAGGGGTCGGTCGGAGATCCGGAGTGGATGGTGTTCATCGTGCGGGCTGTGACTTCGGTGGTCACCGTGGTCCAGGTGCGGAGGGTGGCGGTGGGGGGCGTTGGTTCGACGGTCGGGTGCATGGAGGGTGCGCCGAAGCTGTTGTGGATGTTGGCGATCTTGCGGTGGAAGTACGAGGCGAGAGAGTCGCAGAGATCTTGTGAAGGAGTGATGTCATTGTTGCCGGTGCTGGGGTTGGAGAACTCCTTGACGATGCTGAAGAGTTCCTTGCTGTCGTGGGCGTTGTTGTCCAGTCGTTCCTTCATTGATTTCTTCTTGGTGGTGCGGATGAGCTGGTGGTGCTTGCGGGTGGCGTCTTTGAGGGCGGTCACGTTGTCTGTGGTCTGGTCGAGGAGCCAGGCTTTCTCGAGGGTGCGGCAGTTCTTCTTGGAGTCCTTGAGTTCGTCGGTGAACCAGGAGGCTTTCTTGCTTCTGGGTCTGCTGGGCGGGTTCTTTAGTTGCGCGAGATCGTCGGTGCAGGCGGTCAGCCACTGCGTGAGGTTGCGTGCTGCTTCGTTGGGGTTTGTTGTGCTGGCGGGTGGGTTCCCGCTGAGGGAGGTGGTGAGCTGCTCGGCCGTGATCTTGCTCCAGTTCCTGCGAGGAACCTGTTGCGGGTGGTGGTGGGTCGTGGTTCTTCTGAAGCTGAAGTGGACGCAGCTGTGGTCGGTCCAGTGAAGTCCGGTGGAGTGGCTGAAGGTGATGTCCTTGCTGGATGAGAAGACGGGATCAAGCGTGTGGCCGGCAAAGTGGGTGGGGGTGTTGACCAGTTGCTTGAGTCCGATGTTGGCGAGGTTGTCCAGCAGGGCGGTGGTGTTGCGGTCCTTGTTGTTCTCCAGGTGGAAGTTGAGGTCCCCTAGGAGGATGTAGTCAGCGGAGCGGAGGGCGTGCGGGCTGATGAAGTCCGTGATGTCTTCGCTGAATTGTGTACGTGGTCCCGGGGGTCTGTAGACGAGGGTGCCTCTGAGGGTCGTCTTGGGGTCGGTGTGTATCTGGAAGTGGAGAAACTCGGCGGCGGCGAAGGTGTCGTTGGAGTCGGTCGTGATGCGGATGGTGTTCTTGTGTACGATGGCGATGCCTCCTCCAGTCTGGTTGACGCGGTCTCTCCGGATGATCTTGTATCCGTCTGGGATGGCGATGGCGATGTCGGGTGCTGAGGAGGCGTTCATACAGGTTTCTGTGAGGAAGGCGACATCTGGTGAGGTTGTGTCGAGCAGGTTCCAGAGTTCGATGGCGTGTCTGTGGATGGAGCGGGTGTTGAGCAGGATGCACTTGAGGTGGCTGTTGTGGATGCTCGGCTTGGTAGCTGTGGTGGAGGTCCGGAGGCAGGTGAACTTGCAGGCTTGACAGGTGAAGGGTCCGTGGGTTCGTCTCGGGGTGGCTCGGTGGCAGGCTCTTGTTCGGTCGGGTTTGAGTGCGATGAGGGTGGCGGCATCGTAGGTCCGTCGTGTGGGCTGGCATCGTCGGGGGCCAGGGGTCCTGGCACTGGGCGCGGTCCAGGCGCGGACGGGCTTACCTTTGGCGCACCTTCGGTGCTCCCGCTGCACGCGTCCGCTGCGCGGTCGCTCAGGGGGTGTTATAAGTAAGGAGCCGGAGGGAGGAGCAGCTGGGTGGCGGGAGCGGGGCGGCGAATGGAATCACGGGGGGGCGGGCCGCAGGGAGGCAGCGGCGGGAAATCCCAGAAACAGCGGGCAGCGGGAAAGTCCCAGGAGCAGCGGGCAGCGAGCGAAGGAATCTGCAGGCAGGAGGCGACAAGGCAGGCAGGAGCGGCAGCAGTGAGTGGGGCGACCAAGCCCTGTGGAGGGCTGAGCAGTCACCGTAGTTGTTTGGTCCTTACACTTGTTGTTGTCCCTTCCTTGTCTGCTGAGACTTTTAGCCCGGATAGGTTAAGGGGGTCGCTGGGGCTCCAGCGCTCTTTTGAGAAATCGATAACAGGAGTAGTCCGGCCGGATTACCGTAGTGAATCATCAAAGAACAGTGGGATTTACGATAGACGCACTTCCGCGTCTTTACTACCCCATCGTCATCGTTGTGTTGGGTGGAGTGGAGTTCGGGCGCTTCCGGATAAAGTAGAAGCAGCGTTGGAAGACGGCAGTGTACAGCGTCTTTGCCTGTTCTTTTCCCCGTTCTTTGTATGGGTATTTTATGAATCTTTAGGAGGTTTTTTTTAGTCGTTAAAACGACTTTTTTCCTCCTTTACTGACTGGCTCTGCAAGTTACAGAGAGTCTCCCTAGTTTAACCCACCCCTCTATTTGTATGATCTGCAATCGATACCCCTTCAGCTTTGGATACCTCCACAAGACTCCTGACACAGCTACTGCGGGTAAGGAGGTTTCTTGGTGTTACTGGGCATGGTCACAGTGAGAGGTACTATGTTTTGTAGTGATATAAGTGTTAGACTGTAATACATGACCTGTTTTGTAGGTGGAGTCACGTGGAGGCAAGAACTCTCTGGTCATTGCAGAAGTCCATAGAAGAATTCCCGGGGTCCCTTATTTGTCTATTCCCTTTCCCTGCCCCTTGTCCATTGCTCCTCTGCTGACTCATTGTTTCACCTTCAGTGAGTCGCTTATGGGCAAGGGTAGTGGATCGGGTCATTCATCGCTCCTGCAGTGTATGGGTATAGTCGGCAGAAACCAACAGAATATCAAGCCCACGTAAATATTACATTGCCTGAGCGATAATGGACGTTTCAACAGGGCCTGTAGGTGGGACTGCTGTTGTTCCAACCTTACAGGATGTGATGGGCGCTTTAGCTGCCCTACAAGAGCAAATCCATGATTTAAGGCAGGAAAATGTAGAGTTGAAACAGGAATTTGGGGCTATGATTAGTAGAGAAAAAGGACAGCATAGGGCTCAAGGTCCTGTTCTGCAGCCCGCAACATTCCAATATGGAGGAGGGACGGGTCAGAGCTCTGGTAGTATGGTTCCTTTAGCGGTTAACGTGAATACACCTGTTCCTGTGCCCTTGGCTCCCCCAGAGAGATTTACAGGGGATAGCGAAAAGTTTAGCACTTTTATGAATCAGTGCCAATTACATTTTATGTGTAAGCCTACTGCTTTCCCCAATGACTCAGCCAAGGTAGCTT
This sequence comes from Lissotriton helveticus, assembly GCF_964261635.1. Lineage (NCBI taxonomy): Eukaryota > Metazoa > Chordata > Amphibia > Caudata > Salamandridae > Lissotriton > Lissotriton helveticus. The sequence continues at coordinate 1,045,603,435 of NC_136061.1, read as the reverse complement.
TTACGATATCGTATTTGGCTGGTACTGCTGCCCAATGGTCTATACCTTTGGTAGAGAGCGATGATCAGGTATTGAACAATTATCCTGCGTTTAAGGAATTAATGCATGGACTGTTTGCAAAACATGCATTTATGCAGGCTAGTGACGCGGAATTATTAAAGTTACGGCAGGGCAGACAGGATTTGCTGACGTATATTTCTACATTTAATCGTCTAGTGTCCGAAACCCATTGGCCTGTGAATAAGAGGACCTCTTTGTTCTATCAGGGTCTTTCTGAGGATCTTAAGGATGTGGTGTCGCAGGTGGTGGATCCCCCGGATGATTGTGCTGCATTTATAGACCTTGTGGTCAAATTAAATCATAGACTATCTGAGAGACGTGGGGAAAAGAGCCGTTTCCAGGTGTCCCGGGGGGGGTATGTGAAACCGGATGGTAAGACTACTGTAGACACTAAGACTGTCCCTGAACCCATGGAAATTGGTGGGGTCAGAGGTCCGTTGTCCTTTGATGAAAAGAAGCGACGTAGAGAACTGAACCTGTGTTTGTATTGTGGCCAGGGTGGACACTTTGCCAGGGATTGTCCAGTAAAGCCCTCTGGTGCCTCTTACAGTAAGAAGATAGCATGTATGTATCATGAGGGAATGCAGAGAACGTATGAGGTACTAGGAGCCATAGACAGCGTGCCGAGGCATTTTATCATTACCGCCCATTTATTGCTTATCGGTGGTAATAGAGTATCAGTGTCGGTGTTATTGGATTCCGGGGCTACAGGGAATTTCCTTGACATCACGCTTGCAGAGAAATTGATGATTCCCTGTTGTGTGAAGGACCAGCCAGAGCCTGTGAGGGCAATAGATGGTACGGAATTGACGTCAGGGTCCATCACTCGGCGGACTGTGCCATTGTGTCTGGTGTGTGAAAATGGACACTCTGAGATGGTGTGTTTTGATCTAATAGATGCCCCATCTTTTGGTTTAGTGTTGGGTGTACCATGGCTGCAGGAGCATAATCCCAAGATTGATTGGGTACAATGATTAGTGACTCTGGATTCACCCCATTGCTTGAAGCATTGTTATCAAGAGGCAAGTGAGCGGGCGTTTCCATTGTCTTGTGCTGTAACTGAGGCGGGTTTTGTACCGTTACAGTACATGGCATTCAAGGATGTGTTTGATGTGGACCAGGCGCAAGCTCTTCCCCCTCACAGGTCTTTTGTCTGTAAGATTGATTTGATACCAGGTGCTCCACTCCCATGTAGTCGGGTGTATGCTCTTTCGGAACCCGAGGAGTTACATCTCAAGGAATACCTTGATGAGATGTTGAGGTTAGGGTTCATCCGTCCCTCCTGTTCGCCAGTATCATCGGCAATCTTTTTCATTCCGAAAAAGGAGGGCACATTGCGAGCATGTGTGGACTATAGAGCATTGAACAAAGCCACAGTGACGAACAAATACCCGCTTCCGCTCATCCCCGTGTTGTTAGACCCCGTGTTGTTAGACCAACTCCGCAAGGCGACAGTGTTTACTAAGCTGGACTTGCGGGGTGCCTACCATCTTGTACGTGTCTGCCCCGGGGATGAGTGGAAGGCGGCGTTTAAGACCAAACATGGCCTGTTCGAATATTGTGTAATGCCGTTTGGATTATGCAATGCGCCGGCGGCCTTCCAGTTCTTCATTAATGAGGTACTCCGGGAGCATCTAGATAGGAGTGTCATCGTATATCTAGATGACATTTTAATCTTCTCGGAGACCGGGGCTGAACATCAAGAGCATGTGACACAAGTGCTACAGAAATTGCAAGATCATCATCTGTATGCTAAGCTAACGAAGTGTCAGTTCAGCACCCCTAAGGTGGAGTTCTTGGGGTTTATCATCTCGGCAGGAGGAGTTCAGATGGATCCTAGAAAGATCGAGGCCATTGTCACCTGGCCTATTCCAACATCGGTCAAACACATACAGGTTCTTTTGGGGTTCGCCAATTTTTATCGGCGCTTTATTTCCCATTTTTCTGATATTGTGACCCCCTGACCCGGTTATTGAGGAAGGGGATTCCTTTTGTTTGGTCCTCTGAGGATCAGGACGCTTTTCAGCGGTTGTTGGGGAAATTTACTTCGGCTCCTGAATTGGTACATCCTGATCCTGCCCTGCCGTTTTTTGTAGAGACGGATGCCTCGTTGTGTGCTGTAGGAGGGGTGTTGTCCCAAAGGGACGTAGAGACTGGTTTTATGCATCCCATTGCCTTTTTTTCTAAGACCTTGCTGCCGGCGGAGCGAAATTACACAGTGGCTGAAAGAGAGTTGTTGGCAGTTGTTATCTTTTGAGGAATGGAGGCATTATTTGTGGGGAGCACGGCACACCATCACGATTTACAGGCACCACAAAAACTTGGAGTTTTTTCGTTCAGCACGTGCTTTGACACCTCGCCAGATGCGTTGGGTTCTTTTTTTTAGTGAATCTGATTTTGTCATCACGTATAGGCCCGCAGCGCAGCAGATTAAGTCAGATGCACTCTCTCGTATCCATGTAGATCCTAGGGATTCGGGACAAGGAAAGGAGGAGAGACCCATGATTGCTGGTAATAGGATCATAGGGGTAGTAACTATGGAGGATTTCCCTTCCTTGGTGAGAGATCGATTACGTCAGGTGGATCTAGCCCCATGGTTGTCATTACCCCATGTTTTGGTCCAGGATGGATTGTTGTATCATGAGGGTAGGTTGTTTGTTCCCCCTACATTGAGAGAAATGGTTTTGGATTGGTGTCATTCGTCAGCTTTGGTTGCACATCCTGTGCAAAGACGAAGGGGATGTGTTTACGGTGGTTTTAGTGGGAGACGTTGACACAGGACATTCAGGGTTATGTGGCAGCTTGCCCGGTTTGTGCCACCAGTAAGCCCACTCACTGTAAGCCGTCAGGTCTGTTGCAGCCTTTAGAGGTCCCTCCTGCTCCTTGGCATACCATCAGTATGGATTTTGTGACCGAGCTTCCATCTGTGTCCGGTTTCACTGCCATTTTTGTGGTAGTTGATTTGTTCACAAAAATGGCGCATTTCATCCCGCTATCCAAGATCCCTACTGCCAGAGAAATGGCTTTGGTGTTTATGCCCTCCATTGTGCGGATTCATGGGCTGCCGTCTGCGGTGGTGACAGACCGGGGGGCACAGTTTGTGCCCCACTTTTGGACAGAGTTGTGCTCGGTGCTTAAGGTGGAGATTAGATTGTCTTCTGCTTATCATCCGCAATCTGATGGGCAGACTGAACGCACTAACCAGACCATGGAGCAAAATCTCAGGTGTTTAGTGACTTCCCTGGCGTGTGATTGGGTAACGGCTCTGCCCATAGCGGAGTTTGCGTATAACAATAGCTTGCATTCCGCTTTGGATATGACTCCCTTCTTTTGCTCGTTGGGTTACCATCCTAGGGCATTGGCTATCCAACCTACGGGGCGAGTGCCAGCCATAGACGATGTGTGTAAGCGGCTGAGTGATATTTGGGGCGTTGCCCGGGTGCAGTTGCTAGCGGCTAAGGCTAGTATGAAATAACAGGCTGATAAACACAGGGCACCTGCTCCTTCCTATCATGTGGGTGAGCAGGTTTGGTCGGCCACTAGGAACCTCAGACTAGGTGGATCCCGCAAATTACAGCTTAGATATGTGGGTCCATTCCCGATTGTGCAGGTTATCAATCCTGTGGCTATGAAACTTGACCTGCCCAATGAATATCGGGTTCACTCTGTGTTTCACACGTCCTTGTTGAAGCCCTATGTGCCCTCTACTCAGGTGTTGCCGCCTCCTCCCCCTTTGGTTGTGGATGGTCAGGAGGAATTTGAGGTTCGGGCTATCTTGGATTCTAGATGGAGGAGGGGTCGCCTATTTTATCTGGTTGACTGGAAGGGTTATGCCCCGGAAGATCGAGCGTGGGAACCTGCTGGGGGGGTCCATGCTCCCCGGTTGGTTCGTTTGTTTCATCGCCAACATCCTTCTAGGCCTCGCCCGGTGGGGAGGGTTGTTGGGGGGTGGGGTGGGGGGGGGGGGGTACTGTTAGGAATCAGTGTAGTCCTCTTTTTGTGACCATGTCCGTGTGCTCATGTGACCTGCTGGGGGGAGTTATAAGCTGCCTTCTCCCTTCCCACTTTGCTTGATATCTATTTCGTGTGGTTTCTGGTCTTGGGCTTGGGACAGTTATGGATTCGGTGTACTGTAGCTGATGTTCACGGGCTCGTGAGCATATTTAAGCACCTTTCCATGCTCTTTGGATATTCTTGCCCTTTCCTATCCTGTAGTTGATTGGTCCTTACCCTTGTTGTTGTCCCTTCCTTGTCTGCTGAGACTTTTAGCCCGGATGGGTTAAGGGGGTCGCTGGGGCTCCAGCGCTCTCTTGAGAAATCGATAACAGGGGTAGTCCGGCCGGATTACCGTAGTGAATCATCAAAGAACAGTGGGATTTACGATAGACGCACTTCCGCGTCTTTACTACCCCATCGTCATCGTTGTGTTGGGTGGAGTGGAGTTCGGGCGCTTCCGGATCAAGTAGAAGCAGCGTTGGAAGATGGCAGTGTACAGCGTCTTTGCCTGTTCTTTTCCCCGTTCTTTGTATGGGTATTTTATGAATCTTTAGGAGTTTTTTTTAGTCGTTAAAACGACTTTTTTCCTCCTTTACTGACTGGCTCTGCGTGTTACAGAGAGTCTCCCTAGTTTAACCCACCCCTCTATTTGTATGATCTGCAATCGATACCCCTTCAGCTTTGGATACCTCCACAAGACTCCTGACACAGCTACTGTGGGTAAGTAGGTTTCTGGGTGTTACTGGGCATGGTCACAGTGAGAGGTACTATGTTTTGTAGTGATATAAGTGTTAGACTGTAATACATGACCTGTTTTGTAGGTGCAGTCGCGTGGAGTCAAGAACCCACTGGTCATTGCAGAAGTCCATAGAAGAATTCCCGGGGTCCCTTATTTGTCTATTCCCTTTCCCCGCCCCCTGTCCATTGCTCCTCTGCTGACTCATTGTTTCACCTTCAGTGAGTCGCTTATGGGCAAGGGTAGTGGATCGGGTCATTCATCGCTCCTGCAGTGTATGGGCATAGTCGGCAGAAACCAACACCATGCACTGGAAATCCAGCCAGGGTCCCAGATACTTGCGATGGAAAGCCACTCTTCAGCGCTGGGCGAGTGCTGAGTGTACACTTAGAATGCAGCAGGCCAGGCGCTTAGACAACGACAAAGCCTTGGATGTAGCCAGAGCATGGGAGGCCTTAGTAGTGGCGCTTCAGCGACCTGAAGGTAGTTCAAGCGAGGAGGAGGAAGAGGAGGCAGAGTAGGGTTGGCATTCTGGAGGGTAGCCTGCTTCCGAAGAAGACACATGACTGGTGCACACACGGCATGGAATCTGGGGTACCGGTCTCTCCACTACGATTGACTGTGCTTGGAAGCAATACTGGAGGAAGAGTTTCAACTGATATTATGTTTATTTAAGAGTGACTGAGGGCGCACTGACAGGGGTGGGAGGGGTGGAGGGTGGGGAATTTCGTGGGGTTTGTTCTATAAACGGCATAAATACAAAATGTGATATCATCCTGGGTTATTAATGACTGAGGCATTGTGTTGCCGAATGTACCTTTTTTGGATTTGCTTGCCAATAAAAAAAAATTTACATAAAAAAAACTCCTAACATTTCTTGTGGAGGCCTGACTACATTCATAGAATATAGTCTCTTAAGTTGGGCTGTATTCCTATATTTAGTCAACTGGATATTATGGTGCAGGGCAATTATAGGATCCATTGACATTTCAGCCCTTTCGCTATTAGTGTGTTGTATAAATATCAGTATCTGAAAGATTCCTTACCTTAGAAATGTTTTTGTAGCTGTACCCTTGCACATTGGTTGATGGCATTGGTCGACTCCGCATCCGACGGCGCCTGAATGACGTTGTGGTGTCTACTTAGACGCCGCCCCTGCGCGCTGACGTCAGTTCTTCCTTTTCCGCACCAGCCAGCAAAGATCCGGAGAGAGCGTGCCCGTAGTCACTTGTGGATTAACTCTTTTTCGACTTTTTGTCGACGTCTTTTTGAGTATCTGAACTCCTGGTGCACGAAGGATGTCTAACTGTCAACCCGGCTTCAAACCTTGTGTTTCCTGTCACAAGTTGATGTCGGTGACCGATTTGCACCTCGTGGGCCTTTGGTGCCTGGAGCGCGATCATGACCCGAAGTCGTGCTCCGACTGCTGGGCCCTGATCCCGAAGTCTTTGCGAGAGCTGTCTTGAAAGCTTTTGGAGGCCCTGTAGTCCGCGCCGCTCGAGGTCTTGGTCGAGGGGAAGGTTGCGGGACCAGTCGCGGAGCCATCACCATTCGTCATCGAAGTCTTCGCACTCCTCGGGTAAGTCGAAGCACAAGAAGAAGGCGAACAAAGCCTTCTCATCCTGACGACAATGTAGGACTAGAGTTGCTCACTAGAGCTCCAGAATATCATGGGGTGCAGTTACACAAGGAATCTTTAGAGGTAATGTCCTATTTGAAACGCTCAGTATCACACAGGCCTAGTCACACTCTGCCTATGCTTAAAGGCATGATGAGACATGCTGGCGACCGCTTCAAAGATCCAGTGTGGGCTCGCATTCTCACCCCCAGAATTGACAAAACATATAAAGCTACTCCTTCAGATCCAGTATTTATTAAAGGTCAGCAGCCACTAGACTCTTTGGTAGTCTCTAATGCCTGTAAAAGGGCCAATTCACAGAGCACCATTGATGCTCCCACTCCAGACAAGCAGTCAAAACTATTAGACACCTCTGGTAAATGAGTAGCTGCCCAAGCAGCAAACCATTGGCGCATTGGTAACACTCAGGCGCTACTAACCAGATATGATAGGGCACACTGGGACGAAATGGAGCAGTTGCTGCACCACCTCCCAGATGAATACAAAGCAAAAGCGCAAGATCTAGTCCAGAAAGGAAAGCTCATATCCAATTCTTCAATAAGATGCGCTTTAGATGCTGCAGACACCGCAGCTAGGGAGGTCAACACTAGTGTGTTACTAAGAAGACATGCATGGTTAAGGATTTCTGGATTTAAACCAAAAGTGCAACAGTCTAGTTTAAATACTCCTTTTGATAAAGAGCATATCTTTGGCCCGAAGTAGATAAATCATTAGAAAAGATGAAAAAAGACACAGAGGTAGCCAAGTCTTTGGGAGCACTACAGTCTCCTTCTAATCATGGCTCTTTGCGTCGCTCCTTCTACCGGGGGGTGGGGGGTCCAAAACCATGCCCTCAGACAATACTGCCACCTCTTACAAAGGCAACGTCCAATCTTCCTCTACAAGAGTTTTTTAGAGGGGGATATAGAGGTAACAACAACAAAGATCAAGGCAAGGGTTCCACAACACATAATTCCCCCTCTCCCAACAAGCAGTAACTTGCCCACACCTTCCCCCCGATCATTTATAACCTGTTAGGGGATGTCTTCTACAAATCCTCCCCATTTGGCAATCTATCACCACAGACAAATGGGTGTTAGGAATTATCCAATATGTTTATTGCCTGGAGCTCCCCAACATACCTCCAAACATACCACCATGTTCTCACAAAATGTAGACAGAACATTTACATCAACTTCAGCAAGAAGTACAGTCTCTCTTCTCCAAAGGAGCCATAGAACCTGTGCCGTTACAACATCAAGGGACAGGTGTGTACTCCCTGTATTTTCTTATTCCCAAAAAGGAAGGCTCCTTGAGTCCCATTCTAGACCTCAGAGAACTAAACCTCTACATACCTTCAGAGCATTTCCACATGGTGACACTTCAACAAGTGCTCCCGCTTCTAAAGCAGGGCGATTTTATGTCTACTCTCAATTTAAAAGACACAAATTTCCACATTCCAATTAATCTCGCTCATAGCAAGTATCTCAGATTTGTGATAGCAGGTCATCAATACCAATTCAAGTTACTACCGTTTGGAGTCACCACTGCTTCTAGGGTATTTACCAAATGCCTCACAGTAGTCGCAGCACATCTTAAGAGACAACACATCCATGTCTTCCCATACCTGGTCGACTGGCTCATCAAAGCCAGCACTTTCCAAATGTGTCTTCAACACACTCAAACCACTATTCATTTACTTCACCAACTAGGATTTACAGTAAATGCTTTGAAGTCTCAACTGCAGCCTTCCAACATACAAACTTATTTGGGAGCAACAATAGATGCTCACAAAGCTCTAGCCTCTCCCAATACAGCTAGGATTCACAATATTCAGTCCCTTGTCACTTATTTTCAGCCCAACCAAGCATTACCACCAAAAGTATTCATGCATCTACTAGGGATGATGGCATCCTGCATTATAATTGTTCCCTATGCAAGACTTCCATGCGTCCCGTTCAAGAATGCTTAGCAAGTGGGGGGCGTGGCCAACAGCAAGACGTGCTCCGGCGTAGCTCCCGATGAGCTGCTCAAAGATCCGCCGTTAATACCAGTCCTGACACCCTAAAACGACTGATGTGGGTCCGGCAGGGTCCAGGAGCGTCTGGGAACCGAGAAAATGCCCGCTCGAACCTAGAACCGAAGTAATCGGAAGAAGAAGCGAAAGTGCACCGGGACGAGCGCTCCAAGATGGCGGCGGGCAAATGCTGACATGGCCGAACGCTGTAGAGAGATTAGCGTAGGAACCGCTAAGGAGCAAACCGGGATGTGACAGGAAGTTGCGGTGACGGGGGACGCTCCCGAAACAAGTACTGGTCCCGGTACTGCCGCCTGCGGAGCAACGGCACAGCCTGAGGGGGGCGGGGCCTCCAAAGAGAGTGAGGGAGAGAGCATCCGAGTCTCGATCGTGACCGGAGCACACCCCAGGACCCGGGGGCATCGCGGAGAGGACGCGCTGCACGAGGCGGTCCAGGGCGCCAGTCAAGGAACAGTGACCGCCGACGGGACCATCCCGTTGAGTGCAGGAGGCCGAGAGACGGGGAAGGAAGACCCAGGAGCCGGGGCCCGTAACTACCACACCAGAAGGGAAGCCGACCGAGGAGAGTGCTGGAGACACCTTTCCTTCCCCTTCACTGCCCCAGACTTGGCTACACGGTACCGGGGGCCCAGGTCCGGTGGAGGTAACGCCGCCAATCATGGGAGGAGACGTTGAGCCCTGCAGCGGCCGGGAGAGAGAGTGGAGTACAGGGCCTACTGCCCCCCGCTGACTGCATCGGACGGGGAAGGCCGAAACCGGAGTGAAGACTGCGGAGGGCCCAGGGGGCAGGACCGGACCCTCGCAGCGAACATAGGCACCTGGCACACCAGACGGCGGACACAGCGGAGGGGCGCAAGACGGACCTGGCAACAGGGAGGGTGGCTGCCAAGCGGTGCCAGGGCTGCAGGCAGCCATCAGCATCGACGGTAAGGGACTGGCGCGCAGCGGGGGAGGCAGGCCCCATCCCACTAGGCCCCACACGACACGGGCAGCCAGGAGGCCAGCACAGGTCAAGAAGAACCTGGGGGCAACCGGCGAGAGGGGCACCGCTGAGAGAGGAGGCAGACACACGGACGAAGACATCAGGGGGAGAGAACAGAAGGATTCAAGGACGGCCACCGTGACAGTGGGCCATAGAGGGTGACCCCCCATTCGCGGACGTCCAAAGGTGAGGTTGAGTGCGTAAGGAGGCCGTCTGAGAGGGTGCGGGCCCAGCAGGGTGCGAGATGGGGAGAAGGACCCGGTCGCCAAATCGTCCAGGCAGGAGACATTGGATAACTACGCCACGGCCCGTCTGCAGAAAGAGACTGCGCCTGCGACCTCTGACACCCGCTCGGACACGGAGCGGCTGCTGGGGGCAATACAAGCATCTAGGACGGATATCCAAGAATCACGGGTGGCCCTGGAGGTCAAGATTGGCGAGGTGGGCTCGGAAGTGCTGCTACTACGTCAAGATTTTCGTTATCTGACAGAGGGTGACGACGGCGGAGACACGGATCAGCGAGGTGGAAGATTCTCTCACCACCCTCCTGAAAGACATGGCAGAACTACAGGCGTCGCACCGACACTTGCTATGGAAGGTGGACGATGCGGAAAACAGGGCAAGACGCAACAACCTGTGCTTCGTGGGCTTTAGAGAAGGCATTGAGGGGGTGGACATGGCGACCTAACTACATTCCTGGCTGCGGACAACCTTTCCAAAAGGACAGTTCTCGAATTTTTTTGTTATTGAGCGGGCACACAGGGCGCTGTTGGCGAAACCTCGGGTGCAAGGCCGAGAACGGTCATTGCACGCTTCCTCAACTTTGCAGACCGTGATCTAATACTCCGAGAGGCCAGCAAGGTGGGAGAGATCCGCCTAGAAAATACGAACATTATGATTTTCCTGGACTACATCCAGGAGGTCCAAAAACTACGCTCCTGCAATGCAGTTAAAGCGAAGCTGAGGGACCTGCAAATAACATACATGTTGCTCTTTCCGGCGAAACTGAAAGTGATATTCCAAGGCAGAACACACTTCTTCAACCGCCCAGAGGAGGCCTGGCAGTGGCTGGAGGAACGTCCGATATTCCGGGGGGCGGAGGCTGAAGGCCATATGATAAGGGAGGAGAAGGCAGCCGCCGGACTTCGGCGAAGCCCTCCGCAGACACAAAAGCCTAAAAAACGGCGGACCACAAGAAGCGTGCAGACAACACCATATCCAGGCCCCAGCGCAACGGAACGTAGGAGACAAAACTCGGCGTCATCAGCTGGAAGTGCTGCGGCGGGGTCCAGGTTCAGATGCCTGGAGAATCTGGCTCACTCCGAAGGAGAAGACGACGCAGGGGGTCGAACATCGGAAGGGGAGGACGAGGAGAGCCATTACTTGCATCCCCTGGTGACTGCAATTCGAGAAATGGAGCAGGAAGCACCTGGACTGCCAGATGATCCGAGCAGTGGAACACAGGACTCACATTCCTGAACAAACAGGAAAAAGGGACAGGACTAGCATCTGAGAATACAGCTCATCGATGAGGGGGCACGCAAGTTAATCATTCCCCTTTACTAATCGTTTGCTATTCATTGTTATGTTATGTTTTCGGGCATTGCAGGTTGATCAGACGGGGGAGGGGCACACATCCGCTACGTAGACTGCAATTCTAGGTTAAAAGGGGGGGATCAGAGGGAGGGCGACAGACCCTCTCCGCCGGCAGTCTTGGTTCTGTGGAAGTTGAGACTGACCGGGGGGGGGGGGGGGTGGAGAGGGGGGCGAGGGGGGGAGTTATGGGTGTTTCCAGTTTGTAGGAGTTATGGGGTTGATCGGGGTGGGGGGGAGAGGGAGAGGAGGGAGGGACAGGGACGGAACAGGGCATGTCAGGAAGGTCACACTCGCCCGCACTGCAGGACACTCCACGAGTGAGCGCCCAGTACACCACACATAACAGGACATTGAGGGATGCCGGGTAAACACATAGATGAGGGACTGGACCTGGAGGGTCTCTCGATAATGACATGGAATGTGAACAGACTCGGCAGTAGAATTAAACGCGGCCTGGTGAACGCATACATAAAGCGATTGGGACCAGACATCGTGTTGCTGCAGGAGATGCACCTTATGGGGTGCAAATGCGGATTCCTAGCGAGAGGGCAATACACAGTCTTAGCTCATGCAGAATTCACCAAGGGCTCGAGGGGGGTGTCAATACTGGTGAGGAAGACACGACCATTCCAGGTAGGCCAGATATGGGTGGACCCGCAGGGAACATATGTGGGGGTGAAGGGCACATGGAGGAGGACGGAATACACGATAGTATCGGCATATGCACCACCCAAGCTGCAGGCAGCGACATGGAAAGGTATCGCGGAGATTCTACTCCACACGTCAGACACCATACAAGTGCTGGGAGGGGACTTTAACGGCGTAATGACCCAGATCCTAGACAGAACGGGTGCCAGGAGCGGGGAGCAGAACCAGACCGCTCTGTCTGGTTTGATCCATGCGATAGGGCTGACGGATGTGTGGAGGTGGCTGCACCCGGTAGAACGGGCCTATTCCTTCTACTCTAGTGCACACAAGGTGTTTTCAAGACTGTACTATGTCTTCTTGCCAGACACGCTATAGCGAGAGATGACTTCGCCGAGTACAAAGCTAGGGGGATTTCAGATCACTCCCCGCTCGTGGTGAGGGTGGGTAAAAGGACCCAGAGACAGAGGACATGGCAATTGTCAGCGTGGGAGTTGCAGAACCAGAAAATACTGAAGGGTATTCGCGCAGATGTAAAAGTCTGTATGGCGGAAAATGAGTAGTCCTGTGGGAGGCCTTTAAAACAGTGATGAGAGACAGAGCCCAGAATAGACTAGCAGAGGCAAAGCGTGAGGCGCAACGAGAGATGGAGGCGCTGGAAACCCAGATGTTAAGATTGGAGAGGGAATATCAGAGCGGGAAAGCTGTAAGGACTCTCCGGCAACTAACAGACGCGCAAACTCAGTACAGGGACCTGGCAACGGGGGAGGCCAAAGCACAGGCACTAGTGACGCTCCACCGTTTATATGATGTGGGCGACAAATCAGGCAAATTGCTGGCATGGTTGAGCAGGAGAGAGAGAGATGCTCGATGGATAGAGCGGGTACGGGACACCCAGGGGAACCTGATGTGATCGGACGCCCAGATTACAGAGGCGTTTGCCGCACACTACAGGGCTTTTTATGAGGCAAGAGATCTGGGCATTCAGGAGGATGCACTGAAATACATGGAGTACATCGACCTCCCGGTGCTAGCAGACACGGACGTCACAGACCTAGAGGCTCCCATTAAGCTGGAGGAGATCCACCAAGCCATGGCACGGCTGCGCGCAGGAAAGGCTCCGGGCCCCAATGGGTTCCCGGCGGAGTTTTTAAAAAAAACGGCGGTCCTTTTGTCCCGCCACATACTAGGACTATTTGAAGAGGCAAGGCAGGAGGGGACTCTCCCCCCAGACCTCCGTATGGCCACAATCATTCCGATTCTCAAGGAAGGTAAACCACCGGAAGACTGCAACTCATACCGTCCTATCTCTTTATTGAACATAGAGGTCAAATTATTGGTGACGGTACTGGCGCTTAGACTGAGGAGGGTGATCCCAGACCTGGTGCATTTGGACCAGACGGGATTCCTGCCAGGCCGGGCGACGAGATTTAACGTTAGACGATCCCACAATTGGCTGCAGGAGGTAAGTGGGCGTCGTGACCCACATTGGTTCCTCTCATTGGACGCGGAGAAGGCCTTCGACGCGGTCCACTGGCCATTCCTGGAGGGAGTCCTGGTGAGACTGGGCTTTGGCCCCAAGTTCCGGCAATGGACTGTACACGGATCCAAGAGCCAGAGTCAAAGTGAATGGGGCTCTGTCTGGGGACTTTCCGGTGCAAAGGGGAACCAGGCAGGGTTGCCCACTGTCCCCCCTGCTCTTCACGCTAACGATCGAGAGGCTAGCGGCGAAGATTCGACAACACCCGGATATTAGAGGCTTCCAATTGGGGACAAGGGACGTAACGGAAGAAAAAATATCCTTATTTGCGGATGACGTCCTCCTCTACTTTACGAACCCGGAAATGACATTACCGGTGCTCTTTTCGGAGCTGGAATGCTGTGGAGCACATGCCGGATACAAGATTAATTGGCATAAGTCGGTACTCTACGACCCTAGGGGACTGAATCAGTGGTCGAACCTCCCAGTCAGGCTACAAACGACTACGGAGGGCTTCACCTATCTGGGGGTATTTATTACCCTAGACAGAGCGGCCTCGTATGAAAAAATATGTCGGACGAATACTGCGCACCTTTGTAGAGAACGCGACCAGGTGGAGGCTCCTACCCCTCACTCTCTTGAGTCGCTCGGCTATGTTCAAAATGATGACACTGCCCAAGTTCCTCTACGTGTTCCAGAATGAATACTACCCTCTTCCACGTGGGGTGTTTCGAGTAATAAACGCGGAAGTCCGCTCATATCTATGGCTGGATAAACAACCTAGAGTAGCACTGTCGACCCTACAACGCCATCGATATAACGGAGGGATCTCACTTCCTAACGCTGAAGCCTACTATTGGGCGGAACATCTGGTTACCATTAACGACTGGCTCCATGTCCCAGCTACGCACCCTACTTATGCGCTAGAGAGGTATGCGATGGATACCTGCTCCTACCATTATTATCTATACGGGGGCAAGGGGACAGCGAGATTACTGCCGGCCACCAGGCTCACGTTGGCGTTATGGCATGGAGCGAATAGGACTATCGGATGGGACAAAAAGCCTACGAGACAAACGCCTTTGTGGAACTGCACGTGGCTACCGGATCTGAATAAACTGAAGGGATTTGCGGGATGGGATAGTATAGGGATTTCAACGCTAGGGGATGTAATAGCAAAGGGGACGATGAAGACGTTCCCGGCCCTCAGGGTGGAATTTGGCCTGAAGAATGCCCAACTGAGACACGCGTGGCGAGCGGAGGACATCCAGGTAGACACACTACCTGAATATTCACCGTTGGAGGGCAGATTGCTGCAGGAGCACATACCAGAGAGAGCGGTGTCACTAACGTACAGGACCCTTATGAATAACATGCCAGAGGACCTAGGGGCGCTTAGAAGAAAATGGGAAAGTGAAGTGGGTGACATGGATGAGATAGACTGGGACACTGTTCTCATGCACCCAAGGGATGTAGCGATTAAATCCCGGCTACGTTTAATTCAATTTAACGTTCTCCATCGAACCTACTTTGATAGGGTACGTTAGTAGAAAATGGGGAGGATAGACGACACACACTGCCTAAGATGCGGTAGAGAGGGGGGGATTTCTTCCATACACTCTGGTTGTGTCCGCGGATCCAGACGTACTGGGGGGAGATTCTTAGTGAACTGGGGGAGGTGCTAGAGGCTCCGCTACTGGCAGACCCCAAACTAGTCCTTCTTGGTATGACTAATGATATTGACCTTACCCGCCCATTGCTGATCTTCTTGACCCTTGCCTTAGTAGTAGCGAAGAGAGATGGGGGCCAATGATGACATGACTGTTTTATTGTACTATGATTAAATGCAAATAAAAATATTTATATATAAAAAAGAATGCTTAGCAAGTCAGTGGAACCAGTCGCAGGGTCAGTTGACCGATCTAGTGATGATAAATGGCCGCCCCCATCGCTCTCTGCAGTGGTGGAACCCACAAAATGTATCCAAAGGGTGTCCTTTTCTCTACCATTTTCCGCAGACAGTGCTAACAGCAAATGGATCACTCACTGGTTGGGGCGCTCACCTGCAGACATACACAATCCAAGGATTGTCGACTCGAAAATACAAGAGCCTCTATATCAATCATCTAGAGCTACTAGCAGTGTTTCTAGCGCTCAAAGCCTTTCAACCCCACCTAACAGGCAAGACTGTCTTAGTGCGCACAGACAATGTGACAGCTATGTTTTATATACAAAAACAGGGGACGCACACACTCACCAACTGTCACACCTAGCACAAGACATTTGAGAATGGGTCAGACATAAAAAATGTTATCTCCTAGCAGAACATCTTCCAGGAGTAAACTATCAGATTGCAGGCCTTCTCAGCAGACAGAGACAACAAATCCACGAGTGGGAACTTCATCCCCAGATTCTTCTTCCCTACTTTCAGGAATGGGGATTTCCACACATAGACATTTGCCACTGTTCAAAACACAAAATGCCAAAGCTTTGCCTCCAGATTCCCACAAATGGCTCTCCGAAGACAATGTTCTATGGATGAACTGGTCAGGGATATTTGCTTACGCTTTTCCGCCTCTCCCACTCATTCCGCTGGTAGTTCGGAAGCTCAGACAAACGTCCCTCTAACTGATTTTCATAGCTCCCACATGGGAACGCCAACCTTGGTTCACCACCTTGTTAGAGCTCTCAGTAGTTCCACACTAAAAGCTGCATCTCAACTCCAGTCTCCTCACTCAGAGCCATCGAGAAATAAGGCATCCAAATCCTAAGGAACTCAACCTGGCAATTTGGCTCCTGGGGTCATAGAGTTTGGTTATTTACAATTACCACCTGCCTGTATGAACATCCTAAATCACGCTAGCAGACCTACTGCTAGGGCATGTTATGCAGCAAAATGGAAATGATTTGTTATCTATTGTACCAATAACGATATCGAACCCCTTGATGACTCAGTGCAGAACATCATCTGTTACCTCTTACACTTAAAGCAATCTGGACTAGCCTATACATCCATTCGCTTGCATTTAGCAGATGTTGCTACATATATACTAAACAGACAACACATCTCAATTCAGCGTACCAGTGATTAAGGCCTTTATGGAAGTACAAAAAAGAGCAATACCGCCAAGAGTTCCACCTGCACCAGTATGGAACTTAAACATAGTCCTTACAAGGCTGACGGCTCCTGCCTTTTAAACCAATGCACAGGTGTCTTTTACAATTCCTCTCTTGGAAGGGTGCTTTTCTTATCGCAATCACTTCCTTAAGGAGAGTTGGTGAACTCTACACACTAACTATACGAGAACCTTTCTTTCAACGTCATAAAAACAAAGTGGTTCTTCGAACCAATCCCAAATTTCTACCTAAAGTGGTTTCTGCTTTTCACATCAATCAATCAGTGGAGTTAAACGTGTTCTTTCCTCAACTTGATTCTGTAGCAGAATGAGTTCTACACACATTAGATGTAAGAAGAGCTCTACTATATTATGTGGAAAGAACAAAAGATTTTCGCTACACAAAACAGCTCTTTGTTGCTTTTTCGCCACCACAAAACGGCAATCCAATATCTAAATCAGGCATTGCAAGATGGAATGTCAAATGTATTCAAACATTTCATGTAAAAACGAAAAGAACCTTGACCATATCTCCTACAGCGCATTCCACCCGCAAAAAAGGGGCTAATAAGGCCTTCTTAGAGAATTTTCCCTTATCTGACATCTGTAAGGCAGCAACATGGTCTCCACCTCACACATTCACCAAACATTATTGTGTTGATGTGTTAGTGAGGCAGCAAGCTAATGTAGGCCAGGCAGTACTCAAAACACTTTTTCAAATATCTGCAACAGCTACAGGGTTAGACACTGCATTTTGAGTTTTCTGCTGTATAGTGTATGCAAAGCATGTGATCTAGTGATCTACAGCTCACATGCCTCGAACGAATAATGTTACCTACCCAGTAAGCACCTGTACTTGGCATTTAGAGCTGTAGATTCACATGCGCCCACCCACCTCCCGGGTACCTATACCTGTTGCAGTTCTTTTTACTTACATACATTCATAAGCATGGACATCTCTAATCTACTTTTACTAACTCCATTCTCACCCTCTGCGGGAAAACATCTAACAATGGAGTCGATGCCCATGCGCACTATCACTGAAAGGAGGAGTTACCTAGCTCATGATTGGAAAGACTTCTTCGAAGAAAAACAACTTGCAAACATTTGGACCCAACACTAGACGGCAGGAGTATGCAAAGAATGTGAATCTACAGCTCTACATGCAAAGAACAGATGCTTACTGGGTAAGTAACATTCTCATCCAGGGGATACTCATCAATAGTCATAATCTATGAATAATCCCCGCACATGTGCGGGATCCCGGAGCATATATAAAATACATATAAATATATATGTATACATATGTGAAAACATATATGCAGCCTAGAACATTTCCAAACTGGCAAAACTGCCGCAAAATTACATTAATGAGCATACACACAGTAGTACTCTCCCAACCCCTAAGGAAGAAAGAGAGCAGTAAACATTTGCATACAACAATGCTTTCTTGCCATAGGAAAACCTGTAATTGCAGGCATTTGCCAGTAGGCTGCAGTAGAGTATAAAGAAACAAAGAAAGACTGACACCTTGCACTTAAGGCATTAGAGTAGGGGTACCATGCCTTTAAGATCTGAAGGCGACCCCCTGCTCCCATGATGCACCACAGGTGGCAGTTGGGTCAGTTCTTTTTTCCGGCTCCTTCTGTGAGGATCGGGAGCTTTTCAGTTTTTGACTGAAATTGTTATTTTGAGTGAATTTTTTCAGAAAATTCGACATCTTCTGGTTTATTAAGGCTTCTGCTTTGGTTTTTGTGGTGTTTCAAAAAAAATTTCTGTCAGAATGCCTGCTTTATTCCGGAAGTGTCCTTCTTGTGACAAGAAGATGGCACTGGCTGACCCACACTCAGTGTGCATTGTGTGCCTTCCATCTGCACACGACCCTGACCAGTGCCACCCCTGTCAGAAGTTCTCTAGGTGGACTCTTCGTGACAGAGAACGTATCGGACTTAATGCCATGTTGGAGAAAGACAAAAGTCATCAGGTGGGTGGCCATGGAGGCCCCAGGACGTCTTCTTCAAGCAAGCATGGCCAAAAACGGCGACGTTCCGCATTTCCTGCCTCCCGTAAGAGGAAGGGAGGACGAAGATCTCCGTTGACGCCGAAGTCGCCGCCAAAGAGGCCCAGACGCTCTTCTGGATCACCAAGGCGACGTCGACAGTCTCCGCCGCAGCCAAGTAAGTCTGCGTCGAGACACCACACTTCGGGCTCGAAGTCTGTGGCTGCTGGCATGTCTAAGTCTCCGTCGACTTCGAGGCTTCCGTCGACGTCGAGACACTCTCCGCCGCCCTCGAGGGGGTCAGCGTTGAGAGTTATGACGGCTTCCAGATTGCCACCAGCTGGCGTGCCGCCGTCCAGAGGGTCTTCAAGATCCCACCATTCGACGTCGAGGAGGTAGATATCTAGCGACCACACGACGTCGAAGAAGGTCGTTGTCGACACAACGCCATGGAGGTTCACTGTCGACCCGACGCCGAGGAAGATCGACATCGAGGTCACCGACTCAACCCCGAAGATCGCAGTCGAGGTCACCACGGCGTGGACGATCGACGTCGAGAGCATCGAGGCCTCGCTCGACGCCATTGGTCACACAAACATCTTAGTCGTCGAAGCTTTCGCCGTTGAGGGAACAGGCCATGGTGGTTGTGGAGTCACCTGGGTCCAGTTCATCAGGAGACAGATCTTCATCTCCTGGATTGAATATCGTGGAGATCTCTCCAGAAGCTTCTCGCAGATCTGCAGACAGATCACGCAGTGTGTCATCTCACCGTCCTCAGCTGTATCGGGCGGTCGCAGTAGTCCGGGCTCGGATTACTCCCGCGCATTCTCACCGTCTGTTCCAAGGACAAGCCCTCCGGTCAGGCCATCTAAGTCTCCTCCTCGGAGGCCACGACCCTCATCCAAACCAAGATCTCCTGCCAGATCACGCTCTCCAGCATGGCCAAGAACGCCTGCCAAGCCCTTCCCCCAGGCCAAGATCTCCGTCTAGACATCGGTCTAGATCCAGGGTTCGGCACAGCCGTCATCGCGGCAGGTCCCATACCAGAGGACGCACAAGATCTCCAACTTGGGCCTCTTCTACGAGGTCTACGGTCCGGGACTATTCTCCGACCTTCTCCTCTACTCCTCCTTCACAAGTCTCACCTATTGATGACATCGCAACTTTTACAGATGTCTCATTTGGCCTCCACCTCATCCTCGGTACCCCCAGAAAAGGACAGCAAACTCATGGATTCGTTTGGCAGGAAGGTATGCAACACCTCTGCTTCATATATGAAGGTGGCCAGTGCCTCTGCTCTACTCGGGAGGTACGATAGGTCCCTCTGGGACTCCCTCACTCGCTTCACAGAGAAGCTTCCTCAGGAAGACCGACAGAACTTCGTCGAAATCCTACAGGAGGGAGGGCTCGTAGCCAACCAGGTCATTAGTGCCGCAGCAGATGCTTCTGACCTCGCGGCCCATGGCTACTCCCATGGAATCTGCTCATGGCGTGGCTCCTCCTAACAGGCCTCATGCCGAATGCTCAGAAGAAGATCTTGAACCTCCCCTTTAATGGTACATCTCTTTTTGGTTCACACGCTGACGATGAGATGATCAAAATGAAATCGGAAATGGACACTGTTAAGGCTGTGGGTTTGGAGAAGCGTAAAGAATTTAAAAAGCGCTTTCATCAAGGGGACAAGCGACCTTACCAGCAGAGGGTTCAAACCCTTCAATGGTCATCCCAAACACAGCAGAAAAACGAATTTCAGCAGAGACGCCCTGGCAAAGGCACAGGCAACAATAACAAGCAGCAGTCTGCCTCCAAGCAGCCTCCCAAGCCCTGAGCTGTTGCTTTCATCGCAACTGTTCGCCACTCCGGTGGGAGTGAGTGTGTCATCATCTGGAAGAGTGGAGATCCATAACAAAGGACAGATGGGTGCTGAGTATTGTGCAGCATGGTTACTTGCTGAGGTTCAAGTCCCCCCCCCTCCGCAATTCTTCCCTCTAATAAAGCACCTTCCCTAGTTCCACAGTCAACTGCTGCAGGACGAAGTCTCTGTCCTACTCAAGAAGAAGGCCAGAAAGGAGGTTCCTTCCATGCAGAGAAATCAAGGAGTCTACTCCTGCTATTTTATTGTCCAAAAAGGAGGAGTAGTCAAAGAATACAGGCCCATTCTAGACCTACGACTACTGAACAGATTCGTCAAAAGAGAAAAATTACGCATGCTAGCCCTGCACCAGATCTTACCGCATCTCCATCAGGGAGACTGGATGTGTGCCATCGACCTGCAGGACGCATACTTTCACATACCTGTCTCAGTAAAGCACCGAAAGTTTCTCAGGTTTCAGATCGGACGCCATCACTACCAGTATCGAGTGCTTCCTTTTGGCCTCAAATCTGCGCCACGGACATTCTCCAAGTGCATGGCGGTGGTGGCTGCTTTTCTCCGCAGGCGGAAGATCTTCGTCTATCCCTATCTAGACGATTGGCTGCTGAAAAGCTCCACTCCGGCTCTGCTTCAGACCCATCTTTCGTTCTGTCTCAACCTGATGAACTCATTGGGGTTGCAGGTCAACTTCAAAAAGTCAGTACTCAACCCTTCCCAACGGATTCATTACCTGGGCGCTTCCCTGGACTCCGTGCAGGCAAACGTGTGTCCTTCGGAGGAGAGATTGTCATCCATGCTCCTGAAGTGTTGTCTTCTACTGGACAATCACAGTCCCACAGCCAGGCAAGTGTCCTCTCTCCTGGGATCGATGGCCTTGTGCATCTACATCATGCCCAATGCACGCCTTCACATGAGGCCTCTGCAGCAGGCTCTCGAGGACCAATGGTCTCAGTGGTCGGGTCACTGGGAGGACCGTGTTTCTCTTCTACAAGGTGCCAGAGAATCAGATGGTGGATGAAATGTTCCAATCTCCTCCGGGGAGTTCCATTCCATCGCCCCCCTCCATCTTAGTCAGTGGTTACGGATGTCTCTCTTCAAGGCTTGGGCGCTCATATGAACCAGCTTCAAGTCCAAGGTCTCTGGTCCGAAGTAGAGCGAAGCTACCACATGAACTTCCTAGAACTTCAAGCAGGTCATCTGGTGCTCAAATTTCTTTATCCTTCTCTGGGCACCAACTACATCCAAGTTCAGAAGGACAACACAACAACTATGTTCTATCTGAACAAGCAGGGAGGCACCAGGTCAAGAGTCTTATCCCTGAAAGCGCAAGCCATCTGGCACTGGCTCCTGGCAAGAGGTCTATCCATCGTGGCAGTTCATCTACCAGGTATCCAAAATACCCAAGCGGACTGCCTAAGCAGAGACTTCGTAGAAGCGCACGATTGGGTGCTCAACGAAGAAGTTGCACAGGAGGTATTTCAGCAATGAGGCGTACCGGACATAGACCTGTTCGCAGATGCGGCAAACGCTAAATGCCCCGTTTTCGCGTCCAGGTTCCCCCAACAGGGCTCACGGGGGAAAGCTCTTTTGGTCAGCTGGTCGCAGACATTGCTGTACGCCTTTCCTCCCCTGCCTCTGATCCCAGCGGTGATTCAGAAATTCTACAGGACCAACACCAGGATGATCCTGATAGCGCCGGAGTGGCCACGCCAGTGGTGGTACCCGGATCTCCTCCAGCTGTCCGAAGTCCCGCACCGGCAACTTCCTTGCCATCCAGACTTGATGACCAAGGACCAGGGGAAGGTGTTCACCCCAACCTTCCTTCCCTTCGCTTGAAGGCATGGCTCCTGAGGTCATCCAGTATGGACACCTAGACCTTCCAGCAGACTGCATGAACATTCTCAAAGAAGCCAAGAGACCCTCCACTAGGAAGTCATATGCTTTCAAGTGGAAGAGATTCTTCATATGGTGTCTTGACAACTCTCTTGACCCTATCCACGGTCAAGAGCAGGTGATTCTGCCCTATCTGTTGCATTTAGCAAAGTCAGGCCTCAAGTATCCCTCCATCAGGGTGCACTTAGCGGCAATCACAGCCTATAGGAAGTCACCTTCTCAGACATCATTCTACCTTATGCCTGTGGTTAAAGATTTCTTAGAGGGGCTTAAGAAAGTGTTTTCAGCAGTGAGGTCCCCCTCCCCTCCCTGGGAGCTTAACATCGTACTTACTAAGCTGATGAGTGCTCCTTTTGAGCCTATACACAAGGCTTCTTTGCAGCACTTGACCTGGAAAGCTGCTTTTTTAGTGGCGATTACCTCTGCCCGTAGGGCTAGTGAAATCCAGGCCCTGTGTTGTAAGGAACACAGTGTTTCACGCCAACAGGGTGGAACTGAGGACACACCCAGGTTTTCTGCCTAAGGTAGTCTCAGACTTTCATATCAACCAGTCTGTCACCCTGCCTACCTTCTTTCCTCATCCTACCACTCCCTCGGAGAGGTCTTTACATACTCTAGATCTCCGGAGGGTTCTGAAATTTTACCTGGCTAAAACCCTTCCACTTAGGAAGTCTGACCGGCTTTTTGTTAATTATGGAACCACTAATACTGGTCTGTCAGCCTCGAAAAGATCCATTTCACGCTGAATAGTTTCCTGTATAGCTCTGTCTTATAAATTAGCTAACAAGGCTTTACAGGGTAGACCTCATGCACACTCCACATGAGGGAAAACTTCTACTACGGCTCTCCTTCGTAATGTTCCAATCTCTGAAATTTGCAAGGCAGCTACATGGCGTTCGGTGCATACCTTTACCCGCCATTATTGCCTAAATTCAGATACACAGGCCGATGCCCAAGTGGGACAGGCCTCTTTGATAAATTGTATGTAAAATGTGAAGTTTATTCATGTCTCTATGAGTACTTGTTTGCTCGTCCGCGAGACTTTGGGTATGAGCTTGCTAATCTATTCATAGATTATGACTATTGATGAGTATCCCCTGGATGAGAAGGATTAGTTACTTACCTGTAATCTAGTTCTCATCCAGGGGTATACTCATCAAAGTCATAAGCTCCCGCCCACCTCCCCAGACGAGCATGATTATAAAGTTATGAACATTTTTTCTATGGATTTACTCAGGTGTCATGCACCTCCAAAAAGAACTGACCCAACTGCCACCTGTGGTGCATCATGGGAGCAGGGGGTCGCCTTCAGGTCTTAAAGGCACGGTACCCCTACTCTATTGCCTTAAAGGCAAGGTGTCAGTCTTACTTTGTTTCTTTATACTCTACTGCAGCCTACTGGCAAATGCCTGCAATTACAGGTTTTCCTATTGCAATAAAGCATTGTTGTATGCAAATGTTTAGGTGTGGCGCCGCGGCCAGGGCGACTGACGCTGGAATCTGGGGACCACGGTTCGATCCCCGGCTCCGGCGGCAGGTTAGCCCAGCACCATGTGACTCTGGGCAATAGCTCGCTTAATCTTCCCGATGGCCCCCAGCGCCTAGAGACCCTTACGGGTGATTGTGCGCTTTACAAATGTGGACTTTACTTTACTTCCTTAGGGGTTGGGAGAGTACTACTGTGTGTATGCTAATTCGTGTAATTTTGCGGCAGTTTTGCCAGTTTGGAAATGTTCTAGGCTGCAAATATGTTTTCACATATGTATACATATATATTTATATGTATTTTCTATATGCTCCGATATTCCGCACATGGGCGGGGATTATTCATAGATTATGACTTCGATGAGTATACCCCTGGATGAGAACTAGGATTACAGGTAAGTAACTAATCCTTATCCTTCCATCTACACCCTTTATCATGCTGCAGGCGGACCTTAATTTGGTTCTCACATACCATATGTGTGCTCCCTTCAAACTTTTATATAATTGTACACTCCGGCTGCTTATCATCAAGACAGCCTTTCTGGTGGTGATAACATCTGCCCGGAGGGTGAGGTAATTGCAGGAATTGTCATGCAGGCCTCCCTACATGATGACTTTTGTAGATAAGGTGGTGCTTCACTCCCGAGCTTTATTCTTTCCAAAAGTGGTGACCCCATTTCATCTTGATCAATCAGTAACGCTGCCTATCTTTTTTGCTCCCCCACAGCCATCTAAGGAAGAGGAGTGTCTCCACCGTCTGGATCCAGAAAGAGTGTTGTCGTTCTACCTTGACCACACAGAAGAGTTCCGGGTGGACGACCAACTCTTTGTGGGTCACTTAGGAGCTAAAAAAAAGGTCAGACAGTGCAGAAACAGACCATTTCATGCTGGTTTGTTCTCTGCTACCCCCTGGCCAGGAACCAGCCTCCTGAGGGCTTACTGGCCCATTCTGCCAGAGGAAAAGCTGTGACCACGGCATTGGCTTGGGGTGTACTAGTCATGACAGCTGCCAGACAGCAACGTGGGCATCTTTGCACACATTTGCCAAGCACTACAGCCTGGACAGTCTGGTCCGCAGGGGCGGGCGTTTTGCCAGTTCAGTCCTGCAGGACTTTTTAGTTTAGAAAATCTGTCCGCAGCCCACTGCCAGGATGGTATGGTTAAGTATCTATTCAAAGGTAAGGAATCTGCAGCTAGAAGTTTATCAGATGAACACGTTACTTCCCTTTGGTAATGCATTTTCTGGTAGAGAAAATATCTAGCTGTAGATTCCTTACATACCCACCCATACTTACCCACTTTGTGGACTCATTTGATAGGGCTAGGGTTCTTTCATTTTTCAGAGCTCTAATTTACACGCACAGGTCAGTGCGCATCTGGTGTGGAAAAGTGAAAAGTAATCGACGTCCGCATGCCTGGGTGGCACGTATTTAGGTGACTGTGACGTCATAAGTGATGCTAACCAGAGCGAAAGTCAACATGCGGAGCCTAACAGAGCCACCTGATGGCGCACTGGGGTACAGCTCGCGCAAAGGTTTCCGTGTCCAGCCTGACGTCTGGGAAATTTAAAGGTAAGAAATCTGCAGCTTGATATTTTCTCTACCAGATAATGGGTTGCTGAATGTAAGTAACTTCTTCTTCAGGGCTATCAACAAATATACTTGAAGATCTGAAGTAAACTGAAGTTATACGATTATAGTTCCTTCCTGAAATTCCATATACATTTAGTTAAAGAATAAGGATGTAAAAACAGACGGATAAAAGAAAGAGTCGGAAAAAAATATATCCCTTTTGTGGTGACTCTTATTATTTTATGGTACTTGGTAGGCCTAATTAGTAACCAACATCCTCCTTATTACCCCACTCAGAATGCATATAACGGCATGTTCACTGGTCATCAGTTACTATCAAAAATAGAGGAACATCTCCTAGTCTCTATACTGCAGGGAGAAACTCCTGGTTTTTTAACAGACTCTCATACACTTACTGATGATGTAACATGCTTCATCATTGAGTCCTCATCCAGTATAAAAGTTCGTACCAGCTGGGTTCAACCCTTTTGGGGGGGCACCTTGGTGTTGTGGGTAAATCTACTATTGAAACCGCAATCATTATAATTAAAATTACTTTTGGTTTCCATAGCATCCTGCACTCTTTATTTCTCTGAAACCGTATGGCTGGTTGAAAACAGAAATTGGACATGTCTGAAGCATCAGTGGATCCTCCGTCCACTTGTCAGCATGTATCAGCTCGTTAAAGTTATTGACTAAATGGTCATCTAGCTTTCATCAGGACTTAACATGTCTCAAATATTTTATCCACCAATTTATCCATGCCATGTACTCATTCATACAAAATAACAGTTTTTTGGTAAACCAGTCTTATCCCTGTGTGTTAGATTTTTTTAGAGGGCTAGAATCCTGCCCCTGAGAAATTACAGACAGATGACCCTTCTGTCACAATTGCATCAATAAACTTGCCCGGCATTATCACCTACTCTGGACTCGTAACTCTTTTCCTTGCTCCTCTTATTGGTTTGATATTACTCTGGTCACTAGAAACATCCTAGAGACGGTTAGTAGGCAGGCTGTGTTGATGTCAATGGTAAGGACAATAGTGTAGACCGAAACAAAGAACTGGTATTAACCATCTTCCTTTTTGTTTTTTTGATTTGATATTGTTACTAGGTATACTTTATGATCCTCCCCAGTATTATGAGTCTTCAAACATTGATAATTGGCAGGAACTGAGGTCCAAGCAACTACACTCATCGTTAAAGTAACTTTTCCTTTTTTTCTGTTTAGAATGACCAAGTCTTCCAGGGGTTTTCAGTTGACAAAGGAGAATTCACATGCCCGCTCTGCAGGCAGTTTGCCAACAGTGTCCTACCTTGCTATCCTGGAAACCACATGGAAAAATGCATATGGCAATGTCAGAGCAGCAAAAGTATGCAAGATCTTATCGAAGAGGTGGAGGAACTTCAAGAACAGTTGGGAACTTTCCCCGTAAGCATCAGTGTAAGGCAATTGGATCCTTGTTCATTTGCATCTATTTGTTATTGTTTTCCATCATCTTTTATTTGTTGTGAATAACATTAATTGATTATGTGACAACATTTGCATAGTGCACTATACTGTGAGGCAGCCTCTGTATGCAACATACTTAAACCACATTTTGAATCTGCTTACTTTATAAATTGTAATTTATTTTTGTGTGTTAAAGATAAAGAATGTGTAAAAGATTAGCTATAATATACATACAAGAGCAATTATCTGTCTCTTTGTCTTTGACATTGACATCAGGGAATGATTCCAGTAGAAGCTGGTGGAGAATGTAGTTGGTCATTTGCTCAGCTGCATACAGAGATGTGGTAGCTAATGGCTTTACAATTTATTCAAGCACATACATTATACACTGGAATTTATTTGGTTGAATATGTGCGAGGCAGATGTTTACTTGCTCACCTATATACTATTGCTAATTTAGGTTGTCTGGTATTTTGCTGCATTGCCAATGTAAGACTCTGGACATCTCTTTTGATGGAAAGACTGTACGGATACAAAATTAACAGTTCTGTGGGAAAAAAAGCAAACACTCCAGAATCATTTCTAGATCTTTGGTTTATGCGCTACGATTAAGTCTATCTACAACTAACAATAAGAAAGCTCTATGTCACTGCCTCCACAGAAGCCAACTAAACCTTTGAGGGCAGCCCCTGTGTTGGAGGCTTTCAGATGTAGCGGACAAACAAAACAGAGGATAGCACTTCAGCCACGTTGAACGCCCCCTCATGTCCTGTTACAATGGTGGGGCAATATTCCATTATATTACCATCCATTGCTAAACCCTGTACTAAAGCCAAAGTAAACAAGTTGTAGAGTTATTTTCTCAAATGCTGTGTTACATTTAAAAAGGAATGGCTAAAACATTTTATTTTTTTGAAAAGAGAAACTGAAGTTTCTTTTAGATCTTGGGTCTCTGAACAGGTATATTTTAACTGTATGGTATCCCTGAATATTCAGGAGACATGTCCATGCTCCATATCTGGCCCAACACAAACATTAAACGCGTTTCCTGCATAAACAGACATTTTCGTTTCTTTGTCCTTTTGACTTGACCTCATTTATCTCCTGAGGTCTACACAATGGTGGTGAGGGCTAATCTGCTTTTTTCAGTTGGGCAAACATTTTCTTACCTATACAACTCGGTCGCGTTCCCAATCTCTGTGTATCGTATCGGTTCAAAGTCTTCAATTGGAAAATTTGTGGAGGGCCGTTGGGCCTAACCGCATCGGGTCAGTTCACAGTAGATGGAATGGACTCCATTCAAATTCTGTCCTGGGTGTCGCCCTAAGTTTCCGCGCACCGACTTGCACGAAGTGTGCAACTTGTGTTTATCCCCTGAACAAAACTAACAGGACTGCAATGCGTGCCGATCTTTTCGATCCAAGAAGATGCTCTGAGATCGTCGGGCTCAACGTCACAAAATGCACCAACAAATCGGCTCCGCACCGGATATCTTCAGAGAAGGTTCCCACCAGGAAGTCTTCGACGCACAAGGAGCCGAGTAAGAGGAGGAACACGTTTCTGTATCCGAAGATAACTCCAACATGAAAGAAGACGTTCTGCAGCGTCAACATACCATGAGTACTGATACTCCCCTGACCCAAACTATGCTGAAGAAAAAGGCTCCGGACCCTCCTCTGCCTTCGGGCTAAGCTCGGCACAGAAACACACATCGAAGCCTTCCGGCTCGGGATCGAGTTGACCTGATTCGGGCACCGAACCAAAACCTTTGGCACAGAAATCCAAGCACGTCATCGTGACCATCCCTTCGGCCCCGAAACCTAAATCTTCAGATCCGAAAACCTAAGAGCTGAAACCTTCGGCACAGGAAATTCTGGCACCCAAAGACAAAACAGCTCCTCCCCTATCCAAGGAGCCTCGTTTCAACGCCCCGCCTTCCGATACAGACCCGAAACAGACAGAACTAATGATTAATAAAAACTGCACATGTTTACATAAAAATGCCAGATAAACGGAAGCCAGAGATGGAGGAAGCTTACCACTTTCCACTTAAAAAGAAACATGTTGGTACTAATACTTCTCCTCCTCCTCTTACAGCTCCTTCCCCACTTGACCCAAATTTGTTAATTACTCCTATAAATTCACCACAACCACAGTCCCCTGACCACCAATATAACGAAGATGGGGATGGGGGTACCAAGGGACATTAGTCCTGATCCATGGACTGACTACAATACAGATCCTAATACAGACAATGATCCTGATCTATACCCTTCAAACCGCTCTCGACCAGACGACAATGTAGGGTACATAGAGTTACTCAATAGGGCTGCCGAATACCATGGGTTCCAACTACAAAGAGGCCCTTGTTCAGGATTTTCTCTTTGAGACCATAAGTTCTGCCCATGCTCAGCGGTATGCTCAAACACGCAGACGAAATTTTTAAGGACCCTCTGCATGCAAAGATTGTCACATCCAGAGTAGACAAGAAATATAAGCTGGTGCCTCTGGACCCAATCTACATCAAGGGTCAAGTTCCCTTAGACTCCCTTGTGGTCTCTAACTCTCACAAAAGAGCAAATTCTCAAACCACAGCAGATGCCCCTCTTCCTGATAAAGAATCCAAACTTATAGATGCCTCTGGCAAGAGAGTTTCTGCACAGGCAGCCAATCACTGGCGTATTGCCAACACCCAGGCTCAGACAGGGCTCATTATGACAAGCTGGAAAAATTGGTCCAATTCCTTAGAGGAGGAGGAAGCCTTCTCCGAACAACGCGGAGCTCGAGATAGGTTTCGACGCTGAAGACCTGCCACAGGGACAAGGTGACGTGAGTACTGAAGATCCCTTGCCCCCACAAACCTCTGCCTCCTGGCCAAGGCCCGCACCGACACAAGGTTTCCGACGCCCCGCCTCAGGGCCCAGCTACGAAACAGTCAAGCCTTCAGGCTCGGTACAGTCGTCAAAACTCCTACTCGGAACTGAAGCCCTCTGGTTCCAAACACAAGCCCGGCTTGGAGACGAAATCCTCAGTGCCAAAAACCAAGCCACCTTTGGAGCCGAAACCTTCAACGCCGAAATGCCATCTTCCGCCGGCACCGAAAACATTGGCACCAAAACAAATAGAAACCCCTGCGGATCCGAAAGTGGACATTATTCCATTAACACCAGATCCAAAGCAAGCTATATATTAACCCTTAGACTGGCCATATTCACACAAAGCTGCCTCAAAAACGCAAGCATCAGGATGAGGACACTTCTTAGAAGATCCCTTTAAAGAAAAAATCTGTGGCTACAAGTCCTTTTTCATCTACCATCACCACCGCCGCATTCTCCACAATCTCACCATGATGATGACTATGCTGATGATGGAGGAATACTTCTCCCAATGGATCCATGGACAGATAATGCAATTGATCCCCCAGGTGATAATGATCCTGACCTTTACCCCAGCCAAGCCATCTCTTCCAGACGGCAATGCATCCCATTAAGAACTCATTGTCAGGACTGCATAATATCATGGGGTGGCACTGCACAAAGAATCACTAGAAGATTTTTTGTTTGAAACTTTAGCATCCACACACAGGTCGTCACAAACACTTCCCATGCTTAAAGGCATTATGCGACACGCTGATGAGATTTTTAAAGACCCAGTCAGAGCATGCATCTTGACTCCTAGGGTAGATAAAAAGCATAAGGCCTCTCATACTGACCCTATATTTATCAAGGGCCTGTTGCCATTAAATTCCCTAGTAGTGTCTAATGCTCGTAAGTGGGCAAAATCTCAGACATCAGGAGATGCTCCTCCGCCAGATAAAGAGTCCAAGTTCATTGATGGTTCAGGCGCGCGCATAGCCGCTCAAGCTGCAAATCAATGGCGCATTGGGAATACGAAGGGTCTTTTAGCCAGATACGACAGAGCACACTGGGATGAGCTGGAGCAATTGCTTCAATATCTCCCAGATGAATATAAAGCTAAGGCAAGGTAAATAAAGGAGTACTCATTTCTAATTCTTCTATACGATGTGCTCAAGATGCTGCAGACACCGCAGCTAGAGAGGTCAATACCAGCATCCTGCTCAGGAGACACGCTTGGGTAAGGATTTCAGGTTTGAAGCCAGAGCTCCTACAATCCATCCTTAACACACCTTTTGATAAAGAACATCTATTAGGTCCTAATGTAGATCAAGCGTTCGAGAAAATGAAAGAGGACACTGAGGTGGCCAAATCCAGGTAAGCGCTTCAGTCTCTGTCCAACAGAGGCTCCTTTCGCCGCTCCTTTTCACAGAGGAGGATCCAAAATCCCATCCCCTGATCAAAATACCTCAGCATATAAAGGTAACAACCAGTCCTCTCCTTCCAGAGGAGTTTTTCAAGGTGGTTACAGAGCCAACAACTTAGAGGGTAGTGGTAAGGGAAACACACCCGTTAACTCCCCTTCCCCCACGTAACCGTAACTTACCCACACCCCCCGACCCCCCCGACTACACCACACCTGTCGGGGGAAGTTTTTAACAATTTCTTCCAATTTGGCAGTCTATAACAACAGACAAATCGGTGATTGGAATTATCCAACATGGTTATTGCCTGTAGCTTACCAGCAATCCTCCAAACATTCCACCTCGATCTCACAAATTGTCTCCAAAACACCTACAATTGCTAGAACAAGAAGTCCAATCTCTCTTACTAAAAGGAGCAAGAGAGACAGTCCCACTACAATGCCAGGGCTCAGGGGTTTACTCTCTATTTCCTCATTCCCAAAAAGGACGGTTCCCTAAGGCCTATTCTGGATCTCGGAGAGTTAAACCGCTACATACTGTCAGAACACTTACGCATGGTGACACTTTAACAGGTACTCCAACTTTTACAAAAAGCATATTTTATGTCTACTCTAGACTTAAAAGATGCATATTTCACTTTCTAATTCATCCGGCTCATCGCAAATTCCTCAGATTTGTGATAGCAGGCAAGCATTATCTGTTCAAAGTGCTTCCCTTGGGAGTGACAACAGCACCCAGAGTTTTTACCAAATGTCTGACAGTAGTCACAGCTCATCGCAGAAGATAGCAGATTCACGTCTTCCCCTATCTTATCAAAGCCAGCATTCCCCAGAACTGTCTACAGCACACGAAAATAGCAATAGATCTGCTTTATCAACTGGGCTTCACCGTCAATGCACACAAATCTCACCTGCATCAGTCACAGATGCAGTTTTACTTTGGAGCCAGTCTAGACACAGCCAAAGCTCTGGCCTCTCCCAATGTAGCCAGAATACGCAATTTACAGACAGGCTATGATTCTGCAGTTTCAACCCAACCAAGCTTTACCAGCCAGAGTGTTCATGCATCTGCTGAGACTGATGGTGTATTGCATCACAATTGTGCCCAATGCAAGGCTTCACATGTGCCCCCTACAAGATTGCTTAGCACGTCCGTGCAATCAGTCACAGGGTCACTTAACCAATCTAACCAATCTAGTGTTGGTAGATGGCCGTACCCATCACTCCCTGCAGTGGTGGAACTCACAAAACTTAGCAAAAGGCAGACCCTTTTCCAAAGATCGTGCTCACTGCAGACTCATCTCTAACTAGTTGGGTGGGCTCATCTCAAAGATTACACAATACAAGGTCGGTGGAGCAACAAGCATGAAAGTCTCCACATCAACTAACTGGAGCTTTTAGCAGTTTTCCTAGCCCTCAAAGCTTTTCAAACTCACCTCAAAGGCAAAACTGTCCTAGTCCGAACAGATGATGTATTATGAGCAGAAGCAGGGCAGGACACACACTCTCCAACTGTCAACACTCACTCAAGCCATTTGGAATTGGATGATCGATCACAAGCCTCATCATCTGGCAGAACATCTCCCAGGAGTAAACAATCAAATGTTCCCTTTTTTTATGCCCCTTATGGCGCAGATCTGGTGCTTGCTCTCTTAATTCAGTCAGGCCTAAAGACCGCATTCTCAAAGTTTATCTCATTGTGCAAGGGACATGCCTTCCCCTAAGATGACCGGTTTCAAAACTTGTAAGGACTGCCAAAAACAAATGTTAGTGAATGAACCTTATGACGTCTGTGTTTGGGTTCCTCAGATGACTCAACATCATGTGTCAAATGTGCTCAGATGAATCCGATGAGGTCAACTGGGACCACAAGGATCGCAAAACATGGCTAGGCCTGAAAGGTTCGATCCTGCTCAAAGTCACTGACATATACTTGTTCCCAAGGTCGGTCTCATGAGCACTCTTCTTCTCTTCTTCCCAGTCTAAGACATCGGGTAAGTCAAAGAAAAAGAAACTCAAGAAGTTGAACCACAGCTTCTTCTTATCCCACCACTCCTTTGGTCTGGGGGCCTCATGAAAAGTTGTGAGGCCCCCAAGATACCTTCAAGTATTGGTCTTTATCTCCGTTCTTGGAACCGATCCTGTCCTCATCCCGATTCAATCAGATTTCCTAGCTCCACCAGCGATGCTGCAGCAGGCCCAGGCCTTCAAAGAGGCCATGCTGCGGATCTTTGGTACCCTATTGGATCCCTCTGGAGTGCCTTTGGTGGGTGGGGGGGTTATGGCCCTGAGTAGGCCTCCAGTTGGTCCACCACTGTCGGATCCATCTCAGACTGTGCTTCTTGCTACTCTAGGGCCCGCCCTCAACTCTGGGGCCAGCACCCCATATGGTGCCATGACCGTTGTCGAGGCTCTGGGTGTTGAAGAGGGCAGTAGCACCACTGATGTCAGAGGAGAAGCTGACAGTCTTTTTGGACTTTGAAGTGAATCTGCTGGAACCTTGAATAACATCACAACTCTCTCGACCCTTAGTCTATTTGGATTCAGACATGCTTCCTCTCAGTAACAGGGTCCGCAAACAAGATGATGATGCTGATGACACTTCCCAACTATACAATGACAACATTTTCTTTTTGGACCTACAAGAGGCCAGGGGTTCAGACACTTCACCCTTCACTGTTCTCCACTCTCCTACCCTGGCAGCTCATTTGATGAGTCTACCTCCTTCTCTATAGTCATATAGCAGCAGAGGTTTTAGACCTACAATTACAGACTATGGAGGTTTAAAAAATGTCCTAACAGAGGCCCTGTATCCACAACAGACCTTATAGGAACTCCTGCTACCTTTTAATGAGACTTTACTCGACACACTGTTCAGCACCCACTAGTCAATCGGCAAAATATCAGGTGGCCTAGTCCTGCTCCAGGAGAACCAGTTTTTCTCCTGCAGCACTCAACACTGGAGAACCTGGTAGTCCAAGCCTCAACCAGCATGCTCCTCCTCATCGCATATTTGACCACCCGGCCTCATTCTCAGGCCTGTTCATTGCAGCTGTATCTTGTGATGGTACTTGCATGCATTGTAGGACATGGTAGCCGACTTCTTTTCATCAGTCCTGGACAACCTTCAGATCAGCCTACAGCAAATAATGTAGGATGGTCAGGATGCCACGAAATACATCATCCTCTCGGTCTTTGATACCACTGACTGCTTGGGTAGGGCAATCGGTACAAGTTGTTACTTTGACAGCATGCTTGGATTAACTAATTTCTTTTTATTAATAACAGCGAAGTGACATTTGTTTACAATCATATGGGATACATTCTGGCTTAGTGTATACATACATACATAGATCAGTTGCACATTTCTTGTGTTACATTTTTACGGAGTATTTGGAACAGAAGAAGAGGGGAGGATTGGCGGGACACAGATGTTGCCACAGTTTTCATTCCATTTTCCCCATATTTGTGACCATTTTTTGGGCAGCCTCTTGCAACATATACAGTTTTTTCCCTCATTATGCACCAGTCCATGTCGGTCTTCCATACCTCCACTGTAGCAGTCGCGCCCCACATTTTGGCAATGTTCGTTTTAGCTACCATCAGACTTAACATCGCCCATGTTTTGTCTTTGCTATTCAGATCTGCAACTCCACTGAATTTTCTAGCTGTGTCCAAAAATCCCTTTTGGACATGCCATAAGACGGCACTGGTCTATTTAGAACCAAGTGGACTGCATTAGGAAGAGAAAAGCAACAGTATACTACCTTGACCCGAGACCACCTATGTGTCAGTTTACCCAACGATTTTGTCCCTTTCGAGTCTTTGTAAGAGGGTACAAGCAAAGGCCACCCATGACTTTGCTTCAGCAAAAGCAGATTTCTTAAACCTTTCAAGGCAGATGTTGAGGATCCCGTCACCAGCATCCAGGTCCCCCGGGGCAAGAAATAACCCAATCCCTCACCCCCCCCACTCCATCCGTAGCCACTGTGAAAACACTTTAAGTTGCCCTCTGCCATGGACAGTTGCCTGGTAGGAGGTTAGATCACCTAATACCTCCGCAGGTGGCAAAGCATCAGATCAAAGAGATGGCTGCCTCAAATTGTTATGAATGGATATTCCCTTCCTGTCCATTCCACTCCTTAAAACATGCTTCATATTCCAGAAGCCAAAAGAACAAATGATGGGCAGAATGCTGAGCAAATCAAACAATTACCCCCAGTCACAGATCTGAGTTTAATCCATCGCTATTTTGATCACAACGCCACTGCAGTTTGGACCCAGCCATATGCAAATAAGTGTTTTCATTGCTCCTCATGGGAACCTTCCAGCATGAACTGCCAGGCCAGGTCCTCTGTGGACCAGAAACCAGCATCCTGGGACCGGTTTCAGGGTGTCACCCCTCATCAGCCAGGCTAGCTTTAATCCAGTGGTACAGTGAGCCAAGAATTTCCTGTTCTCCTTTAGAATTAGGTTGGGTGGGGGTGCTTCTGTGCTCCACCAGACTGCATAAACCAGTTTGCCCCAGTTCAGGAGCCCTTGGCTCCCTCTCTTGAGTGAAAATACACAAAGGATAGGGTAGTGTCCCTCCCCCTGTCCAGCTCCTCCTTACGGAGGGGCCCAGAACTCCTCCAGGTTGCCACTTGATTCTGCCATCCAGATCCTGCCCCTTGGGAGCATTTACTGGCTAGGCCAGCCGAGAAGCGTTTCTAACCTCCCCTGATAGGTTAGTCACCCCAGAAGATGTCCACCCCCCCTTTTAGGGTTACTTAGGAGCTCCCCTGAGGTTAGGTCCTAAGATTCGTCTGGACTCAATCGTCAAGAACTGACTACCTGTCTTCTGAAGATTGTCTAATGACTCTTCTGCTGGAACTCTGCTGCTGCATCGAGCCAGGACCAAAGACAAGACTGCTCTGGTGGAAAGATTCCTGCTGCAACTTCGTCTCCGTGCTCTACCAAGTTTCTTCAACTCTGTGGCCATGCATCCTTGAAATTAGCAAGGACTCTGCATGCATCCAAGCAAGAAGGAATCTCCCTTGGAGTGAGAGTCCTTTTGTTGCATTCGCAGGCACCTCAACGTCAACCACCGATTTGCTCATCCTGCTGCCCACGGACGCCTCCCGGATCTGCAACACAATTGGTAGTTTGTTGGCTATTCAGAGGCCTGACCAGTCTTCCCAGCAACTTGGAAGACTGTACTCTCTCTCCAGCCGACCTGAATTGCATCTTGTTGTCGTTACTAAGGCTTGTTGACTCTCCTCACCAAAGATTTTCACATGCCAAGAAGCCCCAGCCTCAAGCACAGCATAGCTCCAAAAACGATGTCTTGCCTGCATCTTTGGCATTGTGAGCCTTCATCTTCATTTTGCTGCTAAGGCTTCCATGTGACTCCCTGTGCCTGCTGCCAGAGGGTCCTCGAGGGGGATCCAACGATTCCTGCTTGCTCTCCTGCATGCTGAGTGCCAGCCCTGACTTACCCTTGCTGAGTAAGTCCCACAGACCTTGCTAGCCTGCCACCAAGCATCTTTTCCTTATCCCCTACTGTTGTGTTTTCCAAGGCTTGTTGGTTGTCCTACTGGCCCCTGACCTTTCTTCATTCTTCATCTGTCGTGGGACAACTTGTAGGCCGCTTCCGTGGTTCTACATCGTCAACTGGGCTCCACAACTGCTTCATCAAGACCGTTGTGCTTCAGCAAGTACCTCTGACGCATTGTAGCATTGTGCTCCTGTGCCTCCTGGACACCTCCAAGTGGTTTGGATTCTGTCCCCTCTGCTTTCAGATACTTCCCGTCCAGATTCCACGTTTGGGTTCCATTGTCCTGGTCCCCGAGTCCCTGCAGCTGCCGGACTTCTAAGATCCTCCATTGGCTTTTACGGGCAGTTCCAACACCTCTTCACACCTATGCACCCAGGCTCCCTGGTGTATGTATCCTGGTTCCCTGGGTATCCACTGGTGTGGTGGCTCTCCAAACTTCCTTGATCCAATTGATGTCTTCGAGGTCCTTTGGGAAGGGTCCTGTAATTAGAAAATACCAACCGGGACTTACCCTGTGTTATCCTTTGGATGTTTGACCCGATGTAACCACTCTGCACCCAGGCGCCTTGGGGTCCTTAGTTACTCACCTTTAGTGGTTTTGTGCTTCACCTGGGCTCCTCCATCCATGGGTAGTTTTTTATTTTTCATTGTACTGAGTTTTATATAGCGCAAACTTGACCCGAAGGTATTGTGTATCAGAGCTCTTTACATAGCATCAGTTGTTACATGAGGACACATTCATGTTTTTTGTTAGGCACTGGGAGATTAAGTGATTTGCCCAGAATCACAGGATGCTCAGCGTCATTGCCGAGACTCGAACCCAGTTCCCCAGATTCGAGATCTACCACCCTAGCCATTAGGCCAACTCCTCTCCCCAATTATTCTTGTTTTGGTACTTACCTTTTATACCACTGTCTGGTTGACCCCCCCCACCCCTCCCCTATAGGGCTCCACGTTTTTTTCTATGCTACTTAACTGTTTTTGAAGTATTTCTTATTTGTATTTGATATCTCTGGGTAGGAGGTATACCAAGTTAGCTCCTAGTATTGTGTAATAAATACTACAGTAGGCTTTATGACATCGGCCTGAGGGGGACGGTGCTCAGGTGGTTTACTTCTTTCCTGGAAGGCCGCCGCCAGACGGTCTGGGTTTCCCAGAGCTCCGCCGAGATGCCGCCTTTGGGAGTTCGGGTTCCACAGGGTTCTGTGTTGAGCCCCACATTATTTAACATCTTTATGTCCCCTCTGGCGGCCTTGGTGGAGGCGTATGGGGCCCAGATCGTCTCTTATGCCGACGACACGCAACTCCTCTTCACATGCGGGAAAGATCAAGAGTTTGTGGGAGAGAGAATCCGGGACTGCCTTGCGCTGGTCTTCGACTGGTTCCAGCGGAACGGTCTGAGGGCCAACTCGGGCAAGTCCGAGATTTTATTTTTTGGTTGCGTTGCCGATCCGGAGTGGCAGCATTGGTGGCCGTCCGACATGAGTCCTCCCGCACAGTCCTCCGTGGTGGCCAAAAATTTGGGCGTCAAGCTAGACAATCAGCTGTCGCTCCGAATTCATATCCTTGGCCTGGCCGGCACCTGCTACGGATTACTGAAAATGCTCCGCAAATTTTTGCCTTTGTTATCTGAGGAGCACAGGAGGATTACTGTGCAGGCTCTGGTCGGTTCGAGGCTAGATTACGCCAATGCTCTTTTTCTCGGCCTTCCCGATTATCTGGTCCAGCGCCTTCAGGTGGTGCAGAACTCTGCTGCCCGGGCGATCTTTGGCTTAGGGAGACGAGCTCGAGCTTCCGGGCTGCTCCAGACGCTTCACTGGCTCCCCATTAGGAAGCGGATCCAGTTTAAATCCTTGACCCTGATGCATAAAGCTCTGCATGGATCAGGAGCGGGATATCTGCAGCGGAGACTGACTTTTTATCGTCCAGCTCGTTCCCTCCGCTCGGAAGCTCTTTGTAAAGCGGTGGTTCCACGGGTGAGGAAGGCCCGTGCGGGAGGGCGGTCTTTTGGCTGCAGAGCCCCCCAGCTTTGGAATCTGCTTCCATTTTCTCTTCGGAGTACTGCCAACCTGCTCCAGTTTAGACCTGGCTTTTTAACTCCTAGTCTGTTTTAACTGCCTACTGTTTTTGCTTTGTTCTGTTGTCTGTTTTTAGCTGTGTTGTGTTATTTCATTATGAGTTGATGGTGGAAAGCGTCGGGACACTCCTTGTGAGTAGCTGTACGCTATACAAAAGCTTAATAACATAACATAACATAACATAACAGTATGTGTATAACCTCTTGTGTAGGTCCTTCTTGTGTGAAAGCTTGCTGATTGACTATGTGGTTAATGCACCCGCTTTACACCCTTCTGAATAAGCCTTAGCTGCTCTCCACAGCTACCCATTGAGAGCTTTGATTATCGGGGACCTAAACACTATCACTAAGGATTGCCTGGACTAGTGCGCAGTGCCTCACTATAGGTGGACTCTATATATTGAGCCAGCCTTCTATATATTCCACAAAACCACTGCCTATGGGGCACTTCTTAGGTATCTGTTCATAAGGTGAGGAATCCGCAGTTGGAAATATCCATCAGAAGACCATGTTACTTACCTTTGGCAACCCTCTTTCTGTTGGATATTCTCTCTAACCGCATATTCCTCACTGACCCTCTCACCTCCCCATTATGTGGAAAGGAGTCTCCTAATCCATGTTAATAAGATATCATCTTAGATATCTGCATGCTGGCACAATCTGATGCCTAAGGCTCAGCATCCGACAGCAAAGACCGATATCAGAAAGAAACTGACTTCAACCCTCGGAAGTGGCGACAATATAGGAGCTCTGACTTCGCATCCGGGATGGAACAGATCCCACGCGGAGCCACATGACACCGCCTAGCCATGCATGAGGGTATTGCAGAAGAAAATTCTATGGATCCAGTCTGGAGCCTGTTGGTTTTCACAGGATGAGAAATCTAAAGGTAGCTATAGCCTCCATTAGAGAGATAAAGGAAAGTAACTTGTTCATCTAGGTTTTTATAGCGTGTAAAAAATTGTGAATGGAGAAAGCTACTTATATAAAATAGTAAAACGGCAGAAAGCACATTTCTGATTGCATGAATACAGGGACTCTCATGCAATGTTTTTATTTGAAGCGAAAGCAAAAACAAAAAATTAAATTAGTTTTAAGTGAAATTATTGCGCTTCCAATCTCAGCCTATCAGTGACTTTCAGAATGGCATATATATCTTTCGCTAACTGTTTGCTTAATGTACCAAGTGTGAGCAGTTGTGAAAGACAAAGAAATTATTTTGCTTGAGAAGAAAATCTGTGACCGTCCGGAAAAGCCTCACTTGCAGATCATTGTGTCGTGAGGTAAAACAGTATGTTATATGTATGTTGGGATTTCACAGTGATTACTTGCCAAATCGAAGTTAACATTTCACCAGTAAGCGGGGCTTGTGCCAAGTAGTGATTCTGTGTTCATACTAACGTTTGCTATTATGGAAAGTTAGAAAATGTACTGCATGGTTTGCATGAGCGTGTGGGAGCTATTGATAATAGCAAAGCTGTTATTCTTATATCTAGTTAACGTCAAGCTACTTATTTAGTAAGATTATCTAGTCTAAAGTAAGATATAGAAACCATGCGTGAGCAATTATGAGTTTGTATAGTTAATTTTTTGAATGTTTTCAAAGGGGTTTAAAGTCTACTTCCTTGGAGAGCTCATTAGTTGAAAATAATGGGTAAACTATTGCAAAGAGCTGATATTGTAGGTCTGCATATTGTTTGACTGAGCGTGACTGAATACGTTAAAGACCTTACATACATGATTGACAAAAGCATCAACCTTGTGTTAGAGGGCAAAGTGTTTTACGATTCTAAGCCCGAGAATATGTCTTCATATTGCAGATTTACGTTACTTCATTACTGTATAGTCCCATAGTAGAAGCTGGATACATTGTATATTCCCCATAGTAGAATCTTTATACATTGTTTATCGTAATAGATCCAGCATACATTATGTATCCCCATAGTAGAAGCTGGGTACATTGTATATTCCTCATAGTAGAACCTTTATACATTGTTTATCGTAATAGATCCAGCATACATTATGTATCCCCATAGTAGAAGCTGGATACATTGTATATCCTTATTGTAGAACCTAGATACATTTTAGATCCACATACTAGAACCTGGATACATTGTGTATTTTTTTATTTTATCTGTCACAGTATGTGTTAAGTTATGTAGTTTATTTGATTATATGCTTATGGGTCAATGTTTTTAATGTATTTTATTGATCACAATGTATAGATATGATCTTAACAAATGTATCTACAAGTACTTAACTATTGAAATATTGGGGAAATATAAAATAACTATAAAGACAAATTAAAAAAACATTTCCAAAAAGAATGAAAACAAAATGCATACATAAATAAACTTTATTTATAGCATCACCTGAAATTCGGAGTTTCTAACTATTTATCCATACATGTACATGTGGAACTTTATATATTGCAACTTTATATATCTTTACTATTTTCCATATACATGTATACCTATGGAGCTGGGTATCCATATATCTATTGCTTTACTCCTTCTGTAGAAAAAAACGTAAATAAAAAAAGTAAAACTGTCGCCAATTCACTACAGTCTCATCCTATACCTCTACCTTTTTCAATAAATCCTCTACCTTCACTCTGACTTTTCCCAAACCTCATTGTACTACTATATCTGCAAGAGACACGTTAGTGATCGATTCCTTACCTTAGAATATTCTCCAGGCGTCAGACTGGATCCGGAAAGTCTTTTCTGCTTAGCAGTACCCCTGCGCGCCGGTAGGTGGCGTTGTGCGGCTCCGCGTCCGTCCCTGGCGTCGTAAGCGCCGGGATGACGTCACGGAGACTACTTAAGCCCCACCCATGCGCGCTGACGTCGGTTCTTTCTTTTTCAGCGCCAAAAGCGCAGATCTGGATTGAGCACGTACCTCGGTCATTTTTTGACCACTTTTTTGAGACTTTTGTCTCCTTCTCTTGTCTCCTGGTACACGTAGGGATGCCCGGCTTTAAGTCTTGTGGGTCGTGCCACTGTAATATGTCGGTGGCGGACCCCCAGGATGTCTGCCTTGACTGCCTGGAGACCGACCATGACTACCGGGACTGTCGGGACTGCTTTGCCATGGCCCGATGCCTTGTGGGAGCTGGGCCGGAAGTTGCTGGAGGTCCGGCACTCCTCTCACCGCCGCTCCGGGTCTAGGGGCCGGTCGCGGGACCGGAGACGTCGCTCCTCGGGTTCCAGGTCTTCAGCTTCAGATTCTGCTAAGCGACGCCATAAGAAGTCGAAGAAGAGTGTTAGCTCTTCGACGTCTTCCGTCGCTCCCCGGAGGCGGACGAGGGGGACAGGGGCACTGCCCCTGCGGCTCCTCCGGAGCCTGGGAATCCCGCGGTCTACCTGCTATACCCGGGTCCGTCGGCGACTCCTTAACAGGTGCAAGAGTTTCTTGGAGCCACTGGATCCAGCGCCCTCGGCTCCGGTGCCACAAGGTGAAGCACCGCCGGCTCCGGCGTTGCCCTTGACGCCGCCCCTGGCTCCGCCACAGGCGCCGCACTGGGTGCAGTTTATCCTGCCCCGGTTCTCAGACCATTTCATTCTGACCTGGGATCCACATTGGGATGCAACTCCGGTTTGGCCTCGGCCAGCGCTGCTCCAGGCACCACTGGCCCCCTCTCTGGCTCTGCCACCACCGCCGCTGGCTCCTTCTACTACGGAGCCGGATGAGGACTGCGACGGCTGCGAGAACCCCCTTGTGCGGCAGTGTGACTCCGAGCAGGATTGGGTGGATGACCTTGTAAATGTCCGGTATTTGTAAAGCGCGAACAATTACCCAAAGGTGTCAAGGTGCTGGGGGCCGTCTTGAAGATTAAGCGAGCTATCGCCCAGAGTCACATGGTGCTGGGCAGACCCCTGCCGCCGGAGCCGGGGATCGAACCGTGATCTCCAGCGTCAGTCGCCCTGGCCGCTGCGCCACACCTCTTCCTGGGCACAGCCTCAGGGCAACCTGTCCAATCACATCCAGATTTCGGAGGGCGCTGCAAGACAGTTGCCGTGGTGGCTCACGAACCGCAATTGGGTCAGTGGCAGATCCCTCTCCCTTCCCCAACCGGAGCACACAGTGGTGACGGATGCTCCTCTCCTGGGATGGGGAGGCCACAGAGGCGGAGATCAGAGGCCTCTGGTCTCCGGCGGAGTCCCGGCTCCATATTAACCTTCTGGAGCTGCGGGCGATCCGGCTTGCACTGTCTTGACTTTTGTGATGTGCCTTCCCTTCGAGCCTCTTCATAACTGTCCTTTACATCTTCTTATTCTAAAGACGGCTTTCCTGGTGGCTATCACCTCTGCCAGGAGAGTGAGTGAGCTCCAGGCTCTTTCTTTCACACCTCCTTTCCTTACTGTTCATCCGGACAAGGTGGTTTTGAGGACCCGTCCTTCTTTCTTGCCAATGGTTGTCACGCCGTTCCACTTCGGGCAGACCATCACTTTGCCCACCCTCTTTCCGCCTCCGCATCCTTCCAGGGAAGAGGAGAGGCTCCACTGTCTGGACCCAAAACGTGTGCTCGCTTTTTATCTGCAGTGTACACAACAGTTCCGGGTGGATGATCAACTCTTTGTTGGCTATGTGGGTGCCAAAAAAGGTCAGGCTTTGCACAAGCAAACAATTTCCCGGTGGGTTGCTTTGTGCATCAAGGCATGTTACTCCTTGGCCAAGAAGGAGCCTCATGTGGGGCTGCGTGCACATTCGACCAGGGCAACTGCAGCCACTACTGCCTTGGGACCTTGCAGGATGTTTGTCAGGCAGCTATTTGGGCCTCGCTGCACACGTTTACAAAGCACTACTCCCTTGACAGTCAGGTCCGGAGAGACGGCTTCTTTGGCCTTTCTGTGCTCCGTGACTTTCTGGTGTAATTTTGTTCGCAGACCCACAACCTAGGTTGGTATTGCTGGGTATCTATTCTAAGGTAAGGAATCTATCACTAAAGTGTCTCTTTCAGCTGCACAGGTTACTACTTGTGTAACGATATATCTGTAAGAGATCGATTCCTTACCACCCCACACATCCTCCCCGTTCTGCGAACTGATTACTAGGGCTAAGGTCACCCCCTTTTAGGGCCCTAGTTTTATGCCCCAATGGTCAGTGTCTTGCATGGCTCTGCGTTTTGCCATGGAAAGTCGTGTACAGAACTGACGTCAGCGTGCATGGGTGGTGCCTAAGTAGTCTCTGTGATGTCATCCGAGCTCTTATCACGCCAGTGACGGACGCGGAGCCGCATGACGCCACCTACCGGCGTGCAAGGTTACTGCTAAGCAGAAAAAACTTTCCGGATCCAGTCTGACGCCTGGGGAATATTCTGAGGTAAGGAATATATCACTAACTAATGTCTCTTACAGATATATCGTTACACAAGTAGTTAATTTTGCGATCTTCCTGATAGCCCTTTCTAGACTATTCCCTCCTTTATCCCTCGTTTGACTCATTCAAAACCTCATTTTACTACTATGATTTCCCAAATAACACTTTCTAGACTCTTCCCTCCTCTAGCCCTCCTTTGCCTCATCCCAAATCCCATTTTGCTACTATGATCTCCCAAATAACGCTTTTTAGACTTTTTCCCATTCTCCTTCTTTCATCCTCTTGAATCCAACTAACAGAGTCACATGAACACCGCTCGACTTAAAAACGCATGTTTCGCTATACTGATCCACCACTAATCCACCTTAGGTTCTGGTCTAGCAT
The DNA here is from genome assembly GCF_964261635.1 of Lissotriton helveticus. Lineage (NCBI taxonomy): Eukaryota > Metazoa > Chordata > Amphibia > Caudata > Salamandridae > Lissotriton > Lissotriton helveticus. The sequence goes on along the minus strand of NC_136061.1, from coordinate 1,045,559,295 downwards.
GCTACTTGTCGAAATGTGCTTCAACGTCTCGTCAGGGGTACTAAGCAGTATATAAATACAATTACAGTTGTAAAAGCAGTTTTCTAGTTTTTAATTGCGTTTGTTTAGGTTTGTAATTTACGTGGTCCTTTTTTTGCAGTCAGAAACCAATTTAAGTAAGGAAATGGAGTCTGTTATGAAGGATATAAAAAATACAACGCAGAAGAAATACACTGATTACAGCAAGACCCCTGGCTCTCCAGACAATGATTTTCTATTTATGTATTCTGTTGCAAGGTTGGTATCTTTACATTTCAGCAACTCCTTTTTTTCAAGCCCTGAGTTTATTTTATTTTTATTGGAATCAGATTTGAATTGTTTGGTTTGAGGCAACTGTGCTAACAAAGCATTATTTTGTGAAAGTAGCCAGAAAAATAAAGTACCACCCACTTGGAAACAAATCATGAATTGCAGCACAGAGTAAGTGGTAGAATTAACAAATAAATTATATGAATTGATGAATTTTACAGCACATTGTTCAAGGAATGTAGCCAGAAGGTACAACTTTTCTAAGCAGTTGTGAAAGGATACATGCAATGTAATATGAAAAAACAGGAAGGTCTGTCTACTGAGGTTAACCTTTTTCAGGGTTGCTGGGATGTTTAGAAGTCATCCTCCCAAGAAAACACAGACATTATGAAAACATTGGACAACATTTTACATTTACAGCACAATTTTCACATAAATTGATCTATAGGTTTTACATCCATTACTGAAATATTCCTGGCCAGTCTGATCTTCTCGTGCAGGGTGAAGGGTTCACCCCACATCCCCAAGAAAACTTGATCAAGAAATGTTGAAAAATTGAGCATTTCTCAGTTCAGCTAGCACTTTTCCTTACTTCTATCCTCCATCTCATTTGATATGCTGCCCCTTTTTTTCAAGCTGATTTTCAGGTACATATTATAATTCATGATTTATTTGGGAAGGAGCAGGTTAGGCCTATAAAAAGTGAAAAACAGATTATATAATCCTTCAGTAGACAACAGTACCCACAATCTGCTTAGACTGATCTCGTAGGCTCTTACATGGGGAACATCCTTTACAACGCAACTTTCACTCCGCACTACCATTACGACGCAGCTATTACAACGCAAGTCGTTACAACGACTTGCGCTGGAAGGCGCTGTAGGATAGGGAATAGTTACATTTTCTATCCAACACCTTCCCTACTATCCACGGGGACTGGAGTTGGAATAGAAAATTAAACTATTCCACTATCCAGCGCCCCCCAACGCAAGTCGTTGTAACGACTTGCGTTGTAATGGCATGCGTTGTGATGTCATACATCCTCTTACATGGGAGCCAGCACACAGGTTGAGACAGGAGCGAATTTCATATGGCTATGCTAAACATATAGGCACGACCTGAGACATAAATGGCTTTATCATTATAGAGATGGAAGGAATTCTGCATGAACAATACAATAATAGCCTTAGTGGCAAATTACCATTGGCAAAAAAGAAATACTATCAACATTGTTTCCCTACTTCATCCTGACATATACTTTAAGTATCTGCTCAAAATACAACATGAAAAAGCAATAATTTTGTTTCCAAATGTCAGCCTGACGTTTCTGTAAATCACCCTCCTTTTATTCTCCAGTGCCACCTTTCCCTTTGGTGTAAATAAACAGAAGTTCCTCAATGGCAGGCAATTTGATGATTGTGCCATCATTGCCTGTTGCTCTCAGTTGCCACACTTCATTTAAAAATATAAAAATGATTCACTACCTTCTCTTCTGATTCTCTGTCTGCTTCATTTATAGCACCTGTCACTACTTAGCATGACAAACGTTTAGATCGTGCTTCCCTTACTTCTTTTAGACCTGTTTCTCGGACAATATATTTGTGAAACTGCACCATTTCCTCTAGTTCGCCTTTGAACAGATGCTTGGTAAAAATGTTAAAATGCTTCCAACATCCATTTTAACTTATGTTCACCATATGCAATTTTTCTCTAACTTCACGCTCTGTACCAGATGTTCGTTTCCTAAAAATAAAAACATTAGCAGACTTTAACAAATTGCTGGCTTATACCACTGCTGCCTTTAACCAACAGAATTATTGAGAGCATTGCGAATCAGCAACCTAATTCGATCATAGAAGAGTTGGATTTCTGTCCTAGTCTTGGCACAGAAAGTGTTTAATATCTGCTGTCAATGACATTAGGTAATACGTGATGCTGGCGTAGACACAGCCTCAGCATCTTGGATTTCCCATTTCCTTCAACATGGTATCTCAGATCATTCTACTTACCCGCTTAGCTAGCATTTGAGTCAGTCACAATCTTTCAGCAGTATACTTCTTTTTTTGGAGAGTCAGTGTTAGACTTGGCATCTTTTGATGTGTTTCTCCTGTCTTTTTGCTTTCGGACCTCCTTGTTTTGATTCTGTTTTTGCTGGTTTAATGTCTCTGTGCGCGTTCTCACTGCTGTTCAGTGCTAAAGTGCAAGTGCTCCTGTTGTAAATTGTGTTATGGATTGGCGTTTCCATGATTTACTATTAAGTCCCTAGTACAGTGCACTGAGAGTGCTAGGGCCTGTAAATCAAAAATCTACTAGTGGGCCTGCAGCACTGATTGTGCCATCCACAGAAGTAGCCCTGAAATCGTTACTCAGACCTGCCACTGCAGGGTCTAAGCGCAGTTTGTAACTGCAATGTTGTCTTGGCAAGTGCACCGGAAGTGGAGGATCTCTTGGAGGAGAAAGTCTCACAGCCCCTCGGCGGCGGGAGCAGCTCTTACAGGTGCGGAATAGCAGCGGAAACCTGGTCGGAAGACATGGAGTCCGAGGCGGATGCACAAGGTACGAGCGACCCATTAGTGCCGAGTGAGAGGTGTGCAAGGCGGTATCAGCACGGAGAAAAAGCTGTTTGAGCCGAACAAATTAAAGTGTGCATAATGGGCGCCGACGTACTGCGGGGGAGAGAGGAGGCTGCGGAAGAGATGTTTGTGGAAGGTGCAGCTGCGCATGTGGAGAAACTAAGCATTTGTGATAACAGTGGCACTCAGAACTTGAGAAAGCAATATAGAAAACTTGAAAAACGGATGCGCTCGGAGCAAGCTAAGTGGTGGGATCCCTATCCTAGTATATGGAGGTGGGTCGGGTTTCCCGCCGTTTGAGGATCATGCTTGCTCCGAGCTATGAGAATCCTAATCCAAACATGCTCCGTGATTGGGGAGAATGTAATTTGGATTCATCTAAAAGACTAATGAAGATTCTGATTGATTATGCAGAAATAGATAGACTGGACTTACAAACCCAAATTGATCAATTGAATGTGGTGATAAAGACCATAGAAGGCGATGGTATAAATAGCAAGTTAAGGGAAGATATGACTATACGGCTCAAAAAAGAGGAGGACATCATAAAAAAGCGCAAGACATACAAGTTTCAACGCGATAAGAACGATTATGATCTGGGCTAAATATTTACCTTCGCGGGTAAATATAATGTTGCAAAATCTAGGTATAAGGTTCATGATGATCAAAAAGGAGAAGGAGCAAGGGCTGGCCGAGTAGTGGATCTTTATCTACAGCAGTTTCACTATTGGATCTGAGTTCTTCAGTTGAGACTGAATCTGAGACAGAAGGTACCCAAAGAGGGTTTAAATACACGCAAACATACACTGGTTGAAGAGGTGGGTTTTTTACGGGAGGAGAGGCGGCAAACCTTACGTCCCAGAAACACGACGCAACAGGAGGAGAAACATCAAACGAAAAGAAAGACGGAGATGCAGGCGCAAGACCAAAGACAACCAAACAACAGGGGTTGGAGGCGCAAGTAAACCAGCAAACCCAAATGCAGAATGCCAACACTATTATCAATCTATCTGGAATAGTGTTGGATAAGGCAGAACAGCAACTTCTGTCATTGGGGTTATCCTTCTGCCCAGAGACAAATTTTCATTATCCACAGACTAGAGCGGACATTTATAGTTTCATCAGAAAGCTCAAAGTTTACAAAAATTCCATCATGCAAGAGCAAAAAAAGATACAATTTTGGAAGCTACTAACAATGCACAAGATAATTTGTCCGCGGCAGATATAATGGTGTTGCGTGACATGCAAAGTTTGGAGCAGGGTTGCAGCCTGGTCGAGCAGATGTCAACCCAAAGAATGATGGAAAATGAATCAATTGTAATTAATGCCACACCCAACACAGGCTTTAAAGCAAAATCGAAATTTTATCCGAAGATTCCTAAAGACTCCATTGACACTTTTCATAAAATTGTCACGTCTCAAGTTAAGAAGTTGAATTTCAAAATTGAAAAGGAAATGGCAATCGGGAAAAACAAACACCAGTGGAAATACCATCAACTTATAAAGAAATTGAAGGACAGTGATTCTATAGTAGTCCGTGGCTCGGACAAGAGAGGCAACATAGTCATATGGCCCCTTAAGTTGTATCAGGAAGATGCTTCATGCCAGCTAATGGACCGGGACTGTTACAAAATAAGTAATCGCCAAGCAACAAAGGAAGTACAGAATGTATTATTTACTAAACTGCTAGCCTGGAAAAGCATGGGTCTTTTGAATCCAGATGAATTTAAATACCTTAAGAATGATTACCCTGTTTTACCTATAATGTATCTATTACCTAAGGTACACAAGAACATTACCTGTCCACCAGGGAGAACAATAATCTCACCTAAACATGGGTTATTGGAGAATATTTTGGTCTCCATAGATTCCTTTTTTTTTTTTTCACAACAGATTTTTATTGAGTGAATTAGGCAACGCAATCAATGTGGCACCCCACAGTCAGGAGAAACCACCAGGCATTTTGATACATTGGATATCACAGGATCCGAGTCCAATCAAGAATCTTGGTAAAACATGTACAATAGAAACTTCTCCCCCCCACCCCTACCCCCAAAACTCCCACCACCCATGTCCCGTCCCTCCCGGTTATCCCTCCCTAACCCTGTGCACGTGTGTAGAAGAAGCAACGTTGTGCGATCATAGTGCGGCAGGCATGGCGTAAGTCACAGGCCCATGTAGAGGTGGATGCCTAGAACTCTTCTTCCGGTTCCACTGGGGGATCTAGTGTCAACTTCCTATAATCAGCCCACCTCTTCCATATCTTGAAGTGCTTGCGGGGGCACCCTCGTGCTTCGAATATTGGTCGCTCCAGACCCATACAAAAATCCAATCCTGCTTTCCATGCACACAGAGGAGGGGCCCTCTCGTCCTTCCAAGCACGTGCCAGATCTCTTTTGGCCAGGACAAGCCCCAATAGCAATAAATGGCGTTTATAGACATTCCCCCCCACCCCCTCAAGAATGTGAAGTAGTCCTAACCGATGAGTGCGTGGCAGTTCCCAATTCAGTACCTCAGACAGGCAGCTCCACACACCCCTCCAAAAACCAGCTATTCTCGGACACATCCATACAGTATGGATCAGTGAACCCACTACCACCCCACAACGCAAGCATTCCGGCGACTCAATCAATCCAGCCTTCCACAGTCGCTCACGGGTGTAGTAAGCCCTGTGGAGAATTTTGAATTGGATAAACCTGAGCCGCATCGTGATGGCAGTCCCTCGCGGGGACTCAGGGCCTCCCGCCAATCATCTTCATCCATGGGGCCGATGTCAGCCTCCCAGGCCATCCGCAGGGGAAGGAGGGCAGGAGAGCAGTGAGTGACCATCGTTTGGTATATGCGGGATACCTTTCATAGATTCCTTTTTACAGGAACATGTAAAACAACTTCCATCATATGTGCGAGACACAACAGACTTTTTAAAACAAATTCATGATTTTAAATGGAATAATGGATGTTTACTGTTGGCATTAGATGTCTCCAACTTGTATACGTCAATTAGAGATGAAGATGGTTTAAGGGCTCTTAGCAATTTTTTGGTAATAGACATGGTGAGCTTTTTACACACAGTTATTATTTTTATTTTTGGGTTTTTACATGTCAGATTTGAAAAATATAAAAACCATTCAGGATTTAATCCTTTATAGGATTAAGCCTCCTTTACCCACTTTGTTGTTTCCATATTGTTTTTATACAAAACTATAATTTTAGGTTTTAATATGGTTTTCAGGTTCAGGGTCAACCAAAGGACCATCACTAATAGGCACTTTACAGCACTAGCCACGTTTTTAGCACCATGTGTATAATACAGCATTGTTTCCTTACTTAACACTCTTTATTAATAGGAGGCATACTGGGAAATATTGTTGGGTCCCTTCCAGTCTTTTATGTCAGCAAATTTATCAGTACATATCAGTTTATTTGCAAGTTTGCACAGATCGAAAAGCATTCTTTGCACACCAAATTCGATATTTTGCACTAGGTTTTAGAATTAGATCTGAGTGGGGATACGTTTTTATTACCATACATATGTGTATATTTATTTATTTGTATATTTATGTATTCTATTTATACATTCATGTATTTATTCCCTTAGGTACTGATATATATATATATATGATATATGATATATATTGCTAAATTGTGTATGACCTAGGATATAGGTGTACTGACATAGGACAAAAGCATGACATGAGAGTCAAGTTTGTGAATTGACAGGCACTGTGACTAAAAACAGCAGATTTCCGGTATCAATATTATTAATTGATGTGCTTGGGTGTTTTAGCAATGTTGGGGTCTGTAGGAGAATATGAAAATGATGTATTTGACAGTTGAGTTTAATTTTCTCCACAGAAAAAACAACAGTATTTAATAGCAACAAATTAGTATTTAAACTGATATGTCAATGAATGTACAATGAAATTAAATTGTCTAAATTGGTGTAATCATTGCCGGGAAAACAGACGAGTCTGTTTTCCATTATTTTTAAGCACTGTCATTTTAAATACCAAAGGAAACACTAGTACATCATGTGATCAAGGCCTCTAGGGGCTGAAACGCGTCGTGGCGGAATGCACTAAATAAATAAAATACTGCACGAAGGAAATCTGTGTCCGTTCCGGGCTCTGGGATTATGGAGCGGTGAAGATTCGGTGGTTTGGATAATATATATATATATATATATATATATATGTGTGTGTGTATATGTATATATATATATATATATACATGTGTGTGTGTGTATATGTATATATATTTCTTTTTTATATACTCTTTTTATTTCAACGTGCTTGGTAAACAATTTGACTTTACTGAATGTGTACAAATCTTCACATCATGCTTTACATTTTTGTTACTTTTATTGCCGGAGGAAACAAGGCTCTGATCATCATTATCGGCTGTTCTCTCTCACTGAGGCCCCTACCCCTCCCTCCCACAGTTCGCAGAAAGCCCTCCAGGACCCCCAAATATTCTCCCATTTCGTAGGAAACCCGCTGCTTTTATATATTGTGTGTTCAGCTTGTTGGCACCAATCTAGGTCAGATTCCTTGTCTGCAACTTTTGGGGGAGCAGCACTTCCCCAGTGATAAGCAACATTACGTTTAGCAAAAACTGCGGCCAGTGTTAACCAGAGTCTCGTATATCTCGGCCAATCATTTCACTTCAAAAAGCTTTATTTCGACAAGGTCATAAAAGCAATTACAACAAAGCATTCATAATATAACTACTGCATAAATCTTACAAGTCAAACTGTATCAGTGTGTACAAATAAAAACACATGAAGTTTCTTTTGGCCACGCTAATAGATATTGTCACGTTTGCATAGTCTGCACGAACCATTCATTTTCAGTCAAAGCGCCTCGTGAACTAACAGAGCACAATCTCGATACTTATCAGTTGCACTGACCTTTAGTGAATACAAAGCGATAGTATTAGATTACGCCACCTTATTCATCACCTAATTTTTCTGTGATTATGACCAGAGCGGAATTTTACTCGCCTCATTTTATTTTTATTTTTATTTTATTTGATTCACGTACATCCCACACTAACCCGGTGGCGGACATGATTCAGTGATAGATTCGTATTAGTTCAATAAATCCTCTGATTTCTTTAACAGATTACCCCCGATGAAGGCATAAGCCAAAATGCATTGGGAATGCGTAATTGATGTTATTCACGTGTGATGAACGTCAAATATTGAAGTTGTTTTATTGAGAGTCAAGAAGTATTGTAACTCTTATGGAATTGAAGTAACCTACAATTAAAATGTATCTATATCGTTGGAACTTTGGTTTAATCATTTTGGAAACTTTGCTGTTGTACAACAGCCCACAGAAATCAGTGCCCTAGGAGCCACCCACACACATGTCGGTGCTACTTTGCCTACAAATAAAAACAGCCATTAATCATTTCATCCTAAAAAGCGGTCTCATCATTAACACCTCCATGAAATCACGTTATCCAGTATTATGGGTGTCTTTCATAGATTCACATGCCTGAATCATTCCCCGTCGTCGGGATGGGAGTCTCCGGTACATAAATAAAGTAATGTCCTATAGACATATAGAGAATAGTAGGCCTAAAGGCCTCACATTAGTAACCTATCTATGTCCTTTTGTAAAAAGGACCAAACTCTAGAAAAGAGCCAATCAGCTGTCACCTCCCTCTAGAACCCTCCTGGCAGGAGCCTCATTCCCTCAGATTTTCTACCGCACGTTGTGCTAAGGGAGTCTTCCCTGAGCTCTGCTCAGGTTTGTTTCTTCACAGCTTTTTCTTCAGTATTTTGGAATATTTTCCTGTTTTTTCCTCAAATGAAAGCTATACACTATGTCTGACACTCCAGAGAAGGGTCTCTTTAGAGCCTGTGGCTCTTGTGGCAAGAAAAGGCTACACATTGATGATCAACATAAGGACTGCCTTTACTGCCTATACCCAGATTATTCTGCTAAGGACTGCAAGGTATGTCGAACCTTTTCAACTAAGACCCTTAAAGATAGAGAAGGACGCCTTTTAATCTGGCTCCAAAGGCTTAAAGATAGAGATAACTTGGATTCCTCTGTGGAGAGTGAAGGTTCTCCAGTCTCCTCGAAATTATATCTTAAAAGGCCAAGGGTAGCTTCCCCTGGCCCCTTGGACACTCCTCAAAAGAAGACATCGAAAAAGTCTTCAGAGGCTATGTCAAAAACAGCTTCTGAGAAAGAGGTTCACACCTTCAAGAAGCCTGCACCGTCGACGACTACAATATCGTCAACGACATCTTCAGCGACGAAGAAAGCAGTGTCTCCTGCTTATGTGTCTACGCCGACGACAACAGTCTCGACGACGACTGCATCGTCGTCATTATCATCATCGACGACGACGACCCCATCGTCGACGGCAGGTAAGGCTTTATCATCCACAATAGTAATCAAGAGATCATCGTCGACGCCTAAGATCCCGACAACGATAGCCTCGCCGACGACCGCGTCAACGACGAGATCATCACCGTCGGCATCGACACCGCCGACGAAGGCCCCGTCGACGAAGGCCTCGTCGTCGAAGGCGCCGCCGACGAAGGCACCGTCGACGAAGGCACCGCCGACGGCAGGAACATGTATACCGTCGACGGCCCGTCAACGACAGCTTCATCGGCTATGGCAACGGTCGACACTACTCCGTCGACGATCTCACCATCAACGGGCCCGTCGACGGTGATTGATTCTGGCTTCCAAACAGCTTCTGTGCGTCTAAAGATCAGGAGAAAGACGCTGACGCCGGAGTTAACTTCTCCTAGCCGTGTGCATCTATTACCACCAGCATGTCTCCTTCAAGATGAGGATTCTGATGACGGGGATATGTTCCAGATGGCAACTAGCCCCTCAGAACTGCATGTCAAATGCCAGAGCTCAGATGAGGAGGATGCTCAAGAAGAGGTAGTTCATCTACCACCTACACCTATGGACTGTCTTCCAGCATCCCTAGTTACAGATCTGCATTACCTCATCCAAGATTACAAGCAGACGTTCCCAGAATCTCCGGCTCCTCCAACAACCATGGCAGCTCCATCACCAAGACGGCGACCCCCGCCCTTAACCATTCAAAAGGAACGGGTGGATTTGCCAGATCCTCAATCTTCTGATGAAGAAGAAGAGGAGGAACAGCAAAAAGAAGGTGAATTGCAGGACGATCAATCAGTCCATGAGTACTAGGAGGATTACGTCATACCTTCGCCAGCATCTCCAGTGCCCGCAACCTCAGATTCTCCGCTGGTTGACATTGGCGGTTTCCATAATGTGGTGGAAAGGGCCGCTAAGCGCTTCCAAATTACTATGGATTCCCAGGAACAGGACTGCTTCCAGCGGCTCCTCATGTCATCACAACAAACGCCTCCTTTGAAGGTTGGGGAGCCTTCCTACAGGAGCTGCAGATAAGCGGAAAATGGTCAGCTGCAGAGAAAAAACTCCATATCAATCTGCTTGAGCTGAGAGCGGTCTTCCTGGCCCTGCAGTCTTTCTTACCAAGGATCAAAAACTCCCTGGTGTTTGTCAGGACAGACAACACTACGACAATGCACTACATCAACAAGCAGGGAGGGACGCGCTCGCTGACACTCTCTCGCGAGTCGCAGAAAATCTGGAACTGGCTAATAACGAACAATGTAGCCCTGCGGGCGGAATATGTCTTAGGCATGGACAATATACTCGCCGGCAGAAAACATCATCTCACGAGTGGGAGCTAGATCAGAAGATCCTCAACCAAATCTTCTCCAGATGGGGCTCGCCACAGATCGATTTTTTCGCTACAAGGATCAACGCCAAATGCCCACACTTCGCAAGTTGGCATCCCCAGTCAGGGTCTCTAGGGAATGCATTTTCCATCGCATGGCGCAACGTCTCTGCGTACGCCTTTCCGCCATTCCCGATGCTTCCCAGAGTCCTCAGGAAAATGAAAGTGGAGCCTTGTACTCTCATTCTAATAGCCCCAACTTGGCCAAGACAACATTGGTTCACGGAACTCCACCGTCTATCCCTGAAACCACCAATCCGTCTGAAGCAATGTCCGTCTGCTCACAATGAACAACCGGCAAGTTCAGCATCCGGATCTGAAATCTCTCAAGTTAGCCGCCTGGCTCCTGAGTTCCGAGAGTTTTGAAATTTGAATATTCCGCTGGACTGTAGAGACATCCTTGTTAGAGCACGAGCGGATAGCACCACCAAAACGTATTCCCTGAAATGGAAGAGGTTTTGTGTTTGGTGTACAGTTCAAGGAATACACCCTTTCTCTTCCTCACCGGAACAAGTTTTACCTTACCTGTTACATCTGGCAAAGTCGGGTCTAGCCCACTCTTCCATTAAAGTCCACTTGGCTGCAATATCCCATTATAAGAGAATTTCAGCGGGTCCATCCCTCTGGTCAAACAGGTTGATCAAACAATTTTTGAAGGGATTATACAGGTCTTTCCCTCCAGTAAGGGTGTTGCCACCTACCTGGCATCTGAATGTAGTTCTTAATCAGCTCATGAAGCATCCATTCGGGCCAGTGCACAGAGTTGATCTGAAGTACATCTCTTGGAAGACAGCGCTCCTTCTTGCGCTCACCTCTGCAAGGAGGGTGAGTGAACTGCAGGCATTTTCAATTCAGGATCCTTTTCTGCAATTTAAAAATGACAGGGTGATCCTGAGGACCAATCCGAAGTTTATCCCAAAAGTTCAGTCGGATTTTCACCTTAATGAGCCTGTGGTTTTGCGTTCCTTCTTCCCAAATCCCAGTACAGCAGCAGAGAGATCATTGCATTCCTTGGATCTCAAGCGATGCTTAAAATTTTACATCGATAAATCAAAAGCATTCAGAAAGTCAAATCAGCTTTTTGTAGCTTACAGCAGACTTAGGAAGGGTCTCCCACTTACTAAACAGAGCATCTCACGCTGGATTTCTGCAGCCATCTCTTTCTGTCATGAACAAGCAGGACAGCCACTACGCTCTAAGGTGCGAGCCCACTCCACGAGAGCTATGTCCACTTCTATGGCACTTTTTGCAGGGGTGCCGGTCATTGACATTTGCAGAGCGGCAACATGGAAGTCGCCACATACCTTCACTAGGCATTACTGCCTGGACACGGAGCTTATGAAAGATGCAGCGGTGGGACAAGCAGTACTACGCCATCTATTTCACTGAGGTGAGCCTTCTTTCATCCCTCCATCCTTCTTTTGTATGCACATTTCTTTACTGATGCTTGTTGTTTTGGCGTCTATTGGCTGTTACTAGTCGCTTGATATGTTATTATCTAATGACTTGTATATACTGTACCATCCTTAATGTGCTCTCTGCATTGCTTGCTACTCTGATTCAGGCATGTGAATCTATGAAAGACTCCCATAATACTGGATAAGAAATGTGTTACTTACCTGTAACTGTGGTTATCCAGTATTTGTGTCTTTCATAGATTCACATGCAACCCTCCCGCTTCCCCTGGAAGGACTCGCATGATTCTCTCAGTACACGCCTACTTAGCCTAGTGCGTACGAAAATCTGAGGGACTGAGGCTCCTGCCAGGAGGGTTCTAGAGGGAGGTGACAGCTGATTGGCTCTTTTCTAGAGTTTGGTCCTTTTTACAAAAGAACATAGGTTACTAATGTGAGGCCTTTAGGCCTACTATTCTCTATATGTCTATAGGACATTACTTTATTTATGTACCGGGGACTCCCATCCCGACGACGGGGAATGATTCAGGCATGTGAATCTATGAAAGACACCAATACTGGATAACTGCAGTTACAGGTAAGTAACGCATTTCACATACACTGTGTACAGTGGTAACATAATATATACTATTTTAAATAGCAGCATACAAAATATCGCAAACCAAAAGATGAACCATACAACACAGAATTATTCAATTGGTGGGTAGCTAATATAACTATCGGGCCATAAGATCAGGCATGTAATACAACTCATTCATAAATAGGGCTCCCGATGTTCCTTTTAAACTGATTTTTACATATAAATACAGACGGAAAAGTATTTTTCTTTTTTCTGTATTTATATGTAAAAACGGCAAAATACGAGTATATTTTGCCACGCTGCCGTGGTTCAGAGCTGCCCTGCCACGGCCCCTGTTCCGATGCTGGGCATTCCTATCAGTGACGTGCTGTGAACCTATTTGCTCAGGGTCTTTTAGTGACGACTGTGACGCTGAGCCAATCCTGATCGTCACTGTGTGGGCGTGCTTCACACATCCAGCCCCGCACTGGTAACTTTGCCCGATGTATGAGGCCTCGGGGGACAGATCATCATGCCTTGAAAGCCGCTCCTGCCTCTCTCTGTCCCTCTGCAGCCTCAGGCTCCTTTCCTCCCTTCTCCCACCCCACATATGAGGCAGCAGCAACGGGTCCAGTTGGATAATATAAACTATAGCATTATTCGAAGGAGTGCCCAGGAGAGAAGATTTTAGACAATTGATTTCTCGAAGTTTTCTTCTGAGGATAATCATGAATTCGAAATAGTTTTCCTACAATTCAATTTCGAGACAGATTAAGAGCGACCCTGAACGCTACCCCCGGTGCAATCATGGATGAATCAGTTGAATCTACTGAACACTAATCCCATCATTGCCGACAGCGCAAAATCCCTGGGTTACACTCTCGACAAAAAACTCAATCTAACCACCCACATCAATTCCATTGCAAAGTCTGCTCGATACCATCTGCGCCTTCTTTTGGAAATCCTTCGCTTCTTCCCGGAGCAGGACCTTATAACCCTGGTGCAATCGCTGGTCCTCTCCAGACTTGACTACTGCAATTCTCTTCTTACTGGCCTCCCCAAATCCCACCTGTCCCCCCTTAAATCTGTTTTACATTCAGCAGCTCGTTTCATTTATGGGGCCAAAAGAAGAGACCACATCACACCGATGTTATCCACCCTCCGCTGGCTTCCAATCGAGGCTAGAGCTATTTACAAGACTGCTTGTATCACCCACAAAGCCTTGCACTCCTCCTCTCCTCGCTACCTGGCGAATAAACTGAAACTCTTCCTGGAGGCTCTAGACCATCACGTAATGCGGAAAATCTTCTGCTTGAACCTCCCACTTTCAAGAAGGAAAGAACGATGGCACAATCCTTTTCAGGCAACGCGGTGAGAATCTGGAACTCCCTTACGCCACAGCTCCGGACCACCACCTCCTCCCAGGCCTTCAAAACTAACCTCAAAGTTCTCCTCCTTCAAAGACACTTCCAAATGTAATCCATGCCCTCTCTATTAGCTGAAGGAAGCCCTTCCATTATAGAAAAATATACTGTACATGACTATGGAAGTGTCCTCCCAGTGTGTTCTTGCGGTTTGAGAGTCGGCCATTTATTGCGGTATTATCTTTCTACCTGTGTTTGGTACTCGTGTGTAACATGCACCCGTCACTTTCTCCCTCTTACATTTGTTTATTTTCGATACCTGCACAATTGCCACCATGGCCTACGTAACGTTTGTTCTTGTGCTAGAGGGCCCTCCATATTTTGCAGTATTATACCTCTATGTTTACTTTGTACGCTTTTGTAACCTGCACACGTCACTCTTTCCTCCTGTAATGCACCGTTTTGCTACCTCTTGTATTTTGTTAGTTCACGATTGTCACTTTTGTGATGCACCGTTTTGCTACCTCTTGTATTTTGTTGGTTCACGATTGTCACTTTTGTAATGCACCGTTTGCTACCTCTTGTATTTTGTTGGTTCACGATTGTCACTTTTGTAATGCACCGTTTGCTACCTTTTGTATTTTGTTGGATCACGATTGACATTATTGCTTCATTTAATGTAACGTTTGCTTTTGTATTTTGTTCACTTGTAATGTTCTCATGTATCAGTTTTGTTCCTATTGTGAAGTGCTCTGACACATTCGGGTAAAGTCCGCGCTATATAAAAACGCACAAATAAATAAATAAAATAAATAAGTACCCCCTTCAAAGCCGCTCCTGCCTGTCTCTCTCCCTCTGCAACCTCGGGCTCCTGCCCTCCCTCCCCCACCGCATGTATAAAGCGGCAGCCACCGGTGTGTTCGTATCCCCTGTTCACGTGTGGTGTCCCTTAGATGGGAAAGTGTGATGCTTTTATTTCAGCATACATACCTCAGTGCGAATAATAATAATCATACCTCATTTTAATGCAGCAACAATCTCTGTCAAAATTGGGCATATAACACTTTTAAGTGCACTGGTAATTTCTCGATCCTCGACTTTCATCACTCCATTATCAAAAACGCCCAAGGAAAACTTGTTCTGCTGAAAACATCACATCAACATCAACAGGGGCGGCTCTAGGCTCATGGCGGCCCTGGGCAGGGAGGGAAGTAGGGGGCCACGGAAGAGGGGGTCCGGGTGGGGCGGAGCGCAGAGGGGGGGTCAGGTTGTTTGGAAGTGGAACAGAGCCGCGCCAAATACCTGTCAGGGGCCGCCACGCAAATATGTATCCATCCTCGGAGGATTATTATATTAAGGATATATATTGGCGTGGAGGCCCCTGCGGTTTGGTGGCCCTGTGCAGGTGCACAGCTTGCACATGCCTAAGGCCGCCCCTGACATCAACATTGCCTGTTGATGGCATCAGTGAAAGACCATGGTAACCCTGGCCCGGTGAAAGCGTCAGAAATACAATGTGCGATACATTCCTCAGTAATGAAATCGCAACCCTCTTTGAAATTGTTGTCAGGCGCCCAACACCCATTGGACTCAAAGGGCTTCGTGTGTGGCAACGCGGGATGAGACATCTTCCTGTGCACATACAGCCGCACCCGAGATCTTCACAGGTCTTTAAAAGACCATTTGTATGTTAATGAGGCCTTTCTGTTGTTTCACCCCGTCTGAGAGCCCCTGCAGCTCCACTCTGCCTATTGCTTAAGCTTCAGCCCCCCCAAAATGTTTTCTTAGTGTTGTGGCTCTAGTTGCGCCTCCAATTGTTTTTGATAGCATTACAAAGAGCTGTAGAATGTGCTCCGTTGATGACATCACGCACACACTCTGCCTGCTGAATGCACTCCCTGGGAATGACATCCCTGCCACCCTGCTGAATTTATGAACACACTTGATGGCATCACAGACTGTTTTGAAACGCGTTTTCTGTTAACCACATAACCAGCAGCCCCTGCAATTCAGTAATGTGCACTTTGCTAATTAATTCACATTCGGCAGTTTTAATGAATTTCCTGTTAATGTCACACCGCAGTTTCCAATAAGCTCAATCGCATGAGCCTGTGTCCTGGGTCTTGTGGGTGAATAGATGAACAAATGTAAGAATTTCGTTGTATATCCCAAGCAATAGGCTCTCAGGCTGTCCAGCTGTGTTTGCAGAATGGCTAAGGAGAGTGGAATGAGTTCTGGAATGATTCTGAATGAAATGATATTGTACCATCTTTCTGAAGGTCATGTGATTGGACCGGTCAGTGATGTATGGTTGAGGCAAGCCTGTTCCGGAGTACGAGGCCTTTTGAAGCAGGTGACTTTTTGCTTCGAAGTTCAAAGTTTTTTGGTGCCAAAAATGTGAGATGAGCTCAAATCAGAACATGGGGTTCTGGCTTCACGTGGTAGTGTCTAGGGTCGACGTGAGGCCGCTATTAATGTTATGTTAAAACTATATTTCTTGAGCGCACGGCTACCCAGAACGGGTGTCCCGGCGCTTTGGCAGAGTCCTAAACACAACCAAGAAAAACCCAGAGGCAGAAACACTGTAGACCCACTGGTTAGGCGGAAAAGAGGAACGTCTTAAGCTCCTTTCTAAAGGCCAGGAGATTGTTAGCCTTCCGGAGTGACAGAGGGAGCTCATTCCACAAACTAGCCGCCATGAACTGGAAAGACCGGCCACCCATCCGCACGCGTTTGATCACTGGTACCTCCACTTTAGCCAGGTCAGCAGATCTCAGACTCCTCCGGGGAACGTAAAAAGCAATCCGCTTCCTAAGGTAAGCTGGGCCAATACAGTGGAGGGCTTTAAATGCCAACGTGAGGACCTTGAACCTAATTCTGCAAGCGATAGACAGCCAATGCAGCCTGCCGCGCAATAGAGAGGCACTAGCTCTCCGTGGAAGGCCAAAGATGGCTCTGGCCGCCGAGTTTTGGACAATTTGTAGTCTGGATACCAGATATTTAGGCAGACCTGAGAAAAGTGCGTTAGCGTAGTCTAAACGCGAACCCACGAGTGCTTGCACAATGTTCTTGCGATATTGAAGGGAAAGCAGTGGGAGAAATTTCCTCACCATCTTCAAAATGCCGAAACATTTCCCCGCCAAGCCCGTGATGTGGGGACGAAAAGAAAGACTGTCGTCGAACACCACACCCAGATTTTTGACTTGGGCAGAGGGTTTCTCAGGGGGGAACATGTCGGAAGGCCACCACGATTTCCAGCCAGGGTCCTCCGCGCAGCCAAAAAAGAGCAACTCGGACTTATCCGAGTTACATTTCAGGTTCTGGTGCTGAAACCATGCAAAAACAGCACTCAGGCAGTCTCTGATTCTGTCGCCATTAAAAACCTCTCCCTTCCTGCAAGTAAACAGGAGCTGGGTGTCATCAGCGTACGAGATGACCCGGGCTCCAAATGCCTCCGCGACCTTCGCCAAAGGGGCCATATAAATGTTAAATATGGTGGGGCTCAAGATAGATCCTTGAGGCACCCCCACCTCTAGCGAAGGCATTTCCGCGGAGAACGGTGGAGCCCAGATCACCTGTCGACGGTCGGCTAAGAAGGATTGAAACCAGTCCAACACCGTCCCCCGCAGTCCTACCTCCCTGAGTCTTAGGAGGAGGCCGGCGTGTGGGACGGTGTCGAATGCCGCCGACAGGTCCAGTAGGACCAACATAGCCTTTCCCCCAAGATCAAGCGTTTCCCTGATGGCGTCGGTCACCTCCACAAGAGCTGTCTCCGTACTGTAATTGGCACGGAAACCAGATTGGGAGTCATGCAGCAGTTTGTTCTTCTCAATAAAGGTGGTAAGAGTATGCTGAACATGTTTCTCCGCCACCTTCGCCAGAGCAGGGAGGAGGGAGATTGGTCTATAGTTGGCCAACTGTAAAGGGTCAAGCAGAGGTTTCTTAATGAGCGGGAGAATAAGAGCATGCTTCCATTCTTTAGGGACCACTCCAGAACTCAGAGACATGTTGAGCAGGGGGTTCAGCAAGTTGTTAATAGCTGGCGCCACCGAGCTCAGGCATTTCGCCGGACACGCATCCAAGGGGGATCCAGATTTCAACCGGGAAAGCAGCTCCAGATAGGAATCGCAGGATAGCGGGGGGAACGTCGAAAGCGTGGGCGTCAACTCGGCTGCAGCAGGTGGAAGGACCTTCAGATCACTTTCCACAGCTGCAGCCACTTCCGGGGACCCCACCCGATCGAATGAGTCCTGAATCCTACGGATCTTATCCACAAAGAAGTCAGCAAGCTGCTTGATCCACTCCTCTGTATGGGAGTGTACTCGGCCGCCACCGGCTCCACGAATTCCTTCACAATTAGGAATAGTTCCCGGCTCGTATTATCCGCCTGGTCTATTCTATGCTCGAAGTAGATCTTTTTAGCTTCGGCAATCTGTCTGTGATAAGATTTTATCGCGCCCCTGTACTTCAGTTTCTCCTCAGGCGCATATCTGCGCCGCCAGAGTCTTTCAGATCTTTTGCAGTCCTGGCGCGCTTTCCGTAGAGTAGCGGTGAACCAAGGAGCAGAGTCCTGGCAGGGGGCTGTCCTGACCGGTTTCCGGGGGGCAAGCTCCTCGAATCTTGTCCGAAGCCAGTCCTGGACTAGCGGCAGGTCGACTTCTAAGTTCCCAGTCGTAGTGCAAGGATGTGCATGGAGTGCGTCAGCGAGCATATCAGCTGACACCAGGTGAAAGGCTCTAGCTTGACGAGACCCGTCCTTATAAGTTCTTTGACTAGTCTGATGCTCAGCTAACAACACGAAATTAATTAAATAATGGTCGGACCATAAAACCGGCAAAGGGGGAGACACCTTAATCGGTACAGAGGAGAAGATTAAATCCAGCGTATGCCCTTTCACGTGCGTTGGACTGTCGATGAAAGAGGCCAGCCCGAACATCTCGGTGATGTCCCGTAATTTAGACGCATCAGCGTCAGTTGTCGAGTCCATATGCAGATTTAAGTCGCCCAGCAGTACACAGTGTGCCGAACGCATACAGGGTACTGACAGTGCCACCTGTAGATCCTCGAAAAACGAGCCTATTGGCCCTGGAGGTCTATAGATCAAAATCCCTGTGCAGGTATGTGAAGCAGACAGCTGGAGAATAAAGCCCAAAGCTTCACAACCAGCGATGTTATCTACAGGGTAGGAGGTGCATATTCTGTCCCCTGAGGCATGAGTTGCAATGACGTTTTAGCTTGTTGTTCCCTCGGCTCGTGTCCATGTGGAAGCAATTGCACATGTGTTTTTGGGGACGTGTTTGGGCTGGAGCCTTCCATCTGTTCTGGAAGCTGTCCCTGCTGCAAGTCCCCATTACGCATGCTGTGGACCCCTGGCAAGGCATCACAAGTTCTCTGTAGCTACATAAGGAGAATATTCAATGTACTATTTTCATATTGTTTGACAAAGGTATATTTGTTGTGCAGTTTAGCCCTAATGACTTTGAATATGTCTTAAAAAGAGTGCTAAGCAACAGTTCTAATTTAATTTTTTTATAATATGGAAGCAGCATGTTTCAGCTTTTTGTTCCCTCTGTGGCCAGGTCCTTAGTAGTCTTCATTTCATTAACAAACCAGAAAGAGCTTCAATCTCCTCAAAGTCTCTTGAAATGCACAAGTGCTTGTACCACAATGGCAAAGTTTGTGTTGACCAATAACAACCGAGCGCATGTGTGCATTGTCAATTTAAATAAATGTGGAAAAATACTAGCTGTAGCGTCGTCTTTTGCTTGGGGCAAAAATAAATGTGGATAAATGCAGATAAAATGGCCAAAAAATAAATATGGATAAATATAGACGGAAATGGCCCAAAAACAAATACCATTAAACCAGGAGCCCTATTCAAAAATGAATGTGATAAAAGGTTAAAATATTATTAACACAATGTAAAATACAAAGAGTAAATGTTTCTCACAATGGGATTCAGTTAATACCCTATAAAAATCAAATTCATACTGCAACAATCTGATAGCAATGGAGCAAGGTTATTCTATATTGACACAGTTTTAATCTGTTGCACCAAGCCCACTTTAGGAATTTGGGAATAGCATAGCGAAGCGAGATATCAGACCTCAACATTCTTAGAGCTTCACGGCTTTGCCTAGTGCCCAAGTTCTTACAGAAAGACACTAGCAAGGTCTTTCGCAGGATGGCATAGGCAGGACATACAAAAAGAACATGTGAATAGGTTTCTATATGTTCAGCATAGTGTGGGCACTTGTTATCTCCCGAATATAACCAATTTGAAGTAAAGGATTTTAACAGTAGAGGGCCGACTCTGAATTGGAAGTAGAGTTTTAGGTCAATGGGTTTGGTGATAGTATCCCAGTATGGTTCAAGGTGGGGACGAGGTTTAGCTAACACAACGCCCTCCAGTCAGCGTCATACTATCGCTCAGCTTGCAGGTATTTTGACCCACCATGTCCCAGTATTTGCTCTTCAGTACAGCTTTAGGCACATACAATAGGTTGCTCGGATTCTGCCATAGATTGTTCAAACCCATTGAGGCCTGTGCCCCCTTAATATCACTCAGCCACCTTATCTTATGGTGGTGATCAGCAGCTATTACATCCCTGAGTCCACTTGCGAAGGTGGTTAACTCGGGTGTGACCCAAATTCAACGCCAATAGAGCAGGGGACCAAGCCTTGCTATAGCTCCCATGTCGCTGAGCAATGGGAATGCGGAAGTATTTTTGGGGAGACTAGAAATCGCAAGAAATAACTTATTTTCAGCGATGGTCATCTGTGTAAGATTTCCATACCACCATATTTCAGAGCCATAAAGAACTGAGCTGATTACCTTGGCATTATATATCTGTATTACTGGGCTAACTGGTTCAGTCAAGGACAAGCTAAATTGTTTGCTTAAGGCACCCTCTAGCTGTCTAAGTTTTAGTGCCAATTTTTTTATATGGGATCTCCATTTAATCCTTTTCTCCAAGGTGACACCCAGACACGTAAATGCATCAACTTCCTCTAGTGCTACTCCCTCCATGGTCATTTTCCCCCTGTATGATCGATGTTTGTTAAAAATCATAAGTTTTGTTTTGTCTGCATTGATCTTAAGCCCTCTAAGTTAGCAGAACTCTTCAAACAAGGCCAGTGCACGCTGTAGTCCGCTAAGAGTCTTAGAAATGATAAGGGTATCGTCCGCAAACATAAGGATTGGGACCTTGGAGCCAGCAAGGGACGGGCATCAGTAGGTGTTGAGGGTAAAAATTGTGCAGCCTCATTAATACACAGGGAGAATAATGTTGGTGCCAAAATTCTCCCTTGACGCACTCCCTCATCGACACGGAACAAGTCCGTGATTTCTTCCTGAGTTCCCCAAAGTATGTGAGCAAAATTGCTCTCATGAAGGCACACTTAAAAAGTTAACAAATTAGCCGGCATACCTAGATTCCGCAACACCTCCCACAGTTTGCTACGAGACACTAGATCGAAAGCCGACTTTAAATCGACAAAACCTGCGTATGTGCTGCCTTTACAGTGCACCACTGTCCGCCAGTATATCAAAATATATCTAAAAACTTAGTCCACTGTACTAATGTGGGCCCGAAAGCCAGCCTTCCGAGGAGGTAAAATGCTATTATTATAAACCCATACCTGAACCTTTCCCAGAACAAGGCGTGCCACCACCTTCTGGATGGAGTCGATGGGGCTAATGGGCCGGTAATTCACAGGCTCTGATCTGTCCCCTTTCTTGTATACTGGAATAATCTCGGCCCCCTTCCACGAATCGGGAATGGGGGGCGCCTTGATCCAGACCATTTGCTAGCAGTGTTATGAACTTGCTCCACCTTTTCCTATCATGTAGAAAAACATCTGCGGGGATACTGTCAATACCCAGGGCTCTTTCCCCCCGTGATTGCATTAAAGGCAACTATGACTTCTGAGGGTTTGAATATCAAACTCATCGTCTGACTGGGTGTCCTCAATGAAGGCTCAGAGATCCCTGCGTCTTCTTCTGAATACTGTTGAGAGAAATGTTTTACCCATTGATCAGGGGTACATGATTCTCCGGTGGCGGAGGTTGTGCCCCATTTTCAAGGCCCAAAAGTGTTGGAGATTACTTCTTGTGCATGCTAACCTCAATTCCTGCCACCTTTGCACATCCCATTCTCTTTTTGCTTTACTCTGCGCAGTTCTGTCAACATTCCTAGCTTCTCTAATAAAGCACACATTTTGAGTTCTAATGGCTACCCCTAAAAAACTACGGGGTCTACTGCATTCTTTATTATACCATGTTTGTCTCTTTTGTTTAAAAGAACCTGTGTTACTACAAGGTTTCTGGAAATATGTCCGTACTTTGCCAAATAGGGATGCATGGATGGTAGTGATTAGGCCTATTGATTGATCGCTATCATGAAGGCCCTCTAGAGCGTTAATCGCCTCTTCAATATCTCTGTCAATAGAAGACAGTGCCTCTGGGTCACTTATTATTTTGGACCATTTGAGTCTCCCCATGTCATTACTGTTATGTCTCTAGTGGTCACCAAGCTGGCAGGGCGGGCAGGAACATCCAGTGGCAAAAGGGTAAGAGTTGCAGAGAGTGGATTATGATCACTCTCGTCCTGTTCTATAATGGCCATATTAGTTATGGTGTGCCAAAGAGATAGATCAATAAGGAGGTATTCAATATGACTAGTATGGAACCAGGTAGTGAATGTATTGGCCCCTTTCTGTCAGAAATGATTCTAACATTAGTCTCCCTGAGGCCTCTCCTCACCTGATATCAACAACAGGAACCACTTGGGATCCACCGGGACCTCGGCTTCCACCACACTGGCCATTTGTCTACCTATTTCAAGCCAGTATTGTCGTATCACCGGGCAGTCCCAGAGCAGGTGAAAAAAAGATCCCTCCTGCCCGCACCACCTCTGACAAAGTCCATTCTCCGTTCTCCCGTCCGATGTAGCACTGTTCTAGGGTAGTACTCCTGGTGCAGGATCTTTAGCTGACTCAACCTGATTCTGGAGCGTATTGCCACTTCCCTCTGGATCTAGATGGCGTCTCTTCATTCCTCGTCCTCTAGGTGTCCTAGGTCACCCTCCCAAGAGATCTTTAATGCTCCTAGGGTCTGGGGGCATTGTTCAGTATTTTCTTATATATCCATGATATTGCCTTTTCTAGCGAAGGGTCCATCCTGGGGGTGACGCTTCCTCCAAAATCACACCCTCACAGATATAGTTTTTGAGAGCGTGCCCCTGTTGGAGCTATTTCAACCACTCCCCTTGCCCCATTTCATACTCTCGCTTCAGTGAGGCGAAGGTACGGTAAGCCTGTCCCCTCCATACCTGGAGCCACAGACTGTCAGCCGTCTTATGAGAGACGATATAACTCTATCAGATCTCAGGATGTTAATATTGGAGGTGCGCCCGATGTCAAGCAGACACTGGATTCAGCTGAATTCATGTTTTAAACGGTTATGTTGTTGGTGCTGAGGCCCGACCCACTAGCAAGCCGGAACCTCCTCGCCGAGCGGGTGATACATATCAGTGTCATAGCGTTCCCCAGACAGCACCCTTAATTCATTCAGGCTGCTGAACTCGTATTTTTGGCCCAGCTAGGATTGTCTTCTCTCTTACCTATCTGGATTATCCATTAGCACAACAGAGTGCCGACTCAGGCATGTCATACTCCTAATTTAGCAGATATATGCGCCCTGAAGAAGGGGAGACCTACATTGTGGTCTAACACCGAAACACACGCTGGATGAGCAAGTCGGAACTTTATGGTTGAAATTTCCCCAAATTACGAGAAATGTTAATGTTTATTTATACATATTGTATTTCTTCTTGATTGATTGATTGTTTATTCACATTTGTTAATCCCTGTTTCCCAATGTGTTTCATCAATTTCTCTGGTAAAGATGACCTCTCACGTGCAAACTGTTGACAATTTTGGGTGACTTGCTCATATGTACATACATATTTCACTGTTGGATGTCTGATATTGCTTGACGTGTGAGTGCTTATGAATCACGTTGCATGACATAGTTGAGTGAATGTTTTTGTGAGATGTGCTCTTTGAATATGTTATATATGTATATGCAAATCTCAATGGATATATTGATTATCAACTATAATAAACCTTTTGATGCTTCTATTTATTTGTGTTTTCTGATCACTTTTTGGCCCTGAGTTGTTAGCCTTCAATCTATCAGTGACTTTTTGCATGTTTAGATCCGTATAGGTAGAGACCCCTTTCTTGATTGTATTTCTGATTTCCCCTGCCGTTCTTTACCTACATTACAATTAGGGGACCCCCTCTATTTGAGTGGAAGACCCTCCTTTTGCCAGATTGTCTAATCCCAGTAATTTCCATTTCTCAAAGCCGGCCTATTGTCCCACCCTTCTCAGCTGATCACTGTCCCAGAGTGGAGTCATCCTGGTTTTCCTTCCCTCCGAGCCCAAGAACTTTGTTGCCGCTCTCCAGGCTTTTACCTCTGTTTGTGTGCGTACCCGCAAGTCTGGGCCCTAGTTATGTCCTATAATATCAGTAGGTGCCCTCCTGCCCACATAGCCTTTCTATCTA
Source organism: Lissotriton helveticus (assembly GCF_964261635.1). Taxonomy (NCBI): domain Eukaryota; kingdom Metazoa; phylum Chordata; class Amphibia; order Caudata; family Salamandridae; genus Lissotriton; species Lissotriton helveticus. Next base: position 1,045,534,754 of record NC_136061.1, on the reverse strand, counting down.
CTGTAAGCCGGTACTGCTCTGTCACCAAACGCTCAGTCATTCACATTTACGAGTTGGGCTCCCCAATAGTATACTTTGATATTATGGATAGCCAACCCTCCCTCATATACCCTCTGGTGCAATTTACGTAACGCTATTCTTGGTGCACTTCCTCCCCAAAGCAGGGATCTCAGTTCAGCTTCAGTTCTTTGGAAGAAGGCATTGGGAACCTCATTTAGAGCATTTTGTGTGGCGTATAATAAGCGAGGGAGCGACATCATCTTAAATAAGGGTGCTCGGCCCATCAATGTAAAGGGAAGGGGCCACCAGCGGCCAGCGTCTCTCATAAATGTGTTCAATTGTACTTCTATGTTTTTAAGGTAGAACAACTGGGGATTCCTGCTAATGTATATCCCTAAATATATGAAGCACTGCAGCTCAATTTTGTACCTTGCATCTAGATGATAATGTAAGTATTCCTCCTGCTAGCGAGAATAACAAAGATTTATCCCAGTTGATGCGTTAACCAGAATAATTGCCATATATAGTGAAAATATGCAACACTGTGTCAATAGATTGCTCCGGTCTTGTTACATATAACAGAATATCGTCCGCATATAGGGATATGCGTTCTTCCCAATTTCTCTCCTCTGGGATACCCCATATCAAAGGATCTTGACGCACCCATGCCACCAGTGGTTCTAAGGCTAAGACTAACAACAAGGGGCAGCCCTGTCTAGTCCCTTTTTGAAGCGCAAAGATACGGGATACCGTAGCATTGACCCTTACTCACGCCAGCGGATCGCAATAGAGAAGGTTCACACAACCTATGAATTTAGGTCCGAAGCTCATTCGGTCCACCACGGCAAATAGATAGTTCCACTCAACACTATCAAAGGCCATTCTGGCATCCAGGGACAGAAGGGTAGCTTGGACCATCTGCAGTGGTTATGTGGAAGACCCCAAATAGTTGACTTATATTAAGTTGCGTACTTCAATGTGGCATACATCTGGATTGGTCCTGGTGTACAAGGGAGGCAATGACTTTGCACAGACGCAGAGAGAGAGCTTTGGCCAGCACTTTGGCCTCATGGTTAATCTCCCACTTCGTTTCCCCTCTTTCCCGCTGCCCCGGGCCACTCCCAGCCGAGCATTGACGCTGTGGAGCCGGTCCCGGGCATAGAAAAGCGGCGGCCATCTTGTGTGTGGGTGGGATTCACAGCGCTCTAGTTGCGCATAAAAGGGGTCCCGGTTTGCTCAGCGCTTGATTGTGTGATTGCTTGAGCACCTCCTGAGGCGGAAGCCGGGAGGCTGTGTTATTTAGTGTTGTTCTGTTCTTACCTGCTTTTAAAACTGCAAAATCGGCGTTTTTTTACTCAACTGCAACTCTAAGTAAATTAGCTTGATTTAATAAGCTTTAATCTCCCACTTAGTTTCCCCTCTTTCCCGCTGCCCCGGGCCACTCCCAGCCGAGCATTGACGCTGTGGAGCCGGTCCCGGGCATAGAAAAGCGGCGGCCATCTTGTGTGTGGGTGGGATTCACAGCCCTCTAGTTGCGCATAAAAGGGGATGTCCATGCCTTCGCGCAGCGGGCGCGCCTGACCCGCGCCGGAGTCGTGCCACAGTCCTGCCCGTCTGCGCCCGTCCGCGACCAGGACGCGGCCGCGACGAGCCAGATCTCTGTTCCACTTTGCCCCTCTACTACCATCTCCTACCGTAGGGAAGCCTTACTTCATCTCTACTTAAAAACTTGTTCGTACGCGCATACCTCCTCTACTGACCCCTCGTCACTACCCTATAAACCCTGTAGTGTACAAAACAGAGACAACAACTCTCTCCCACCATGCCTTTTCCTACAGTCTGCCCCCCGACACTCTCCAGCCCCCAAGAAAATTATTATTAAAGCTGGACTGATTAATTGTCGCTCACTGGTGAAACACTCTCTAGATGTAGCTCAATCGTTAGAGGACAACCAGTGGGACCTTCTTTTTCTTACCAAAACCTGGCTAGGGGAAGAATCCAATCCTGCCCTCTGCCTTGCCATTCCGCCAGAATACAAGATCGTGTGTGCCAACAGACAGAACACCCACCCCTGTGGAGGTGTGGCCATTATCTATAGATCTATCTGGTCCATCTCTTCCTTCTCCTATTCCCAAATAGAGTGTATTGAGGCACTACCTTTCTGTATCAAATTAGCTGCTAACTGTACATACTCAGGTTTATTAGTATACTGCCCCCCCAAATCTAAAATTACCCATCTTCCGGCCCTTCTTGATTATGCCTTACAAGCCTCCTCCCGCTATGCCAATTTCTCCCTCATTGGGGATTTCAACCTTCACGTCGATAATGCCGAAGACCCCACCATCGCTAATTTTCTGTCCACTCTATCAGATGGTGGGCTAATCCAAATAATTTCCGGGCCCACGCATAAGGCAGGACACACTTTGGACCTTATTTGCACTAACTTAGCAGATATCTCCATAAGTGGCTCCATCCCCGTAACCTGTTCTGATCACTATGTGATCCCTTTTACTATCTCCTTCTGCCATCAGGATCGATCGAGCCCCCCGTCCAATCCAGTGGGCCGCAACTGGAGGATGATCTCCCATGAGAATGTAGCCACTCATCTCTCCTCACCCGCCCCCGAGGAAGCCACAGACTTAGACAGCAGATTGACTAACTTCAACCTTTGGATCACCTCCGCCATTGACCTCCTAGCCCCTATCAGACCTATTAAATCCTCAAGAGCCACCCCCTCCGCACCGTGGTACTCGGATGAACTGCGCAAATGTAAATCGGCCTGTAAACAGCTTGAGAGAATTTGGAGACAATCTTATTCTCCTAACAGTAAACTCATATATAAAGCCGCCCTTAAGGAGTACAGGAAGAAAATCCTAGTTCACAAAAGAACCCATCTAGAGGAGAAAATATCCCGGGCACAAGGGTCTTCAAGAGAGATTTTCAATACTGTCAGAACCTTCACTGACCCACTTGCCCTCAAGAGTCAAACCCCGGTGTCCCAGTCCCTTTGCGACCGTCTATCTAACTATTTTGAAGACAAGATTGCCACTATTCAAAATTCCTTTCCCTGCAAGATTAATTCTGACAATCTCGACCCATGTACTGTCAGCTCTAACCCCACTCATGTCTTTTCTAACTTTGTGGTGATTACCCCGGAACACTCGCTGGCAGAATTACGTAAATGCAAATCTGGTTCCCCCTTGGACCCCTGGCCGGCAAAACAGTATAAATTCCTAGCCCCCCTGCTCAATCCCGTCTTAAATGATATCTGGAACGACTCCCTCCAGACAGGAATCTACCCCGATTCCTGGAGGCACGCCAGATTGGTTCCCTTACTCAAAAAAGCGAATGCAGACCCTACCGAACCCGCTAATTACCGACCCATCTCCCTGCTCCCGGCACCAGCTAAAGTGCTTGAGAAACTCGTACAACGGCAACTGGCTAGCTTCTTGGAAACCAACGGTGCCTTCCACAACTCACAGCATGGATTTAGGCCCGGATATAGCACCGAGTCCGCCCTCATTGAGATGGCTGATGCCATCCGATGGAAGGTGGACGAGCGATCTAGAGCGGTGTTGGTGTTGTTCGACTTGTCGGCAGCATTCGACACCGTCTCCCACCCCGTCCTCCTTGACCGTCTGCAGGCAAAAGGCATACAAGGCAAGGCCTTGGAATGGCTTGCCTCCTTTTTGTCCAATTGGACACAGGCAGTATTCACACCCCCATTTACCTCGGATAGCCGCCCTCTCAGGTGGGGAGTCCGTCAGGGCTCCTCACTGAGCCCCCTCCTGTTCAATGTTTATTTTTCCCCCTTGGCCGTGATCATCGCTCAATCCGGAATCAAGGCCACCTCTTACGCAGATGATATACAGCTACTGTTTTCATACGACTCCCCATCCCAATCCACCTTTGACCCATTGAAAAACTTCCTTTGCAACATCGCAAGCTGGATAGATAACAACTCCCTCCGGCTTAACGCCAGCAAAACAGAGGTTATATTTTTCCACCAGCCCACGCCTCTGGACTCTAACTTGTGGTGGTCCCTTGAATTGAGCACACCCCCCTCACCCAAAGACTCAGTTAAAAATCTTGGGGTAATTTGGGATACCAACCTCTCTTCAAAAACAAATCCTGACTGTATCCGCGGCCTGTTTTTCTAAGATGCGGATGATGAAAAAGTTCACCAATTTCCTCCTCAGCCAGACTAGGAAAACTGTCGTGCAGGCTTTGATCACCTCCCATCTGGATTACGCCAATGGAATGTACCTTGGTCTCTCCTTGGGCCTCCATCGGCATCTCCAGACAGTCCAGAATGCTGCTGTTCGACTGGTCTGTGGCCTCCCCCTTCGTGAACATATCACTCCCCACTGGCATAAGCTGCATTGGCTCCCCGTTCACAAAAGGGTGGAATTCAAGGCACTTACCCTTGCTCACCGGGCTGTCAAGGGAAAGGGCTCTGCATACTTATCCTCCTGCCTCCGTCCATACAGCAACACCAGACTTCTCCGATCGAGCTCTAAACATCTTCTTTCCACCCCCAGATTTAAAAAAGTTCGTTCTGGGGGAAAAACATTCCAAGTCTGTGCCTCTTCCCACTGGAACAAGCTACCTATGTCCATCCGGACCATCCAGGAGGAATTCCCCTTCTGGAGAGCTCTAAAAACCTTTCTCTTCTGTTAGTACCATCTGAGTCAGACACAGCATCAGTTCTCACAGAAGCGCCAGGACACCCCGTTGGGGTATCTGTGCGCTATATAAAATTCCTTAATAATAATGGTTAGGTAAGACTATTGGTCTGTAAGACCTGCAGTCCTGACTGGGTTTACCCTCCTTTTAGAATTACAACCATCACGGCTGTTATTAGATCTGGGGGAGAACCCCTTCTTTTTTGGCTCCATTATACATTCTGAGCAGGTGTTCCGCCGTTATATCCAGCACACATTTAAATAATACTGCTGGTAGCCCGTTACGCCCTACCGCTTTACCTGATTGAAGTGCGCGGGTTGCAGTTTTTATCTCTTCCACTGTGAGGTCATCTCTAGCATATTTCTCTACGCTATTGACAATTTTGGATTCTTTACGGCTCGGAGTAACTACACAGTCCACCTCCGACTTCTTAGATGCGGAGGAGTAGAGCACCTCATATTAGGAAGCAAACACCTCTGCTATTTCTTTACCCGTCTCATGTATGCGACCTGTGCTGTCTATCTGAAAGAAACAGGTTAGTATTAGATTCCTTACCTTAGAATATCCCCAGGCGTCAGTCTGGATCCGGAAACTTTTGCGTAGCAGTACCCCTGCGCGTCGGTAGGCGTCGTCTGCAGGCGTCCCCTGCGGCTCCGCGTCGTCGGCGTCGTGCGCCGTGATGACGTCGCTGGAGTATATAGACGCCGCCTCCGCGCGCTGACGTCAGTTCTTCTTTTTTCCGCGCCAGTTAGCGCAGATCCGAAGAGCAGTACTCCGGTCTTTTGACCAAGTTTTTTGTTAACTAATTGATCTTTACGGTGCCGGTAGGATGCCCGGTTTCAAGAGTTGTGACGAGTGCGACCGCCTGATGTCGGTCACCGACCACCATCGACTCTGCCTCCGGTGTCTGGGCGCGGACCACGACGTGGAGTCCTGCGTCGACTGTCGGGCCTTGACTGGAAAAGCTAGGCGGGAGCGGTCCCGCAAGCTTCTCGAGCTCCGGTTGTCGGCCCCGCGTCGAGAGCGGTCCCGGTCCGGTCGGAGGTCGAGGGAGCGGTCGAGGGAACGGTCGCGGAGCCGCCATGGGCGCTCCGGGAGTCGCCACCATTCCTCCGGCTCGTCAGGTAAGCACAAGAAGTCGGGGCGTCGCCATCGCACCCCCGACTCCCCCCGACGCCCGCGTGCTGCGGCCGGGGGCTCGGGTGACCCCACCCCCGCGGTCCCGCATGGGTCGCCGACGCCGTCTACCCCACACCTGTCGGTCCCTGGGGAAGGCGCGTCGCGTGAGGAGATCGAGGCCTTCCTCATTGCTATGAGGGCGAGGTCTTCTCCGGCGGGGCCTTCGGCGCCTGCGGGCCCGTCGGTCCCGTCTGGGGGCCCGAGCGGTTCGGGTGCTCCTGCCCCGGTGCCGCCGGTGGCTCCGGCCCCGGCGCCGCTGGTTCCCTCTGGTTCGTCGCCGGCTGGTCTCCCGGCCTCTCCGGCGTCGGTTCCTGTGGGCCAACCCGTGGTACCGCCCCCGCGTGGTGCAGCGACTCCGCCGTCGGCTCCGGCCGGCGTCGGGTCCCCGGCACCGACGCCGCGCGGCGCCACCCCCCTTTCCTCCCCGACTCCGGACTCGTAGCCGGACCGGCGTCGGCCGACGCCGGATCCGACGCCGATGGGGCCCGTTGACCCCGATGTCTATATCGTCGACCCAGAATATGGGTATGATGAGGAGGAGTATGGAGAGGGTTGGGAGGGGTCTGAGGACCCTCTATCCCGTGCCTGCCAGTATGATGTGGACTGGGTAGGTGATCTGGGTGATGCCAGTGGCCTGGACGAGTCGCCCAACCCTGGGTTTGTCTCTCCGTCCCCTGTGGCGTCCGAGGCGGGTGCTGCCTATTCGGTGGTCCTGATGAGGGCTGCCAAGGCCTTACACCTTGAGCTCCCCGTCGCGAAGGTCAAACCGAATATTCTGACGGAAGTTTTTAAACCGCAGTCATGCCCCCAGGAGCCTCTGCTGCCGTTTAATGAGGCCCTGACGGATGTCCTTCTGGGCACCTGGTCCAGGCCCGCTTCTGGTGCGCCGGTTGACCGGAACGTTGCCAGGCGTCACCGTCCATGCTCGGACGACCCTGCCTTCCTGTCCACCCATCCCTCCCCGGAGAGTCTGGTGATCCAGGCCTCCACTTCACAGTCCGCATTTCCGTCGGCTCCGCCCGACCGGGAATCAAAGAGGTACGACCAATTTGGTAAAAAAGTGTTTTCCTCTTTGAGCGCTGGACTGCGGTCTTGTAACACCGCGTGCCTCTTGGGCCGCTACACCCACTCCCTGTGGGATACGGTCGAGGAGTGTTTGCCGCAATGCCCCCAGGAAGTGCGGGACAAGCTCACCCGGGCCTTGGTTGAAGGCCGGGATGCGGCGCGGTACTCGATCCGTTGTGGTCTGGACACCACAGACTCACTGGGACGGGCCATGTCCACTACGGTGGCGATTCGTCGCCATGCCTGGCTGAGATCTGCCAACTTCTCACCAGACGTCCAAAATACACTTATGGACATGCCATTTGATGGCAGTCGCCTATTTGGTGACAAAGCGGACCACGCGCTGGAGCGCTTCAAGGACTCCAGGGTCACGGCCAAGTCCTTGGGTCTCTCGACCCAGCGCCAGCAGACGGGTTCGTTTCGGCCCTTTCGTGGCCAAGGGAGGGGAGGTCCCACACGTGCTGCCAGCCACGCGGCGCAGAGCGCTCCCCAGCGCGGTGGCGCCCGTGGTTTCCGCCGTGGTGGCGGTAGAGGCCAGCGTCGTGGTCAGTCCACGCCTCCCTCCGCTGCGGCATCCAAGCCTTCCTAGTCCGAGCTTTCGGGCTCACGTGACGCCAGTGGGTGGCAGGGTTCGCCATCACCACTCCCGCTGGCGCGCGATAACATCGGACAGGTGGGTGCTGCAGCTTGTCCGAAGGGGCTATGCCCTCCCCTTCGAGTCCACTCCTCCAGCCATGCCACCGCAGAACCACCGTGTGTCGGGGGACCACTTGACACTTCTGCAGGAGGAAGTTACGGCCCTCTTGGCCAAGGGGGCCATCGAGCGCGTTCCTGGGCCAGAAGTAGGGTGTGGTTGCTACTCCCACTACTTTCTGGTACCCAAGAAGGACAAGGGAGGCCTGCGTCCTATCTTGGATCTACGGAACGTCAACGGCTTCCTCCGGAAGGAGAAGTTCAAGATGTTGACTTTGGCTCAGGTCTTGGCTGCTCTAGACCCACAAGACTGGATGGTAGCGTTGGACTTGCAGGATGCGTATTTTCACATCCCCGTCCTGCCGGCCCACCGGCGTTACCTGCGGTTCACGGTAGGCCACGAGCACTTTCAGTTTATCGTGCTCCCATTCGGCCTTACCAGCGCCCCACGGGTGTTCACGAAAGTGATGGCGGTGGTCGCAGCTCATCTGCGCCGGTTAGGGGTTTCAGTCTTCCCCTACCTCGACGACTGGCTGTTGAAGGCGGGCTCGCCCCAGACAGTCGTCCACCACCTTCAGATGACGGCAGACCTCCTGCACGAGCTGGGGTTTTCCATCAATGTGCCGAAATCACACCTGTGTCCCTCTCAAAAGCTCCTTTTCATCGGAGCGGTTCTCGACTCGGCGCAGTTTCGGGTTTATCCTCCGGAACGGCGGGTCCGGGATATTCAGGCTCTGATTCCCATCTTTCAGCCGTTATCCCGGGTTTCGGTCAGGTTGACGCTGCGGCTTCTGGGGCTGATGGCCTCCTGCATCCTTCTGGTGCATCACGCCAGATGGCGGATGCGGGCTCTGCAGTGGGACCTGAAGTTTCAGTGGGCCCAGCATCAGGGCAACCTATCCGACCATGTCCTGATTTCGGAGGGCACTGCGAGACAGTTGCAGTGGTGGCTTACGGACCGCGATTGGGTCAGGGGCAGATCCCTCTCCCTTCCCCAACCGGAGCACGTGGTTGTGACGGACGCGTCCCTCCAAGGCTGGGGTGGCCACTTGGGAGAGGCGGAGATCAGAGGCCTCTGGTCTCCGGCGGAGTCCCGGCTCCATATCAACATGTTGGAGCTGCGGGCGATTCGCCTAGCACTGAAGGCATTCCTCCCCTTTGTCAACGGGAGTGTAGTGCAGGTGTTCACGGACAACACCACCGCCATGTGGTACTGCAACAAACAGGGCGGTGTGGGGTCGTGGACCCTTTGCCAAGAGGCTCTGCGCCTCTGGCAATGGCTGGAACGTCAGGGCGTGACTCTGACGGTTCAACACCTGGCAGGTTCTCTGAACGCCAGGGCGGACGAACTCAGCCGTCGGTGCTCGGTGGATCACGAATGGCGTCTGAACTCGGATGTGGCGAGAGGCCTCTTTCAGCAATGGGGAGAGCCTTGGTTAGATCTATTCGCCACAGAAGAGAACGCGCAATGTCATCAGTTCTGCGCGTTGGAGTTTCCAAGACGGCACTCGCTCGGCGACGCCTTTCGGCGCGAGTGGAGTTGCGGTCTGTTGTACGCCTTTCCGCCTATACCACTTCTGCCCAGAGTGCTGAAGAAGATCAGGCGCGACCGGGCCCAAGTTATCCTTGTGGCTCCGGACTGGGCTCGAAGGTACTGGTATCCCGAGCTACTCAGCATGACAGTCGGTCCCTCGATCCGCCTGCCCCTTCAGGAGGACCTTCTGTCGCAGCAGCAGGGGACGGTCCTCCACCCGAACCTGTCCAGTCTCCACCTCCATGCGTGGAGATTGAGCGGCGACAGTTGAGGCCATTTGACTTGCCTCCTGAAGTCTGTGATGTCATTCTGGCAGCCAGGCGTCCCTCCACAAAGTCGGTATACGCCTGCCGGTGGAACAGATTTGTGGCATGGTGCACAGCGAAGGCTGTGGATCCCCTTTCTGCCCCTCTGTCTGAGGTTCTCCTCTTCCTCCTTTCCCTTGCCCAGCAGGGCTCTGCTCTGGGCACTATCAAGGGCTATCTTTCTGCCCTTTCCGCCTTCTTGAGGCTACCTGATCAGCCATCTTTGTTCAAGTCCCCTATTGTGTTGAGATTCTTGAAGGGCATCACGCACATGTATCCTCCAACTCCGTTCGTGATGCCTCAGTGGGACTTGAACCTGGTTTTGACTTTCCTGATGTGCGCTCCCTTTGAGCCCCTTCATTCCTGTCCTCTCCGTCTTCTCACCTTAAAGACGGCCTTCCTGGTAGCCATCACCTCTGCCAGGAGAGTGAGTGAGCTCCAGGCTCTTTCTATTCAACCTCCTTTCTTGTCTGTTCATCCTGATAAGGTGGTTCTTCGGACTAGACCTTCTTTCCTGCCCAAGGTAGTCTCTGCTTTTCACATTGGGCAGTCCATCACCTTGCCCTCTTTCTTCCCGCCTCCGCATCCTTCAAAGGATGAAGAGCGGCTCCATCGTCTGGACCCAAAACGTGCGCTTTCATTCTATATGGATCGCACATGCCAGTTCCGGGTGGATGACCAACTGTTTGTTGGCTACGTGGGTGAGAAGAAGGGAAGGGCGGTACAGAAACGGACCATCTCTCGGTGGGTCGTCCTGTGCATCAAAGCATGCTACTCTTTGGCTCGGAAGGAGCCTCCTGTTGGGCTGAGGGCCCATTCCACTCGGGCCACGGCGGCTACTACTGCCCTGGGCCGGGGAGTCCCTTTGCAGGACATTTGCCAGGCGGCCACGTGGGCCTCGCTGCACACCTTTGCGAGGCACTACTGCCTGGACAGTCAAGTCCGGAGGGATGGCTTCTTTGGCCGTTCGGTCCTCCAGGACTTTCTGGTGTAGGTTGTATTGGTTCGCAGACCCACCACCGGGGTTGGTATTGCTGGGGTATCTATTCTAAGGTAAGGAATCTAATACTAACCTGTTTCTTTCAGATGAACAAGTTACTTACCTTCGGTAACGATATATCTGTAAGAAACAGTAGTTAGTATTAGATTCCTTACCGCCCCGCCCATCCTCCCCGTTCTGCGAACTGATACCTAGGGTTAAGGACATCCCTTTCAGGGCCCTAGTTTCAAATGGCACCAGTGTTGGTTCTCACATGGCTCTGCGTGTTCTGGCGCGGAAAAGCTGTGTGCAAAGAACTGACGTCAGCGCGCGGAGGCGGCGTCTATATACTCCAGCGACGTCATCACGGCGCACGACGCCGACGACGCGGAGCCGCAGGGGACGCCTGCAGACGACGCCTACCGACGCGCAGGGGTACTGCTACGCAAAAGTTTCCGGATCCAGACTGACGCCTGGGGATATTCTAAGGTAAGGAATCTAATACTAACTACTGTTTCTTACAGATATATCGTTACCGAAGGTAAGTAACTTGTTCATCACTCCTGGAACCCACCTGTTTTCTGTCTTTTTCTTATCAAGCCATGCTAGGAGCCTACTTGCTTTGTCCCCTACTTCATATAACCTATGCTGAGTGGCCAGCGCATATGCTCTGGAGCTCTCTTCCAGTAAGTCCAGAAGCTGCCTCTGACGTAGTTTCAACCGGTGCTGCTCCTCCAGGTTCGTCACCCCACCCTATACAATCTTTGTCTCCAATGTTAAAATGTCCGACTCCAAGGTCGGGCCCCAAAGCCATTTTTCTTTCCCTAGTGCTCCAATTTGGGCTTAGGCTTGGCCCTTAGTCGCTGTTTTAAATGCTTCCCAGATCGATAACCCTGATGCCACGAACTCACATTGTCCTGGGAATACTGTTTTGCCCCTACCCTAATCTCAGCCTTAACTTTTGGGTCCTTGAGATACCAGGGGTCTATTTTGGGGGTAAAGAGTGATGCCTACGGGGTTTCTCTAGGACAACCTCTACCGGCAAATTGTCCGACCCCACCTCTCGCGACATGAGCAGCTCTGTGGAACTCGCCTTGGGCCTGCACCACCATGTAGTCTATTTTAGCTTGCTTCCATGCGCCACTGAAATATGTGTGAACTGTTTAATGCGGGGTGTTGGTGTCTCCGGATGTCACTCAGGCCCATCGCCTGGAGGAAATCCCCAAATGGACCTGGCTTACGTCCTGTCATTCCACCCCCATGGAGTCCATCTCGGTCGAGACTAGATCGTTTATGTCACCTCCCAGTATCAGCCAGCCCTCTGGAAACTCCAATAATTGTGGGTACGGCACATCTAGGGTGTCCATCCCTGCGGGCTTTCACTGATCATTTGTTTAAGGTTTGTCCTTCCCACTGGCCACTTATCACGCTAAATCTCCCCAACGGGTCAGTCCATGTTTTATACAGGACAAGGGGAATCGCTGTCTTTTATAATATTCCAACTCCCCTTGATCCAGTCATGTACCCAGCAAGTGCCAGTAGTGCATATTATAGCCTGTTTAATGCCCTACACTGATTTTCCCCGGAGCTGCCTCTCCTGCAGCAGAACTATGTCAGGCACGTGTTTTTCAATAAACTGTAACACTACCTTCCGTTTCAGCCCATTGTTAAGCCCATTTACATTCCAGGACCAAACCCGTAATGATTTAACGGACGTGTCAGATATTGCCATTATGCCAGTCTAACTTCTTCCCCTCCTTTCATCCTCTCGATCGACAACCATTCTAATCGAAGGTTTGTCCCATTCCGGATGTGATATATCTGTCCTAGTTCCAGCACTTAACCTGATCGTTGAACATGTGGTCGTAACCCAAAACTCCCTCAACTCGTAGTTCCCCACCCCCCTCCCTGCTCCGCTGGTGGTGCATGCCCCAATTCGCCAACCCACAGCGAGCCTGTCGCCCTAAACTTAACATAGGTTAAACACTATGGGTCCGATGGCCACTTCTGAGTCCCGACTGATACAGTTATTCCTTTTTTAACCCCCAATGCATATCATTATGTAATGCAATCCCTGATTATTTAGACACTTTCCTACATTCGGGCAGTAACTGTCTTGTTCCCCTCCTTGGAATTCAGCTTACTGTTGCAGTCCCTGGAATAGTTCCTTGCATCAGATCCACATATATTTGGAGCCTCAGTGTCCTCAAGTTGTGCCCTCACCCACTGCGTCCAGTTCTATGGCCGGTGTCTCCTCCGTTTCCTGACTGTTTTGACTGGTCGCTGACCTTCTGGCTTCTGTCTGGATTCGCTCGGCCTGGCCTTGTTCCTTTGACGTTGTTCTGGTTAGTTCGTCTTCCCTCCACCCACTCGTCTGGGGAGGTGAACTGCCAGGTCTTCCCCTCTATCATTATCTTAAGTTTAGCAGGGAAGAGCATCATATATTTGATTTCCTGTTCTCGAAGTTCTCTCTTCACTGCCTCAAAACTCCTTCTTTGTCTTTGTTCCTGAAGCGTGAAGTCTGGGAAGAATCGGATTTCGGTGTTCTCAAAGCGTCCCGTTCATGGTAATTGAAGATCCCAGCAATTATTGTCCTTTGCTTGGCCCCTGGTCTGGGAGGAGGCACCGGGGCCCGATGCCCTCTTTCAATCGCAAAAAACCTGGATAGTCCCCTAGGTTGAAACGTGTTAAAAATAAAGTCCTTCAGGAATAGGTCCACACTTGGGCCCTCCACTCTCTTGGGTACCCCCACCACCCTAATATTGTTACTTCTGGACCGTCCTACCTGATCCTCAAGCCTGGCAGCCATCTTACCCTGACTAGGAAGAAGGGTCCTTTTTCGGACAAAGGTACAAACCATTGCCAACTAGAGACCCCTATTTCTAACAGTCTCTAGCAAGCTGTGACTTTTATCTTCCTCTTGCTCCTCTTTATGGACACATGGATAACATGACCTTTTCAGTCTTTACTCAAAAAGCCTTCAGTTCTCTCCCTCTTGACCTTCCTATTGTAATATCATGCTTTGACATCAAAATCGCAGCATATTATCTTTAGTAAATCTTATGGTTTTGTCCCAAATGCAGTTTGCCATTTTCAGCAAGCAATAATGTGTACAGAAATCTGAATCTCATTCCAATTTGTCACAATCATGTCAGGGTTGCCCATACGATGCTAGTGGTAGCCACCAAATCACAGTCCGGGTCACCTCATTCCACTATGTGCAACAGGACCCATGGGTGGCCACTATATGCTAGTGAAGGTCATTAATTTGTCAGAGATGGCAACTATATTAGCAAGGATGCTAACAATATGCAACACACATCCACCAAGATGTCATGGCCTTCGCCAGGGATGCCCAGCCTGGTGCCTTGGAATATCACTGTATGTCAGTGAGAGCCACCTAATACCAGGCCCTCCAGATGCTAGTAGATTGGATACATCTCCAGATATTGATATGGATTTGACCCGACCCTAGATTCAGCTCCCCAGGAGATGTCAGTCTTCCATTTAGTGGTTCGGAAGGCAGCCAAAATCCAGAATCTACCACTGTTCAATGTAGAGCAATTGACGAATATTCTTACTGACATTCCCCTAGCACAACCGTCATCCTCTGGGATGTAGTTCCTATTTCATGAGGGTCTTGGTGACTCTTAAAAAGACAGAGAGAAAGGAAAGTAGTGTTAGGGGGATAGCACTAGATCCCATTTACAACATCACTAATCAAATGAGAGGAAAGCTCCTGAGCCATGTATCAGTGGAAAAGCTTCTCTTTTTTTAAAGGACTCTCACCAATATGTCTCTATGTGGGATGCCTCATCATAGAGTCCTCACCCAGTATTGATGGTTATTCTGGGTGGGCTTAGAGGTGGGGTAGAGCCAACCCAGTATAACCATCAATACCGGGTGAGCTAGTGGTGCATAAGAGATTGCACACAAGGGTGTGGGATTGGATCCATTGGAATGCTGAGATACTTACGTGGAACAACTTGAGGCTGGTGAGGATGATCTCCCCCCTTGAGTGCCTAACCTCTATGTGAGAATGGGCAGGCAGGTTTTCCCCTCTAGGTGGTCACCGCTGAGCCCCTCACTTGAGGTGATATGTTGGGTAGTCTGGTGTTCAGCCCACTTGTGAAAATTCTTTGAGGGTATGATGAGTGGGACATTGACATCTATTGTGAAACCTTGTACTGATCGCTCATGTATCCGCTGGAGTCGGTGTACTCTTGGGTGGTGGTCTGAACACACGCACGCACACACACTTTCATTGTTATTATTGCTTGTTAAAGTTCAATTTGTTTGTGAAGGCACTTGTGACATCTGCTGCACTGTATACAGACATTGCACACGTACCAAACCCTCGGTTAGCAAATATTTTGTCTTTGGTGTATCAAGCATGTTGGCCTATCTGACTGTGAAGTTTAGACGAATAGGGGGGACATCTCCAATGCACATCCAGTGGTTCAGTGGTCACCTGTTATTGTGCGGTCTACTACTCCTTTCTTCTACAACACTGTGAGATAATTATCTGCTATACATGTTCTCTTTATTGATTGTATCAACATAAAACGTAATACAAATATTTACAACCAAAAAAAGAAACATCAATACTGGGTAAGGACTCGATGATGAAGCATGCCACATAGAGATATGTGGGTGTGAGAGAGACCCTTTATAAAAAATAATAAATAAAACACAATTTTTTCCTGTGATACAGGATTTAGGAGGTTTCCTTTCATTTGGTTGGTGACTCTTTAAAAGGGTCTTGGTCGAAACTTTCACATGCCCAGCTGCAAACAAAAACATTGCTTGCTGTTACAGGCCTGCACGAGTGGATCAGTCCGTCTTGACAAGCCACCCATCCCCAGAATGTTTGGTGGTGCAGAATTTATCCACGTCCAAAAAATAAATCAAGGCGCTTTTCCCACACACACCACTGATAGAGCATTCTTACAATTGGAGGCCTTAGGAAAGAAATCCTTTTGAATTGACAGATTAGCTCTTCACTAATTAAACACCGCCTGTCTTCTATGTAAATACATCCATTTTTTGAAGGTGATGAAGGATGGCCAGAATGCTGCTATGCACAGGGTTCGTGCTGCCTAGGACACCAAACAAGGTATAGCAAGATCAATGGGCACATCAGTAACTTTGAGATGCCATACATAGCTAAACTCCACAGTGTTTTCCTCAAACGTTCAGAATATAGCCTGTTAGATATGCCCTTTAATGAAGAGACACTGTTTCGACACAAGACAGATACTGCCCTGGAGTGTTTTAAGGAAGGTAGGGCGATTGCATGCTCCTTGTACAGTCCAGCGCAGGATTCTTTCCCTCCTTTAAGAAGGCTTCCTCATTTTCGAGAGGCTTCTACAAAAAGTCTCAGGTCTCTGAATCAGGTCAACAACAGCAGAGGAGATCCTTTGTGCAGCAGTACAGAGGCAAAGGCTATTGCAATGCAAGACAACTCCATCCCTGCTCTTCCTCATTTTCACCAGTGAAGCAATAGTTCTTAGACTGGAAAGAATCATGCTACGCCAGGAGGAGAAAGTTTGGCTCTTTTTCTAAAGGCATTAAAGGTTATCACTTCAGATTGCTGGGTACTACAGATTGTAGAAAAGGGTTACACCCTACTTCACCAGCATCCATCCACTTGCTCCTGTCAGGTTGTCACAGACCACTGCCTGATCCTGACAGGCTGCTTCAGAAGGAGCATTAGAACTAGTAGCAGAACAAGAACTGGGACAGGGGTGCTACTTTTGCTACTTCTAGCTTACGAAAAGGATGTCAGTCTTAAGCTAATCCTCAACTTGTGAGTCTTTAATTATTTCTTCAGGCAGAACATTTTCAGGATATTGACCCTAGCTCAGGTTTTTCTGATGCTCGAAGACTGGTTGGTGTCTTGCTGGACAACATACTTTCACATTCCAATCCTGCAGCACCGCTGGGAGTCTTTGTAGTTTGGGGTAAGTTCTGCCCTTTACCAATTCACAGTCCTTCCTTTTAGGATTAACATCAGCACCTTGAGACTTAACAAAAGTGATGGCACTGGTGCCAGGCCATCTCAGAAAGTTTGCAATTGCTCTATATCTATACCTGTTTGACTGGTTGAATAAAACCCGATTGCCTGAGTTGGCGTACCACTACCTACAGTCAACAGCGTCTCTGTTGTTTGACTTGGGGTTTTAAATAAGTCACCTCAAAACACACTTAGCTGCCTCTTAGCATCTCCTGTTCATTAGGGTGGTACTGGATACCATCTCAGATCTTTCCCTCTTCCTCTGAGGATACAGCACATTCGGAATTTGATTCCAGTGTTCTGAACTGTAGCTAGAGTCCCAGTCCTCATGGTCCTATCTCTAATTGTCTATTGGCTTCCAGCATCCTCCTGTTCTCTTATGCACTGTGGCATATGAAGGCTCTACAGTGGTGCCTCCGCATCAGGGGGATCTGAGCGACTCCATTCTGATCTCTAGGGATGCTGTAGCAGAGTTGAGCTAGTGAGAAAACCGAGTGAATCTGTTTCAAACAACAGCATGTTGTTGCACTCCAGCAATGGCCACAGTTGTAACAAGCACATATCTTATGAAATCAGAGGACTCTCGTCTCTAAAAAGCAGAGTTACCAGTCTGCTAGAACTGAGGGTGATCTGGTTGGCACTAAAGACCTTCTTCTCGACACTTCATGGTCAGTCTGTTCAGACAATAATTTACCATTCAACTGCAAAAAAGTAACAGAACAAAGAGGGAGGTGTGGGGTCTCAGACTCCCTACCGAAAGGCTCAGAGACTTTAGGCATGGGCACAACAGCACCGCTTGTGGATGATGGCCAGCCATCTTGTAAGTTCACTGAACAGCAAGACCAACAGTCTCCGTCAGCACCATGTTGCCAACCACAACGTGCATCTCAATTCAGGGATGGTAAAAGACCTCTTATCCCTTTGGGGCACACTTAAGGTAGACCTCTTTACCACTCGAGACAACAACCACCTCCTGAAATTCAGAGAACTCCAAAATCCATCATAGGGAGCATTCGGGATGTGTTCTCTCCACTAAACCTTTCCCCTCCATACCCTTGATTCTTCGGGTTCTGAGGAAGATTCACCATGACCTGATTCAAGTCATTCATATTGCCTTGACTGACCCTGAAGGGTGGGGTATACAGACTTTAAGCACCTGTTACTTGTGGCTCCTCTTTGTCTACCACTCAAAGTAGAACTGTTGTCCCAGTCAGGAAGGCAGGTTCTGTACCCCAATCTTCACATCTGAAAGAGACACGTTAGTGATAGATTCCTTACCTTAGAATATCCCCAGGCGTCAGACTGGATCCGGAATGTTTTGCTTAGCAGTACCCCTGCGCGTTATTAGGTGGTGTCCTGCAGCTCCGCGTCCGTCACTGGCGTCGTCAGTCCTGAGATGACGTCACAGAGAGTACTTAGGCGCCACCCATGTGCGCTGACGTCAGTTCTTTCTTTTTCCGCGCCCATTACCACAGGTCCAGATTGAGCACGTACCTTGGTCTCTTTTTGACCACTTTTTTTTGAGACGTGTATCTCCCCATCTTTCTCTTGGTGCACGCAGGAATGCCCGGTTTTAAGTCCTGTGGGACCTGTCGCCGAAACATGTCGTAGCGGACCCCCACGACATTTGCCTCTCCTTCCTGGAGGCCGACCACGACTCCCTGGACTGCCGCGACTGCCGTGCCATGGCCCCCAAGGCCTTACGGGAGCTGCGTCGGAAGTTGCCGCTCCCGGGTCTAGGGAACGCTCCCGGGACCGCTCGTTGGACTGGAGACGTCGCTCCTCGGACTTAAAGTCTTCGCCCTCGGATTTCGGTAAGCTTCGCCATAAAAAGAATTAGAAGAAGCATGTTCGCTCACCGACGTCCCCCCCCCCGTCGCTCCTCGGAGGCGGACAAGGGGGACAGGGGCTTCGCCCCTGCGGCTCCTCTGGAGCCCGGGAGTTCCGCGGCCTACCCGCCATACCCGTGTCCGTCGGCAACTCCCGAACAGATGTAAGAATTCCTTGCTGCTTTGGACCGCCTTTACAGGCCACGTGCTCTGGCCAGTGCGCCTTCGGGCCCCGCGGACCCGTGTCCAGATCCTGCTGGACCAGCGGCTCCGCCATTGGCTCCGGCCCCGGCGCCACTGGATCCTGCCGGCCCCGGCGCCACAAGGTGCTGCGTTGCCGGCTCTGGCCCCCGGCGACACCCTCGGCTCCAGCCCTGGCACCACCTTCGGTGCCGCACTGGGTGCCGTTTATCTCACCCCTGCCCCGGTTCCTAGACCATTTTGTACCGGCTTGGGATCCGCATTGGGAACCGGCGCCGGTCCGGCCGGCGCCGTTCGCTCCATTTCCGGCCCCGGCTCTCCTGCCACGTCCATCTTCCTCCACACCAGAGGCGGACGACGACAGGGAGAGGTCTGAGGACCCGCTTGCTCGGCAACTTGACTCCAAGCTCGATTGGGTGGATGACTTGGAGGATGCAGGTGACCTCAATGTCTCTTCTGACCCGGGGTTCGCCTCTCCCCCGCCCACAAAGGAGGAGGGTGCCTCCTAAATGGTGGTCCTCCGTCAGGCTGCTGAAGCCCTCAATCTTGACCTCCCCACGGTGGCCCTCAAGACCAACCTCCTCACCGAGGTGCTCCAGCCACCGTCTAACTCGGCGGAGCCTCTGCTTCCCTTTAATGACGCTCTTACAGAGGTCCTCTTGGGCAACTAGTCGAGGCCGACCACGGGGGCCTTGGTAGATAAAAACGTTGCTAGATGCCACCGATCGGCGCCGGGTGAGCCTGGTCATTCAGGCCTCGACTTCAGAGTGCCTTTCCCACAGCCCCGCTGGATAAGGACTCTAAAAGACTGGACCAGTTTGGGAAACGCTTGTTCTCCTCAGCCAGCCTTGGGCTGCGGTTGGTGAACACAACTTGCTTGTAGGGCCGCTACTCCGACGGGGTGTGGGACACCGTTGCTCAGGTGTTGCCTCAGTCTCCTGAGGAGGTGCAGGCTACCCTTTCACAGGCGATTGCTGAGGGCAAAGATGCGGCTAAGTTTGCCATCTGGTGTGGGTTAGACACCTCCCTGGGCAGGGCGATTTCTACAACCGTGGCCTTGCGGCACCACACTTGGTTGCGTAAGACCGGATTCTCGCACGATGTCCAGAGTTCGCTCATGGACATGCCCTTTGATGGCTTCCGTCTGTTTGGTGACAAGGCCGACAGTGCCCTGGAGCGCTTTAAAGACTTGTGGGCTACGGCCAAGTCCCTGGGTCTTTCTACTAAGGCCCCGGCTACTCCTGGTTTTCGTTCCTTGCGCAACCAGGGTCGAGGCGCCCAGGCGAGCCCTTCCACCAGGCCTGTCCAGAACCAGCCTCCGCGAGGTCGCGGTCGTGGTTTCCGCAGGGGCGAGTCAGGGAACCAGCGTGCAGGTCCATGCACCTCCACCCCTGTTGCTTCTGCCTCTAAACCCTCCTAATCTGAGCTTCAGGGAGCACCCCACGCCAGTGGGTGGCAGTATCCACCACCACATTCCCCACTGGTGTGAGATTACGTCGGACAAATGGGTGCTGCAAATTCTCTGCCAGGGTTATTCCGTTCCCTTTCAGTCCCTACCCTCAGCCATGTCACCTCGGTTACAGTGCATGTTGGGGGATCATTTGGCTCTTCTCCAACAGGAAGTTGCGGCCCTCTTGGCCAGGGGGTTATTGAGTGCGTTGCTGGGCCGGAAGTAGGGAGTGGTTGTTATTCCCACTACTTTCTGGTCCCCAAGAAGGACAAAGTTGGCCTGCATCCTATCTTGGACCTCCGGGACGTGAATCGCTTCTTCTGGCAGTAGAAGTTTAAGATGCTCACTCTAGCTCCGGTCTTGACTGCCCTCGACCCTGGAGACTAGATGGTAGCGTTGGACTTGCAGGACGCGTATTTTCACATTTCTGTCCTGCCGGCCCACCGACGTTACCTTCAGTTCACGGTGGGCCAGGAGCATTTTACCGTGCTCGCCTTCGGCCTTACGGGTGTTCACGAAGGTGATGGCGGTGGTCGCAGCTCATCTGCGCAGGTTGGGGGTGTCAGTCTTCCCCTACCTCGACGACTGGTTGTTAAAGGCGTGCTCGGTCCAGGCAGTCGTCACCCACCTTCAGACTACGGCCGACCTCCTGCATCTGCTGGGGTTCTCCATCAATGTGCCGAAGTCGCACCGAGTCCCTCTCAGAAGCTCCTGGAGCGGTTCTGGATTCGACGCAGTTTCGGGTCTATCCTCCCTAGCAGCGGGTCCGGGATATTCAGGCTATGATTCCGACCTTTCAGCTTCTATCCCGGATTTCAGTCAGGATGACCCTCGAGCTCCTGGGCCTGATGGCCTCCTGTATCCTGCTGATGCAACATGTCAGATGGCATATGCGGGCTTTGCAGTGGGACCTGAAGTTCCAGTGGACGCATGTCCAGATCTCGGAGGGCACTGCACGACACTTGCAGTGGTGGGTCACGAATCTCAATTGGGTCAATGGCAGATCTCTCTCCCTTCCCCAACCGGAGCACACAATGGTGACGGATGCGTCCCTCCTGGGATGGAGAGGCCACTTGGGGGAGGCGGAGATCAGAGGCCTCAAGACTCCGGCGAAATCCCGGCTCCATATTAACCTTCTGGAGCTTCGGGCGATCCGACTGGCACTGAAGGCATTCCTTCCCTCTGTCCGGGGATGTGTAGTGCAGGTGTTCACGGACAACACCACCGCCATGTGGTATTGAAACAAACGGGGAGGGTTGGCTTCGTGGACCCTGTGTCAGGAGGCTCCGGTGGTTCAACACCTGGCAGGTTCTCTGAACGCCAGGGCGGACAAACTCAGCCGCCGGTGCATGATCAATCACGAATGGCGTCTTAACTTGGATTTGGCGCACGGTCTCTTTCTGCAGAGGGGAGAGCCTTGGTTAGATCTATTCGGCACCAAAGAGAACGCGCAATGTCATCAGTTCTGCGTGTTGGAATTTTCAAGGCAGCACTCGCTCGGCGACGCTTTTTGTCGCGAGTGGAGTTGCGGTCTGTTGTACGCTTTTCTGCCTATACCACTTTCGCCCAGAATGCTGAAGAAGATCAGGCGCGACCAGGCCCAAGTTATTCTTCTAGCTCCGGACTGGGCTCGAAGAGTATGGTATCTCGAGCTACTCAGTATGAGCATCGATCCCCGATCCGGCTGTCTCTTCGGGAGGATCTTCTGTCCCAGCAGCAGGGGACGGTTCTTCACCTGAACCTGTCCAGCCTCCACCTCCATGCGTGGAGATTGAGCGGCGACAGTTGACTGCTTTCGACCTTCCTCCCGAGGTCTGTAATGTCATTCTGGCAGTCAGGCGTCCCTCCACTAAAACGGTATACGCCTGCCGGTGGAACAGATTTGTGGCATGGTGCACAGCAAAGGTTGTGGATATCCTTTCTGCCCCTCTCTCTGAGGTTCTTTTGTTTCTCCTGTCTTTGGCCCAGCAGGGCTCTGCTCTGGGCACTATCAAAGGTTATCTTTCTGCCATCTCAGCTTTTCTGAGGCTTCCTGATCAACCTTCTCTCTTTAAGTCTCCGGTTGTTAACCGTTTCCTCAAAGGCATTACACTCACGTTTCCTTCCATGCCTTTTATAATGCCTCGGTGTGACTTGAATCTTGTCTGGACTTTTCTGATGTGCGCTCCCTTTGAGCCTCTTCATAACTGTCCTTGGCGCCTTCTTACTCTAAAGACTGCTTTCCTGGTTGCTATCACCTCTGTCAGAAGAGTGAGTGAGCGAGCTCCAGGCTCTTGCTTCCAAACCTCCTCTCCTTTCAGTTCATCCGGACAAGGTGGTTTTAAGGACCCTTCCTTTCTTGCCGAAGGTTGTCACGCCCTTCCAGATCGGGCAGACCATCACTTTACCAACCTTCTTTCCGCCTCCGCATCCTTCCAGGGAAGAGGAGAGGCTCCACCGTCTGGACCCAAAACGAGCGCTTGCTTTCTATCTGCAGCGTACACAACAGTTCCGGGTGGATGATCAACTCTTTGTTGGTTACGTGGGCGCCAAGAAAGGTCGGGCTGTGCACATTCGGACCATTTCCCGGTGGATCGTTCTGTGCATTAAAGCAGGTTACTCCTTGGCCAGGAAGGAGCCTCCTGTGGGGTTGCGTGCCCATTAGACCATGGCAACTGCAGCCACTACTGCCTTGGGACGCGGCGTTCCCTTGCAGGACATTTGTCATGCAGCTACATGGGCCTCGCTGCACATGTTTACAAAGCACAACTGCCTTGACAGTCAGGTCCGGAGAGACTGCTTCTTTGGCCGTTCTGTGCTCTGTGACTTTCTGGTGTAATCCTGTTCGCAAACTCACCTCCGGGTTGGTATTGCTGGGGTATCTATTCTAAGGTAAGGAATCTATCACTAACGTGTCTCTTTCAGATGCACAAGTTACTACTTGTGTAACAATATATCTGTGAGAGATGTTAGTTAGTGATAGATTCCTTACCGCCCTGCCCATGCTCCCTGTTCTGCGAACTGGTTACTAGGGTTAGGGTCATCCCCTTTTAGGGCCCTAGTTTTATACACCAATGGTCAGTATCTTGCATGGCTGTGCGTTCCTGGCACGGAAAGTCGTGTACAGAACTGACGTCCGCGCGCATGGGTGGCGCCTAAGTACTCTCCGTGACGTCATTTCGGCGCCAGTGACTGACGCGGAGCCGTAGGACGCCACCTACTGATGCACAGGGGTACTGCTAAGCAAAACTTTCCAGATCCAGTCTGACGCCTGGGGATATTCTAAGGTAAGGAATCTATCACTAACTAATGTCTCTTACAGATATATTGTTACCCAAGTAGCAACTTGTGCATCACCCACTTTCATGTGTGGAGATTGTCTGGGGAAGTCTAAGCGTCTTTCAGCTAGCACCAGAATTGGTGGGTGTGGTCCTTTTGGCACATAACCCTTCTACATAATCTCTTTACAAAAGGAGATGAAACTAATTTTGTTTCCAGGTGTGCTGAGAGGACAGGTGACCCATTAAAAGTATCTCTTAGCCATCAAAGCTGTGAGTAATACCTGGCTGCGCTTTCCATTTTACTGTGTTTACCAAATCAACTCTCCCTGTTTAAGGCTTCTATGGTTATGAGATTCTTGAAAGGTCTGGCAAGCTTGTATATGCCAACTTCTTTTATATTTCTTCTTTTCTTTTCTACTCTCGAATGACAGAATCTCTTAGATCCTCTAAAGAACTATTCACTGTAATTAATTCCCTAATCTCTCCTCCCGTCTGTCTATATTTACAGTCCACAGGATCTATATGATAGGATGGCTAAATATTTTCATTGTAAGATTTCAGAAATATACTATTCACTGAACAATCTCAATTCATAGCTGGTTAATACAGCCTCCAATATCAGCTCTGTTCTCATTAACTCCCTCCTTCCCAAGGAGGGTGAAGCAAAATTAGGTGCCTTCCCCATCTTGTCCTTAGAGCTTACTGATCATCTTCTTGGGGGCATTACTTCAGGTTCTCCCCTGGAACCTTGCCCCCTGAAGATTATGAAATTAGGAAGGGAGATGATTGTCCTTCACCTTACCTCTGTGCTTGATGCAGCCGTCGCATCGGGGCAGTATCCTCACACTTGGAAAACCGCTGTGGTTAAACCGTTACTAAAAAAGGCCACACTGGATCCCTCTAAACTGAAAAACTACCGGCCTATTTCCTTGCTACCAGTACCAGCTAAGATTTTGGAGAAGCATCTAAATCTCCATCTTACCTACTATTTGGAGCAATATTGTTTGTTTGATGGCTCCCAACATGTGTTCAGAAGTGGCCATAGCCCAGACACCGCTTTTACGTCTGGAAAAATGACATACGCATCCAGGTGGATGCTGGATACAACTCTCTTCTAATCCTCTTAGACCTAACTGCAGCTTTTGACACCATCTCGCCTACGAGACTGGTTAGCAGTCTTAGTGAGATTGGGGTCACAGGCACAACTCTGATGCTTCTGTCCTCTTTTCTTAACGGACCGGTCACAAAAGCTAAAACTGGATCACTTCTTTTCTGATGCCACTCATACCCACTGTGGAGTTCCACAGGGTTCATCACTGAGTCCAACCTTATTTATTATATATGTCGCTCTGTTGGCCAAGGTTATTAGATCCTTTGGGCTAGAGGTACTGTCCTATACGGATGATACACAAATTATTGTGTCTATTACCAACAGCATTGATGCGTCTGATGCAAACTTTAAGAGCTGGATGCAGGCTATGGCCTCCTGGATGGTGGACCATTATCTGCGACTCAATCGTGATAAGACAGAAGTCTTGATATTTGATGGCCAACAATCCATTTGGTCCCACTCCTGGTGGCCTGAATTGCTCGGCTCCTGTCTCACCCCTAGCTCCAACTGCAAAGAATCTTGGTGTTATAGTTGACAGTTCTCTCTCTTTTAATCCCCAGATCAACAGAACGGTCTCCACCTGTTTTGCAATCATCAGGATTCTTAGGAAGATCTTTACTTGTCTCTCTCTTTCCTCCCGGAAGCAGGCAATGGTGGCCTTGTACTGTCCAGATTGGATTATTGTAATGCTCTCTACCTGGACATCAACAAAGGTTCCATCCACAAACTGCAGCTTGTACAGAATGCAGCGGCCAGACTGGTAATGGATCTTCCAAATTCCAGTCTGTTGCATTATCCATTCGTAAATTACAGTGTCTTTCCTTGAGAAAGAGAGTCTTGTTCAAGGACCTCTGCTTGTCCATACGGCTCTTCATAACTCGGGCCCCGAAGGCATTAAACGGCTCTTCCTACCGTATGTCCCTACCAAACATCTGCGGCCGGCCTGCAAAAACTGGATGGTAGTTTCCAGGTTTAGGAGAGCTCGATTGGGGGGGCTTTTCTGTTGCTACTTCTAGGCTCTGGAATTCCCTCCCCCTATCGATCTCTGGGCAAGACTCCTACCTTTTGTTTCGCAATGAATTAAAAACATGGCTTTTCTCTCTGTAATGGTTGGATACCTACTGTGCTCCTCTCACCTCTGGACCTATCCGTAGCACCTTTATGCCCTTGGGCAAAGTTTGCGCTTTACAAGACTGATATTCATTCATTTATCCATTCATATTGCCTCATTAGGTCCTTAATAAAGCTTTCACATTGTTTATGGGGATTCCTTCTGAGCACATGCATAGTTGTCCGTTGGGTCTTTTAACCCTTATAACTGTTTATTTCATTGCCATCACCAATCCGAGTTAAAGAGCTAGAGGCTTTTTCTGTTCATCGCCTGTTTATATGCTTCTTTCCTGACAAGTTTGTGTTGCAAACTAAAGCTGCTTTACTTTCAAAGGTAGTGTCCCCTTTCCAGCTGGAGCAGTCGATCACCTTTCCATCCTTTTTTACCCTACCAAGGAAGAGGGAAATCTACACAGGCTTGACCTGAAGATCACAGTAGACTTCTACATTAACAATATGAAGGAAATTAATTTGGACAAACAGCTTTTTGTCACTTGGACTGGTTGTAAAAAATGTGAATTCTCTGAAAAAGGAAGGGGTGGGTCCTTGAATCAATTGTGGTTGAACCACTAAAAACTTGGAAGCACAGACAAAGAGAGTACCTCACATGATTTTTATTCATGGAAGTGGTTCTTAGCAAATTGGTTAAAACTAGTCATCAATTGATCTTTTATTGTTTTAATTATGTTGATTTACAGCATCACTTTTTAAAATGATCTGAACAGACATACTTTTTATATGGATATACATAAAAACACATACAGAAATCACACAAAAATACTGTAAAAACATATAACACAAAGTGCAATATGTTTGATCCATTACCAGTCATTGAGAGAAAATAAAATATGTGAAAAGATTCAAATAAATTAACAAGGGTTCAGCTCCATTTCCATGTATTTAAGTACAGTGAGAGTCCTTGCATGATTCGTACCATACACATATTAGAGAAATTAGTCTTCCAGGGACCTTGCCACTGTTTTTTGAGAAAGGTAAACTCTGTCCCTTGTGTTAGCTTCCACAGGGATATT
The DNA here is from genome assembly GCF_964261635.1 of Lissotriton helveticus. Lineage (NCBI taxonomy): Eukaryota > Metazoa > Chordata > Amphibia > Caudata > Salamandridae > Lissotriton > Lissotriton helveticus. The sequence continues at coordinate 1,045,508,305 of NC_136061.1, read as the reverse complement.
TTCCCCTAATGCCCCTGGCTAATAGGGTTGACTTGTTTCCACCCCTGTCAGTTATGGATTTTCATCAGGATTGGGAACTTGAGGGCCTATTATCAAAAAATTAGGATGGTATTTTTAGTATTGTGTGAAAATGGTGATCCACCCAAGTGACAATTGAGGGGGAAGTTATTTGGATACCTTATTTAAATGAGCTCCTTAAAGGTATTGACACACATTCCCACCTAAGTATTGATTATGCCTTAATGGGCTCTTAACTTGCGTCTTAGATTTCTGATGGGAACACCATTAGTACTCATGTATAGCTGGTTTTGATAGCTCCTCACCATCAGCATGTTGTTTCAGGAGGGTCCAAAACCCCATCCCCAGATCAGTCCTCTTCTTCCAGAAGATTTTTTCGAGGAGGTTACAGAGGCAACAACTTCAAGGGTAGGTGTAAGGGCACCACACCTCGTAACTCACCTTCCCACAACAAACAGTGACTTGCCCACGCTTCTCTACCCCCTTCCCCCACCCGACTACACCACAGCTGTCGGGGGAAGACTTCAACAATTTCTCCCCATTTGGTAGTCTATAACAACAGACAAATGGGTGATTGGAATTATCCAACATGGTTATTGCCTGGAGCTTACCAGCAATCCCCCAAACATTCCACCTCAATGTCATGAATTGTGTCCAGACACACACAATTATTAGAAGAAGAGGTCCAATCCCTCTTACTGAAAGGAGCAATAGAGCCGATCCCAATACAGCACCAGGGCTCAGGGGCTTACTCTCTGTATTTTCTCATTCACAAAAAGGATGGTTCCTTAAAGCTTATTCTAGATCTCAGAGAGTTAAACCGGTATATACTGTCAGAACACTTTCACTTGGTGACGCTTCAACAGGTACTCCCACTTTTACAAAAAGCTGATTTTATGTCTACTCTAGACTTAAAAGATGCATATTTTCATGTCCTGATTCATCCAGCTCATCACAAATTCCTCCGAATTGTCATTGCAGCAAGCATCATCAGTTCAACGTGCTTATGTTCGGAGTGACGACAGTGCACGGAGTTTGTACCAAATGTCTAGCAATAGTCGCAGTTCACCTCAGAAGACAGCAGATTCACGTCTTCCCTTATCTAGATGACTAGCTTATCAATGCCTATAAAAAACAAAGGTCCTAGTAGTAAGGCAGAAAAATTATGTAAAGTATATTTTTATAGACTAGAGTCAGCACTATAAACTCAGTTCACTCTGTGTACCCAGCCGGGCCGCAGGTGTTTATTTTACAAAAGATAAGATAATAACAATTTGATGTACAAACAGGTGATAGGGCACAGTCCTGTACCTATAATTCAAAACGAAAAAATAAATAAAGGAAAGAAATAACAGGCAAAAAGAAGTGGAGCCAATTTTGTGACTTGTAAACCGTTACTTATCATTGCAAGCTCACAAATACAGTTACTACACGCACTTAAACACAATGGTCATATATGTAGTGCTGTATTAAAAAGGTCGACGTTTCGATCCCCTGGCTCCTAATAAACCGGGATCATCATCAGGACTATTGTGATTAGTTGCCTGGTGTAGTTCCAACCTGTTAATAAAAGGGGGAAAAAAGGAGAGCAAGGGAAAGATCAGGAAAATATCCTTAGGACAGAAATTTTAAGGTTCAACAATAAAGTTGGGCAGCATGACATTACAACTTGTACGCAAAACTTTTGGTGCATATATGACCGTGTAAACCATAAGTACTTTAAAACCGCTTGTAGGAGTGTGTACAGACAGACTCATGTAGAGTAAAAGGTAAGTCAAATTTTCGAAGATTGCGGCGCAGTGCAAAACTTAAACAACGAAATTTGACCAACAGAGTTGTGACAGATAGATCCACTTCGGTGCTCGGCGTTGGAATTAAGGCCCGCGATAACAACCAGTGATTTCTATTGTGCATAACATTGTTCATGAAGAGGAAATGCATAGTGGCGATGTATGTGATTTAAAAGTGGCTGAACCGGCCGAAAGTGCAAGGGACCATGCATAGTCAGGCTTGGATCTACTAACCAAGTCCTGTTATTGCGGCTGCAAGTATGAGGAGCCACAAGGCTTGTCGGGGGTTCAGGGAATTTGACACGGTTGCAATTTACTGGAGTGACCTATTGAAGGAAGGTTTATCAAAGCCAGCACTCTCCAGAACTGTCTACAACACACACAAATCACAATAGATCTACTTCATCAACTGGGCTTCACCATCAATGCACAAAAATCTCACCTGCTTCTGTCACTGATGCAGTCTTACTTAGGAGCCACCCTAAACACAGCCAAAGCTCTAGCCTCTCCCACTGTAGCCAGAATAAGCAATATTCAGGCTATGATTCTGCAGTTTCAACCTAACCAAGCTTTACCAGCCAGAGTGTTCATGCAACTGCTGGGAATGATGGCGTCTTGCATTGCAGTTGTACCCAATGCACGGCTTCACATGCACCCCCTACAAGTCTGCTTAGCACTTAATTGGAATCAGTCACAGGGTCAATTAACCGATTTAGTGTTGGTAGACGATCATACCCATCACTCTGTGCAGTGGTGGAACCCCCAAAACTTAGCAAAAGGCCGGCCTTTCATCGACCCTATTCCACAGATCATGCTCACAGCATACGCATATCTAAGAGGTTGGAGGGCTCATCTCAAAGGTTACTGTTGTAATTTACCTTCCAAGTGGTATGTCCCATCCACCCCTCCCCACCTTACCCTGTTGGTATGCCCCACCCTGAAGCTTGCCATGGAATGTTGTGACACTCTCCAGTGAGGAGAGTGGATGGTCAATAAACAGACTTTCCTTTATCTTACCTGGGCTCTGTATATTTCCTACTTTACAACACTGGCGACGGACTGCGCAGGGGGCAGAAGTTGACCATTTCCCCTTTGAGTACTCTCTCCACACACTCAATCCAGTGGGAACATGCTGGAGTAAGCTGTGTCAAGAACGCTTTGGTAGCGGAAGTGATACAGAGAACCTTGCAGGACGATTGGAGCGTGGATTTAGATGCTGTGCGGTCGGAATAGTGACAGAGAAATAACATAAGGGAGGTGAGAGCTACCTTACTTCTCTCGTGTGGTGCTTCTACCCCACCTGTCATCCGTCCCTGCGTGTATCTCTGTATGCTGTGGGTGATCTAACGTTGAACCGAATCTGGTCAGCAAAGTGACTGGACTACCCCACCTGTCATCCGTTTCTGCGTGAAGCTCCTCAGGCTGTGAGTGAGATAATGAAGAACTGACGCCCATCAGCAAAGTGTCTACCCTGCGGCTGGTTGTGCGTTGTTACAAGTATTCGCTCTGCAGTTATTACGTGAAGTTTTGGAACGGAAAATAAGTCTCCCCTGCGTATTAACACACGTTGGCTGCCTGTCGGGGTCGGCGTGTGCAAAGCTGAAAGAGTGCTCCTTTGGTCATGAGGGAGTAATTAGAGCCTACCTGTGTTCTGTGCCGCTCGTCATACTCCGGCACGGCATCCTCGCCTGAGGGAACTTTTTACCTTGTTGCCTCGGAGTGCCTGTGGTTGCTGGTGTCCTTGTGGTCGGAGCAGATCGTATCGTCAAGTAGACGTGTGTGGCTGCCACGGCTCGAGAGGCTCGCTGTGGTGTTATCCGGATAGCCTGCTTTTGCTGTGCTGTGTGAAGAGCAAGGGGGGAGGGCGGTAAAAAGAGGATTCCTGTCAGCGCCTGTTACCTTCCTTCACCGGACGTCGGAGACGCTTCCCCGGCGCACCAGCAGCTGGGGGCCGGTAGTGTTTAGGAAACATTAACTCTTTAAGGACAAGGAACTCTTTCTCCTGCCTGGTACCGCTACTTTACGGGCACATTCCATCTACGATTTTTAGGTACTGATTTTGCCCCTTGCCACATCCTATGCTTTACGTCCAAATAGGAAAAGGAAACCAGTTTTCCCAGGTTTACCGTATTTACAAGGAATTTCTCCTGCTATTTACTTTGGTTGCTATTCTTGTAACATTGAGTGTCATTGGTTAATATTGTGTGCTGCAGGTGTCCCATCTAGGACTATTAGTTTAATTAACCTATTTACTAGAAACTGTACTTACCAATTTATTTCATTTGCTATTCTTGTATACCTGTGTTCTTGTGGTTAAATCTGTGTCCTGCAGATGTGCCATCTAGGATTATCAATTTAACATGGCAGCAGCAAGTATGAGCCAGCCCCCGCCCTTTTTGAATGAGATAGGGGAACCAGAAATCAGCTGGAAGGAGTGGGTGAAACTCTTTGAATTGTATTTGATAGCGGTGGGTGGTGAAAAGAACAAGCCAGAAAGGAAGAAACATATCCTATTGCATAATTTAGGTAGGCAAGGGCGTAAAGTATATGAATCCCTCCCTATGTTAGAACAGGAGGGTGAGGATGAAACTGGTGTAGATGTATATGAGCAAACTATGGAGAAATTAGAAAAACATTTTGGAGACGAGATAAATGTTGTTTTGGAACGCCATAAGTTTTTCAAAAGGTGTCAGGGTAAGCAAGAATCCGTCCAGAATTTCATTGCTGCTTTGTGGGGTTTAACACAGTTGTGCGAGTTCGGTAACTTAACAGATTCCCTTATAAGGGATCAACTCGTAAGGTGTACCAATAACCCACGCATTCAAGAAAAGTTGCTAGCTAAAAATCCAGGATTAAGAGAAGCTATAGAAATAGCTAAATCTGTAGAGCACACAGCTAGATGTATAAAGGAGATGAGGACCAATGGAGAAGAAGTAGCCCCTGTAAAAGATGAAGAGGATTCCATTGAAGTGTGTAAGGTCAGGTCAAAAGATAATTACGGTGTGAGAGAAGATCCTAAAGAGAAGGGTCCCAAGTGCTACAGGTGTGGCAGCAATAACCATTTTGCGACTTTCTACCAGTGCCCTGCCAGGTTTGTCACATGTAAAAAATGTAATAGGAGAGGGCATTTCGCGAGAGTATGTAGAGATGGCGAACAACATACAAGAATGGATAGTAGGAGTGCAGGAAAAAATACAGCCAGGGAAGTGAAATGCATAGAACCTAGGAGAGAGAGAATAATATTGCAGGTAAAAGACATTGATAGTACCATAAACGCTATTTACCCAAAATGTGATGTCTTCCTTGATGGCCAATGCGTAGAAATGTATGCAGATTCATGTTCGCCTTACACCTTACTGAACCGTGTTGATTTTGTGTCCATGAAAAATTGTAATGTGAAACAATTAAAAATGCCTGATAATTCTCCCACAGGGTATAACAAGGGTAAAATACCGTTAGTGGGCATGAAAAATGTACATCTACAATTCAAAGACAGGGAGACTTTTGGTCCAGTGTATGTAGTAGAGTCAGGGTCCAACTTATTAGGATGGGTTCATCAAAAAGAGTTGGGTATCATCCTTGATCCTAATAGTGCTGAGCAAGTGTTACTCACTGACAGGTCCCGGGAAAGTGGTAATATTTGTGATGAATTTGGACAACTATTCAGAGACAAGCTTGGTTGCCTTTACATGTTCCAACACAGAATCAAATTGAAACATAACGCAAGACCAGTAGTACATAGACTACGCCCCGTACCCCTCAAGTTGAAAGCACCACTAGAAGAGGAGTTGCGCAAACTTTGCGAATTGGATATAATTCAACCTGTAACCAGCACAGAGTGGTTGGCCCCGATTGTCATAGCAGCCAAGGCCAGTGGGGAAGGTATTCGCCTCTGTGTGGACCTGCGCAGCTTGAATGATAATATATGGGTCGAGAGATACCCTTTGCCTATAATCAACGAAATGCTGAGCACCATGGGTCCAGCTAAATACTTCAGCGTGATAGACCTGTCCATGGCATATCACCAGATTGAACTCCATCCCGAATCAAGGCCCCTCACAGCGTTCATCACCCCATCAGGAGCCTTCATGTTCAAACGGATGCCTTTTGGCCTAGCATCTGCCGCTGCCATTTTCCAGAAGGCTATGCAGAAAATCTTGGAAGGTGTAAAGAACACCTTATGTTTCCAAGATGACATCCTCGTTTATGGGCAAACCGAGGAAGAACATGATGGGGTCGCGAGACAGGTGTTCAGCAGACTTATGGGAGCCGGCCTGACTGTGAAGAAGGAGAAATGTAAAATAAAAGTGAAAGAAGTAGAGTACTTAGGCTACAAGATCACAGAGGATGGTTTCAGACCGAAGGGCCGTCTAATCCAAGCTGTGGTGGAAGCACCTAGTCCTAAGAACAAGGAAGAACTAAGGTCCTTCTTAGGACTTTTAGAGTATATGTCAAAATTCGTGGAGAACTTTGCGGCCAAGTGTGAGCCCATGAGAGAACTAATGAAGAAGAATAAGGAATTCCAATGGAACGAAGAGCATGATGCCGTGGTTAAGTTACTAAAAGAGGAATTGGTAACCTCCCCAGCATTAGGAACATTTGATTCATCCAAAAAAACCATCCTAACCACGGATGCATCCAATAAGGGTCTGGGTGCAACACTCATACAAAAAAACGGTAGTGAGGAAAAAATCATTGCATTCGCATCTCGGAGTCTCACAAACCCAGAACGGAACTACTCCGTTATTGAAAGAGAAGCCTTAGCCTGTTTCTGGGCGGTCAGACATTTTAAGTTTTTCTTGTGGGGCTTAAGGTTCTCTATCCGTACTGATTATAAGCCCCTCACCTTCATCTTTTCTGTGAAGGGATTGGAAAATTGTACACCGCGAATCAGCAGGTGGATCTTAGGGCTGGAACACTATAATTTCAATGTGGAGTATGTACCAGGAAACGAAAACAAGATTGCGGATTTCCTGTCGAGGGCACCATTACCTGAGATGGAAGAAAAAGAAGAAGCTCTCGACAGTCCCATCCTAATGACAGAAACACCTGCTATCACAGAAGAGGAATGGGAAAAAGAAGCTAAGAAGGACGAAGAAATAAATGTGCTGAAGGAGTACATGGAAAAAGGCTGGCCTAACAAAGAAAATGAACTTGAAACTAGTGTTGCAGAGTTTTGGGAAGTGAGAAACTAATTAAGTTTCATGAAAGGCAGAATTTACCGTAGTCACAGAGTGGTTCCTCCCAAAGGCCTCAGGAAGAAAGTCATCGACCTGGCACATGAAGGTCATCTAGGGCGCAGTCTCACTAAAGCCAGAGTCCGATCTAGTTTCTGGTTTCCCAGAATGGATGCCATGGCTGAACAAGCCGTTAAGGATTGTGGGGCGTGCGCCAAAAGCGACAAGTCTAGAGCTGTGCAAAAAGCACCATTGTCTCCAGTGGAAGTACCAACAAAACCATGGAGCAAGCTGGCCTTGGACATTATCGGGCCTATGCAAGAACTGGGAGAGAGGAGAAGATTCATGCTGGTATTAATCGATTATACAACCCATTGGATCAAACAGAGGTTTGTCAACTCCGTCACAACAAAGACTGTGATTGAGTTCTTAAATGGAGTATTTGTGGAAGAAGGCATTCCAGTGACCTTGATAACAGATAACGGAGTGCAATTTTGCTCGGAAGAGATGCGTGCATTTCTCGAGAGCCTGGACATCAAACATGAAACCACTGCCCTGTATTGCCCCAAGGCCAATGGGTTAGTTGAAAGAGCTAACAGAATCATAAAGGAACATATTCAATTAGCAGCAACCAACGGACATGATATAGAGGAGTCCCTTAGAAGGTGCCTGTGGGCTTATCACACCTCCCCTAACAAAGTCACAGGAATCTCACCCTTTGTAGCATTGCGTGGGCGTGAACCTTGCACCAAGCTGAATCCCAGTTGGTTGAGCGGGGGAGAGCCGAGAGTAGGGGACCAGGGGACAAGATCAGAGAAAGTTCAACTCCACCAAGATAGGTACAAACAGTGGTATGACACGAAGCACGGGGTGAAGGATTCAAAGTGGGAGGTGGGAGATAGAGTACAGGTCAGGAAGAACACCAAAGTGGGAGCTACCCAAAGTAAATATTACATGCCGTGTAAAATTGTTAAAGTGCTTAAAAATGTTGTTCAACTTGAGAATGGCCAATGGTGGAGCTTTGACAAGATTGTAAATGCACCTGAATAATGTTCTGTATTTCTTTTCTTTCTTTTCTTACGGCGCTACGGCACCGCCCTGTCCTTTGCGGATATCCTGTTCTTTGCTCTGCATCACCCTATGGAAGGAAGATGTGTTGTAATTTACCTTCCAAGTGGTATGTCCCATCCACCCCTCCCCACCTTACCCTGTTGGTATGCCCCACCCTGAAGCTTGCCATGGAATGTTGTGACACTCTCCAGTGAGGAGAGTGGATGGTCAATAAACAGACTTTCCTTTATCTTACCTGGGCTCTGTATATTTCCTACTTTACAACAGTTACATTATACAAGGTCTATGGAGTAACAAGCCCAAAAGTCTCCACATCAACTGTGGAGCTTTTAGCAGTTTTTCTGTCTCTCAAATCTTTTCAAACTCACCTCATAGGCAAAGCTGTCCTAGTCCAAACAGACAACATGACAGCGATGTATTATGTGCAGAATCATGATGGGACACACTCTCCAACTGTCAACACTCGCTCAAGCCATTTGGAATTGGCCGATCCATCACAAGATTTATCTCTGGCAGAACATAGGAGTAAACAATCAAATTGCCGACTTCAGCAGAAGCAGACAGCAAATTGACGAGAGGGAACTTCATCGCCAAGTTGTCCTTCCCTACTTCCAACAATGGAGATTTCTACAGATAGACCTGTTCACCACAGCCGAAAACGCAAAATGCCCAAGCTTCTGCTCCAGGTTCCCACACCCACCCTCAAAGGGCAATGCCCTATGGATGAACTGGTCATCCTACGCTTTTCTGCCTCTCCAGCTCATTCTGTGTGTGGTTTGGAAACTCTGGCAAACATCCCTCACACTAATGCTAGTAGCTCCCTCATCGGCCCGTCAACCATGGTACACCAACCTGTTGGAGCTGTCAATAGTTCCACATCAAAAGCTGCTTCTCACCTCCAGTCTTCTCACACAGAACCATGGAGAAGTCAGACATCCAAATCCCAAAGAACTGAATTTAGTGATCTGGCTTCTGAAGTCATAGAGTTTGGTTATTTAAATGTACTCCCAGATTGTATGAATATTCTAAAGGAAGCAAGAAGGCGTGCCACCAGAGCTTGCAATGCTGCAAAATGTAAAAGATTTGTTGTATACTGCAATAACAGCAAAATCAATCCTTTAGATGCTTCTATACAAAACATTATCGGTTACCTTTTACATTTGCAGCAAACTGAAATTGCTTAGACATCTATTCGTTTACACCTTGCAGCGGTAGCTGCGTACTCAGAGAATAGGCAACATCTGTCACTATTCAGAGTTCCAGCAATCAAAACTTTCATGGAAGGATTAAAAAGATTAATACCACCAAGGATTCCTCTTGCCCCAGTATGGAATCTCAACATTGTTCTCACAAGGCTCATGGGGCCACCTTTTGAATCATTGCATAAGCGTCCTTGGCAATTTCTCTCATGGAAGGTTGCTTTCCTCATTGCCATCACATCACTGAGGAGAGTTGGTAAGCTACAGGCATTAACCATAGAAGAACCCTTCTTTCAACAACACAAAGACATCATAGTTCTCCGTACCAACCCTAAATTTCTTCCCAGAACCAATCTGTTCTTTCCTCAACCTGACCAATCGGTTATTTTCTCAACCTGATTCAGTTGCAGAAGGCGCTCTTCACACTGTTGGCGTTAAAAGAACTTTACTGCAAAGCTAAGACAGAGGACTTCCGTAAGACAAAACAACTGTTTGTAGTATTTGTTCCACCACACAAAGGCAATCCTATCTCTAAATCTGGTATTGCGAGATGGATTGTTAAATGCATTCAAACATGCTATGCTAAAGCCAAAAGGGCTTTAACCATACCCCCTGGAGCGCATTCCACTCGCAAAATAGGGGCTTCTGTGTCCTTTTTAGGTAACATTCCTCTAGCTGACATATGTGAAGCAGCTATATGGTCTGCATGATCTACACCACACACATTTATCAAACAATTTTGGGTGGATGTGTTAGAAAGACAACAGACTAATGTAGGCCAAGCAGTACTTAAAATACTGTTCCAAACAACTGGACATATATAGGTAAGCAACCGCTTTGGAAGTATACTGTTTTGTACTCTATGCAAAGTATGTGTATCTACAGCTCACACGTCTCAAACAGATAATGTCACTTACCCAGTAAGTATCTGTTCTCGGCATGTAGAGCTGTAGTCGCATGCATCCACCCACCCCCATGAGTACCTGTAGTTGTTGCAGTTCTTCATAATACATTTATATGCATGAACATCTCTAACTACACTTACTTACTCCATTCTTACCTTTTTGCGGGAAAATAATCTAATAATGGAGTTGATGACCATGCGCACTGTCAACGAAAGGAGTAGTCACCTTACCTCGTGACTACGACGACTTCTTTGAAGAAAAACAACTTGCAAACATCCGGACCCAACACTAGATGGCAGGAGTATGCAAAGCATGTGAATCTACAGCTCTACATGCCAGGAACAGATGCTTACTGGGTAAATAACATTATCCTTCTCGCCTTCTTGCCTTTTTCGCTTATTACTTTAGTTTTATTTCCCTTCATCATTGTCTTCCTTTAGTCTTTATTTATTTACATCTCTAGTTTACTGCTTTAGTTTTCTTGCTTTTACCATATGGCTAATGTTTTCTTTCTGCCTCACTTTTTTCCATATTTTCGCCATAATTTGCTTCCCTTCCTTTCATTTCTCTTTACTTCTAATTATGCTTTTTTTAATTGTTCTTTAACTTTCAGCTCTTTCCATCTCACTTTAATCGCTTTACATATTTGATTCAGTCCTTCCTTTTCTCTATCCATTCTTCTTCCCATCCTTCATTCAGTCTTTCCTGCTTTCAACTCGCCTTCCTTTACAATCAGCTTCATTTTGTACTTTTGTTCTTTCCGCCCATCTATACTTCTTTCTATCCATCTTCCCTTCTTTCCACTCCTTTCTCCTTCTTTTAATCCATATTTCCACCTTTTTTCTTTCATCCGTCTTTTGTTTTTCCCATCACTTCCATATTTCCTTTCATCCGATCTTCAAACCTTTTACCCATGCTTTTACTTCTTCCCTTGCTTCACTTGTTCCTTAGTTTCCTTCTCTTCCATTCTTTTTCCCCTCATCCCTTTCAGTCTTTATTTGCTTTTCCATCTGTCATTCTTTCCATCCTTCATTCCTTCTGTTCTTTAAATCTTTCTTTTCTTCATTGTCTTCTTTTCAGCTGTCTTCACTTCCTCCCTAATTTCCTTTCTCATTCTAATCTTTTCCTCTCCATCCTTCCTACTTTCCTTTGAACTCTATTTCCATTTGTCTTCATCACTTCTTTATCCTCATTTTAATCATTATTCTCTGACTGAGTGTTGCTGTCCATTGATATCCCTCACCCCCCTCACTTATATTGTCATGGTATGTTCTTCCAGTGGTGAATTTATTGCCGTTACCTGGAGACCTAATAATCATAGATCAAAACAGATGTGGGAGACCTAAAAGTTTATTTGCCTCACTGGTAACCCCAATCCCCCCATACTCACTCCTCTGCTGTATTTGAAGAAGCAGGCACTTTACAACTCCCTTCCATTATTTATGATTGCCAGTGAGAATAAACCATGCACATGCACATGCAATTCAGTTTATTTTTCTTGAATTATATCAAATTCTGCAAGTTTCACTTTAGTATTTTAATCTTTTTAATTGGCTGTACCAAATATATCTACACATATATAAATATATTTCTATAGCTATATCGTAGTACTGTTGTATTTTGTTCTCCCTATACATATATATATATATATATATATATATATATATATATATATATATATATATATATATATATAATTTTATGCATATATATTTATCATTTTATACACCTACTACATATACTTGTATATAGATATATTACCCACTGGTGGTCGCCAGTAGGTAGTTATAGTTAGAACCTATTTTCTATTCCCAATAACTTTAGCGCCGGTTGACGAATCTTCGCGAAATTTTCTAAACATTTGGCCAGCTCTGGTCCGCTCCCATCCTTAAAGTCTCTGGTTGATTCGTCAAGCGGGGGCCGAATTTTTTTTTCTCCATAGGAACCTTTAATCGCAGCTACAGCCCGAACTGCTGAACGGAATTACACCAAGTTTGGCAAAGAGGTTGTCCCTGGTTCAAACTCGTGCCTTTTTGTTAAATGGTATAAATCTGTTCAGTAGTTTTTTTTAGATATTAAAGGAAAAAAATATATATATCTGGGCAGAGCCTAATGACACATCTCATAGTGAGATCTGATTGGCTGTCAGCACTTCATCCAAGAAGTGTTGGCAGCCATCTTGGGACCACATATACATGATAGCACCTCATTAAAAAGCATTGCAGTTAATAGAAGGTGTTAAGACTTTAGTTACATTATAAATCATTTGTTGATGGTACCATACTCATTTTAGGAATTGTGGTGTGTTCTAAGGTGATTTTACCATGTGAAAAAAGTCTTCTGCTGGGATATCATGAATCATGTTTGAGAGAAAACTATGTTCCCGTGCTTTTCCCACAGCGGTGATCTATAAGCTAAACTAAGAGTATATTTTCTGTAAATTCACATTATCTTTCTCAGTCATGGGAGAATGAATTCTGACATTCTCAGTAAAACATGTACATCCAACAAGGGTAGAGACTGTCAGTTGATTCCTTTGTGTTCTACTGCAGCTTCCCAAAGTGTTTCAAAGAACAACTAGAGTGCTAACAGCCTTACTTATGACAAAAGTATAGCACACCTGAAGCCATCTTGATTGGAATAAAGTGGTAACTCTTAAAACATTTAATTTAAAAAGGAACAAAATGAGGGGCTTCATTTGCCATAGAAAGTATGATTAGTTCTGCAGAAAGAAAAATTAGGGCACATTTTGAGTGACTTCTCAAATCTTCTATTTCATAAAAAAAATTCTGACATGCAGACTGAAACATGTACTTTCAATATCAGCAGCAGACTTCCCTGGTGAGCAGTAGCTTTACTACAGTGATCTAATGAGCAACTAGAGTGCTAACACTCAGAATTTATGGCAAATCTGTGACACATCTGAATGCCTTCTTGATGGAACCAAAGTAAACAAGCAATGAAAATGCAATAGATCTCGCCCTCGTTTAAGTTAAAGCAATTCTGTTTGTAATTAGGTGGCTTTTTAGCTTTGCTTTTATTAGTGTTTTTTAAACTTTCATGTACATAATGTATGCATGCATTTATATTTGTATTTATATAGATATGCAGATTATATATGTTTATATATGTATGTATGTATATATATATATATACACACATACATATATATATATACACACATACATATATATATATATATATAAATGCATATATATATATATATATATATATATGTGCATATATATATGTATATGAATATGTGTGCGTGTAGAGAGAGGTAGAGAGGCTAGAGGTAGAGAGGTAGACAGTAGTAGAGAGAGGTAGAGAGTGAGTAATAGAGAGTAGAGAGTGAGTTGTAGGGAGCAGTAGAGTGAGTAGTAGAGAGTGATTAGTAGAGATTGAGTAGCAGAGAGAAGTAGAGCGTGAGTAGTAGAGTGAGTAGTAGAGAGTAGTAGAGTGAGTAGTAAAGAATAGAGATTAGTAGAGTAAGTTGTAGAGAGTAGTAGAGAGTGAGTAGTAGAGAGTAGTAGAGAGTGACTAGTAGAGTAGTAGAGACTAGTCCGTGTCAGGCAGTCAGTGTCAGGCAGTCAGTGTCAGTCAGTGTCAATCAGTCAGTGTCAGTCAGTGTCAGCTAGAGCAGCTCTGCTTACCTGGTTCCCTGGCTCTAAAGCAGCTCTGCTGACCTGTTTCTCTGGCTCTAAAGCAGCTCTGCTGACCTGGTTCTCTCCCTCTAAAGCAGCTCTGCTGACCTGGTTTCCCTGGCTCTACAGCAGGTCTGCTGTCCTGGTTCTCTGGCTCTAGAGCAGCTCTGCAGACCTAGTTCTTAGGCTGTAGAGCAGCTCTGCTGATCTGGTTCTCTGGCTCTACAATAGGTCTGCTGACCTGGTTCTCTGGCTCGAAAGCAGCTCTGCTGACCCGGTTCTATGGCTCTGAAGCAGCTCTGCTGGCCTGGTTCTCTGGCTCTAAAGCAGCTCTGCTGACTTGGTTCTCTCCCTCTAAAGCAGCTCTGCTGACCTGGTTTCCCTGGCTCTACTTAGCTCTGCTGACCTGGTTCTCTGGCTCTAGAGCAGCTCTGCTGACCTAGCTCTTAGGCTCTAGAGCAGCTCTGCTGACCTGATTCTCTGGCTCTGCAACAACTCTGCTTACCTGGTTCTCTGGCTCTCAAGCAGCTCTGCTGAAACATAAGTGCTTATAAACGTATCCTGCTGTCAACTACTAGCACTCTAGGAACCCAGTCACTGTCTATGCACTTGCAGAATGACTCCGGCATTGAGGCAAGCAGTGGTATAGTCAAATGTGCACAATATATGCGGTCCTTTAACACTTCGCAGACTACTGAATCAGTCCTGCAAAAGTCCAGGTAATAGTCATGCCTTTCTGGAATCACACTGTGAGTCTGTGTCCACTCCTACAATCATCCTGACAGAAGCATGTCCTTATCCAATCACTCTGCTGAAACATAAGCGCTTATAAACTTATCCTGCTGTCAACTACTAGCACTCTAGGAACCCAGTCACTGTCTATGCACTTGCAGAATGACTCAGGCATTGAGACAAAACCTAAGCACTTATAAATTAACTGAGCACTCTGTTTGCAGCACTGTCATCATTCTAGTTACTAGTGATGTTCTTAAAGAATGAACTAGGCACAAACACAAGTACACGTACAATGTTCTGTGCACAATCCCTACAAACCTCTAAGCAGATACATACTTCTGGTAAACTCCACTAAATACTGAAGTAGTACTCATGCAGCCTAGGATACCTCCTGTCAGTCTCATGCAGTTCGTCAATCACCCATCCAGCACTATGTTATTATTGTATCACTCTGCCAATACTTAAGCACGTATTGGGCAGATTAAGAAGCCTCCTGCGCCACCAGTATGTCACTTTTTGTAACGTTGTGATGGCGCTGGGGACTCCTCCATATTTACAAGGAGAGGAAAAGCCACCCTGCATGGCTTTTCCTCTCCTTGAAAATACGACTCATTCAAACGCAGCACTTTACGTTGAAGGGGGTTCCATAGGTGTTGCGGTGTCCATTCCCACACAACACCCATGGAATAACACATCTCAAGATTTACGAGAAAGTGTAAATCTGTAGATACGTATGAATGGTGCCCCACCCTAGAGGTGGTGTAGCAAGGCACAAGGAGAAATGTTTTTATTTCTCCTCGTTTTTTCCCCTTTCAATGCATGCTGCATTCCACAGCACACATTGAAGCAGGAAAATGCCTTTAGTGATTGGTTTTGTGCAGGAAGTAGTCCCTTCCTGCACAAAAACAATCTCCCCACGACACAGATATCCTTGCACCATGGTGCAAGGGTGCCTGCATCACTGCATGGCTGCAGTTTGTGTGCTAGTGCAGAGGGAGCACAGAATTACAACATATTCATGTAAATATGTCACATCCCTGTGCTTCAGAAGTGCTGCAGCGCGGTGCAGCTAAAAGGCTTGCAGTGTCACGCTGCAGCACTTCCTCATAGATCTGCCCCCATAAATTCACCATACAGTACTAATGCATTCTTTCAGTCAATCATGCTCTACACATACATTCAATCAAACTTTCAGACATTATAGTTCTTTTTTTAAAACAGAAAAGGTAGTTTGGAACTTTTTTTTTCTTCTGTTTTCTATTTTTTTGTAGTTTTTTTAACAATTTTGTACGTTTTTGTTTTTTTTTTAAAATTGAACAAAAAAGGAACTAATTACACAGTTAGCTTTTGGAATTCAACATCATTCCAAAAACAAAAACAAAAAAAAAATGCATTTGTGGTTCCATTGAGCTGCACAAATAGGGTCCACTGACTGTTCACCATAACAGATGATGGTTTTGCATTTAGTGCAGTGCTGCTGCAGAAAAGCAAATTCTGGGCGCATGTCTACTGGTGGTGCTGAAGTGGACGCTCCGGAGGTGCTAGAAATGCCTGGTGGTGGATTTTTTGCTGCACGCCTAATTTCTTCTCTTTGCCAGATTCTTCATGTGAATGGTCCGAAGATGTTTATACATACTTGCTGTTCCACAGGAATATTTCTTGTCACTGCCTCGTGACAGGACCCTGTCACACAGCAAGCATGTGACTTTTCTTTCGTTTACCTTTTTTTCTCCGGCAGGAAAGGTGAAAAATTTCCATACCACTGATTTAGGCCTCTGCTTGGGTGGATCTTCCTCCAAGATATCTTCATGTGAAGAATGAAGAGGGGCTTGTGAACCAGATGGCATTTCTCCAATGCAATTTTTTTAAAACACCAAAAAAAATTCCAAAACCATCTCTGGAAGAAGGAGAGGTGCCTCTCATCAACTGCTCCAAACAGAATAATTAAAATGGGTGGGGTCCTTCAATAGTTACAGTGGGAAATGTTATGAACCAGTCAAATCTTTTTTTTGAGGTCACGTAGGATCCGCGCACCGTGCGCTCACGAAGCTCGCACGCGACGCGACTTTGCGAAAATATATTTAAAAATAATATACGTTTATTACAAGTAGAAATATATTACTTTATGAATACCTTAGATAATCTTTTGCCCTAATATGTACATTTAAGACACATACATATAGTTTTGGAACATAAAAAATTTCACGGGAGTCGCACGCCCCAGAACGTATATGACGTCACGTGGGGTCCGCCACCACGCAAGCGTCCCGTACCGTAATACGCATGTGTTACACATATGTAGTAACTGATATGTGTGTGTCAATGCTTTCAAATATGGTACTCTGTATTTTACAGTGAGTGATCAAAGGTTATACTAGTGTGTGATGAGGTGTATCAGATTGTCACGTGGATGATGTTATCAGTGATGTCACTGACCATGTCTTGAATTATGTAATATGTTACATCATCAGCAGTGCATTGCGGGCGCACGAGTTATAGTTAGCACAACTAACTATAACGAAGGAATTTCTATGGTTTTGTACGAGTGAAATGTCCAGCTAGCTATAACACTCATGAAACCTATGGTTTTTTCAGTGTTTCAGTTTATAAACTTTATTTCGATTTAAAAGTAATCATAAAAGTTGTCACAATCCAGGGGTAAAAACCGGGTTAACCATCACAATAGTCATGGGTCGACAGACTTGATTGTACAAGGACATAACACAATCAGTTTTTAAATAATAAATAATACAATAAAAGACTAGATCTAAAAACAAGCCTTAATGAGGCCTATACTTTACATGATAATAATTTATCCAACTCCTTTTACAATTCATTAAAAAGAGACTCCGATTACGTTTACAATTCATCAAGAGGAACATGGGACACAGCATACAATCATAAAACAGTAACACATACATGTACAGGGGATTCGGTTACCTAAACCTTCCCCCCGTCCACAGAATCACCCACACCTGGCCCAGGAACTTGGCCGTTTGCTATCATAATTGGGCCGTCTAGTGCACTTTTTAGTATTATGTACACTTCTCTATAATCTCTAATACCCAATACTAGACAGGTTGGTTTCAACCAGCGTCGCCTCGGTACACTATAGGCCGGGCACGCAAAGAAAATGTGTGGAATGGATTCAACCATCTTTCATTGAATATAGATATATAGAGAGAGAGACAGAGAAGCTACTCCAACCTCCATTACTAATAAAAGAATGCACTTAAATGCTGAAGCGCATATTGTTTATTAACGGTTGTGAATGAACTCTAAATGGGCATACTTCCATTAACATTTCTTTTACTTGAATCTCACACTCCGTTTTAGAAATATTTTTAAGAGGACTGTGAAGGGTAATGTTAATTGTACTTATTAGTAAACATAATAAACATCGTTACTACAGAGTCTTAGCGATATTATTGATAAATCTACTTAGATCAAATGCAAGATGTATGTGATAATTTAATGTTGTGATCCTTACAACCCTCTATTGTGGGCAATGGTAATTACAGTGAGAGTCAGGTGGCCAGATTAATGCACCATTTGCGAAACAGTGACCGTCACTGTTGTCAAGTGGAACAGGTAGACTGTTTAATATTTATTGAGGAGGGTATAAAACTTGAATAGTGACCGATTGACACGTATATTTAGGAGAGCATTTGTATCTCCTCATTGGTGCATCTGTTGATATTATAGATTTTTCCATTATTTCTTGGTTACAACAGCTTTAGAATCGACAGACTGATGGACAACATAAAAAATACTTATTTAGCATACTAAGACCAAAAGAGGATCTCTTATAAGTATGTGTTAGATTATTAAATACAAGTAAAAAGTCATGGCCTTGTAAATAAACATTATTCTTCTAAATTTCAGGCCGTAGGATATGTTCCCAGCGAAGTTTTCAAAACATTAGAATTTCTAAATAATCACATAGCAACCAGGTGCGATATAAATGTCTCTTAGGAATTGGCAAATAACTTTTCAGAATCTTTTCATGAAAAAAATGGTAAATTCAGTCAGGCATTCTAACGGGTTCCAGATAATTCCATACTTGAAAACCGTGCTTGCAATTCACTGCTGTTATTTAGATTCCAACATCTTTGTACAGCTTTTTGCAACACACATGTAAGAACTAACAGAAAGAAACAAGATATCAGCTTCCTCTATTGGAGCCCCTTTATTCTTGTTTTAGTAGGTTGTCGTAGGTTTTTATTGTAGCATATACGTCCTCAAGAAGGTTAATTTAGATGCAGGCTAACCTCCAAATAGCCCTAGGTTTACTTCTTGGCACCCAAGTAATGTTGAGTGTTACCAAAATTATTCTGTGCAATGATATATCTCCTGGAAGCTGTAATGGGCAACCAGTTATCCAAGCCGAACACTACTTCGCTTTTATGTTCTTTCCCTGTGATCTTTGTAATCATGGTTTTCCCCAGTGTTTTAAGTCCGCATTGAATCGCCTGCAAACAAAATGGTGACGCAGGTATGATTGAGAGAGGAGCCGATTTATCAGACTTTTTCAAGGCTAGCAGAAGCACATTTAATTCTGGAGTTCGTGTATTTTACTTACTTCAGGGTTTCACATATATGTGTTGAGTTTTAATTTCGGGTTCCTGAAATTTCCCTTGCACTGTTGTTTCATACTAGTTTCTGGCTGCTCTGATTAATCAGTATAAAAACCTTAATGATACACATGCAGTTGTGTTCTAGAAGGGGCCTCAGGTATTGTAGGAATTCTTGTATTTTTAACTTGGGATCATACTCAAATTGTACTCCAGCATTGGCCTGACTCGGTGCCCTCTGCACTCAACAGATTGCACTGTACGCAAGGTGGGATGATCGCTTTTGTGGCAGCGTCTAAGGATGGTACTGAATAAGCAGTTCATTTTTTACTTGGCTTTTGGGTCACTTTGATGGTGTGCAGTCTGTACAGCAGTGAGTATTTTTAGGTCGAGTCTGGACAGCGTATGCGTTGCATGCACTCTCTTTCAGGGCTTTGTTTATAAAGAAGGGCTTGGAGCCCGCCCATGGCTTACCATATGCTGGCTTCAGTGACACTAATTATCTGCCTCGTAAGTGGGCAGCGCAGGCTGGCTTTAGTTCCTCTTTTTAAGGCTGGTGTATGGCCTAAGTTATGATTTCTTCAGTTTGATTGCCATCCTTCCGCTGATCGAGCTGTGATTCTTTTCCTTTTTTTGTAAAACTTTTTTTTTGTGCCACTTTCTTACTCCCACCCACCACCCCTTGTCAATAATGTAGTGCTTAAAAAACTGTGTTAATTTTTCTCCCGAGGTGCAGTTAAGGCTTTTGAGCTTACAATGCAGTTTGTTTCAGATATATGGTGATTAGAAAGTTGATTTGCTATTGAATGCTGTTTTAAACTCAGCCATTGCACTTCTGGTCAGGAAGAGGTACGTGGGTTGTCAGAATGCCCTAATGCTGCCGCATGGGACAATCTCCTCACCGCTGTTCACACTTGAAAGTACTTCCAACTCAGACTAACCAGACAGATCACAACACCTAACTAAGTAGAGAATTCAAAATCAGAGCTCCCCCCTCACACTATCCCCTCCTTATCCGCCTCCTTTCACCCTTTTGCCGCCCTGTGGATACCTCTCAAGGCCATATGATCACAATATGGGGTACGCACCCCCAGCTACCTTAGGTCCAAATGCGGCTTACGATTTGGTTCGGTTTTTGTGTTCATTCCCAAACATTGTCCAAATGCCATATATTTATGTGCACATGTATATGGGCTGATGTGTGCGATGTTGGTATACAACTTGCTGTACTCTGCTGTAATGGTTGTACTGTTTGCCCTGTTCACTGTATTGAACATTACAAAATCTCAATAAAGATGGTTACGAAAAAAATGCATGAAAAGTTAGCAGCTTGCTGCTCTTCGTCAGTCTGTCTTAGCTCAGACACATTGTTGCCTGTTGTGGTGTTCATCATAATGACCCTCTGAATGCCATACTTTCGAATGTGTTATTTATTTGATCAACCTTCTTTAACTCAAGTAACCTGTTGTAATGCAGTCGATCAAAAGACTGACTCCCTTGTTTCCTCTGAGACCATTCATCACCGTTTGAGCCAATGTGCAACTGTTGACCTCACCTTCTGACACTAATGATTTTCCTCAATGCCAAAACGTCTTTGTGCTCTGATTAAGTGAATTGCAGACACTCTCTTTGTAATGGGGAGCGGATGTAGCCTTACGGCTAGAGCAGTCAACTTCGAAGCTTGGGAACCAGGTTCGAGTTTCTGCAACAACACTCATAATCCTGTGATTCTGGGCAAATCACTTGGGGCTCTAAACTTCCTTCTATTCTGACAAATTAGTGCAGAGAACCCAAAGTTGTGACACCTTTTCTTGTCAGCCAGGGTTTTGTTTCTCTACCTAACCCTTCAAAAGAGGAGGAGGGACTCCATTGGCTTTAACTTCGATATGGACTCCACAAAAGAACACCCTGCAAAGAACCATCTCTGTGTAGGGGTCGCTAGAGCAAAGAAAGAGAAGGCAGTGCAGATAAGGACCCTGTTAAGATGAATGCTCCTCTGCAGGAAAATCTGCTATGTGCTGGCCAAGAAGAAACCTCCGGAACTTATTCCAACATAGCCAAATCTGCTACTACAGCACTGGTATTTGGGAGTGCCGGCTATGGACATATGGACATTAGTGCATATATTTACAAAACAGTACTTCCTCAACAGGCAGTCCGGAGGGAGGCAATTTAGCCTGCTCTGTTCTGCAAGACATTCTGATTTCATTCTGCACGCCAGCGCTTCCACCTGTGGATGGTGCTGCTGTGGTATCTATTCATAAGGTGAGACAACTACAGCTAGAAGTAGACATGTCTGACAGTACAAGTAGAGGGTACTGGGCCTCAGCCGTAAGGGCTGGGGCCACTAGCATCTGATGTCCCGGGGGTCTATCCTAATATGGGTCTGCAAACTGTGTCGCAGCTCAAGCTTGCAATTTGCGCCCATATTGTACGGAAAATCTTGGGGTCATCCGTATTGGGACCATATATTGCCGCAAGTACGACCTACGTTTTGCAAAGAAGATCTCTAAGGAGGACATATCTCCCTCCAGTGTCGAGGTGAGTATGCGTAGGCTTCCAGTTCAACCCTCTGCGTAATAATATAGCCACCCCACGAGCGTAGTTAGAATATCTAGTTGACTACATCTCCCCCCAATGACCATGCTGCAGCCTAGGGGTGGAGGAGTTGGAGATATGTGTCTCTTGTAGAAGCAGCAGTCAATCTTGTAACAAATTAAATATGTTTGGATTAGTGTGCTCTTCCTATGATCGCTCAGACCTCTGACATTCCACCTTAAGAATTTCAGAGCTGCCATTTTACATCACTGTGATGCAACCAAAATGTGATGAAGAATATGTGTGTATCCCTTTCTGGCATTCCAAAGTAGCCCACATAACTCTACAAGTGTTTTACAAGCTATGTGCAATAACAAGGCTGTAACCTGCCGTACTGCACCCTTAACCTCCACCCCCACCAACCCCCCAGTTAGGTTGAGCTATAGTGACCCACCCCACCCCAAACGGCAAAAATAAAATAAAAACGTAGACATTCAAAACGGTAATGAGAGATTTTCCTGGGCGCGGTATCTCCGGCGTACACCCTGGTCGGTGACCAGGTGGCTGGGTATGTTAATGAGTGCGATTGAAACAATATAAATCATTACTGCTTTTACAACAGACATTTCAACTTACGATGAGCCCAATAGGGCTCCTCAGGTTCAACTCGGGTCGCATTGGCAGTTCCATCTTGAACACGCAACTAGGCTCTTTGGGATGAGCCAGCCATATAGTCTCCAGATCAGTCACTGTCACTTAGTGTACTCTCTGTGTGCCCTGGAGTCTTCATCTGGCGTTTACTCCCAGCTGCCTGTTTGGCGTATTTTATGGCCGATTTAGCATCTGTGAAGAAATGATGGTTGCCTTCATGGTGGACTTTAAGCTTCGCCGGGTACATCAAAGCATATGTGATGCCTGCCTGTCGGAGGAGGCGCTTGACAGGGGCAAATTTTCTTCTCGCTGTTTGAACTGCCAGTGTGAAGCTGGGGAAGAAAGAGATCTGGTTGCCCTAATGCGTCATCTGGCCCATTTCTCTTGCCGCTCTGAGAATTGCATCTCTATCTCGATAATTCAATATCTGAGCCAGAATAGGCCTTGGGGTACCATCCACTGGGGGTCTCGAAGACAGTGACCTATGGGCTCTCTCCACAATAAACAAATTAGGGAGAGATGCACCAAAAATCTCCCAGATAAGCATCCCACCGAAGTCCTCCACCCTACCCATGGCTTTAGTTTCCAGAATGCCAGTTATTCAAGTGTTATTTCGGTGGGATCTTGCTTCCGGGTCTTCATTTTTGGCCTCGATTACGTCCAGTACTCTTTCCATGTTCAATAGCTGCTCTCTTGACTCCTTTTGGAACTTATTTGCATCAGAGACCCTGTTTTCCAATTTGTCAATGTGTACTTCGTGGGTGTCAACTTCTTTTTTTTTTTTTTTATCTGGTCCAGCCTATCCCTGAGATTATCTATTTTGTTATCAATTGTTTTGAGGCTGGATTGCACCTCTAGCAAGATGGATCGTAAATCTTCAGTGCCCCCGGTTGAGGTCTCCCTATGTTCCATCTCGGAATCTGTCTCTGAGTCGGTCTGCCTAGTCAGCCTCTTATTTTCGAACAGCAGTTTAGTTTGTTTTGCATCTGACTTCCCCATCTCCACACCAAGCTGTCCTTTTCAAATGTGTAAGAACAAAGGAGGAGGGCGTCACCCAAGGCACACTGACGCTGTGATTGTGCTGAGTGGTGGCAGATCCAAAACCTCCCCACGATGCACTCCCCCCTCTGAAGATGCAGCCTGACACTGGAAACAGCTCACCACATGGGACCAGATCTCTTATCACTTATGCGGATCCTTTTTCCCATCACATATCGCGTTTTCAGAAGTGAGGGGATGCCTCCCGCCACACTAAAGAGGCCTAGTTATCTGCTTGTGGCCCCCGCCCACTGCTTCGCAACCAGGGGGGGGTCCTAACGTCCCACTCCGGGAAGTAGAGACACCAGCGTGGGGGATCACTGACACATGTAGTGATGACCAGATAACATATAACTGTCTTGTAAAATTCAGAAGAACTTCAATAGAGGGGCCCGACTTCCAACTGCACCACTTTTTTGCAACAAACTCGATTGAGACTCGGCGCTGCTAATTCATATTATATTATATTATCGGTCTTCCTCGCACAAGACGGGACACCACACACACTCCTGGAACAGGGGGCTTCTCCAGCGCGATATAGGCCTTCATCTATCCGATTTATCCTCTTCAATCAGGGCTGTCAGCATCCGACCTTGTCCATGCTGATATATGCGTCCCCTATAACAGCCCGCCGCAGGCTCTCCGCCGTCTTCCACCTCGGTCGCCGCACGACCGGAGGCACTTTCCGGCTTAGCAGTCCAGACTAGCCCGCAGCAGCAATAGATGGGGCCTCTCGGGCAAGGGGCAGCACCCCCGCAGACCCCCAGCACCGGCCAGGTGACGGGCCTCCAACTATGCAGTCGCACCCAGTTGGTATCGACTGGCACCCCACTTCACGCCACCCGCAGGCCCAGGAGTTCTCCACATTCAGAACGGCCCTGATCAGCAGTCACCGTGTCGGGCTGGACAGTCCTCAGCTCCGGTCTCAGCACAGAGGTTCCGACTCCCAGACGCCTCCACGGTGGCGCAGTCTCCACGTGTTGAAGTACATGCCGAGCTGCTCCCTGCTCACGGCCTCTGCTCTCTGCTCACGGCCTCTGCTCTCCGTCTCAGGCCCCAACCGGCTCAGCCTCCAGCGGTCGCGCTGTCCAGCTTCCGGCCTCTAAAAGGGGCTCATTCAACTCCCAGCACAGTGGGCAATCAGGTGTGATTACTATTGCACATCAACACTCCCAGTTGACAACAGATTTTTAACGGATTTTGTTCCAGCCGGTGGAGCCTTCTCAAAGAGGCGGCCATGTCACGACTTGGCTAAGCCACGCCCCCCCAGTGTGTCTTCTCTTAGCAGTTAGGCAGCTTTGGCCCAGTTCAGCATGGATTGAGCCCAGGCTTTAAGTGATGGGGGGGGTCATCAGCTTTCCATCAGCGCGCGACAAGTCTTTTGGCCACCACTAACCCCAAGTCTAAAAATTCTGGAGGAGGCCTTTGGTTTCTTATTTTTAGGAAATAATCCTGTTAAGCAGGCCACCCACGTATGCAGCCACCCACGTGTTCAACAATTGGATCACTCCGTGCGAATAGCCTTGCAATATGGGGCATGACTACAACATATGTTGAAGGTCGCCATCTACCATTTTGCAGTGTGGGCAACAAGCATCTGCCCTGTTAAATTACCTATTGATTTTATGTGAGCTTTAGATAGGCTCTATGGACTGTATAGAATTGGATCAGCCTAAACCTTGCATTTCTGGGAATTTGTCTAGAGCTCTCCAGCAACATAACCCATTCTTTGGGTGAACAGGGTCATGTTAGGTCTGTGTCCAATTTAGTACGCAAAAGTGTTAAGGCAGTCATAGTGTTTTCGCAGATAGATTCCGCAAATCATTTTATGAGGTGTCGTCCTGTACCCATCATGTGTGTATATACTGCATCAGGAGATGTGTTGGGGGTTGCTGCAAGACGTCGCCCCAGTGACGTCTCAGCATGGACATCCAGGAGGCGTGGTTTAAAAATTGTCCAGGAAGAACACCCTCTTCAGTCAAAGAGAGGAAAGGCCGCAAAGTGCCCTCCATATAAAGGTCTCCCAGTGTGTGTACATCAGCGTCTTGCCAGTCTACGACTGTTGTTCTAACACTGCCCCCCCTTTCTGCATTTATTTATATATTTGAATAGTTTAATAGAGCGCTGCACAGAGTTGGCTCAATCAAGGGTACAAATACAATGAGAAAGCAGGTGAAGTTACAACATAAGGAAAATGTTCAGGTTACGAGTTGGGGGTATAATCGGTGCCCTAGAACATGAAGAGCACAACATCATAAAATAACACGCACAAGAGAAGTGCAATGTGAATCAAGGAAATTATAACAAAAGTAAGAGCAAGATCACAAGATAATGAAATTAAGGAGCCACAGAGGACTAGATCAAAATAACGTAAAAGCATACAATAAAACACATCAGTGTAGTACATCCAAATTGGGTATTAATAAAAGCAGGAGCATGATCACAGGATGATGGTGTTAACGTTCATTCAGGAGTAGTCGTTTTACCAGTTTTTTACAGGATGTCGTGGAAGGATTGGATCTGATCTCAGATGGCAGGGAGTTCCAAATTCTCGGAGCAAGACCAGTGAAAGCACAGTTGTAAGGTCTTTTCTTTTTGAATCTTGGCAGTTTCAAGAGAAGGCTGGACGTACTTCTAAGGTTTGGGGCTGGAGCCCGATAGTCCAAGCTTATTTGCCAGGTAGTATGGGATGTTCTAGTGTATGATTTTGAGTCAGGCAAGCTATCTTAAGTTTGATTCTGGCTTCAATAGATAGCCAATTTAGTTGCAGAAGATCTGGGGAAATGTGATCAAACTTTCTTGAGCACGTTATGAGTCTAGCCGATGCGTTCAGGGTAGCTCTGAGTGGGGCCAAGCTAGCTTTTGGAAGTCAAGCAAGGGTCACCAGCCCATATTCCAATCTAGAGAATAATCAGTGATTGAACCACTCTATTGGTATTGTGAGCACATATGGTGTAACATGTCTGGTAAGATGTAGAGCTCTATGGAAGCATTCTGGGCTATCTGCACCAAGAGGGGAAGTTATTTATGCAACCTAGTACATGGATGAAAGATAAAAAGGAGTCTGTCCAACGTGGACCGGGGTCCACATTCCACCCTATCAGTAAGGTGGAGTTCCGCCATCCTATTCGCCACCCATTGTATTTGGGAGGCCAAGTAGCAATGTTCCATGTTGGGTAAAGCCAACCCGCTCTGTGTCTGGCGTAAGTACAATTTAGCAAGTGCCGCCCTGCAGCACGTGTTGTTCCATATGAGGTCTCAGCGGTCGAAAAAATGACGCTGGTAAATATATCAGAAGGTTAGCAAAATAATATAGCAGTCGGGGTAGCATCACCATATCAATAAGCTCTTCCTTACCTGCAACAGAGAGATTGAGCGTTTTCCAGAATTCTATTTGGGATCTTAAAGCTGTGATTGCCCTGGCTAGGTTACCATCCATGTGATCCCGATCCGTGTGATAAATTTGTACACCCATATACCGAAACACAACCGGTTGCCGGGCGACAAATGCAGCATCCACCAACAGTTATGGGGCTTCTGTGTTAGGAGTGAAGGGAAATAAACATGATTTTCCCCAGTTCACGCCCATTCCTAAAGTTGTAGCAAATAGTTTGAGTGTGTTGCAGATGATCAGGGGTATTGCCTGTAGGTTCCTGATATAAAGCAAGATATCATCCACATAGAGCGAAATGGCATGTCTCCTCTTCTCTCTGTATATCCCAATGATCTGCTGATTGACCCAAAGCTATATCCAATGGCTCTATGGCCAGGGAAAAAATGATATGCGTCATGATCACTTCTACCAAATAGCACCAGCACCAGAATCAGGCGAAAGGTTCCCGAACACAAAACTTACCTCCTGGAGTCCCTGCGAATGGTCTAAGAAATTCAATTGCATCTTCTTTACAATGTTTCTAGATCCAAACGTGAAAAAAATAAGTGCAATGCTCCATCAAAACCAAAACAAAGCAAGCACAATTTTCAGCAAAACAATACGAAACCAGCCCAGCCCTGATCAAAATGAACACAGATTACAACAAGGTAACCATGTACAAATCCGTTTTTAATCCACAGCAAAACTGACACAGAACAAAAAGAGCAAGCAATTAAAGGAAAAGAAAACACATTTTTTCCCCTTAAGCAATAGCATTTATTCGCAGACTCAACATCTGTACGAGTCACTGGGCAAGCTCCAAGCGGGTAATTACGGAACGATTCATTTTCACGTTAGATAAACAGAACGTCTGAAGAGGTCATTTTTGTTCCTTTTAATACAGTCCCAATTGTCGTCTTTCTTTTAAAATGCGATACTATTCAAGTGGTTTGATCATTTAATCCTTGGCCGTCTGCTGAAAAGCAGGGTAAAGGATGCGGCTTCTGGTGAGTTACATACGCGGACCGCTGGATTTTGAGCAACAATGTTGGAGAGGCAGCGTCTTTGGTTCGCCCAGCTGTTGAAAGCAATAACAGGAGCGCTCTTGAAGAAGTCTTAAAGTAGTCCTGAAGCAGTGCCCTACAGTGTGCCCTTGCATATGTTGAACTGTAGTTCAGTGGTGCGCTGGGGGAGGGCTAAAGACCGGAAGAGGCATGACGTATGTATTCCCAGACAAATTGGGAGCAGGCAAAATGGAGCAACGATGGTTGCAGCAAATGGGAAGCCTATTTTGGAAGGAGGGGTGGGGGGGGGGGGCTGTAAGCCCATAGGGGGATACAGCATGTCTCAGTTTGAGAGAGCGCATGTGCACCGTCTTAGAGACGAGACCTAAAAAAGAATGGGAGCAGAGCTCATGATTTTAGCTGAGATGAATGATCGTACAAATTCTATGATATAGGATTTAGTTAACCAGTACTGATTTTTTTTATGTGGCCCTATTTTTTTTAATGAAAATACTATTGTTACCTTTAATTTGTGGGACGAAGACAGCTTTTTTTCTGTAAAGGTTTCATCAGTTCAGCTGTGGATGACGTGTAAGCCCGACTACGTAGAACAGACGTGGAGTTTTGAAGCCATCGCGTTTAAATAGAAGAATAATTCACAATATAATGCCACTAGAATATCAACGCCCGAATATTTATTGGTTGAAGAATTTGCATTTAGCTGCAATATTGTTATGTCAATGTCACGCATTTCAAATGATACAACAACCATGTGTAAGGCTCATTTATATTCTCATGGAGGCCTCACGCATGCTAATTTGCTATTGCTATTCTGTCCACTAATATGAAATCCCTGCCCCAGCATCCTTGCCAGTAGGTTTTATTTTTAAGTTCAATGAGCACGGCAAATCGCCGGAAGAGTGGAAAATTCCCCTGTCACACAGATGCCCTTATCAGCAGCCGCCAGATGGAGTACGGAGCAGGAACATTATCAATGTTAAATTGGTTTTTCTGAACCGGAGTGGAACAAAGCATTCCTTCAGAAAGGGGTGGCATACGCTGTGGATTTAGGAATGTTAATATTTTGAATGGTGCTTCTTCATAAAATACACAAAAAAACCTGTCACGTCAGGAATCTTAGAGTTACAAATCGTAACCTTATTTGTACATAAATGAACTCACCTAAAATAGGTCTCAGTGCTTGGAAATGTCATTCCGTTTTTTGCAACGTATTCTTTAACTTGGGTGACATCTGTAGCTCAAATCTGGCTGCAACGAAAAGGACCTCTGTACACATTGGGGATTTTACAGTTGATAGGAGGACAAGGGGGAATGAGAGAAGAAAAGCAGCGCAAACTGTATTATAGGCAGGGCCATCCGAATTATACAGTAGTGGAAGGTCAAATTTTATGACATTGTTGACTAATTTATTCGACAAGAAAATACCATCTGTTCATCCTAGGCACATTCTTTAGGAGTATTAGTTAACTATTTTGTTACTGAAGCAAAGTTTCATATCATTACTACAAGTTTAACACCTTAATGCAGGAGTCTGAAAATGCTACTGCTCAACACCGTGTGTGACACTTTTTAAATAGCTTTTGATCTAATCTGTATGGCCATGGACTGCCGGAGGACCCCCACCCTGCGGTTAACCAACATAACATTATTAACAGGAAATGAGAGAGCTTTCTTTGGAAGGCGGGGGATCTTTCGACCCCCCGGCCGTATTTATTAAAATATACAAAATAAATCAAAATTGAAATAAACAGTATTACAATTACGCAGAAAATGTTACAATTGATATATACAGGTATTCAGATGGCTAACCTAAACATATTTCTAGTACAAGGTATTTCCTATCCGAAACTAACATATCAATTCACATTATACATTTGTTACTTTTCTGCGTACCTATTTGGGCCTACGGCACGGTCAATAAATGGTGTCAGATCCTTATCACTAAACCACGCCCTCCTGAAGGAGTGCACATGCGCAGGAGGGTCCGTTTACCGTGGGGGCATGTCCCCTCGCCGGTTACCCCCGTATGCCCTATTTGACCACGCCCTCCCGTAGAGGTGCGCGTGCGCAGGAGGGTCCGTTTACCATGGGGGCACATCCCCTCCCCGGTTATCCCCGTACGCCCAATTTAACCACGCCCTCCCGTAGAGGTGCGCGTGCGCAGGAGGGCCTGTTTACCGTGGGGGCACATCCCCTCCCCGGTTGCCCCCGTACGCCCAATTTAACCATGCCCTCCCGTAGAGGTGCGCAGGAGGGCCTGTTTACCGTGGGGGCACATCCCCTCACCGGTTGCCCCCGTACGCCCAATTTAACCATGCCCTCCCGTAAAGGTGCGCGTGCGCAGAGGGCCCACTTACCGTGAGGGTACTTTGGTCCCCCGGTTACCCCGTACGCTCCATTAACTCCATTAAAGGGGGCCGTTGCATCTCTGCGCCATTTACTGGCGTCATTGTGCACGTGCGGGTGGCCAAAGAGCCTAGAGAAAGCGTGACTTTCTCCCCCGCACCCATGTACCCAACAGGCTGTACCTGCCCCTGGAGTTTCTATGAGAGACCACTTGTCTCTCCCTTTGGGCGACCCCATTCGAGAATGGCGCCGCCCCCCTAAGGACCTTCAATTAACTCGCCGGCCAGGCCAGATCTAACCGGCCTGGCCTTTGTTCCCTTAGTGACCCGGAAGTGACTCAATCACTTCCGGATCACCAGCGAACCCGGGTCCGAGTGGGGGCCGGTGCGCCCCGCCATAAGTGCGGCTGGGCCGATGTCGGCCCCGCCTTTCCATTTGTAAAGCGCGCACGTTCACCCGTTGGTAACTTGGTGCTGAACAACAGATATTTATTGTTACCCAACTTAATGGTTCTCGCTCTATCGACCTCAGCAGGATGACGAGAGTGGACCCGCCGGGATTTGAACTTGTGACCTTGAGGTCAAACACGGCCCTACAGCCACGCATTAGTCCACTAAGGCGCCAGACCTGGCTCTGTTGGAGACAACATTTCTGTTTCAATCTGCTAATGATGTAGCAGATGGTAGATTATGCATCAAAATCGCGAATACCATAAGTATGTGGAATTTTTCATGTTAGCAGTACCACATAATTCCCGTGCCAATCATCATAGGCCGTGGTTGACAGTGCTTGGGAGAAGGATACTGTCGTGCAGCAGATTAGCAAGGTTTGAGTATATATATATACGTAACACACCACAATGAAACTTGTTAAGTAATGGTGAAAAAGAGGGGCGAGGCAGGGCTGTTTGGGCAGTGAAGGAATGTTAATGCAATATCTCCAGTTTAATATTGCAAACTCTCACAGGAACAATACAAAATGGAAAAATGTAAGTACAATTAAAAGGATAGCAAATATACATTTGGAACAGTAGTGGATGCAAAGGAGGACAAAGTAATATGTTATCCAGATGCAGAAAAGAACATTTACCATGTAAGTGTATGTTGCTTCTAAGGTTGACAAAGACCGATTCGTCACCTTTCACTTCATTATTCTCGGGATGGCATCGGTAAGCATTGATGGCTATCATCTTTTTATCACTCCACTCCGGCTTAGGGTTGCTAAATACGTAGTTAGCTTTTGCTCTTCCAATTGTGGGGATTTATTTATGCCGGTATAAAGTGCAAAGCATGCTGCCTTCAGGCAACTTAAGGTTGATTTGCAGAGGCAATGTAGGTAATGTATAACGGGTGAAGTTTTGAAAAAACACATTTAAATTGGAATGAATGGGAGAGAAAGCTACTGCTGTATATGGCATTGGTCGGGGCAGTTTCTCTAGGCCTTATCTTGGTTTACCATGCTGGAGTATCATTTTTCTTTGTGATATATTTTATTGCTTTTCAGCTGAACCAGTGCTCGTTCACAAATAATACACATAGAGGCAATGCTGTATTTTTTGGCTTTCTCAATGTTTTTGGGCCATTTTGTACAGAGTCGTGGCTGCTTTGCGACATAGTTGAAGGTAGAACACCAAGCATTCACATAGCGAATAGGTTTCGATTTTGGGAACTTGTAAGTGTTTAGCCATGCAGCACATTTTCCTGACATCAATGTTTGTTGTAAATCATCTATAATATACTGGCCGTATTACTACCAGGCATTAAAGTCCTTTGACAGTGTTGGCATGTGTAGTCTTCGGCACTACTGTCATGCCAGTATCAAGTCATTAAAGACCTCAAACTGAATATCATATACAGTTTAAGGTAAAATATATTATTTATATCAATCATTGTGCCCTTTTACAATTTTGGCATTTGCAATAAATGGCATGGGTTACCTTCCATATTGCCATGTCCTTTACAATGCCAGCCACATAGACTCTATGGCACAAATATGCTAATACTGCCAGTCATTTGATGCCCTCACACTGCCCAGCACATGGCAGCTAAGCTGCAGGGAACCCAATCATTATCACTGACAGTGATGCCCTTGTAACTCCAGGGGATGCAGGTCACACCTCTCTGGCTTGTACTCAAGTTGCTACTCCCACCTCTGTTGACGAAGGTGTGGGGGGGGGGGGCTGGAAGTTCTGCAACCATCGCTCCCCCTCGCTCCCTCAGCTAAGCACAGCCCAGTTTCAAAGACTGTGTGTGCACGGCAGGCAAAGAGGGCAAACAAGCATTGGCATAGCCAATAAGTCTCTCCTTTGGGACCTTATAAGTGTTTAGCCATGCAACACTTGATGTTGTTGCACTAAGGATATTGCGCTGGATAACTAAACACTTATTAGGTCCCAAAGGCGAGACCTATTGGCTATGTCAATGTTTTTTTTTTTTTTAAATAAATAATTTGATAAGCTTTGCATTACACCAAACTTGAATAGCTTAGAAAATACACAAAGTTGCGAGTTAGCATACTTCCAACTCTTCTACTTTAAATCCCCTTTAATTGATATGATTTAAAGTTGGATTGTCAACAGTTGATCGAGTGTGCTTTAATGTGCACCTTAATGGAATCTAAGTATTACTTCACACAGAATCACACGGTGTGACCATAATATCATAACCAGATAAACAATGGCACAGAATACTGAGGACAAAATATTGAATCCTAAATATCAACAGGAAGCATAGGTTATCTATACCGGACTGCACTCATATATACACACAAAAATATACACACACATAAATAAAGAATGCAACTTTAGAGCACAGCTTTAAACCTTGGTCATAACTGAGGGCCATGCCCCCAAACATACTTCTGATTCAGAAAAGGGGGTGGTGATGAACAGAGTGCCTGAATTAAGCAGACCACTCTTACCCAGTCCAAAGATCAGGGCTTGATCCATCACCGTTTTTTAGCTCACTGCACCATCCCAGCTCAGAACTTGGCTATATGCAAATTAGTCTGTTCCTGTCCCAGTGCATGATGGGAACAGGGCAAACCAAACTACCAAGCCAATTCTTATACTGGGAAGGAAACAAGCTACCGGGGACCGGTTTCTGGCATTTCAGCCTCGTCGGCCCGGCTTGCTTGAATCCTGATGGTGCAATGAGCAAGGGACTCACATCTGAGTATACCCTTCCACGCTTATGGTGGACAAAATGATTCAGAAAAGGGGGTGGTGATGAACAGAGTGCCTGAATTAAGCAGACCACTCTTACCCAGTCCAAAGATCAGGGCTTGATCCATCACCGTTTTTTAGCTCACTGCACAATCCCAGCTCAGAACTTGGCTATATGCAAATTAGTCTGTGCCTGTCCCAGTGCATGATGGGAACAGGGCAAACCAAACTACCAAGCCAATTCTTATACTGGGAAGGAAACAAGCTACCGGGGACCGGTTTCTGGCATTTCAGCCTCGTCGGCCCGGCTTGCTTGAATCCTGATGGTGCAATGAGCAAGGGACTCACATCTGAGTATACCCTTCCACGCTTATGGTGGACAAAATGATTCAGAAAAGGGGGTGGTGATGAACAGAGTGCCTGAATTAAGCAGACCACTCTTACCCAGTCCAAAGATCAGGGCTTGATCCATCACCGTTTTTTAGCTCACTGCACCATCCCAGCTCAGAACTTGGCTATATGCAAATTAGTCTGTTCCTGTCCCAGTGCATGATGGGAACAGGGCAAACCAAACTACCAAGCCAATTCTTATACTGGGATGGAAACAAGCTACCGGGGACCGGTTTCTGGCATTTCAGCCTAGTCGGCCCGGCTTGCTTGAATCCTGATGGTGCAATGAGCAAGGGACTCACATCTGAGTATACCCTTCCACGCTTATGGTGGACAAAATGATTCAGAAAAGGGGGTGGTGATGAACAGAGTGCCTGAATTAAGCAGACCACTCTTACCCAGTCCAAAGATCAGGGCTTGATCCATCACCGTTTTTTAGCTCACTGCACCATCCCAGCTCAGAACTTGGCTATATGCAAATTAGTCTGATCCTGTCCCAGTGCATGATGGGAACAGGGCAAACCAAACTACCAAGCCAATTCTTATACTGGGAAGGAAACAAGCTACCGGGGACCGGTTTCTGGCATTTCAGCCTCGTCGGCCCGGCTTGCTTGAATCCTGATGGTGCAATGAGCAAGGGACTCACATCTGAGTATACCCTTCCACGCTTATGGTGGACAAAATGATTCAGAAAAGGGGGTGGTGATGAACAGAGTGCCTGAATTAAGCAGACCACTCTTACCCAGTCCAAAGATCAGGGCTTGATCCATCACCGTTTTTTAGCTCACTGCACCATCCCAGCTCAGAACTTGGCTATATGCAAATTAGTCTGTTCCTGTCCCAGTGCATGATGGGAACAGGGCAAACCAAACTACCAAGCCAATTCTTATACTGGGAAGGAAACAAGCTACAGGGGACCGGTTTCTGGCATTTCAGCCTCGTCGGCCCGGCTTGCTTGAATCCTGATGGTGCAATGAGCAAGGGACTCACATCTGAGTATACCCTTCCACGCTTATGGTGGACAAAATGATTCAGAAAAGGAGGTGGTGATGAACAGAGTGCCTGAATTAAGCAGACCACTCTTACCCAGTCCAAAGATCAGGGCTTGATCCATCACCGTTTTTTAGCTCACTGCACCATCCCAGCTCAGAACTTGGCTATATGCAAATTAGTCTGTTCCTGTCCCAGTGCATGATGGGAACAGGGCAAACCAAAATACCAAGCCAATTCTTATACTGGGAAGGAAACAAGCTACCGGGGACCGGTTTCTGGCATTTCAGCCTCGTCGGCCCGGCTTGCTTGAATCCTGATGGTGCAATGAGCAAGGGACTCACATCTGAGTATACCCTTCCACGCTTATGGTGGACAAAATGATTCAGAAAAGGGGGTGGTGATGAACAGAGTGCCTGAATTAAGCAGACCACTCTTACCCAGTCCAAAGATCAGGGCTTGATCCATCACCGTTTTTTAGCTCACTGCACCATCCCAGCTCAGAACTTGGCTATATGCAAATTAGTCTGTTCCTGTCCCAGTGCATGATGGGAACAAGGCAAACCAAACTACCAAGCCAATTCTTATACTGGGAAGGAAACAAGCTACCGGGGACCGGTTTCTGGCATTTCAGCCTCGTCGGCCCGGCTTGCTTGAATCCTGATGGTGCAATGAGCAAGGGACTCACATCTGAGTATACCCTTCCACGCTTATGGTGGACAAAATGATTCAGAAAAGGGGGTGGTGATGAACAGAGTGCCTGAATTAAGCAGACCACTCTTACCCAGTCCAAAGATAAGGGCTTGATCCATCACCGTTTTTTAGCTCACTGCACCATCCCAGCTCAGAACTTGACTATATGCAAATTAGTCTGTTCCTGTCCCAGTGCATGATGGGAACAGGGCAAACCAAACTACCAAGCCAATTCTTATACTGGGAAGGAAACAAGCTACCGGGGACCGGTTTCTGGCATTTCAGCCTCATCGGCCCGGCTTGCTTGAATCCTGATGGTGCAATGAGCAAGGGACTCACATCTGAGTATACCCTTCCACGCTTATGGTGGACAAAATGATTCAGAAAAGGGGGTGGTGATGAACAGAGTGCCTGAATTAAGCAGACCACTCTTACCCAGTCCAAAGATCAGGGCTTGATCCATCACCGTTTTTTAGCTCACTGCACTATCCCAGCTCAGAACTTGGCTATATGCAAATTAGTCTGTTCCTGTCCCAGTGCATGATGGGAACAGGGCAAACCAAACTACCAAGCCAATTCTTATACTGGGAAGGAAACAAGCTACCGGGGACCGGTTTCTGGCATTTCAGCCTCGTCGGCCCGGCTTGCTTGAATCCTGATGGTGCAATGAGCAAGGGACTCACATCTGAGTATACCCTTCCACGCTTATGGTGGACAAAATGATTCAGAAAAGGGGGTGGTGATGAACAGAGTGCCTGAATTAAGCAGACCACTCTTACCCAGTCCAAAGATCAGGGCTTGATCCATCACCGTTTTTTAGCTCACTGCACCATCCTAGCTCAGAACTTGGCTATATGCAAATTAGTCTGTTCCTGTCCCAGTGCATGATGGGAACAGGGCAAACCAAACTACCAAGCCAATTCTTATACTGGGAAGGAAACAAGCTACCGGGGACCGGTTTCTGGCATTTCAGCGTCGTCGGCCCGGCTTGCTTGAATCCTGATGGTGCAATGAGCAAGGGACTCACATCTGAGTATACCCTTCCACGCTTATGGTGGACAAAATGATTCAGAAAAGGGGGTGGTGATGAACAGAGTGCCTGAATTAAGCAGACCACTCTTACCCAGTCCAAAGATCAGGGCTTGATCCATCACCGTTTTTTAGCTCACTGCACTATCCCAGCTCAGAACTTGGCTATATGCAAATTAGTCTGTTCCTGTC
The DNA here is from genome assembly GCF_964261635.1 of Lissotriton helveticus. Taxonomy (NCBI): domain Eukaryota; kingdom Metazoa; phylum Chordata; class Amphibia; order Caudata; family Salamandridae; genus Lissotriton; species Lissotriton helveticus. The sequence goes on along the minus strand of NC_136061.1, from coordinate 1,045,471,764 downwards.
CCAGTGCATGATGGGAACAGGGCAAACCAAACTACCAAGCCAATTCTTATACTGGGAAGGAAACAAGCTACCGGGGACCGGTTTCTGGCATTTCAGCCTCGTCGGCCCGGCTTGCTTGAATCCTGATGGTGCAATGAGCAAGGGACTCACATCTGAGTATACCCTTCCACGCTTATGGTGGACAAAATGATTCAGAAAAGGGGGTGGTGATGAACAGAGTGCCTGAATTAAGCAGACCACTCTTACCCAGTCCAAAGATCAGGGCTTGATCCATCACCGTTTTTTAGCTCACTGCACCATCCCAGCTCAGAACTTGGCTATATGCAAATTAGTCTGTTCCTGTCCCAGTGCATGATGGGAACAGGGCAAACCAAACTACCAAGCCAATTCTTATACTGGGAAGGAAACAAGCTACCGGGGACCGGTTTCTGGCATTTCAGCCTCGTCGGCCCGGCTTGCTTGAATCCTGATGGTGCAATGAGCAAGGGACTCACATCTGAGTATACCCTTCCACGCTTATGGTGGACAAAATGATTCAGAAAAGGGGGTGGTGATGAACAGAGTGCCTGAATTAAGCAGACCACTCTTACCCAGTCCAAAGAACAGGGCTTGATCCATCACCGTTTTTTAGCTCACTGCACCATCCCAGCTCAGAACTTGGCTATATGCAAATTAGTCTGTTCCTGTCCCAGTGCATGATGGGAACAGGGCAAACCAAACTACCAAGCCAATTCTTATACTGGGAAGGAAACAAGCTACCGGGGACCGGTTTCTGGCATTTCAGCCTCGTCGGCCCGGCTTGCTTGAATCCTGATGGTGCAATGAGCAAGGGACTCACATCTGAGTATACCCTTCCACGCTTATGGTGGACAAAATGATTCAGAAAAGGGGGTGGTGATGAACAGAGTGCCTGAATTAAGCAGACCACTCTTACCCAGTCCAAAGATCAGGGCTTGATCCATCACCGTTTTTTAGCTCACTGCACCATCCCAGCTCAGAACTTGGCTATATGCAAATTAGTCTGTTCCTGTCCCAGTGCATGATGGGAACAGGGCAAACCAAACTACCAAGCCAATTCTTATACTGGGAAGGAAACAAGCTACCGGGGACCGGTTTCTGGCATTTCAGCCTCGTCGGCCCGGCTTGCTTGAATCCTGATGGTGCAATGAGCAAGGGACTCACATCTGAGTATACCCTTCCACGCTTATGGTGGACAAAATGATTCAGAAAAGGGGGTGGTGATGAACAGAGTGCCTGAATTAAGCAGACCACTCTTACCCAGTCCAAAGATCACAAGACAAGCTGTACACGAGTCTTCTAAGATAAGAGGACGGCATGTTCATAAAGGTTGGTGCTAATCATCTTCATTTGAAGCCCTCCCACTTGACTCTGGACGATGGGGAAATTATATCGCAACCGTGCCTACTCTTTCACAGCAAAGTTATTGTAATAATCGCTGTACTTCTTCAGCCATCCTCAAAAAGAACGACACACTGTATGATTATTTGCATGTGGCTAACGCCTCTACAATTTAGCCTGTTCCAAACAGATCAAAAGACTTAACATGTAGATATGTAGTTGTCAAATTGAAAGCCAACCCAATGCAACCTTGTGACCACTTAGAATAATCATTGGCTTAGCAAACTGGTCTTGCCTTTTTTGGCTCATTGGCTCAATGGGCTTCCTAATGCCTTTTGCAAATACTGTGTAAAGGTGTGATGATGTGTGTGCATCATTCCTTAGGCGTGCCTATGCAAGATCCATTGGCTTTATCAATGTTTTATTTTTTAAGCCATGTTGCATAGCAGTGCAGCTGCTGTGCAACATGGCTGAAAGGCGCTATGATGCTAGTCATAGCATAGTTTTTACTTTCAGCCATGGTTGTGCAGTACAACATGGAAAACGTTTTTCTTTTTTTTTTACAGAACATGCTGATAAAGCTAAATAGCTCTCACATATGCAGGAACCACTACTTGGTGAAATGGGGAAAACAACAACAGGGAGATATGGGTGAGGGTGGTGGCGGGCATCACAGGGCAAGCAACAAAGCGAGCTGGGAGACCGAGGAAAGGAACAAGAATTGCATTAGAAACAGCTTGCAAGCAACAATGTGGGAGGGAACACAGAGCAAGCAAAAACAGGCAAGACATATGGGGGCAGGGGGAGTAACTACAAGAAAGTAACAATGACAGGAAAGTATTGATGCAGGAGGCAGGCAAGCAATGATGTAGCAGTAGGAACACGCAACAACGATGACAACTAGGGGAAGAAGAAAACGAAAAGTACCTCTATCCCTGCATGAGCACAGGGCGAACCCATATTAAAAGAAAGCAATTGGTACTTGGTCCATGATTCATGGAAGGGAGAACACAAGAAGAGGAAGGGAACCTGAAAGCGCTGGCCAATCAGGAACCAGCAATTAGGAGTGACAATGAAGCCACAAATGATAAACTAGGGGTAGGCCCAAGCTTTCTTTTAGTCAGCGGAATGTCTCGCAAAGAACACTGCATGCACTGGCTTATATGAGACCTAAACAGTATTTCCCTGAATGAGAATAGTTAAAGAATATAAATCATACCCAACCAAAACATGATAAAGAGCTATGCTCCAGGGGCGGGACAAACATAAAAAGAGAAAGGCAAACTCGAATAATACATAAGCAAATTACAGTGGTAAAGCCAACTAATGCCAAGCAATGGGCAGGTCATAAGGCCACGGTAATTTTTTGGTATGGTCCACAAGAAGTATTTCGCAAATAGACAACTAAAATCAGAAACTTAAAAAGGGGAGACCGTGGCATCTCTAACATGCCCAACAGAATGGATGGGACTGCTGCAATTTGACACAGTTTGGAAAATGTTAACACCCTGCTGTTCGAAGGGACTAACCTCGAGAGCACACAAAGAGCTTAGAGGTAAATAGAGAAGCTTAGAAATCCGAATAAAGTAACTCTTGCAAATCCCATTCAAGAATGAATGCTGCACACTGGGTACAATGTTTCACGGTTAAAGTTGTAAAGAAAATCAATGTAAGAGTTTGAGTCTCATTTAATGTTACCCAAGTGTAACTTAAATGGCAACAAAAAACCTATAGCACATTTGGCTACAAAATATTCATTTGAAAGCTTTCTCAACCTAATATTGCCATATTCTCAGGCTAAATGGCGTACCGGAAATTAGTCATCCATGAACTAGACATAGCTCTGTGTCACCGTAACTCTGTGCCGAGTGCTTCTGATGGTGAAGGTCCTGCAAGTATGAAGGAGCATTCTTCGCAGGGATCCATCTTGGAGACCTTAGGCACTGGCGTAACGAAAATTGAGGGGGCCTCCATGCACGGTGCGAAGAGGGCCCCCTCCAGGCTCAATTAGGAGCTCTCTGGCCAGAGTCCAGTGCCGAGGGGGCCCCTTGGAGCTTGCCCCCCCCCCCTGCACTGCAGGGGCTGCTGGGGCCTGTGTTACGCCCCTGACCTTAGGACACCCTCCCGTGCAAGCCTATAGAGAAGGCATCAATCAGAAAGGAAATACACTCGTAAGAGATTAGGAAAGATAACACTGGATTGAGCTCTCCTGCTATCCTACTTACAGGCACCACACAGGTCTATGAAAGTATTTGACTGGCTCTTCATCAGTCTGTCTTTCTATCTTTTGAGCGTTGCTCCTTTTGAGGTCAGCTACGCAACACCAGTTTCATTTAACAGCAGCTTTGTGCAGACAACGGCCATCCTCAGGTCATTGCAAGCGCGTACTGTGGCTTTTCACCCATCTCCGAGGGTCAGGTTGAGGGACACACAAGCACATCACACTCTTCCTCTAGGCACACTGGATGCTTTGTGAACTGGACTCTGGACCCTGTGGTACAGCTGCTCTTCTGGAATCTGGACCCTGCGATGCTGCGGTACAGCTGCCCTCCTGGACTCTGGACCCTGCGATGCTGCGGTGCAGCTGCCCTCCTGGACTCTGGACCCTGCGATGCTGCAGTACAGCTGCCCTCCTGGACTCTGGACCCTGCGATGCTGCAGTACAGCTGCCCTCCTGGACTCTGGACCCTGCGATGCTGCAGTACATCTGCCCTTCTGGACTCTGGACCCTGCGATGCTGCGGTACAGCTGCCCTCCTGGACTCTGGACCCTGCGATGCTGCAGTACAGCTGACCTCCTGGTCTCTGGACCCTGCGATGCTGCGGTACAGCTGCCCTCCTGGACTCTGGACCCTGCGATGCTGCGGTACAGCTGCCCTCCTGGACTTTGGACCCTGTGATGCTGCAGTTCAGCTGCCCTCCTGGACTCTGGACCCTGCTATGCTGTGGTACAGCTGCCCTTCTGGACTCTGGTCCCTGAGAGGATGCGGTACAGCTGCCCTCCTGGACTCTAGACCCTGTTATGCTGCGGTACAGCTGCCCTCCTGGACTCTGGACCCTGCGATGCTGCGGTACAGCTGCCCTCCTGGACTCGATGCTGCGGTACAGCTGCCCTCCTGGACTATGGACCCTGTGATGCTGTGGTACAGCTGCCCTCCTGGACTCTGGACCCTGCGATGCTGCGGTACAGCTGCCCTCCTGGACTCTGGACCCTGCGATGGTGCGGTACAGCTGCCCTCCTGGACTATGGACCCTGTGATGCTGTGGTACAGCTGCCCTCCTGGACTCTGGACCCTGCGATGCTGCGGTACAGCTGCCCTCCTGGACTCTGGACCCTCTGATTCTGCGGTACAGCTGCCCTCCTGGACTCTGGACCCTGCGATGCTGCGGTACAGCTGCCCTCCTGGACTCTGGACCCTGCGATGGTGCGGTACAGCTGCCCTCCTGGACTCTGGACCCTCTGATGCTGCGGTACAGCTGCCCTCCTGGACTCTGGACCCTCTGATGCTGCGGTACAGCTGCCCTCCTGGACTCTGGACCCTGCGATGCTGCAGTACAGCTGACCTCCTGGACTCTGGACCCTGCGATGCTGCGGTACAGCTGCCCTCCTGGACTCTGGACCCTGTGATGCTGCGGTACAGCTGCCCTAGTGATTTTGCACCTCAGCATTTCCAACAATGTCCTTCCCACGCAGGGATGCACCAGAGGCAGCATCCATCTGTGTCAGCTCCCAGCCCCCTAGAGCGGGGCCTGGATGCACCGAGCCAGGTGGGCCGCAGACTCCACATGATGCAGCAAATCTAATAAAGCATTCTTACCGAGCTGCCTGCAAGGTCTTCTTGGCTCTGCAACTGTGGCCATTACAGCTTAGATTATGGAGCCTTTCGTACTGTTTTAAATCAAAAGAAAAGGATGGCCTACAAATCAAACATGTTACTTTTACAAACAAGCCTTTGCCTTTCATATGTTACTATTTTCTGTCTTGAAAGGTAGGTGGCACCAATCACTATTTGGAGGAGAAACACAGCATTGGAACCAATCTTAAATATGAAAAGAATAAACTGATAATATATTGAGTTTTTGTTATTGCCACGTCGACAACCAACATAAACAACTGGAGTAAAACGGAGACAATCGGAGAAAACCGTTCTTTCGGGGCCTTAAGACAACCGTACCCGCAGTCACTACATGAGAGAGAGATCACTTACTTCACGATCTGCTCGGATTAACAGTTATACAAGTTTTTCTGGAGTCCATAACCAGTACTTGCTTAGCCGGTTTTTATGTCCTCTCAAATTCAACAAACTAGGCCCTGTGAGGCAGTGGTCTGCTCAGCATTCAATGGGTTAGTCAGGCGACGAACCCAGGGATCAGAACCCTGGCTCCACAGTAGATAACTTCGCACTGGGACCACAACTGTTCCATAGGTTTATGCAATATGAAAGCAAAATGAGCTTCTGTGCGGAAAAATCTGAAACTTCTCAATCACATTGCAGTAAATCAAGAAGCAGCAACTTCCCATGGCCACAAAGAAGAGAACCCAGGTCAGGTTTCTTTTTCGACTCAGTTCAAAGACTTTATTCGAATTGAATTCACAATTCATAAAAGTGTACAAATAAAAAACACAATTAAAGTTCCATCTTTTCCAATCAAGCTTAAACATTATTACAGATAGATTTTTTTAAAATTAGTAAAAAAAAAAAAGCTAAAAGAGATAAAACAGTGCAATCAGTTAAATACACAGTAGTTAAAAATAGCTTAATTGTCTCTTACTATCCCATGACAATGGTCCTTCTTACTCTTAAAATTGTATTCAAGTAGAGGCTCACTGTGCTGATGGTAATGCAATCATCTAAAGACCTAAGTTTATTATAGGCATCTCTTGCTTTCCTTAGGCCCCAGGTTAACAGGAGGGGTTTTAAAATTTGTCATCTAGAATAGCTATATAAAGTGCAAAAAAGAGTACAATGTATATTTGATTGAAATGATTTGTCATCACAAGGACACCGCCTTTTTACTCTCGTCCAGTCGTTACAGTTCGGAAATGATACAAGTCTGTAGAAGGTTTCCAGGCGGAAGTATGTCAGGAGCCTACGATGCTGTAGGGGAAGATCTAGCACAAGATACAACTGAAGACCCCTCTGAGATGTCACATTGTCGTGGCTGATGACAGATTTTTTGTTCCTTTCACCTTTCCACCTTTGCAATTCCAAGTGATCCAATAAGGTCTTTTTGAACATGGATCGCGAGAGCTGTACCAATGAGGCTGGGTCAGTAAAGTTTTCAGGATGACCAATTTCACTGACAAAGTTCTTGATATAGCTAAGCCATTTGATATTTTTCATCCCATGACAACTTAAGCAATCCTCAATAATAAACCTATTCAGTTCTGTGGCAGGGTTGGTCCAAACATTATGCCAAAGTAAGACCGGGGCTAATTTTATAGTATCCATAATATGTAAAAGATCAACTTCGGCATGTAAAACATATATAGGAGTGCTCTTCGGTGTGGCTGTAATAAATCGCAGGAACCTATTCTCGATTTGCTGAATCGCCTCCACTTGCTGCCAGCCCCAGATGCCCGCCCCATAGGTCCCAATAGCCACACATTTCGATTTAAATATTTGGAGGAGCTCCCTGACAGGCCTGTTCCCTATTTTTTTTGCAAAGCACATAAGCGCACCAGTAGCTCTATTAAGTGCCAGGGCCCTTGCATTCACCGCAGGCTTCCACGTGCCTTGCCTGTCAAAATGGACCCCCAAATAACTAAAAATGTCGGCTAGCTCCACCCTCCTTTCATCTAGAGTAACTAGACATGGTGATCTTTGCTTGTTTGGGCCGCATGACATGGTAAACGTCTTCGTGACATTTACACGTAACCCCTTATTCTTCATAAAGTTGGTAAAAGTCTGTACGGCTTTCTGAAGACCCACCTTTGTCTGCGAGAGGATTGCCGCGTCAACAGCGTAGAGTAAAATAGGGATGGGTTTGCCTTTGATTACAGGATAATCGTAATACTGTTGTGTTAAACAAGCTCCCACCCCATTAATATAGAGGTTAAATAGCAGGGGAGCCAATATGCAGCCCTGCCTTACCCCTCTATTAATCCTAAAGAGCTCAGTGCATTCCCCCCTCTGGCCGTATCTTACTCGTGCTCCCGCCTCGGCGTAAAGTTCTCTAATATAATCTATTATTTTATTGTCCAGCCCAATGTCCCTCAAAGTCTGCCAGAGATTATCGTGCAAAACGCAATGAAATGCAGAGCTAAGGTCTACAAATGTCACATATAGGTTGTTTTTTTCCGCATATATATATTTAGACATGATTAGGGATAGATTTAGGCCCTGCTCGATTGTCCCCCGTCCTCCCCTGAACCCATACTGAAAAGGTGATAGCACTTCACGTCCCTCAAGCCAATCCTGTATGCGAGCAAGAATGACCCTGCCTGCCATCTTCATAAAGCCATCTAACAATGAGATGGGCCGATAGCAGGCAGGATCATTCCTGTCCCCCTTTTTGTAGATCGGGACCAAGATTGCCTCCTTCCATGTTGGGATCAGACCTCTTTTGCCCATACAGTTCAGGACTCTAGTAAGTAGAGGAGCCCACAGATCTAGATGCATTTTGAATACGTCAATAGGGACAGAGTCTGGTCCTGGTGCTTTAGAGGCCGAGCTTTCCCCCAAAGCTTTATAGACCTCCTCTAGTTTGAAGTGGATATCTAAGGGGAATGGGCAATCTGCAACCTCCCTAGTTGTTAATGTTTCCGGGCAAGGTACAGGTAGGGCCGGTGAGTCATAAAGGGCTTGAAAATGACACACCCACTCCTGGGCCGTAATGGTGTTATCTAAACGAGGGCCATGGTCATCTTGGTAAAAGGGAGCGTTCACAGCCTTCCAAAAGGCAACAGTATCCTTTTGTATTGCTGCTGCGTGAAGAGCTTCCCAAGCTTCAACTTTTATATCTTTCTTTCTTTTGGCCAGGGCGACGCGATAGTTGCGCCTTGCCATTTGTACCTGTGCTCTGTCTAGCGGGGTAGCATGCAGTACTTGCTTGAGTTCGCTCAGTGCCCTTGTGCAATTTGAATCAAACCACCCAGGGATTCTCTTAACTGTATTGCGCGGGTTTCTGGTCAAAAGTTGTTTAATTGAATAGCTGATTTTATTGAAGGAGTCCAAAACATGTTCTTCGTTCTCTTCTAGCGTCAAACACGTATTAATTTCCTTTTGGGAAATGGTCACTAATTTTTTTAGGAAGCTCTCTGGTATTACCTTCTCCCATTTGATGCAAAATCCGTTACGCTGACCTAAGATGGGATTAAGGTCATAAATGCGTTCAATATTAAGGAACGGAGCATCCAGAGTTAGCTTAAAGGTGACTGAGATAGGGTAATGATCACTTTTGAGTGTCTCCTATTTAGTGACTAGTGGGGCGTAGCGAGATGAAAGTAAAGTGAAATCAATAATTGATTTTGCCCCTCTTCCATTAAAGGTGGGTGAAAATGTTTTAGGCACGGAACAAGCCTCATTAATAAATACCATGGAATAATCCACCAATAAGTTGTTTAAAATGTCCCCTAATTTTGTATGGGCAAAATGGCTTGACGCCCCTAAGTTTTCATCTTCCCATCCACACACACCCTGTAGACTCCTTGGACATAAAGCGAAATTAAAGTCCCCTACCCACATAAGAGCCAAGTCGCCCGGACAGCTGTCTTCAATCCTCTTAAGAGTGCCTGACAGTTTTTTAATTACAGTTTCCACATGTACTTTCGGGACGTTGTTATAGAAATTAATTATAGCTAAATTTTTAAGAGATCCCCATGTTACCATTAATATTTGATAATATGGGCAATCCAAAAAGCTTCCGTGAACAGTAGGACCTGAGTAGATCGACACATATATAGACAACCCTCCCTTGTGTCTACCCATTTTACTAGGGGCTGCTGGCGTAAAGAAGGTTTTATATCCCATCAAATGGGATTGCTCGCTAGCCCATGTCTCCTGTAGAGCTATAATGGAGTAGGACGTATTTAGTAATCGTCAATCTGCGTCATTAATTTTTGAAGCAAGGCCCGCTATATTCCACGATATTATACTACCGGAAATTTCTGTATTAATTGGGCATGTTGCATCAGTAGATATCACAGGGGCCGATGAAACACTGGGAGTAATCCCCGAAAAATTAGCCAACTGCGGGAGCGATGTTGTTTCTTCCCCAGGTACTTGGGTTTCAAGGTGAGGGACTATCTCAGGGCAGGGTTCCTGTATACTAATAATATGTACAGGAACCAGGTTATATTTTTGGGAACTCAAATTATCTTTATTGACTTTTGTCTTAAGAATTGGGGACGTGTTAGCAGGGGGCCCCAACCGTCATTCACAGTCGTCCAAGCATGAAAAGGCTTCAAATCTGTTAGCGACTTCAAGGGGGGTAAATGGCAACAAATGCTCCATTCCCCTGGTTCCTTGCGAATGATCCAGCCCTCCAAAATTATTACCATGACCCCTATAAGGTACAGTATTCCACCCAAAAACATTGTTTGCCATCATAAAGCTGGAAGCATGCGGCATATATTGATTGTTAAATGTTGTAGGTGGATTATTCAGTGAACCAGAAGGGGCGCCTAAACACATTATGGGAGTCACCTGGGATCTTGGGTAAAAGTAGGTCAGATCGCAGGGAACAATGGTTGTACTAGCAGTCCCTAGCCTCCAGTTTAGGATGTGTCTGACCGCACCTGGATCTCTGAAATTTATGACGATTAAATCGCCCGCAATGTCTTTCCCTCGGCTCCCCAACCAGGAGAGTCGTCGCACATGAACAATATCACCATTGATATTGCATGGGAGCGGTCTATGTTGGCTAAGCCAATGCATAGTTTTGTTTTTTAATTGACTGAAACCTTCCCTCCTGTCGTCTTCTAAAGTGGGAACACCCGTAAGTACAACCACATAGGGGACCGCGTCTGGTGGTAATTCAACTTGAACTTGGAGGCCCCTATGGTTTACTACTTTATCTGGATTCGCCCTCCCCCTTACCTCCTGTTTATTTCTGGTAGCGGCTATATTAGCCCCCTTACGCGGTTCCTTAAGAGTGTGTGGGCCGGGTTGATAAGCTGCTTTAGGTGAGTTTGCCCCTTGATGTTTACGGCTCACAGAGTTGCTAGATGGATTTAAGTCCTTCTGGATGACAGGGGTAGAGATTGGGGCTGTGGCTACGGGGGGTGAGACTGGCTTTGCAGTATCTTTCAAAAGGCCTGCTTTGTTGATAATAGCCACTTCCAAGCCCTCCAGCCGTTGCTCCAGCCTCTTGAGCCTCTCTAGTATGGGAGATGCAAATGACTTAAGTAGATGTTCGATGCTGTCAAGGGAGACAGCGGACGACTGTTCATTGGACATGGAATTTCTGGAAGATAATGAGCCAGGACTAAGTACAGTCAATATAGGGATATTTATAGGAGGTATTGTTTCGACCGGGACCTCTTGGGCTGAATCAGTAATTAAAGTAGTCTTTGTGGTGAATGCAGGTGTAACACTAGCCTTTTTGCCCTTGCCAAAGTCAGTATGGCTAATCTTACCTTTTTGTGGAGCACCACCCCTTCTCAGTCTCTTATTTGGTGGTGGTCCAAAGACTTTGGGAACCTCCCGCTTCTCAACTTTCTTTTTGGAATCGCCCACTGCTACTCGAGGAGTGTTGGATATAACTTCTATACCCGTATTAATAGCACTGGGGATTAATATATTGTTGTTTGTACCCACACTATTAAGGACAGCCGATGAGAGGGGCGTATCTCGCAGAAGCATTGGAATGCCCCGCGTAGATAATGGATCCTCATTTTCAGGAGTCAGACCTACTCCCGATGGATTAAACTGGGATGATGTTATCAGAGGGGATCTGGATTTAATAGATTCGATAGAGCGACGGCGCTCTGCCCTACGCTCAGCCAATAGGGATTCCCTTTCCATGTCAGGGGCAGGTTTTATAAAATAGTTGTCCAGGGTACCTTTGCTATTTCCTCCTACGTCAGCCAACACAATTTGTTCAGGGGTGGCAGCCATAGAAGAAAACAAAAACAGATAATAGGGTAATATAGCAGAGTTAGATGATATTTGTTAGTTACTTAGCTCTACCATAAAACAGGCTATAATAGTAGCAGTGCAATCCCCAGGTCGGTGACCCCCCGCACCGTTACTCAGCAAGTAAAATGGCTCTAAGGGGCAACAAGGGGGGGAGCCCTATAGGTGTCAACAGGGTACAATAGACTTTGTAGAATGTGGCAATAAAAGGACAATTCCTAAGTGAAGTTGGAATATAAGCACATTTGAAGGCTCTGCAATATTAGATACAGCAACACCTTACTGTTAGAGTTGGAGGCGACGAGCATCGGGCGGTGGCGGAAGTGAACGTAAGAGAATGGGCCCAGCCCAGCCTCGTTCAGCCACCGAACGGCCATAAAAAGGCCCGCCCTTTGCCCGGGCTTCGCCCCGTGCTCTGTCCCGCGCGCGTCCCGCGTCGCGGAATGAATAGGCTTGTCTTAAACCCCCGGGCAAGTGGGCGTAGCCGCTGCGGGAAGAGGCTGCAGGTGTTTCCAATCCTAGCCTCGCAGTCCCGCAGCGGTGTTGATGGATTTAGCGGCACGCCCGTGGAGCGGGGGCCGCGCTTGGCAAAGTCCTTAGAAGTCCGTAGAAGTGCCCCAGCAACAGTGGCAGACTGCAAATATCCCGGTAAGAAGCAGGCAAGTGAGCTGCCCTCCTGGACTCTGGACCCTGTGATGCTGCGGTACAGCTGCCCTAGTGATCTTGCACCTCAGCGTTTCCAACAATGTCCTTCCCACGCAGGGATGCACCAGAGGCAGCATCCATCTGTGTCAGCTCCCAGCCCCCTAGAGCGGGGCCTGGATGCACCGAGCCAGGTGGGCCGCAGACTCCACATGATGCAGCAAATCTAATAAAGCATTCTTACCGAGCTGCCTGCAAGGTCTTCTTGGCTCTGCAACTGTGGCCATTACAGCTTAGATTATGGAGCCTTTCGTACGGTTTTAAATCAAAAGAAAAGGATGGCCTACAAATCAAACATGTTACTTTTACAAACAAGCCTTTGCCTTTCATATGTTACTATTTTCTGTCTTGAAAGGTAGGTGGCACCAATCACTATTTGGAGGAGAAACACAGCATTGGAACCAATCTTAAATATGAAAAGAATAAACTGATAATATATCGAGTTTTTGTTATTACCACGTCGACAACCAACATAAACAACTGGAGTGAAACGGAGACAATCGGAGAAAACCCGTTCTTTCGGGGCCTTAAGACAACCGTACCCGCAGTCACTACATGAGAGAGAGATCACTTACTTCACGATCTGCTCGGATTAACAGTTATACAAGTTTTTCTGGAGTCCATAACCAGTACTTGCTTAGCCGGTTTTTATGTCCTCTCAAATTCAACAAACTAGGTCCTGTGAGGCAGTGGTCTGCTCAGCATTCAATGGGTTAGTCAGGCGACGAACCCAGGGATCAGAACCCTGGCTCCACAGTAGATAACTTCGCACTGGGACCACAACTGTTCCATAGGTTTATGCAATATGAAAGCAAAATGAGCTTCTGTGCGGAAAAATCTGAAACTTCACAATCACATTGCAGTAAATCAAGAAGCAGCAACTTCCCATGGCCACAAAGAAGAGAACCCAGGTCAGGTTTCTTTTTCGACTCACGCTCTAAATGCTCACTTGACCATGTCCACAACATCAAGTTCTTGTATGGGTAATGTGAGCATCACAAGGTAAAAAAAAATCTTTATTTAGCTGCTGGAGACGTTCAAAGCAGCAGGTCTCTTTTTTGCCTCGTGAAAAGGTGTAGGGATCATTCAGACGCCCAGCTGGCAAGTGGACCCTTGTCTTATATGCCAACTTTAACCAGTCTGCATTTTTAGCTCTTTCCAAGCTGTGGATATTAAGCTGAAGGTGTCATATGAAAGTGTCTTTTTTTTTATGTATGGTGACGCGATATGCACTCTTAACATATCTGCTGTGTGCTGTACCCATTCTTCAGCAAAATAATCGCTCTGTCTCAGCAAACCTTGAATTTACCTTCTAGTGCCAAGTTATCCATTGTATACTGCCGGGCAGACGTGGAGTGGAAGAATCATCATCAAAAGACTCTGGAAAACTGTCCAAATTCTGGCAGTGCGAGCCCCTCTCTCTTGCCTCTAGGAGTTAACATTCTGAGTGGAACCTTCAAACACCCCATAGATCCACCGGTCTCGGCATGAGACTGCTCCATTTATGAAAGGCCAAGTATGTGCCATTCGCCCCTGAAAAGCGACACAGCAGACCTAAAGCCCTTTACAACAAGCGCGTGCAACTTTTACCATCTTGCCCTGTGCCTTTCATCCATGAGGCTGGAGTTGTTTGGATCCCAGATCATTCCCTCCTATCCTCTTGTGCACATTTTATTTTGGTTGGTGCCTTCCCAAATCTTTCATTAAGCTGAGAAAGGAAATCTAGAGGTCTCTGTGTCATGGCAAGTCCATAACAGAAGGAAAATAAGTCTGCCATGTGTTTCTCGTGTTAACCATGGCATGCTGTTTAAATAATGGCCAGAGCATACGTGTTTCAAATCTTAGCAAACGGTCCTCGGAAATGTAGTAGTTCAGACATTTACTAATATAGACAAATCCATAAATCATGCCCATACTTTGCAGCGCATAACAAATCTGCTTTTCAAAGCTTCTGTTGTGTAGAATGGCAGTATCTCCTCTGTATTTATAGTAAATGTCTGTCCTGACAATACTAAAACTAGAAGTTGGAGTCAGTCCCACAAAGATACTGAACTAGAGACTCTCTCTGAATCATTTTTTCTGTTGGTGATTCTGTTCGTTAAAAACAGCACAACCAAGAGGAGCCTGAGCACTCAACATTACCATATTTTCTCTCCTCAAATCACTCTGAAAATTGAGGATAGAGGCTCCAGAAATTACTTTTGCTCTCTCTCGCCACTAGGAACCTGAGATGGTGGTCAAAGTGAATTGAAACAAGCAGTGACCAGGAGATTTGGGGCGGCCAAGCGGTGACCTGGGGTGGGCGACAGCCATTACAATACAGCTGTGTCAATGAATGCGTTAAACACATGCTCCATTACAACACGTAGGAGGTGAGAGGGATTGGGCCTGGGACAGGGGCTACTATTTTAGGGGTTTAGATTAAAGAAGAGCTGGTGGACAGGTGAGGAGCTCAGGCGTAGAGTTTTAGGGTTTAGAGTAGGGGAAAGGCCGGGGGCCAGGCTTGGGGGTGAACGCAGGGGTAGGGTTTTAGGGTTTAGGATAGGGGAAGGAGTGGGGGCCAAGGGGGTGGTCAGGCGGGTATAGGGTTTTAGGGTTAAGAGCTAGGGACAGGGGGTGGGGAGGTCGTTCAGGGTTTAGGGCAGGGGAAGGGTGTTTTTTTTTTTTTTTGAAGGGTTGAGGGCTTGGGGGTGCGGGGGGACCAGGTACCCGGATTAGGGTTTAGGGTAGAGGTCAGGGAAACCTTTGCCACGCATATGCATTTAACATACATGCTTTTACAACAACATTCGTTGTAAAGGTATGCATGGCAAAGGCATATTCTTTCAAGTAACACGCGTGGTAAAGGTTTGTGTTGTAATGACATTCACGTTGTAATGCATGCGTGGTAAAGGCATGTGTTATAACGGAATGCGATGTAACGTCATACATCCGGAAGGGGTGGTGGGGCGGGCAAGCAGTGTTGTAGGAGAGGGTTACGGAAACAGGTGAAGGTTTCACGCAGGGGCAGGATCAACATACCGCAAGCAACGGAGCTCGTAGCAGCTGAAAGGAAAAAAGAGTTCCTGCAAAACAACCCATAAAAACGAACGTGTAAATATACGGAAAGTTAGGCGCTGCACTATGGAAGTTTAGAAATGACCACAAGGCGGGACAAAGAAGAAGTCTTAACCACTAGCGAGGAAGCCTTTTTGTAAGATAATCCAAGTTACCAATAAGAAGCCAATCAGCGGCTTGCAAGCCCATAAAGTGAAAACAGCATGTCTCGACAGTGCATGCATGTTGCACTTGGCTCAACATAAAAAGGAGAAGCGCTATGATGCGATCAGTGTTAGCCTTGCCGTGGCACTTTTGTTTTGCTTTCAGCAGTGCTGCACGGTAGCAGCGTTGCTGTACAGTATGGCAGGAAAAAATATTGACGAAGCCAATAGCTCTCACACAGATGTTATTATTGGCTTTGCTACTGCTTGTTTGAGCTACTTTTAACCTTTATTTATTTATTTTATTTATTTATTTAAATTTGTAACGCGCAACAACTACCCGCAGTGGGTTTCCCGGCTCCAGGGACAGACTCAAGAAGGAAAAAGGATAGGCATACTGAAGCTATCTGATAGCAACATCTCATTGATTGAAGAGCAGAGTTTTGAGTCCTTTACGGAAACGAAACAAATTTGTTTCATATTTTAAAACCGTGGGTAAGGCATTCCAAAATTTTGGGCCAAGGTAGGAAAAGGACCGACCACCCATCTTTACAAGTTTAAATCTTGGAATAGTGAAGTCACCATTCGTTGAAGATCTCAAAGTACGGCTTGGCCTATACGGTTGTACTAGGCTCTGTAGATATTTTGGGGCCGAGCCTTGTCTAATATTAAAAAGATGACACATGGCTTTAAACTTGACACGGTTTGGGATCCTGAGCCAATGCAAGTCACGCAGTGCATGTGAGGCCGATGTTCTCCTCGGAACGTTGCGGAGAAGTCGAGCAGCCGCGTTTTGAACAACTTGCAATTGTTAATAGTTGAAGAATCAGCTCCGAGATAAAGAACATTTCCATAGTCCAGGCGAGATACCACCAACGCCTGGACTACAGTTCTTTGAGTAGAAGGGGGCAGCACCCACAAAATTTTTTGGAGTCATCTCAGAGTGGCAAAACAGATGGAGGCCACCTTAGTGGCCTGCTGCCTCATTGAGAGCTTGTCATCAATGAGAAAGCCGAGGTTACGAACTACGGCTACAGGCTGGGGAGTAGGCCCCATGTCACTGGGCCAATGCTGGGGACCCCAAAGATCTTTATTCTTTCCCAGTATCACCACCTCGGTCTTGTCCCCATTGAGTTTAAGGAGATTGCTCTGCATCCACTCAGCCACACGAGACAGGCCAAGCTTCAAAGCAGAAGTCTTATTACAGTCACTATTAGAGAGAGAGAAAACAATTTGAGTATCATCGGCGTAGGAAAATAGCGTCAGCCCAGCGTCCTCCACAATAGTGGCCAGGGGTCTAACATAGATGTTAAATAAAAGAGGACTAAGTATGGACCCCTGGGGGATGCCGTACGCCGATGAACAAACTGCAGATGCGGCTTTCGCAGAAAAGACCTGGAATGTACGCCTGCTTAAAAAGGAGGCGATCCAGGCCAGCGCCAGACCATCCACACCCAGGGAGCGGAGAGTTGCCAAAAAAATAGAATGGGACACGGTATCGAACGCAGCACTCAGATCCAAAAGGATGAGTGCAGATGTTTCGCCGCGATCGATACCGTGCCGCAAACTCTCCGTCACTCCAAGGAGCGTGGTCTCGGTGGAACAGTGCGCTCGGAAACCTGACTGGGATGGATGGAGAAACCCTAAACTCTCAACAAAATGACTTAACTGGATATTAACGTGCCTTTCCAGGATTTTAGAAAACATAGCCAACAGGGAAATAGGTCTAAAATTAGACAGGTTGGAAACGTCTGCCCCAACCTTTTTTAGGAGGGGAACAACCATTGCGTGTTTCCATTCCTGTGGGACATAAGACTCAACTAACGATGCATTAAGTAGGCTCATGATTACACGACGAGAGCTCAGATCCAATAGCTTCAAGACTTTGGCCGGCAAAGGATCTCGGGGTGAGCCAGATCTGACACTGACAAGGAATTATATTGGGCTTCATCCAAGGCAGGGGGAACCGGAGTCGTGTCAGCTCCTGTTAGTTTCTTAACCACATAAAAGAGCAATTCTGTGCTTTCGTCACCGTATTGGCGGTATGGGCCGCTCGCGCTATTTTACATTTTTTGTGGTACACTTTAAGGGCTTCTTTATAGGCTGCTTTACGGGAGATGGAATAAGAGCATCTCCATTTCCTTTCAAGGACCTTACAATTAGCCCGTAGAAGCTTCAAGTCGTCTGAGAACCATGGCGCAGGAGGGCGATGGGACAAAGAATGCTTAGGCGTCAGGGGAAGAAGAGTATATGCGGCATTCCTTAACCAATGTGATACCGCAGTGTTTAACTCAGATACAGACTTATCTGATTCCGGAAGAGTATTAAAGAGGTGTTGGTTAAACTTTGTAATATCAAGTTTACCCCACCGACGTACCAGCTCGTCCTTCCCCTTACCGCGCTTGGCCATAATGTTAGCATAAGGCAGGGAAAAATGGACGGCATAATGGTCCGACCATTCCAGCGGACGGGCACTCAAGGAACAATCAAATTGTAAATTAGAAAGAAGTGGGTCTAACAGGTGCCCAGCAGAGTGAGTAGGTCCTGAATTACACAGCAAGATGTTAAGGACTTCCAGATCAGATATAAAGTGTTTACTAATAGTACAAAGAGGGTCTAAATGAAGATTTAGATCACCAAGAATGGTGAAATTTGCAGCCCTCAAAGATAGTGGAGCTATTGCTTCAGCAAAAGAGGTCGCCCAGGTGTGGGAATAACCAGGAGGACAATAGACCTTTGAGACTAAACACAGTTCTCCCACATGCAGCCTTGATATCTTCTCTGCTTAGACCCCTGGTCTAGCTTGTCTCCCAACTAACTGATATTAGACATTCCTGCACAATAAACTGCAGGGCTAAAACAGGGCCATGTAAGGGCACAGGCCATGAATAGGACGCAATGCATACCATTTCAAGTGCACCGAAAGGCTGATTATTCTAATTGCTAGTGAGAGAGTTTTTCTTTTAAAGAAGAATGCATTTTTTTTGCCTTTTGTTAACGAGACCACAGCACAATTAATCAGTTCTGAAAGATGGGTAATTAACTGGGTCCGTATCTAAGGCCTGTGTATCACAGGTTTGAATCTTAACTGGATATTGAACTAGGCCTTCAGGGACCTATGTAATGGTAATGTCCTCCTTATTTTGCAATGTAACAACTCTTGCTGTATGCACAAGCTTCTAGCAAGGCTGGCCCTACTACCTGGATAATAATAACACGTGTTATGAAGGTAGCTGCAAACGCCTGAACATAAGGATCCGATATAGGAAAAAGCTCTGAAAACCTGGATTTTTACGGCTCCTGATGCTTTATGCAAAACACCTATCTAAATTCCCTTTTCCAGTCTCAGCCATTCTGTCTATCAGCGATTCGCTGAGCGCCAGGATGCTCCTCGGAGTTAAAGTTGCGCTTTATAAATACTTTATCGCATAACATAACATATACTACTAATAAATCTCCTGATCAACCATCTAACTGTTTCAAAAACAACTACAACATCACATAACCTATCACAAACAATGCAACAGTTCAAAATACACAACCCAAATAACTTACAAACACAATGCCACCTTTCCAGGAGGAAACTAAAAGTCAAAGGAAGGTTCAAATGTATGATCACAAGGTTCCCTAACCATATCTTCCTTCCACCACTCCCCACACTATACCAAATCACCAGACAACACAGGAATTATAATACTGCTACCAACAACAAAAATCTCCTCCACACAAAAATATCTCAAAATTCTAATTTCTCTAACTAAACATCCTCCTCCTACCTCCGCCAAAAGACGCAAGCACCGCACACCAACAACATTAAACTGCCCTATGCCTCACCACCTCCGCCCATACTAACACCACCATACCCCTCAAAGCACCATGAAATGAAGAAGAAATAAACACAGCAACTAAAATGCCTAATCTTTAATGCAATATCCATGACCAAAAATTGCTATCACATCTTTGACCTAGTCTCAGAAACGATACCAGACCTCACCTACATGCCACAAAGCCATCCCTCCTGATTTTCTCATCATAAACAGAAATCGTATTGGCAGAGTTGGAGGAAGCCTGACTGTCATCCATAAAAAATTGCTGCAAATAGCAATAATTTAAATCTTTACCATGGATCGCCATATGGTCTAAAGGACTTGAAGCCCTTCCAGGTACCTGGGTCCGGCCTGCTTCAGGTGACCCTGTGGCTCATTCAGTTTTGCACCGCCACCGTCCTGCTACATATGATCCTGTTTGTCTTTTTGTGCATCCTGATGCGCAGGGGTTTGTGTTGCTGACTGCCTTTCCTTCCCTGCCCCCTCTAACGCTTCCTCCCTCTCGGGAGTCCAGATTGCTTGAGTCATGGGGTAGGAACATCTTTACATCCACTAGTGCAGCCCTACGGTCCTTAAATACAGTGTGTGTTTTGGTTTGGGCTACCTCTGCCCTGTGGGACTCTGCCGAGTCTTTGCTTTCTGCCACCTCTGAAGGTGCTCGGGTTGATCTCCTCCACCTCCTCTGGGATGGCCGCGACCATGCCGAATTCACAATCCACTCAGCCTTAGATACTGCGGATTCTTTGGGCCTAGCTATGGCGGGCTCTGTTGCCTTAAGGCATCACGCTTGGTTGCGAGATAGCATCTTCCCTGAAAATATCCAGGAGCGACTGGTTGACTTACCCTTTGATGGGGTTTTGCTGTTTGATGCTCACGCTCACATGAGTCGGCGGTTCACCTGCTCCTTGTGGACTTTCGTCCTCCCACTTAGGTCTTCTTAGGCCTATCTTCGGTGGTGGTACTTTTTCATTTTGCATCCTTTAGATGCGCTCTGTGTTAAATATGGGCAGTGAGCCTTACGTCTCATATGGTCAAGGGTGATTACCCTTTTATTGGCATCCCTTGATGCATGTTTCTTTAAGCTGCCTGTTGAGCTGCTGTGGCCGTGTTCCACATGTTGCTGTGTCTGGTTCTCTGACTGTGGTATTGAGCTGACGGTTCAGCTCAGCCATGTCATACGGCTCGGAGCTCATGTCACGGCTTTAGTTCGTTACTGCGCTCATTTGGCTTGGCTTATTGCCCTAAGAGGTGTTCTCCGTTGTTTGGGGTATGCATACTCCATGCGGGGTACTTGTATGCTATTATATAGCTTTGCTTCTCTCATCTGGGCCTGGAGATCCTGTGGACTCCATGTGTTGCCTTGTGGTACGTTTTACTGTGGTTTTTTCCTGATGCCATCTGCTTACGCCATGGTCATTCACCTCCTTGGGAGGTTTTAATGGTGTCCTCTTCTAAAATGGTACAAAAGGGGGTGTGGCATTCCAGCCGTCTTCAGTCCGGTCCTCGGAAGCTTGTTTCCGGTCCAGGGAAGGCATGGCTTGGCAGTTCGGGCTGCACTGTTCCCATGAGGCACGGGGTCAGACTGATTTGCATATAGCCTTGTCTGAACTGGGGTGGCAGAGTGGGCTAAAGAACGGTGATGGATCAAACCCAGATCTTTTGACTGGGTGTGAGTGTTTGATTGGTTCAGATGCTCTGTCCATCACCACCCCCTTTTGTACCTCTTCTAAAACGGCACCTACCTGCCTTTATTATACGTGGTATGATCTGGTATGGACATGTTTCATGATCTTGGCTAGTTCTGTCGCTACATAATTATATGTTTATACATTTCTGTATACATGCCAGTTACCTTGGTATTCCTCTCCCTACATCGCCACCTCTTTTCGAGGCTGCAAGGTTTGGACCAATATCTCTATGTGTGGGGGAGCTTTTCTGAGTTGTTGCAAGTTGCCCATAGGTTCCTCCTTGCTTCTGCTTACTGGGGTGATTTCCCAATTTGATATATGCTCCCTTTTTGGTGTTCGATGCTGTACGTGTCTTTTCTGGAGTGTTGGTCTCGAATTCTAAGACTCCTCCCACCATTCGATAACTTGGTGTTTTTGGCACTTCCTTCGGATATGCCTTTTTTCCACATTTTCACTTACTATCGTTAAAGCTACGCCTGCGGGAGAGCTCTTCTGATGGCAGTGGGCCTTGGCTACTGTCTGCAAGCCTATATTGTGGGTTGTTTCTCACGGTCGGGCACTCTTATGCTTCTTGTGTAAGCCACTTTAAGGTCTCTATGGCCGTTTGCCTGCTGCATATTTCTACCTGCTTCAACGGGTTTAGAATTGATGCCAATTGCCCGGAATTACCCTTTTTGTGGATTGTGTATGCACTTGACATGTTTCTTGTCCCGCCGGCTATGCCCAACGCATTGCTCAGGTTCTAGCTCTTGCCTTTGGGCTCTTGAGACTGGCTCCTTCGGCTTCCTTCTATAGGCTAGTCTGTTAGGCTCTGTTTGCATCTCTTCAAGTTCATTTCCAGCTTGGGTCAGTGTACTCCTCGTGCGCCATTAAGCGGAGAGTGGTCCTTCTTTCTCTCTCTCTCTCTCTTTTTCTTTGCTCTGCTACAGGGCTCATGCTGTTCTACCTGTCGTTTTATACAGGTATGATGTGGCACCATTCTGGCATTTTTAGGATATCTTTTATCATGTTATTTCTGCTCTTTCAAGCTGCTTGGATTGCTGTCTGGCTGTTCCGCCTCAGTTTCCCCCCCCTTTATCCGTCACTCTGTTGCTGGATCGAATGCTTGGCGCTTTCTGTTGTTCTGTCGCAGACCCGCCTCAACTTTGGGGTATGGCTGTGGTATCTATTCTAAGTTATGGAATCTGCGGCTAGATGTTTCTATCAGATGTATGAGTTTCTTACCTTCGGTAACGATCTATCTGGTAGAGACGTTGTCTAGCCGCAGATTCCTGAACGCCCACCCAGCCTCCCCGTTCTGCGAGAACCTTGCATAGCGGTGTTCTCCGCTGGCCTCTTCTGTTGCCTAAGGGTGAGCTCTCACAGGAGTTCAGTTGTGGCTCCCCTCTGAGTGTTTCCAAATACAGTTAACCTCGTCTAAGGGACTTCTTCCTGTAATACGGCACAAGCAGATTCGTTTTCCTCTCCCGTTACCTTACCTTCCTTCTGTCTTATCTATTGACTCGGAGCCCTGGTCTCTTCTTGGTCCTCCTCTTGGGGGTCGGTTGTGCTCTGGTTTCAACTTCCGTTATTATAGGGAAAGGGCCAGTCTTTTCATCCTTCCTACGGTGCACTGTTGTACTTCTGTGCTCCATTCTTAATAAACAACACAGTTCTACATGGCAATATCAGTCTATTTCGGTCTGTTGGGATGTTCTTCCCTTGTTGCACTCAGGGAAGGGTCTTCGCTTAGCCTGCGGGGATTTTTCTCACAGTTTATCAATTATATGTAGGCAGTGTCTAATTCGGTCTTCTTTATTCACGGATTTTTCATCCCTCGCACACTGTTCCCATACTTTCACAGTTTTTAATTGGTGGCTCTGCGTTGTGCAACAAAAAAGTTTCTTAGAAGAAAACTTATGTCAGAGCGCCGGGAGGGACTTATATGACCTCGCTAACGTCACGTACGTGGACAACGTCAGGGTGGGGTCATGTGGCGCCGTCCCCCGGCGCAGAGGTCCTGCTGCAAAATATTTCTGGATCCAGTCTGAAGTCTGGGGATATTCTAAGTTAAGGAATCTGCGGCTAGACCATGTCTTTACCAGATACATTGTTACTGAAGGTAAGTAACTTGTACGTTAACAACATGACAAAGATTGCTTTTTGCACAATGAAAACACTACATCACATCTTCCCATACCTTGCATACCAACATAAACTGCAAGCTATCCTCATGCTCGCAAACTCGACTATGCCAACATCCTATACATTGACGCACTCCCATTCATCATACCAAAACACAACTCAGTACAAAATACTCCAGTCCTGTAATTGCTCCAACGTTTACCTATAGCTAGAAAGACAATGTTCAAGGCACTCTTCATTGTCCATTGAGCCTCCCAAGGAAAAGGGCCACTATACCTGCAAGTAACATTCAAGCAATACAAACCAAACAAAACACTGCACTTCAGTCTTGCACCACTTATCATAAGAAATCCATAGGAGACACTACTTTTTTCGTAGACGCCACCAGCCAGCATTAGAAGCGCCAGGGAGCATATACTTTTATATAGACAGTTGAAAACATGGCTGTCTGAAAGAGACTTGTAGCCGCAGATTCCTTACCTTAGAATTATCTCCAGGCGTCAGACTGGATCCGTAAATTTTTCCATGAGCAGTACCCCTGCTTGACGGCAGGTGCCGTAATTGGCACCAGAAGTGACGTGCAGGGTGCCTAATATAGGCACCACCCCAGCGCACTGACATCAGTTCTTATATTTCCACACCAGTCAGTACAAATCCAGAGACAGCTACCCCAGTAATTTTTTACCTACCTTTTTCAACATTTTGTCAGTCTTTTTTTTTTTTTTTTTTTTTTAGATCTTCTGGTGTAGCAGGATGTCAACTAGTTAGGCCCTCTTCAAGCCCTTTGCTGCCTGTCACCGGGAGATGTCAGCATTGGACCACGACGAGAAGATCTGTGTCAACTGCTGCCCCATGCACCCCAAGGCCTTGAGGGAGGGCTCCCTCATCCTCCTTGCTGCTCAACTTGCGATGCTGTGACTGTCTAGATAACGGTCCAGAGGAAGGTACTGAGACGTGTCGTGAAGCCCAAGATCTTCGTCACATTCAAAGTCGCCCTTGGGTAACTACCACGGAAAGAAGAAGAGTAAGAAGTCGAAGTGGTCATCCACTAAGCCCTGTCTGTCAGTCATCCGACGAGATGACATAGCTTCATCATTTGAGCCCTGGCTCTGCAGTTAAGCCTGCGCCGCCTTTCCACCTCCCTGAGTTACTGGGAGCCGGAGCGACCCTTTCCCAACACTGCAAATTCTATGAGGCCATGCACCTCATATTTCGGCAGCCCGTTCCTGCTGGTGCGTTTTAGGGCCTCACGGTTTCAGGAGGTTCCCCGCACTGCTTCTCCGGTGATTCCGTCCTTGACTCCTGTTGGGCACCTTGGATCTACGGATAGATCCGGGCCAGCACATGTCATACCACCTTGACCATATCCCTATGCCAATGCTCCCTCTGGCAGCACCATCCCCATTCTCACCCCTGACTCTGACAAGGTCCCAGACTGGCGCCATGCGACGTGAGCACTAACTTGAGCCATTCCTTCCAGGCTGGAGCCTGAGCCCTATTCTATGGGCTGAGACTCGGTAGGTGTGGGAGGGGTTACTAGACTCTGAAGAATACCTGCCCATAGACCAGAACATGAACTGGTTACATCTCAGATATGGGATGATAATAACAATACCTATCCCTGCTGATTCTTTCCACTACTCTCTCCCTTCAACCATGACAGTACTGTAACAACTATACACAAAATCTCAGATTGGACATTCTATTGCAGTAACCAGATAATCAAACTATAAACATAAGAAATATTTCCAGAGCTATTCAAAGCTATCCACATAATAAAAACCACAAAACTGTGCGTATATCTCTCACACTTCATCATACAACACACTGATACGCGCTATGTCCCTTAACACGATAATTGGACCTCAGTGATCATCACACACAAGATGGAACCACTTCCCACATAGGATCAAAACAAAGATAACATCCTTCCACCCACACACCCTACATGGTGTAGTGTGCTACCTATGTAGGAAAGTGCTTCAGCACCCCACAGGGGGTAGTAAAGGCTATATAAATGCTGCAATACAATACTTAAAGGCCTTACCCAGTGTCACCTACCCGCATACTTCTGAGCTAAATCCCCTACCTGTATCCAGATGGGAACCAATTAGGGGCATACCTATACCATATGATAAAAGGATGCATTGGGCATACCTCATATGGGGCAGTCTCCAGAAACCATGTGGAAATTTAATATAATCTGGCTTTAATCTGACTGGATTGAGGTACATCCAGTGTACATCATACATTTGAATTGACTTCTAGCAGGTATTTCTTGAACTTTATGAATATGTCTGTCGATAGCTGCCCAATCCATTTCTTATAATTCCTCATCTAGGGCCTACCCTTGGTAAATGTTAGAGATCATGTGCAA
The DNA here is from genome assembly GCF_964261635.1 of Lissotriton helveticus. Classification (NCBI taxonomy): domain Eukaryota; kingdom Metazoa; phylum Chordata; class Amphibia; order Caudata; family Salamandridae; genus Lissotriton; species Lissotriton helveticus. Next base: position 1,045,446,409 of record NC_136061.1, on the reverse strand, counting down.
ACCTCATCCACCATGTCCTCAATATATGTAATGTGCAGTCTGTTACAGACTCAGTAGGCTCTTGTTTCCATGTACCTATGACTGCTCTGCATGGCACCGCATGTCCCAACTGCTGCCCTGCCGATAAATTGTACAGCAAAGGTCAAGAGGGATTTCGAGCTGAACAGATGGTCAACCTGCTCTATGCCAGCTTTCACCCAGTCTGCAGGTCACTGTTTCCCCAACCTCAGCAAGCTCCAGTAATGACCAGAGAGTAATCTCAGGGGTATCAGAATTGCTCTACATGATCGTCTGTAACTACCGGTCCCAGCAATGCCTGACAGACGTCAACAGAATTGTGTTCCCGTACATCTCCTTCACAAGAATTTAGTTATGAATCCACCCTTCAAAGCAGCTGAGATATATCTCGCTTCTGATGAGTCTAACCAGCCCACCGTATGTTAAAGTTGAGCTGTGGTATAATATAATTCACACTCAGAAATTCCTAAGCCTCCCTCTGCAAGTTTTGATTGTGGTTTGGTCAATGCCACTTTGCGTCCCCCTAATGAACTCCATATTAATTCTGTTGAAGATTTCAGGCAACAAAAAACTCCTTAGAACTACCACTGAATGGAAGAGAAATAATAAAGCATGTAAGGTAGAAGCACCATCTTAAATTTTGACACCCTTCTCAAGATTTGAAAGGGATGCATGTAGTAAGGTTGCTTATTTTCATCTACTTAGCTGCAACTTGTCAGAATATATTTAACTCCTAGAAGCAGGGTTTGGATAACATGATTTTAATACCCTCACAGAGTTTGGAAAAAGCCCCTATTACATCAGGGTTGTGATCTTGTAACAACAAACAAATGTCGATGAGTTTCGGATGGTCCCTTATCATTTTATAAAACAAATCGGTATTGTTAACTGCTCGCCAAACTAATCTAAGGTTGTCAGTAGTGGGAGTCAGGTTCCTAGCACCACACTCTTTGACATATGTCGGAATAGGGGCGATTCTCAATGTTATCTAAATAGGGTTGTGTTCACCATGGACGGCTGGGACGACCTCTGCTTTTAGCAAACAATCTTCAAGGGTAGGGGAGATTAAAACATAGTCCATGATGGAAGCACTGCCCCAGCCTCTGAATGTTGTCTCAGTAGGGTTATTATTATTGGTTATTTTGGCGATTTCCATTACGTTAATTAAATTATTATTACGCAGATGCTCCATTAATTCAACCCCCCTGTTACACTGGGGCGCCTTGGGGATAGAGTCTATAGCTGAAATATTTACCCTGGGAATTTTAGCATGAAAGGCTCTCCCCAAGCAGATGCTGGCTAAATTGTCGAAACCTTTTTGATGTTTTAGTGTGGAGATAAAATAGAGCAGGTTAATACAATTCTTGTTTGGTAGGGTTTGGAAATCGTTGTTATAAAAATTAAGTAGACAAATAGATACACCCCTTTTACAGATTAGTGTCTGGAATGTGTCACGTTTAGTATCTAGAGCCTTTGCACTACCTCAAGCAGAGACGTTGACCCAGATTGAGAGCCCGCCAGATGGTCTGCCTAACTTGGGAATTGGGGAGACAATATTAAAACATTCAAACCCAAGGCCGCTTCGCGGTGTTGATGTGTCATTGGGAGGGTCGGAAGATTAATGTAGTCTCTGTCTATCTACCCCGGGAGCTTCACACAGCGACATACCCGGCACTTAGAGCTTTTCTGCTACAGCTTCCACAGGGCAACGTAATCATAGGCGGCGACCTCAATGCCACAAGATGATACTTTGGACCGCACACCCCCAAGACAACAGCACCCGACACACTCACCCCTTACAGATTTCCTAGAGACAATGGACCTAGTAGATATTTGGAGGCACGCTTCCCCAAACGCGACAATACACATACCACTCAGGCGCACACAAAAGCTTCTCAAGAATAGACCACGTACTGGCACCGGTGGGCGAGGTAGGTCATTTCTTAGAAATCTCACATCTGCCAAGAGGCATCTCAGATCATTCCCCTATCAGCACTCTATACACATGGCAGACCACAACTCTACGTAGGACATACCCTATATATCCCGGATACTTTAAGAACCCGGAGATAGGGAAGGGATTATCAGACGCTACCACATACTACTTCAGTGAAAATGCACCTTCGGTCCCATCGCCACTCACATTGTGGGAGGCATATAAAACAGTATTCCGTGGGCAGGCGATTTCACTGATAACAAATCATAAAAGGGAAAAAGCCCGGATAGTGGAAACACTTGAGCAAGAGGTAGACGACCTAGAAAAGAATCCGGGGCAAGGTACCTCCGACGCTGCAGCACATCTGCTGCTCTTCAAAAAACAAGAATATAAAGACCACCTCTGGGAGGAAACTAAGACACATCTCTCTGCAACACAACACACAATATATGAAATGGGTGACAAAGCAGGCAAACTGCTGGCCTGGCTCGATAAACGGGAAAAAGCAGCTAGATGGGTGGCAAAACTCAAACTTCATGCGGGAGATACCACGCACAACCTGCAGGAGGTGGTGGACCTCTTAGCGCGCCACTATGAACAGGTTTACACCTCCACACAAGAACACAGAAGGAGTTGGAGGATTTCCTTCATGATATCCACCTCCCCAAACTCACGGAGGCTGAATCCCAGCTTCTGGAAGCAAAACTCGAGGGCGGATAAGCTAATAATGGCGATTTAACAAAATTCAATCAGGAAAAGCCCTCGTCCCTAACGGGATCCCCATAGAATGGTTTAAATGTAGCGCCATGACACTAGCACCTTATCTTGCAGCAATGTTTGAGGCCTGTCTGGGGATGGGGGAGCTACCACGGGACCCAAGGATGGCAACCATAGTGGCTATCCACAAACTTGGTAAACCGCAGATGGAGTGCGCCTCCTATAGGCCCATCTCGCTAATAAACGCTGAAGTCTAAATATTGGCCAAAACCTTGACCAATAGACTTACGCCTTACCTAGCCAAATTAATACACCCAGAACAATCGGGCTTCATGCCGGGGAGGAATACGGCTCTAAATCTGATGCGCCTCCATAGTGTCCTAGGGCAAAAACATACAATACTAGAAGACGCCATTGTGCTCTCATTAGATGCGAGAATGGCCTTTGATACGGTCGAGTGGCACTTCTTGTTTGCCCTTCTCCAAAAACTGGGCTTTGGGCCAACGTTCTGCTCCTGGATACGACTACTCTACACTAATGACCTGGCACATGTAGTAGCAAATGGGCACATCTCCAAGGAATTTCCGTTACATCGAGGCACACGACAAAGCTGCCCGTTATCACCACTGCTCTTTACCCTAGTGATAGAACCCTTGGCAGCCTGAGTGCGACAAGACCCGGTCATTTGCGGGCTCCAATGGACTGCCAATTGTGAAGATCACATATCTCTGTACGTAGATATTATCCTCCTATACCTCGCCTCTCCTAGACGATCTCTGTCGTGTCTCTTGGACATTTGTGACTCCTACGGAGTTGTCAGTGCTCAGGAAAGCTGGGACTTGTGGTCCTGAGTCCCCCAGCAACAATCCAGCAGGTCTGCGAAACTAGAACGGGCTTCCCACGCTGCGGGAGCCCGCTGCCGGTTATGAAGCACCTCCGGGCACGGTGATGCGGCGTGGGGCTTCGTGAGCATCAGCAGAGCTCTGGAAAGCTGAGACTTGTAGTCCTGAGGCCCCCAGCAACATTCCAGGAGGTTTTACAGATGCTTGAAAACACGTTGTCACTCGGACAGGGCTCCTTCAGGCTTGTGTTTGTGTGTTGTTTCTGTGCATTTAGATGTCTTTTTTCATGTGTGTCCATTTATGTTGGATTGCGTGTGCATTAGAATCTGTAAATTGTCAAGCTCTGCCTTTACATGTCTGTATTTTGTTTGGCAGATTGACATACTGCTGTTTGATTTAAGGTTTTTATTTGTGCATAGTGGAGATGTGGTGGTTGTTCTCTAGTTTCCATACAATAACTAATGCAATGTGCAGAAGATATGTACACTCGTAAATTGATGTTTTTAACCATTATGTTGAGCTGTGTGGGTGGGGTGGGGGGGCGCTAGTTGGGGAAAATATAAGACCTGAGCCAGTGATACTGAGAGATTACATAACCTTTTGCACATTGGCTACTTTAGAGATTTGAGCCATGAATGATACTAGCTTATCCTCTGCACCACCCAGTAGGAGCTCTCTTGTGCAGAGTCCATTCAGCCATTTACATCTGCGTACATCTTGACCTGCAATGGATGCAATGTGATCTCTTGTGACAAGAGAGGCATATAAATACAGTAAAGTGTGGGTTTTAGCAAGATATCTAAAGATGACCTATGACATGTTTTAACAACCACTTTTCCTGTAGGATCGGAATGGTCTACGCCTAATTGGCAATTGTTATGAAAGAATCATTGGACCAATACTAGGGCTGCACTTGGGACTCATGACCACTGTCTGTCACGTGCTCAGTATTAAATCCATAATAAGCATGTCAAAGGCTGCTGGAAGGTTTCTGGTAGTTTTCATCTAGGGGTATGAAGGGGTCCTCTTTGATAGCGACTTGTGTATTTGTGCCACCGATAGGTTTGAAACCTGATTGGTGCTTTGAAGTAGGTTGAGGAGTTCCTCCTTTGTCAAAAGTAGTGTGGTTCCTTTTCTTGCTCGGATTTTTGCTCAGGTAAAGTAGATTTGATATGGGGCTATAGTGATGCGTACTTTGATGTCCAAAGGTACTGTATTTGCTTCTTTGCATGACTGTATTATATGAACTAAAATTATTTTAGAGGGGTGAACATAATGAGGAGTGGTGAAGAAAATGGACCACTAGTATTTGCTATTGCCTTACTGATACTTTGTATTTTTGGTGGGAAAAATTGATGCAAGTCCAGATAGTACTGATGGGTTGGGGCTCAGGAGTGGGAAGAAGGATAGGTTGAAGCTAGGGAATTATTGTTAGTTTTATCTTGCTTGTAACCTAGCTCAAAACAGATAATTTCAACAAGCAGTGCTGTATGTGGCAATAGTGTTTCAGTACTTGGGACATTAGGTGTTTTTGAGAAATACATACAGAATTTAGTGGATTGGATATATGTATGTTGAACAATAACAGGACAGTGTGCATGTTGATCACATCTGCATATATGCAAGATTACATTGATAGATTAGTCCCCAAGAGTGCTCAGTGAAGTAGCATGAGATAGAAAATAGTAAAGTCATTAACCTTGAACATTTTCTCACTTTATGAATTTTAACCAAGAACTTTGTTCCCGCGATAACTGCGTGGATCTTTATTGGACAGTAATACAAATACAACACAGAAGTGCTTATGTGTTTAAATGTAGTATAATGAGAAGCAGTATTAGCTTGTGTAGCACTAACAAGAGAGCAGTCATAATCTCAGTGCTTTTAACTTTCTAAAGTTCCTTTTTTTTAGATTTTTAGCCAGATTCTGAGGACTATTCTGCTCACATTTACTACTAGCTCTAAGAAAGAAAGTGGCAAACATGAGTGGGGCACAGCAGTTCTGTATGCAGGGGCTGTGGGGTGCTAAGGCTGCCAGAAGCAGGGCAGTCTGCACAGTTGCCTGATCCCACACTGCTGTGTGAGAGGGTCAGAAGGGGATCAGACAGTATCTCAGCACTCTGCCCCAGTGGTTCTGCCATGTACATTTATCCACCTGATTAGTCTGACCCGGTTTCCCAAGCCTAATAATCTCAGGATATCAGGCCATTTTGAATCAAACGGAGTGGTATCTCGCCAGGGAATACCACTGTGGATGACTCATAATGAGGGCCTCAGTAATTTATTCACTTCTGATGTGGATACTTCAAACTGCAGATTCCTTGCCTGCGGAATATCCCTAGGAGCTAGACCGAATCTGGAAGATTTAAGCAGCATTGTTCCTTCAAGGCAGTAGGTGGTGTTGTGTGGCTCCGCATTGATTCTTTTTCTAATGCTGAGGCCTAGGTGGACCAGCGTATAAGCGCCAAGAGCTGGTTCTTCAACTGATCATGATGCACTCCTAGTTTCTGGGTCCATCTGCAATGTTGCAACAATTGAGGCCTATTAAGAGGCAGTGTTGCATATCTTTGGCACTCTTCCAGCTTACTTTTGTGATATGGAGGGCTCCAGTCGGTTACCGCCAGTAGGTGCACAGTGGGCGCCATTTGTGCCTCCTGATCCGCCCTTGGGTTCCCCTTTAATGCCGAAGTCGATTTGAGTTCAACACCAAAATCTAACCAATCCCAATGACATTGACAGTGCTAGCACCAAAGATTCACTGTTCATGTAATCTGATTCAGCTCTGATTCAAATCAATGTCTGCCTCGACTGCCTTCATATCTCCAAGCTGTGCTGATGCACCCAGCCCCGGTTCAATCCTACTCAAATAGAACCTTGTCTTTGCCACACCCATACGCTGCAAGAACTTTATAATTCCGACTCCTCCGAATCAACCAGCCTATGGAGATGACAATGGAAATGAAGGGGATTATTTCCTCCAACCCCAACCCTATGGTGGAATATGAGATGTTATTTTGCGTGCCATTACTTTGCATGCTATTACTACGCGGTTATTACTTAGCAATACCCGTTACTATGCAATTTTTTACTTTGCATACCATTACTTTGAAAGTGTTAATGTATGCTAAGTAAAAACGTGCCTAGTAATAAAAATTGTATGCGGAATAACGTCATTTTAAAAAAAAAGTGTAAAACACAACACTATAGAAAATACACTACCCTACACATCTAAACAACTAGAAACACTACACTACCCTACACTACTGAAACACCACTACACTACCCTAAACCCTAAATCACTACCCGCTGCACTAACATACACATTCCCCTACTCTGCTCCCTACATTCATTCACTACCCATCTCAACCCCGACACTACCCTAAACACTGAAACAGTAAACTACACTACACTAACACTACTACACTACACTAAACCCTAAAACACTACCTCCAGCACGACCCTGCCCCTACCCCCAGTCCTGTCCATACTCCCAAACACTACCCTTCACAACCCCCTACACTACACTACACTGCACAACAGCCAACACTACCCTAAAACACAACCCTACACTACACTTGCCCTACAACACTACCCTAAACCCTAAAATACTAGCCCCAGCACGACCCTGCCCCTACCCCCAGTCCTGCCCCTACCCCCAAACACTACCCTGCACAACCCCCGACACTACGCCCTAAACCCTACACTAACCCCACAACACTACCCTAAAACCCTACACTACACTAACCCCACAACACTACCCTAAAACACTACCCCAGCACGACCCTGCCCCTACCCCCAGTCCTGTCCCTACTTCCAAACACTACTCTTCACGACCCCCTGCACTACACTACGCTGCACTACCCCAACACTACCCTAAACCCTAAAACACTACCCTGCACTACACTAACCCTACAACATTACCCTAAAACACTACCCGCAGCACGACCCTGCCCCTACCCCAGTCCTGTCCCTACACTGAAACACTACCCTGCACGACATCACAACACTATCCTAAACCCTAAAAAACTACCCTACACTAACCCCGCAACACTACCCTAAACCCTAACCTTACACTACCTAAACACTACCCTCTACACTACCCTACACCAAATTACACTACTCTACACTACCGTCCCTACTCCCAAACACTACCCTGCACGACACCACCCTAAAACAGTACAACCCTACACAAGTACACAACCCTGCACGACCCTACACAGCCCCTACATGACCCTACACAGCCCCACTTACCTCTTTCCACGCGTGGTTCCAATCTTCTCCCCCTTCCTGCTTCCTCCGGCTTCCTACATCCTCAGCAGCAGACCTTGGGAGCAAATGGCCGCCGCGACGACCTCCAAAAGCGGTGCCTGCCCCTACGCATGCGTTGTTAGTACGCATGCGATGTAACAGCACACATACTATAGGCGACGCATTGTTACATCGCATGCGTACTAACGCATGCAAAGTAATGGTACGCGTAGAAATGTCCGCGCACTAATGGGTTTTTCCCCTATGGTGATGACAACCTGTGCATGGACTTGCAGGAGGCCAGTTGGCTGAATGCTTTCTCAAATACTGACTTGTGTTCTCCCGTGGACCATCAATGGAAGAGAGTGCTGCCATGGGGTTGGTAATGAGATGGGCTGCAGAGGTATTGGACCTAAGCTGCCTACTATGGAAGTAAAAAAAATGTTTTGGCAAATGTTTTTCAACCGGGCAGACCTACTCTGAACCCTTATTACAATTCAATGAAGCTCTGACAGACACCCTAATAGGCTCCTGGTCTCAACCTCGTGTCTTTCTGTTGGTGAACAGGTAGTTTGCTAGGCATCACAGACCAGCACCAGGCAACCCTGACTTTGTAACACAGCTCACTGCACCAGAAGGTTTGGTGCTTCAGGCTTCCACCAGCAGAGTGAACACCAATTCTTTTTCTGAGACTCCCCCAGACAAAGTCCAAATGAATTTAGTTATTTTAGGAAAGGAATGTTTTCCTCAGCCAGTCTAGCCCTCCAGTTAGTCCTTGGCAGCTATTTACTAGGAAGATATTCCCATGCTTTAAGTGACATGAATGGCGAATTCCTGCCATCAATCCCTGAGAAATTTCTGGTCAGGCCAGCTCAAACCATTCAGAATGGTCAGGATGCGACCAAGGACATCATCTATTATTCAGACCAGGACACCACCGAGAATTTGAGCAGGTCAATCTGCACTTGCATGGTGCTTTAGTGTCCCGCTTGGATGAGTTCCACTGGCTTCTTTGGGGACGTGCATGCCTCTTTAATGGACATGCAATTCGATTAATCTCTGCTGTTTAGTGGGAAGCCGATTCAGTGTTGATGTGCTTCACGGAAAGCCCAACATTGGCAAGTTTCTTGGGCCTTTGCAACCTTGCGAGACAGCCCCTTTTGAGGCTTCTCCAGTGGGCTGGTGTACCGAAAGCGCCAACGCCCACCGACTCCTAAAAAGCACCCCAGTCCTTTTGCGGTTTGGGACAGGGATCAAGCAGATAACATCCCGACCACCAGGGGCAGAACACTGCCCACTCCCTCCCCCCTCAATCATCAGCCTCCAAGCCGCTTTAGCTTGCCCTTAGAGGCACTCAGCTAGCTAGTGTGAAACGGGTTCAGACATTTCCTCCAAAGGTAGAAAGTATAACATCTGACAGGTGGGTCCTTCAGATTGTTCAACAAGGCTGTGCCCTAACATTCTTTTTGACCCGCTACATCATCCACCTACATCAGCGCGTCTTTTAGAGAAGCAGCTATCCATCTTGCTCCAAGAAATGGAGGCTCTTTTGTCCAAGGGAGCCATATAGAGGGTTTTGGCTTAGGCAATAAGGACTGGTTGTTACTCCCATTATTTCCTCTTACCTAAGAACGACTGAGGGTCTCCTCCTTTTTCCTGCCCAGAGTGTGGCACACTCCATACAGACTCTTTACTGGTAGAACTGTCAGTTTTCTTGTTTTTGGTTTGATCAATGGCCTAGCAAGGCGTTGCAGTGGGCACCGTTATTGGTCCTTTTGTTTTGTTTTTTACATTTTTGGCAGGCCAACCGCACCTGTTCAAGTTGTGATGAGGTTTCTCAAAAGTTTGACACGTTTTCCCTCAAACCCTTTGTAATGCCGAAGTGGGACCATAGTTTGGTTCTTAATTGCCTCCTGTGCTCGTCTTTCAGGCTAAGCCACAGCTATATACCAAGGCTTCTGATTTTAATAACTGTGTTCCTGGCCACAGTAACCTGGGCTGGTCATATGAACTCCAGGCGCTCTGGGTGAGCCGCCTCACACCACTTTCTTTTTTACCAGATAATGGTGCTGAGGACCAGGAAAGCCTTTTTGCTAAAGGCTGTGGCTGCTTTTCACGTTGTCAAATCCGCAACAGTCCCAGCGTTCTTTGCTCCGCCTGACTCCCAGAAGGAGGAGGAGAGGCTGCATCAGTTGGACCCCAAAAGAGCCTTGAGGTTATACTTTGACCACGCTAATGTTCTTTGCTCGTCATCATACATCCAAAGAGGAAGAGAGACACCATCTCCTAGATTCGCAGAGATATCTGATTTTCTACACCGATTGCTCCAAAGATCACTGGGTGGACGATGCCCAACAGTGTGGCCCTTCTCACTAGGAGCCGCGGGCAGATCACGCACCCAGATCCCAAACAACTCAATCTAGCTGTCTGGACCTTGATGAAGTCTTAGAGTTTGGTTACTTGTGCCTCTGCCAGAAATGCATGGACATCTTGTGTGAGTACCATAGAGATACCGCAAAAGCGTGCTGTGCCGAAAGGAAAAAGATTTGTCCAGTATTGCATCGCAAAAACGACTGCGGTCCAAGGTATAATCATATACCTGCTCCACCTTGAAAAGTTAGGCCTAGCCTATACTTGAGTGCGCCTTCATTTAGAGGCTATAGCTGTGTACATGCAAAACGGGGAGCATTCTTCCCTCTTTTGCATCCCTGTCATAAAGTCTTTCATGGAGGGACTGAAAATAATCATTTCTTCTAGGGTTCCCCTTCTAAGGTTCCCCTGCACCAGTGTGGAACCTTAATATCAGTACCCCATTCGAACCGTTCCACTTTTGCCTACCCCAGTACCTCTCTTGGTAAGTAATCTTCCTGATGGCAATAGCACCTTTATGCCACATTAGTGAGCTGCAGGTCCTCACTCACCAAGAACCTTTCATATAAGTTCACAAGGAGAAGGTAGTACTCAGGACAAACCCTGTGTTCCTTCCAAGGTGTTTTCCCCATTGTACTTCAAATAAATGATATAGCTCCCAATCTACTTCTCTCAGCCAGACACGGTAGCGAAGAGAGCTATCCATACCCTAGATGTGAAGGGTACGCACATGTATTATGTTGACAGAACTAAACTTTTTTTGATATGCTGACCATTTGTTTGTGGCCTTTGCAAAGGCCCACATGAGGCAGCCCATCTCCAAAGAAGGGGTCACTAGATGGCTAGTTAAGTGTATTCAGACTTGCTATCACAAAGCCAAGACAGCCCTCCTGTTACTCCTAGGGCTCATTCTACTCGAAAGAAAGCTGCTACCATGGCCTTTTTAGGGAACCTTACCCTAGCTGACATAAGCAAGGAGGCTGCATGGTCAACCCCACATACCTTTATGAGGCACTGCTGTATGGATGTTCTAGCCAGATAGAACTTTATTCCAGATATCTTCATCATCCACACACTAGCCACCGCTTATGAAAGGAAATTCTTTATATTCAATGCAGAGCATGTAAAACTACAACACATGCTATGAACAGAAAATGTTATTTACCCTGTAGGCATCTGTACGTAGCATGTAGTGCTGTAGATTAACTTGACCTTCCTCTCCTGACACTTGTCGCTCTGTTCACGGTTTTGTTTCTATAGATCATTTACTTTTTCTGAAATACACATGTGCATCTATTACTGTTCACTCACAACTTCATACTATTCACACCTGCTGTTCAGAAAGCAATCTAACATAGAGCTGATGCCCATGCACATTGCCAGCTAAGGGAGCAGTCACTTCACCTCTTGACTAAAAATGCTTCTTTAAAGAAAAACAGCTTGCAAATTTCTGAGCCCAACACTGGATGACAGGAGTGTAGTATGTAGAACATGTAAATTTACAGCTTTCACACTACAGAGTAAGTAACATTTTCATTCCTGTTATTCTCTGTCCAGTTGTTTGGTACAACTGTTAGACCAGCTTTCCCTTTCCTACCGGCAACATATATATATCTCTATCCTACTGGCGGTCGTCAGTAGGTGGTTATAGTTAGGACCTTGTTTCTATTCAAAAAGCGGTTTTTCTTGTCCCAATAACTTTGGCGTCGGTTGACGAATCTTCGCGAAATTTTCAGTGTTGAAGGGAGGGGGGGGCCTGAGGTGACGTGTGCAAACACACCCTGTGGTGCATTTTAAGTTGGGGAATTCATTCCTCTTCAATCCTGAGGGTCTCTGGGGGCCAACTAGCCCACCACCTACCTGCAGTAAGCGCCACTGCGCTGCGTTGCAGAGAGGTGGCCCAGGCCATACCACTTTTTACACCATGCTGCAACGCAGCTCTGTGGTGCTTGCTGGAGGTAAGTGGTGGACTTGTTGGCCCCCAGGGACCCTCAGGACTGAAGGGGGTGCGTTTGCGCAGTGGTGCAGGGAGGGGGAGTGGCCTGGGGTTACAATTGTGCAAACGTGCCCTGTGGCGCGTTTTAAGTTGGGGAATTAAGTCCCCTTCAATCCTGAGGGCCCCTGGGGGCCAACTAGGCCACCAAGTACCTCCAGTAGGCGCCACAGCCCTACGTTGCAGAGAGGTGGTACAGGCCACACCCCTTTTTACACCTCTGTGCAACGCAGCTCTGTGGCGCTTACTGGAATAGTGATGTAATATGTGACGTCATCAGCAGTGCATTGCTGGGGCGCGAGTTATAGTTAGCTGAACTAACTGTAACGGGGGAATTTCTATGGTTTTGTACGAGTGAAATGTCCAACCAACTATGACTTTCGCTAAAACCTATGGGTTTTTTCAGTGAATATATATATGTATAGATATATGTGTATATATATATATATATATATATATATATATATATATATATTTTGACACTTTACTTTATTAAAATAAAATCACTATAATGCAATACAATACAAAATATCCTTTTTTTTTAATGACATGTCCAATCCCGTCTTTGTAATATGGACTCTATTGAGAGGGTGGAAGAACAACCCCACTAAGTAAAGCGAGGCTGATAGTGGGTGAACAAATTGTTATTCCTAAACTGTGATCTTGAGCTGCGTAATTACATTTGTCTTGACATATTTTATAATGTAACGCTTTGTTTTCAGAACAAATTTGGAATTGGAACTGGTTCATCGTGGAGACAATTTATGTACTGGCGGAGAGAGTGCTGCTGGTAAAAGATCTTGTCTAAGTAAGTCACTCTAAAATGTATTTGTGTTGGCTGTTTGTGGATGATAACTAAAGTATATTTTGCTATATAACGTTGCTTTGCTCTTGAATGAAAGAAAGTTGAGTCCTTGGAGCTAAAAAAAAAAGACTTAGGTTGCAAAAACCCATTAGCAAAATGCTTTCCACAAGGCATACGGTTTTAGTATCCCCAGGGAAGCAGGTTTGCAGCTTGACATAAATGCAGCGTTTTATTAATATTTTGCTGTCAGAAAGATTTTCAACGTTTGCTAACAAGGTGCCTTTCATTTAACTGCTGCCTCCGCACCTATGTGACTTATCAAACACTTCTGAGGCGATTTGCTTAATGCTGCTTGATTTTTTTAAGGTCCTATAGTAGGTGGTCTAAATTTATGTAACTTTTCACATTTGAAATTATTTAGTTGTCATTGAAAACAGTACATCTAAAAATCGTGTCTTTACACTTGTACAGAATTCTTGAATACTATACCCTTTGTGTCCTCAAATATTCCTGGAGACCGGTTTTATTTAAATTTTTACAAGGACATTATTGGAGAAAAAATTAACAGCAGACAATCGATAAACATGGTATACTATGCAGTTACCATCGGGCAGGAATACCATTGAACAAAATATAGCAACTGAGTGGACGAATAAATGCTTAAGAATGCCAGAGAAAGGAGTACTCTGGACTAGTTCAGGAGCAGGTGGTTTTTCATAAGGATGGGTTTCGTTCGTGAACCACCTCCAGACAGTGACAAACCTGTTGACATTCCTGGGATTTACCATCAACGTGCACAAGTCACACCTTACTCCTTTACAGAGATGCCTTTTCATTGGAACTTTCGAGTTATAATCCCAATATTTAAACCATTGACCAGTGTTCTCAGTTAGAGCGACTCATCTTGGCCAAGACCCTTCTTCCTACCCCACTCAGAACAAAAGGTCATGATGAATGCATCCTCGCTGGGTTCGAGAGACCTTGTGGTGGAGGTGAAGATCAGATGACCCTGGTCTACAGCAGAAACCTGCCTCTGAATCAACCTATGAGAGTTGCAGGCTATTTACTTGGCACTAAAAGCTTTCCTCTCTTCCATGAAGAGGGAATAGGTGCAGGTTCCTACAGACAACACTTCCCCATCTAGCAGGCCAGGGTGGAGTTGTGGACCCTGTGCCAGGAGTCTTTGCACCTCTTGAACTGACTGAATCGTCAGGGCATCTTCCTGGTTGTACGACATGTGACAGCATCTTTAAACACCAGTGCAAATGAATTCAGCTGACGCTGCCTAGTGGATCACAAGTGGCGACTCAGGGGTGGCACAAGGAATCTTCCAACAAAGGGGAGAACACTGCCAAGGTATTTTCTCCACCACTGAGAACATGCAGTGTCGAAGTTTTGTGCATTGGAGTTCCCAAGGCAATTCTCTCTTGGAGATGCCTTTCTTTTGGGCTGGAGCTCAGGATTCCTGTATACCTTCCTGTCTCTCCCTCTCCTGCCTAAAGTTCTGAAGAAGGTCACCAACGATGAGATCCAGGTCACCCTAGTGGCTCTTGACTGGGACAGGACACTTTGGTACCCAGAAGCAATGGCCATGAGGTTCCAGCATCGATCTGGCTGCCTCTTTGGAATAATCTCCTGTGGCAGCAGCAGGGCCCGGACCTGCTACCTATGCAGAGTCACATGACATCACTTACTGGTGCACAAGGGAACTGCTGAGAAGAATCCCTAGATCCTGTCTGGCTCCGGATGGTAGTTGAGGAATCTATGGTCAGATGGAGTTTCCACCAGAAATAGTATTAACGAAGGTAAATACCTTAATCTTTCAGTCGATTTCCCTATCGGCATAAGCCATACAGTTGTTTCTGGTCTGCTACTGGTCTATCATTTGCTTGTCTCTTAGTACTGCTCTGCTTCCTTTCTGATGATCTGCTTTATGTTGGCTCGGTCAGTTTTCTAATAATTTCCATCCAGTTCTCTACATCTTCTTTGGCCTTCTCATCTTGTTAGCGATCTTAATCTGGGTTTCCTCCTCAAATGGCCACTTCTGAAGATCTTTCTTCCAGTCCTCTCACTTCGGACCATGATGTTGTAACCAATGTACAAATGTGCAGCGTTTGGCAAGGAGAGTGTCCAGGGCCACAAATTTGCATTTCATTTTACTGCCTCTGGGTGTCGGATCAATTCCATTCACAAATGAGGGAACGAGGAGTAGGAAGTGCCACGGCAGTAAATTACCTTAGTCAAGTAAAAACATACAAAAGATACTCTCGACTGTCATGAGGAAGTTAGCTTTTGAGTGTGAAAAAGAATCTATCCTTAAAGGATATAAGTCCTCACCCACCCATGGGTGGCATGCTTATTCATCGGGCCCCTCCTCACGCTGACATTATAAATGCCAGTGTGGGCTGCTACCCTCTTTGAGGGGAGTACTCGAGGCGTGTTAGTTGTCTGCAATAAGGGATTTCCTGGTTGAAAAAGTAATGGTGTCTTAAAGATCACATTGTGTCTTGAAAGTGGTGCAGAACTTAGAATCACCTATTTCATAGATAAACAGTTTTATTTGCATCTCCAGTGGTAGAAATAAAAATAGTAGCAGAGTTATTTCGAACCTCAGGGAGCAGTTGACATGTTTCGGTCCTTCAACACTCTCTAATGAGATATACAGTCATCTTCAGGACCATGTGCTCATTTCTGCATTTGATCATTATGATAATTGAGGAAGGTATCTTGTTAGAAGAGAAAAAATAAGTATACAATTAGTGACCTTTCCATTTCTAGTGGTCCTATGGATATAGAACCTGCATCGGTAAGAAACAATGCAGTATAGTAAACAATTCTGCCAACACCATTATTGATAAGTAAGGGCCTATAGTTCCTTTACATTTTGTGAACACAAGTGCAGATACACAGTGCGAGTGTGTAGCAAGAATCCACAGGTATCGGAAAAAAACAGACCTCCTCTGTAGTGGGATGACACATTTATCTGGTCTGTCATGGGTTTTGCAATATGCCTCACATCTGAAGTGTGTAACACAGAGGTTGTCTATCGCTATGAGGGATGAATAAAATCTGTTATTGCTGTGTTGCTCAAACAGATATTTCATTGTTAGGCTGCATTTTAAAAATAAAAAAGATGTTGACTGACCGCCTTAGTTCTAGACTGTGATAGGTAATCTTAACAAGGAAGAGGTGAGCGTGTTGATTTCCTCGTCACACATAGAAAGGTATAATATTACAGCATATGTTTATATACTTTGTTTCAATATTACCTGCAAGTCTCAGAGTGAAGTAGGGCACAGATTGATCATGGCCCCATTATACATCAAATGGTTAGTAAGCACTTACCAGTACAACTCCCTATTCATGTCGTTGGCTGCAGAGGAGGTGCCAGGTTTGAAGGGAACAGCTTTTTAGGTCGAGCTTCAGCTCACATGCCCTGTCTGCAAGACCTGCTGTAATCAAACAAGCATTTGCAATGCAATAGGTCTAGCATTAGCAAGAGTTTAAGTTATTGGTGTTGTAATTTATGTTTTTTACTTCTATCTTTTGTTTGGAATGGAGGTATGTTGTTCGTTGTGGAATTATGTGGTTTGAATTGGAATTGTTAGTTGTAAAATTGTGTGGGGTGGAATTGTGCGTTGTGTGGTGTTTTTATGTCATCAAATTATGTGGTATGGGAATAGATTAGGGGTGTGAGTTGTATAATTAGATAGAAAGTAAGATAGAGAGATGGGTAGTTTGTGTATGAAGTGGCAAATGAAGACTAGATAGAGTTGCAGAAAGAGTGTGAGAAAGAGAATGAAGGGGAGATAAGGTTATAGACGCATAAAAAGGCTCTGTTTGTGTACGCACAAGACACTGAAAGAAGTGGAGGAGAGTGTGTGTTTAAAGTTCGGATTTTTTGAAAAGTTATGGAAGAGAAACTGCTGAATGACCTGAAGTGAACCAATATTAGAAATGTTGGTTGAGTGTATGCTTGTGCAATGGAATTATGTGGTTTGTAATTATGTTTGGTTACAAGGGTAGTGGACTAATGTGGTATTGTGAAGCGTTATGTATTGAGTGGAATTATGTGGCATGGTGTTGAATTATGTGGCATGGCGTTGAATTATGTGGAATTCTGTGGTGTGGATTGGATGTATGTGGTGTGGAGTGGAATTGTGTTGTGGAGTGGAATTTTGTGCCCTGGAATAGAATTTTATGTAGTTGAATTGTGTTGCATGGAATTCTGTAGCATTGAGCAAATTGTGTTGAACGGAATTATTTGGCATGATGTGGAGGGTATTTATGTGGAGTGTTGCTGTGTGGCATAGAGTAGATTTATTTGGAGTGATTGTGCTATGGAGTGGAGTGTAATTATGTTGTGTGCTATAGAATTGTTTGGCCTTGAATTGTGTGGTGTGGCATGGTGTGGAATTGTGTGGAGTGTAAATATGGGGCACGTTGCTGAGTTGAATTTTGTTGAATGTAATTGTGTTTTGGAGCTAAGTACATATATGTGAAGTGTAATTGCGGTTTGAAGTGTAGTTATGTATTAATGTATAATATGAAGTGTAACAATGTACGTGCCTTAGCTGCTTCAGGGCAAATGGGTTCTGCATTACCACCTTGCGAAGCAGCATAATGTTGTGTTAAAAAGTGTGCCTTTTTTTTCGGGTGGACGGGGTTGCAGGATTCCTCTACTGCTGCGCACACGTTCACACACACACACACACACAAAGCGCAGCAGTCAATTAGTATAGCATTAATAATTACGGTACACAACACAAATTAAAGCAAGCTTTGTCGCTTTAAATAACATCCGCTTAGTAACGCAGTCTAGAATATTTGTACAAAATAAAGTGTTCAACATTTTGGACACAGGTACATCATACGTATTTTTTTAGCATTTATGTCTAATACTGCAAGACTGATTTGGATGTATGTGGTGTGTCTCGATGTAACCCTCAAGATGTAGATCAATAAATGTATTTGCGGTACCATTAATCCATATACCTACTTATAAGCAAAGACATATTCCCAAATTGAAATTATTGAACATTCCAATATACTCCAGCTATCCAATGAAAGCCACTAGGGCTATATATAAGTAACATGCAATTAAGAAGTCGATAGGTTTGATAAAAAATCAGTTTACAAAAACAACAGGGATGGCGCATAGACAGCCAGTTATTAGCGAGGAACATTAAGGATGAAGGTAGGACTGGTGGCGGAGTCAGTCACGCATGGCCTCTGGAATTGAAAGGCGAATTGTACCGGGAAGAGTAAGAGACATTGCACTGTCCCTTTGAAATTCTGGTGCCTGCCATGCATCAGTCCAAGCTACTGAACGGTGGTGGGGGGAGGGGGTGGCTGGGTGAGGTGAGTCAGTCTAGTAACTGACGAATGGCAGTATAAGGCAGCTGGGGCCTGGGGGCTTAACAGTACAATGCTAATGGTGGATCAAAAAAGTGGATTGGCTTGGGCCGAGAGCAGACAGACAGATGCCTGGAAGACTGTGAATATATACACGAGCATGTACTCCGTTAGGTAGGTAAGGCTGTGGAGAGGTAAGTAGCAGGTCAAATGTCACTAACCTAGTGACTAAGGTGTGCCACACCAGTGCTAATGCCTATGCCCCCATGTATGCACTTACTTTGCTCGCCGAGTGCGACTACCCTCTTGTATATATCCCTGTCAGCACTCGGTGACATCTCTGTTTCACGGCCCGGTCTGCCTCTGCAGAGCTGTGCCTACGGCCTGTATAAATCAGGTACTGCGACTGTCCATGCACACCATATAGCTCTAGAGTCCCTATCTGTAATGTTGTATCCTATACATGACCCAAGGGAATCGGAGCACTATACAATACACAGAAGGTGACAACCGTTCCAAATGGTGATTAAGGAGAACGTATCAGGTGACAACAGTTTCAAGTTAAATAAGGTCATAGCAAAAGAAGTACAAGGGGGGATGCAGCAGATTAATCACCAGGAGGGACATCTTACTGCCCTTCATACAATAAACAAGCTATCAGTTTGCATTGTTATATTTTTAGTGCCTTTTTGTGTTAATGTTGGTTAATATTGGCTGGTGTTGGGAAGTTATAAGTGTGTGCAGTGGGTTGCTCTGTAGGCAGATATGTCTGGAAGATATATGCACACTGTGAAGCTGTAGTTCGGGGCGAGTCTCAGATGGAGGAGCGTATCTGAAAGAGACCATTAGTTATGGATTCCTCACTTTAGAATTAACCCCCAGGCGTCAGACTAGATCCAGAGAATTTTTTCATCAGCAGTAACCCTGCGCGTCGATAGGTGGCGTCGGACCACTCCGCGTTGGCCGTTGGCGTCGTGGTCGCCGGGATGACGTTGCGGTATCTACTTAGATGCCGCCCTCGCGCGCTGACATCAGTTCTTTCTTTTTCCGCGCCAGTCAGCGCAGATCCGGAGAGAGCGGTACCTCGAGCCACTTTTTGACTCCCTTTATGTGATTTTTGTTGACTTCTTTTCAAGTCCTTCGACTCCAGGTGCACGCAGGGATATCCCGTCTTCAAACCGGCTTCAAGACTTGTGACTCCTGTCACAAACTGATGTCGGTCACGGACCCGCTTGGAGCACGACCACGACCCGAAGTCGTGCTCCGACTGACGGGCCATGAACCCGAAGTCTTTGCACGAGCGGTCCAGAAAGCTTCTCGATGCCCAGCAGTCATCACAGCACCGTTCGGGGTCCCAGTCAAGATGGAGTTTGCGGGACCGGCGGCAGAGTTGTCACCAGCATTCTTCATCCAAGTCTTTGTCTTCGGGTAAGTCGAAGCACAAAAAGAAGGCGTAGAAGCACCGTCGCTCTTCGCGCTCTCCCCGTCTGTCAGCCAACGCGACACGGGAAGCGGAAGGCAGTTGTCCAGCTCCTCCCACGGAGCCTGTTGGGTCGTCTCCAGCCTACCCTCCCTTTCCGGGAGCCGGAGCGACCCCTGCCCAGCTTCGCAACTTTTATGAAGTCTTGCATTCCATCTTCGGGCAGCCTGACTACGCCGGCAGTCTTCAATGTTGTCGGCTTTGGCTCCGCCGCCGCAGGACCCCCAAGGAACCAGGCCTGGATCCAAATCGGGGCCAGTTGACCTCGTGACACCTCTGTCGGGCCTTTGACAACACCTCCACCACCGGTTGTGTCCCCAACTGCCGTCGACCCTGGCCTCCCCCTCGATGTGGACGCGGAGCCGGACCAGCGCCGAATTTTTTTTTTTGCCTTTGTTCTCCCCTGGTTTTCCCTATCTCCTTTAGTGGCTACCAGAGGAGGGTGAGGGTGAGGATGACTGGGAGGAGTCTGTGGACCCTCTAGAAGACAAGTTGGAAGAACCGGACTGGAGAGAGGTGTTGGTGAGGCCAGCGGTCAGGATACAACCCCAGACCTCGGCATGCTTTCTCCCCCTACCGTGGCTACGGAGGAGGGTGCATCTTACGCAGTGGTGTTGGGTAGGGTGGCAGGGACCCTAAACCTCGAGCTTCCTACAGTGGCAGTCAGGACTAATCTCCTGACCGAGGTGCTTCAGCCGGCAGTGGCCTCATCAGAGCCCCTGCTGCCGTTTAATGAGGCCCTCACGGGCATCCTTTTGGGCACCTGGTCCAAGCCCAACACAGGGGCTCCTATGGATAGGATCATTGCCCGACGCCACTGCTCAGCCCCCCGGGTGACCCCCTTTTCCTCTCCCAAAACCCCACATCTGAGAGCTTGGTGGTTCAAGCCTCGACTTCCAAGGACGCATTTCCTAACGCGCCACCAGATAGGGAATCCAAGAAGCTGGACCACCTTGGGAAGATGTTTCCTTCCTCCAGTTTAGGACTGCAGTCGGTGAACAATGCATGTCTTTTGGGTCGTTACTCCCACTTGGTGTGGTATACGGTTGCGCAGGTGCTGCCACAGTGCCCGAAGGAGGCCCGGGCCGTGCTCTCCCTTGCTGTTGCCGAAGGGAGAGACGCAACAAAGTTCGCTATCCGGTGTGGGCTGGACACCGCCGACTCATTAGGCAGGACGATTTCCACATCTGTATTTCTAGACGCTAGGCCTGGTTGAGGTCAATTGGTTTTCAGATGATGTCCAAGCAACACTTTTGGACATGACCTTTGATGGCCATCGCCTTTTTGGCTATAAGGCAGACAACTTGCTTGAGCGCTTTAAGGATTCTAGGGCTACTGGCAGATCCTTGGGCCACTATCACCTCCCGCCCAGCGCAGTCTGCTTTTCTGCCATTTCGAGGCTACGGAAGGGGTGCCCCAACACTTAACGCCCAGAGCCACAGGCCTGCACAAGCTGTCCAGCCTCTGCGCGGTCGGGGACGTGGATCACTTCGCCGTGGGTCGGGGGGCCAGCAGGCGGGCCAGTCCACCAGTACCCCCTCTGCAGCAGCTTCCAAGCCCTCCTAGTCTGACCTTTCAGGCCCATCCATCGCCAGTGGGCGGCAGGATTCACCATCATCTGCCCCACTGGCTCAACATCACTTTGGACAGGTGGGTTTTGCAATTATTCTGAAGGGGCTACTCCCTCCCCTTCGAGACTACCCCTCCATCCATGCCACCTCAATTCATCGAATGTCGGAGTATCACCTGGCCCTTCTCCAACAGGAAGTTACAGCTCTTTTGGCCAAGGGAGCCATGGAGCACGTTCCTGCCGCAGAAGTAGGTTCTGGTTATTCCCATTACTTTCTGGTGCCCAAGAAGGACAAGGGCCTGCGTCCTGTCTTGGATCTGAGGAACGAAGTTCAAGATGTTGACACTGTCCTGTCTGCTCTCAACCCATAGGTCTGGATGGTAGCGTTGGACTTGAAGGATGCTTATTTTCACATTCCCGTCCTGCCGGCCCACCGTCGTTACCTGCAGTTCACGGTAAGCCATAAGCACTTTCAGTTTACCGTGCTCCCCTTTGGACTTACCAGCGCCCCTCGCGTGATCACAAAAGTGATGGCCGCAGCTCATCTGCACAGATCAGGTGTTCCAGTCTTCCCCAATCTCAACGACTGGCTGTTGAAGGTGGGCTTGCCCCAGGCTGTCGTCTCCCACCTCCCAACTACGGCCGACCTTCTGTATTTGCTGGGGTTCACCATCAATGTGCCAAAGTCACACCTGATTCCCTTTCAGAAGTTCCTCTTTATCGGAGCGGTTCTGGATACAGCGCAGTTTCGGGCTTTTCCTCCCGAGCAGCGACTCCGGGATCTTCAGGCTATGATTCCGAGCTTTCAGTCTCTATCCCGGGTTTTGGTCAGAATGACCCTGAGTTTACTGGGCGTCATGGTCTCCTGCATCCTTCTGGTGGACTATGCCGGTGGCATGTGCGGGCTCTGCAGTGGCACCTGAAGTTCATGTGGGGACAGCATCAGGGGAATCTTTCCGATTGCGTCCAGATCTCGGAGGGCACTGCACGCCAATTGCAGTGGAGGTTAACGAACTAGGATTGGGTCAACAGCAGATCCCTCTCCCATCCCCAACCAGAGTTCACAGTGGTGACAGATGCATCACTGCTGGGATGGGGCGGCCACATGGGAGAGGCGGAGAACAGAGGCCGCTGGACTCCACATCAACCTTCTGGAGCTTCGGGCAATTCGTCTTGCACTAAAGGCATTCCTTCCCTCTGTCCGGGGAAGAGTAGTGCAGGTGTTCACGTACAGCACCATTGCCATATGGTACTGCAGCAAATAGGGCGGAGTGGGGTCGTGGACCCTATGTCATGCCTTTGAAAATGGCTGGAACATCAGGGCATATCACTGGTGGTTCAGCACCTGGCAGGTTCACTGAACGCCAGGGCTGACAAACTCAGCTGCATGTGCATGATGGATCACAAATGGCGTCTTCTCTCTGAGGTGGTACAAGGTCTCATTTTAGCAGTGGCGAGAGCCTTGGTTAGATCTATTCGCCACCGAAGAGAACGCGCAATTTCAGCAGTTCTGCGTATTGGAAGTTCCAAGGCGGCACTTGCTAACCAACGCTTACAGTCGCGAGTGGAGTTGCATTTGTATGATGTATCTAACGCATATTGCCACAAACTTTTGAAACAACATATTGCTATGCGCTCTAATAAAGACTCAGTAAAATAACAGGTGATTTTTGTTTTGTCAATGGCCTGTCGAGGTAGATCAACCACCTTTAAGTTCGGTTAATGACACTATTTCTTTTAAATTCTGCTATGTGGAGATCGGCATCCAGGTTAATTCCTGCAAGTTACTTAGTAGAGATTCCATTTAACTGCAGATTCCTCACCTTAAAGTATCACCCAGCCATCAGCAGATTCTCTGAACGCCAGTAGGTGGCGTCCATCGGCTCATGTCTGTGTCAGCAGGGATGTACATGATGCCTATATAGACCCTACCCCAGCATGCTGAAATCTGTTACTTTTGTGTCTATTTGTTATTCTGATAGAGACTTTTAACCGCTGATTACTCACCGTAGAATAGATACACAAGCAATACCTATCTGAAGATGGGTCTGTGAACAGGCTGAAACCAGGAAGTCCTGGAAAATCAAACCAGCAAAACACTGTCTTGACGACCCAGCTGTCCAAACAGTAAGACTTTATGAACATCAGGAGTGACGCCTGTGTGGCAGTTTGGCAAATGTTCAGGACAGGTTCCACATGCACTTATGTATTGGTAAAAACTGTGGCCCTGGTGGAATGGGCCCGCAGGCCCTCAGAGGTGCTTGTGCTTGCTTCTTAGCAAATGCATGCAGATTTTTGTGCAGAATTTCTGCACCACTTTTTTCGCTCTAGCGAACCCAATGAAGAACTGATCATCCACCCCTTGTTCTTTAGTGTGATAGATGTAAAAAGAGGGGGTTCTTTTGTGCTCCAGATGATGCAGGCTCTCCTCTTTTTTGGTATGATGAGGCGGAGTGAAAAGTTTGGCAGTGTTATTCTTTGGCTGGCGTGAAAAGGAGTGACTACTTTTGACAGAAAGGAGGCATGAGTCTGAAGAACCAGTTCTTCCCGGTAGAAACTGGTGAATGGAGGGTTAACTAAAAGAGCCAACTGGAACAGTGAGGGCTGATCCAGCAACCACAAAAAAGCTAAGGTGTGGAAGGATATCCTTTAATGATGCCAAAGGCAAGGTCTTGCCGGGCTAACAGCACAAATAACACCACCTTTGATAATGAGGCCAAAAGTGGATCAACTTGCGGGCAAAACACAAAGCCCCACACGTGTCCCAACAAAAGCAGGCATATACAGTGCTTAGGGGTTCAAGATGTGGGGTTTCGAAAAAGGGGAGGGCATAACCTTGTTCCACGATTTGAAGCATCTACTTGTCGGAGGTTATTACTTGCCATCAGAGCAGATGATGCTTGATCCTACCTCCAACAGGAGGGTATGCTCTGCTGAAACTCCGTTAAAGAGGTTTGGAGGACTCTTCAGCTGTAGGGGCAGGGAAATGGACACCACTTTGGGTGTGGGTTCCACATCCTCTATTGGATCCACGTCCCCGGCCACAAAAGGGCTGGGAAGCTTGTTGGCTTGGGGGTTACAGGTGGTACTACAGATGCCCATGAGCGAACCCCTTTCATGGCCATGGAAGGGGCAAAAGGACTTTTGCTGTTGCAGGAAACCTCAAGGAAAGGGATCTGGCGGAGATCTGGCTCTCTTAAAATTCTCGAGCACCATCTTGGCTTTGTCGCTGAATAGGCAGGAACTTTCGAAGGGCATGTCTATCAGTGATGACAGGATATCCCCTGAAAACCCATTGAATCTCAACCAGGTGCGACGGCAGAGTACTACTGTAGAGGCCTTGGACATGCACAGTGAGTATGTTATGTCCAGGCCACACCCAATGGTGAACTTTGATGCATCCCAGTTGTTAAGCAATGCTTGGTTTAGAATAGCTCAGCGCTCTTCGGGCAGCATGGGCAGGCGTGGGTGTAGTAGCCTAAGAGACATGCAGTGCTCACCGACCGAAAGCCAGGTTGATGGAAGATAAGTTCCTCTTCCCAAAGGTATCCAGTCTCTTGGGTTCCCTATCTGATGGGATGGTGGGGAATGCACTTGGGTTGACCTTGGCTGTTCAGGCCGACACCACCAGGCTCTCTAGAGAAGGGTGCTGGAAAAGGAAGGCTGGGTCTCTTAGGGTGTGGTGATGGCAGTGGGAAATCATTCTGTGCACAGAAGCCCCCTTTCGGGGTTTGGCCCTGGCACCCAGCAAAGCGTCAGTGAGGGCCTCATTAAAAGGGAGAAGGTGCTCCTTAAAGCTTACCCGCGGTTGAAGCACCTCTGACAAGACATTGGTCTTGACCTTGACAGAGGGTAACTTTAGGTCAAGGACCTCCGCTGCCCTGTGCATCGCTGCTGCGAAAGGTTCTAGAAGAGGTATCATGTCAGTCTGGAGAGCTGTCCAGGTCACTGGCATCACCCAGCTCCTCATTCCAGTTTTTTTGCTAGATAGAAATGGTCCTTGAAGGTGCCATAGCCCTCTTCATCAGCCCTCCCCCACCCAAGGAAATGAGGGCCTGTCCAGAGGTGACAAATCCAGGGCGGGGTGATGTGGATCGAGTGGCGCCGGTGTCAATATCGAGCAGCATCAAGGAGGCACCGTCTCTTAGAGAGGATAATAGGGTCCTCTTCAATTGGCGCCAGTGGTGCTGGGAATGGTGCCTGGTGGACTGGGACTGACTAGGCTGGTGGTGCTAGCGTTGATCTGGGAACAAATCCAGAGGACCCGGCTGTGTGGAGTGCGAACCCCCAACTGTAACCCAGCCGGTGCACCTCTCATTAAAGTCCTTAAGTCAGGCAAGAGTTGCTCCTGGAAAGTGTAGAGCTGATCCGGCCGCCGCATCCATGGGTGGAATGCGTGAGCGGGTCCTAGAGAGACAATGGCTGCTTGAAGTCGAAGAACACTTTGACTTCTTATGTTTTTTTGTACTTACCCAACTTCGACAATGACAACGTGGATCGAGATGGCTCGGAGAACAGACCCGAGATCTCCCTCAGGAATGGGACCAGTATAAGCGTATAACCGCCTTCTGCCACGCCACTAGGACCTTCATCGCTCACTCACAAATTGCTTTCAGTGCATTGACTTTCACTCGGCTCAGGCCATGGGCTCATGGCCCAACTCCAGGCAACATAGGCAAACCAAGTGGGGTCAGACACTGACAGCTGTCTATAACACTCCTCACATGGCTCAAATGCCAGAGGTGTATTGGGAGATATGTCCCTAGCACACTGGGAGCAGAAAGCTCAAAACATAATTGACAGAAAGACCGAATAAGCTCTCTCCAGATCTGGGATGTTGGTGTGGAACTGATATCAGCACGCCGGTCTGGTGTTTATATAGGCACTGCGCACGTCACTTGCGAAGTTGACGATGGCGACGCAAATCCACCTATCTGCGCACAGTGGTACTGCTAAAGATTTTCCAGATCCAGTTTGACACCTGTGGAATATTTTAAGGTGAGGATCCTGCAGAAAGAAGTCTCTATCAGAAAGCTAGTTATTGCGATGGGCACCTGCATAAATATTCCAGTTGAGACCTTTTCTTTATCATGTTAATTAGCGAGACACAATTTCTGATGTGTAATGCACCTCTTTTTTCATACATAAAGGATCTGCAGGCTTACTGAAATGTGAAAATTGTTTTGGCTATGCTGGTAAAATCTCCCTTTAAACTAGTGCTATCTAATAACAATGTAGAATGAAATTTCTGTTTCTAAAGCAACCTGGTTAATTGCTTTTCCTTTGTACATACCCAAGTAAAAGTTGCTGACCCCTAAGACTTTTTTCCTCTTTGTAATCAAACCTGTGCACTATGTCAGTAAATTGCAGACGCTGTCAGTATAGCCGGCGTATTTGGGACCTTTCTGTTGTAGTGGTGCTGCCCAACTGTGCAGGAGATTCCACCACATTCCCCTCTTTCTTTTCTCAGCCACATCCCTCTAAAGAGAAGGAGAGGCTTCACCAACTGAACCCTAGGAAGGCCCTTAGTTTCTGTATAGATAGGAGAAAGAAGCAACAAGTGAACAACCATCTCTTTTTACAATTCGCTGATGCAAAATAGGAAAGGGCAACCCAGAAACAAACCATCTCTGGATATTGCCCTTTGTATAAAGACTGTTAAGCCTTGTCCTGGAAGCAGCCTCTCAAGGACCTTCAGAATCATTCTGCCAGAACCAAGGTCTCTACTGTGGATTTGGCCAGGGATGTCCCAGTTGTGGACATCTGCAAGCCATTGCTGCCTTGACTGAGGACCGCAGGGAGAACTGTTCTCCCGCTCAGTCTTGCCAGGCTCCCTGGTGTAAAGTCCACTCCTCAGACCCTCCACCTTTTGGAGCTACTAATTGGGTATCCATTCAAAAGCTGTGGTCTCAAGTATCCATCAGAAGAATAAGTTACTTAGCTTCGGCAATCTGAAAGAGACATGTTTGTGATAGATTCCTTACCTTAGAATATCCCCAGGCATCAGACTGGATCCGGGAAGTTTTTTCGTCAGCAGTACCCCTGCGCATCGGTAGGCATCGTCTTACAGCTCCGCGTACCTAGCTGGCATCGTAGTCGCCGAGATGACGTTGCTTGAGCTACTTAGACGCGCCCACACCCTGACATGAGTTTATTCTTTTTCCGCGCCAGCAAGCGCAGATCCGGAGAGAGCGGTACCCCCAGTCATTTTTTAACTATGTTTTTTGTGACCTTTTGTCTCTGTTTTCAAGTATATATCTATCTACAGGTGCATAGGGATGCCCGGTTTTAAGTCCTGCGTGACCTGCCACGCACGATGTCCGTGTCGGACCCGCACCGTGAGCGTCTCTACTGCTTGGGGCGCAACCATGACTCCGAGTCGTGCCCCTACTGCCAGGCCATGTCTCCGAAAACTTTGCGGGAGCCATCCCGAAAGTGGCTGGAGGCCCGGGCGTCTGTTCCGTGCCTTTCAAGGTCCCGGTCCCGAAGACATCGAGGGACCGGCCGCGGAACCATCGCCATCATTCAAAGTCTAAGCATTCGAAGTCAGGTAAGGCGAAGCACAAGATGGCGAAGAAGGCTCATCGCTCTTCGCCTTCCCCTAGCCGGTCGCGCAACGTGGCTAAGCGTGCAGGTGGTGCCGCCCCCTGCGGCTCTGGTGGAGCCTACGCCTTTGTTGATGGCCTACCCGCCCTTTTCAGGTCCGTCGGCAACTCAGGCCCAGCTGCAGAAGTTCCTGTCAGCCATGGCACATGTCTTCGGACCTTCCGGCCCCGCCAGTGCGTCTTCGGGCCCGCGGGCCCAGCTGGGGTCCTCTTTCTTCGACGTCGCCAGCTCGGCCCGTCGATGCCGAGGGACCCCCTAGGATCCAGGCCTGGACACCTGGCCACCGGCATAGACGTCACCATCTATGACGGTGGCTGCAGACCCGGCCGACTCCGGCCACGGCTCCCTCCACAGCGTGGGACAGGTGCCGGAAGGGAGTCGACCAATGCCGATTCCGTTTGGGAATTTCTTTCCCTTTGTCCACTCACCTCCCTATGTTCCGCCTGTTCCACAGGCAATGGAGGATGGGGAGGACTGTGAGGTGGCTGAGGACCCTCTCGCAGACCAATGCGAGTTAGACCCAGACTGGTATGAGGATCCGGGGGATGCAGGTGACCAGGATTATGCTCCAGAACCTGGCACACTGTCTCCTTCTACCTTGGCTACGGAGGAGGGTGGATCATATTCTGTGGTGTTATGTAGGGCAGCTGAGTCACTCCACCGTGAGCTCCCTACTGTGGCCGTCAGGACTAACCTCCTGACAGAGGTGCTTAGGCCAGCTTCTGCTTCTACGTAGCCACTGCTGCCCTTTAACGATGCACTCTCAGACGTTCTTTTGGGCACCTGGTCCAGGCCCAACACAGGGGCTCCTGTGGACAAGAATGTGGTCCGACGCCATCGCCCGGCCCCGGGTGAACCCGTTTTCCTCTCCCAACACCCTACCCCCGAGAGCTTGGTTGTCCAAGCCTCTGCGTCCCCTAGCGCATTCCCTTCCGCTCCTCCGGACAGGGAATGCTAGAAACTGGAGCAGTTTGGGAAGGAGATTTTTTTCTTCCGCTAGTTCAGGCCTGCGTTCTGTGAACACTGCATATCTCTTGGGCCGTTATTACCATTCTGTGTGGGATACGGTTGCGCAAGTGCTGCCTCCGTGTCCGATGGAGGCTCGGACAATACTTACCCAAGCTATTGATGAGGGGAGAGACGCAGCCAAGTTCACCATCTGTTGTGGTCTTGACACTGCTGACTCGCTGGGCAGAGTGATTTCAACGACAGTGTCGCTACGGCGTCACGCCTGGTTGAGGACGTTGATGGACATGCCGTTTAATGGCACTCGCCTGTTCGGCGATAAAGCGGATTGCTCGTTGGAACGTTTTAAGAACTCGCAGGATATGGCCAAGTCCTTAGGCTTTTCAGTCACACGCACTCCTTCTGCTTTCGCTCCTCTCGTGGTCAAGGAAGGGGCGCCCAAGCATGTTCATTTCAGAGCCACAGGCCTGCGCAGCAACAGTCTCCGCACAGTCACGGATGTGGGACCCCCAGAGCGGGTCAAGGGGGCCAGCGTGCGGGTCCTTCCACCACCCCCCCTGCAGCCACTGCCTCCAAACCTTCCTAGTCCGGTGTTTCAGGCCCATCAGACGCCAGTGGGTAGCAGGATTCGCCATTACTTCCACCACTGGCGCACCATCACATCAGACAAGTGGGTTCTGCAACCCCATAGCTGAAGACTACCCCTCCAGCTATGCCACCACAGTACCAGCGCATGTCGGGGATCACTTGATACTTCTCCAGCAGGAAGTTATGGCCCTCTTGGCCAAGGGGGCCATATAGCGCATTCCGAAGTAGGTTTTGGTTGTTACTCCCACTACTTCTCTGTTCCAAAGAAGGGCAAAGGCCTGCGTCCTGTCTTGGACCTTCTGGATGTCAATTGCTTCCTCCGAAAGGAGAAGTTGTATTGCTTTGCCCACTTTCGTAATCTGAACTTACGCACACCACTTACTCACACAGAAACTCCAACACTCCTCTGGAGGTTAAAAATGAGCTTTATTAATATTTTAGGCAAAGGCAATAAGTCACTGAAGCTAATAAATTCTTAGGCACAGAGTGAAAGGCAATAAACAATAAATACACCACACTATATATCTATAAATATGAAACTGTGAATACAGGCATATAAACAGTTAATGTACAAAGCACCTCACCAGATGCGTCCGCACCGGAGAATCCAACATCCCTGGCCAAGCACTGAACACCAAGTCGGGAACCCTGTAGAGACCGGGGGCTCAGGAAGTAATCTCTCCGGGCACCAAAGTTGTCCCGTGAGTGCGTCCACTCCAAGACAGAGTTCCTGAGCTCCACCCCACAAACACCGCTTTTATAGTTTTAATCAACATGTTCGAGAAGCCTCTAGCAGGCGCTCTCGCCCATCTATTCACAGGTGCTGGCCCCATCTCTGCATCAGACCCACCCAGACAGACCTGGCCAGATTCTGTTTGGGCTGTGCCGACGCAAAAGACATTCCTTTCTCTATCTCCGGCCTTGGAGCTTTGCACGGCCATCCTCCCTCTGTCCTAGAGATAAGCATAGAATGCACGAAAACACGCTGAAGGTACAACATAACCTCACGAGGCATCCTCAAGAGATGCCTCGCACCAGCTTGTACTGTTTTACGTGAAAAACATGTTTATGTTACTGCTGAAGTGTAACTACAGGGCAAGGCAGCACAAAATGGAAGTGCGATGCAACAAAATGGAAGATCAGAGCATTGCATGGAATCGAGGTCAACATGTAATTTAGCACGTGTAAAATGGCAAATGCAGTACAGAAGTTCAACATGCTCACACTTGCTCAGGTCTTGTCTGCCCTCAACCCGCAAGACTGGTTGGTAGCGTTGGACCTGCAGGACGCTTATTTTCATATCCCCGTCCCGCCAGCCCACCAGCGTTACCTGCGATTCATGGTAGGGCAGGAGCATTTTCAGTTTACTGCACCCCACTTCGGCCTTACAAGCGCCCCTCGGGTGTTCACGAAAGTGCTGGCGGTGGTCTCAGCTCATGTGCGCAGACCAGAGTTTTCCGTCTTCCCCTGTCTCGACGACTGGCTGTTGAAGGCGGGCTCAGCCCAGGCAATCGTCTCCCACCTCCAGACTATGCCTACCTCCTGCACTTGCTGAGGTTCTCCATCAACGTACCGAAGTTGCATCTGATTTCCTCTCAGAAGCTCCTCTTCATCGGAGTGGTTCTGGACATGGCGCCGTTTCGGGTCTATCCTCCCGAACAGCGAGTCCGGGAAATTCGGGCTATGATTCCGATCTTTCAGCCCTTGTCCCGGGTTTCGGTCAGGACGACCTTGAGGCTGCTGGGCCTCATGGCCTCCTGCATCCTGCTCACCAACCATGCCAGATGGCATATGCGGGCCCTGCAGTGGGACCTGAAGTTCCAGTGGGCGCAGCTTCAGGGGAACCTGTCCGACTATGTCTGGATCTCAGAGGGCACTGCACAACAGTTGCAGTGGTGGCTCACAAATCAGCATTGTGTCAGCGGCAGATCCCTCTACCTTCCCAAACCGGAGCACACAGTGGGGACGGATGCGTCCCTCCATGGGGCGGCCACATGGGAGAGGCGGATATCAGAGGCCTCTGGTCTCTGGCGGAGTCCAGGCTCCATATCAGCCTTCCGGAGCTTCGGGCGATCCTTCTCGAACTGAAGGCATTCCTTCCCTCTGTCAAGGGGAAGGTGGTGCAGGTGTTCACAGACAACACCGCAGCCTTGTGGCATTGCAACAAACAAGGTGGGGTGGGGTCGTGGACCCTATGTCAGGAGGCTCTGTGCCTCTGGACATGGCTGGAACATCAAGGCATTTCATTGACGGTTCAACACCTGGCAGGTTCTTTGAATGCTAGGGCGGACGAACTCAGCCGCCGGTGCCTGATGGATCACGAATTGTGTCTGCACTCGGAGGTGGTGCAAGGTCTCTTTCGACAGTGGGGAGAGCCTTGGTTAGATCTATTCGCCACCGAAGAGAACACGCAATGTCAGCTGTTCTGTGCATTGGAATTTCCAAGCCGGCACTCACTCGGCGATGCTTTTCATAGCGAGTGGAGCTGCGGTCTATTGTATACCTTTCCGCCTATACCACTTCTGCCCAGAGTGCAGAAGAAGATAAGGCGCTACCGGGCCCAAGTCAAGTCAAAGTCAAAGTCAAAGTCAAAAAGGTTTTTATTTGATCTGGTACTCAACTGAGGACCACAAACGTTTTTTTAAAACAATTTACAGAGAATCAAAATACACATCAATATAATATTAAAAAAGATTTCAGAAATTTATAAAAGTTATAACAAACCCATTCATCAGTCGGTTGTTTGCATAATGATAGTAAGCTGTCAACAGTAGTGATGTTATATTTCTGATATATCGGCCCTACATATCTTTTCCGTGCTTTAACTATAGTATCGTGTGGACAAACAAATAATATGTGCACAATATCTTGCACCCCCCCGAAACAAAGTTTACACATAGGGGAGTCTCCTGGTGACCATTTAGATGTAAAGGCAGAAACCGGTAAAATTCCTAAACGCAGCATAATTATGGTCCTTCTTGCTCCGTGTGTTAAACAGAGCCCCAAATATGGGCGAGATTGCTTATATTCCAGTGATTGTGTAAAGATTTTATAAGTAGACAACTTACTACAATAAACTAGATCTAGATCGTAGCTTAATCTCGGAGTAAAGCATTTCAAGAAGAGTTTTAACTGAGATTTTGACCAAGATGACAGAATAACTTTTGTGAGGCATGCTAACTTAAATGCCTCAACCATATTCTTGGTAAAGGTAAGACATTCAGATTCTGGTTTAAAAATCTCAATCTTTAACAAAAATCTCAGTGTTCCTTCTTTTGCATGCAGGATGTTATAGGCCCATCTAATAATGTTTGCCACAGCTGTGGCATACGAGCTTGTTAGGGCGAATTCCAGTCTTAGTGCCTGTACAGATGTCGATGAAGCGACCTTTAATAGTCTTTTCAAAATCTTTCCTTCTGCTAAATCCATGAAAGACCATTGTTTCATTGGTAAGTGTTCAGTAGCGTATGACAGTACCGCAGGTATTTTTACTTTGTACACTTTAAGTAGGGAGGAAAAGTGCCTATTTCCAGTGGCCATATACAATCGAGAAAGTGCCCCTGCATGTATCTCAGATTTTTTCTTTAGATTGTCAATTTGTTTAAAATTTTGTATATTCTTTGAGAAAATTCTTCCAAGATAAGTATATTCATTTACTTCCTCTACTTTTTTCCCATTGAGGTACCAGCTATATTTAGCACTTTTTTTTCGACCAGAGAACGCTACCACTTTAGTTTTTGTTAGGTTAGGAATTAAAAAGTGGACCTTCGAATAGTCATTCAAGGAATTCAGCAGATTTTGGAGGCCAAATGGTGTGAGATCTACCAGGACTATATCGTCTGCATATAACAATGCATGTATGCTCTGAGATGCAACCTTTGGGGGCAGGCTTGTGCATTGCTGCAGATGAAGAGGTAGATCGCTTAGATAAAGCGAAAATAAAATTGGGGCCAGGAGACATCCTTGCTTAAGTCCATTCAAGGTATTAATTGCTTTTGTAATACCCTTCTCACTTCCCATTTGAACCTGGGACCAGGTGTTTGTGTGTAACATAATTATTAGTTGAAGTAGATGTTCAGAAATCCCCAGTTTTCTCAATTTTCTCCATAGAGTTGGCCTATCAACGCGATCGAACGCAGTTGAGTAGTCTATAAATGCAGCATATACTGGTTGAGATCTACGTCCAGTATATTTGTCAAGTATAGTCTGGAGGATTGAGATATTGTCTATTACTGAGTGATTTGGTCGGAAACCAGCTTGATACATCGGTATTATTCCTTGTGAAAAGCACCAACTTTTTAATCGATCCAATACCTCTGCTGCAAAAATCTTGCCTGTAGCGTCCATTAATGCAATTTGGCGGTAATTACTAGCAATATTCCGGTTCCCTTTTTTGTATATGGGGATTATAGTACTTCCCTGCCAAGATTTTGGTATTTTCCTGGTGCAGAAGATATGATTAAATAATGTTGTCAACATCTGACTCCAGTGTTTGGGATTGGACTGCAATACTTTGATCGGTATCAGATCAGGGCCTGACGCAGAGGTACAGCGAGCTTTTCTAATGTGCATTTCAATAGAAAATACTGTACATTTTTCCATTGGTGCGGGTTCAGAATCTAAAAAGAGTTCAACAGCATTACTATCATCGTTAGATGGGTTTGCTTTATATAGGTCATTTAGATATCCTTCCCATTCCTGCGGTGGTACTGGTATGGCATGTAGTGTCTTTTTGGTTCCAATTATTTTGGCTATCAATGACCAATATTTTCTTTGATTATTTTGTATTGCCGCCTCGTGAATATCCACCCAATTTTTGTCCTGTATCTTTCTTTTTTCGCTGCTTTTTTTCCTTCTTTGTTGATTTTTTAATTTATTTATCTCTTGCTGTATGGCGGGTATAAAATTTAAGAATTGCCCACGAATCAGTTTATTTAATTTCATTTTACTTGCATTTTCGTTAGAGGTTTTGCAAATTTGATTCATTCGTGGTTTTTCCCTTTTTAGCAGTAACATTTTAATATTTGCCATAATGCATTCAAAGTTTGTTATTTGACAGTCCGAATGCATTGTAGTTAAAATCTCATTTTGTAGGATCTTTTCATTAATATAATGCAGAGTCCCAGAATTCCAAAAAATTCGCCGTTGCGTCTTGCTGATTTCTATATTCCCATTAAGTTGCATAATTGGGTTCGGCAGAGAAGGTTTTAATGACCAGCCAGTATCTAAACAAAGAAGAGCGTGGTCACTGTATTCTGTAAATCCAATTTTCAAATATTGAAATGTATCCACTATCTCTATATTACATATTAGATAATCAATAATTGATAGGGAACCGTTTCCACGTCTTGTGAAAGATGCTGGTCTATCACCCTCTATATATCCATTCAATATTGTCCCATTTATACTCGGCAGTGAGGCTAGTAGCATTTTCCCTCTTTTGTCAGAGATTTTACCTTTTGGGAAAATCGGAGTTGGTAAGTCTATTAGTTCATCTTCGTAAGTTTGTGCCCACTTGCCTATATCAGCATTAGATATTTTGCCATTTACGTCACCCGCAATCAAGTACGGGGTATTCGGTCTATCTTCGATTAGTTTAGCAATCAAATCAATAGTAACCAAAAAAATATCATCTTGTGAGGTACCTGGAGAAATGTACACATTAAAAAACAAAAATGCCTTTTTCTGGACCATATTGTTTGTCTTTAATGAAACCTCAATACATTGAAAGTTGTCAGATTTGGAATTGATAATTACTTGAGCCCATTCATGTTCTTCGCTTAGAAGAATTGCTAGACCACCCTTAGCATGACCTCTACTTGTCGATGTAGCCGGAATATCATAGACAAAATAACCCTTTTGCTTGAATGTTTTTGTAGCCCATGTTTCCTGTATGGCTAATATATCTGGGTTATTTTGTAATGCTATGTTCATTTTATTTTTGGTTTTTCCGGCTAGATTCCACGAGGTGATTTTTAAGCTACTGTTAAACAGTGCAATGTGATTGGTGATCTTGTTTATTACTATTTAAGGCCTCAGAAACCCAAGCCCAGGATTCTGGTGTTTTTTTGACTTCTCTTTCTTCATAGTATTGGCTCCATACATTTCTTTGACCATCATTTACCTGGATTGTCAGAGTGTCCCTCCTATTGGTACTTTGCCCCATGTTTGCACGAGCAAAGTTGTTTATATCCCATTCTTTTGGCAGGGTATTCCTGTTTGTGTTTTTGTGGCCGATCACACTATCTAAGTATTTCTTCGGTGGGGATATTTCTATGACATCGTAGCCATGTTTGTGTAATATTTCTTTTTCCCTTACGATAATTCCAGGAAGAACAGACGACCAGAAAGCTACTTGCGCAATTTTCCTATTTTCCTTTAATGGGAATGTTACTAGGTCTATCTCTTTACTGGTGATAGATTGCAAAGTATAGATGTGTTGTAGCAGACTAATTATTCTTCCTCGGTTTAACGGTGAATCATCAGTGGGAAAAAGCTCTTCAAACTGGAGATATTTCGTCATAGGTTGACAACCACCAGGGGATAATACCACATTTGTTCTGCTTTCTTTATTTTTTTGTGCAGTACTGCTTTTTATTCCAAAAGGTATATATTCAGGAGCCTTTACATTCAATTGTTGAATGGAAGGTTTACTATTTTTTCCGCTTGATATCTCTCCCGAGGATTGTTTGATGGCTATTATCTCCGAGAGACCTTCCTCATTTTTATGATCTATAGGTATATCTTTAAATCTTATCTTTCTAGATTTCTTTTTATTGATTCTTCTTATTATTTTCCTATTTCTGGTTTTCCTTTTCGATCCTTTGTCACATTTCCTCTGAATAGGCTTTTGCTCGGATTCTTCCTCTGGAACAGATAGAACAATTGTTGTTTTTTCGTCTCCTTTATCAGCATTATGTATCATATTGTTCTTCTTTGTTACTGAAAAAATCGGAAACTCTTTTATTCGCGGTGAGGGCTCCTCTCTAAACAGTTTCTTTAGGGAGTATATTCGGGCCTCTTTGGTGTCTTTCTTAGTTTTAGTGTGAAGTTGGCATTTTAACTCCTGGTGAGTAGTTTGGGTACTACTATCACATTTATTTTGAAGTTCAGGGATCAAGACTTTGGTCGAAGGAGAGGGATGAAAGGCCTCCTTTTTTTCCTCCTGTGTCTGTATATTATTTACTGATATCATTTGATCTTTTTTCCTTTTTTCTTCTACCAGAAATTTTAAAATGCCAATTTGAGCATCCAAAGTTTGGTCCGAATTTTCTAGAATATTACCCAAAAAGGAGAGGACAGATTCGAGAATTTCCTGTAATGTATATAAAGCCTTAGATATAGGGGACGCCACATTGGTAGAATTCATATTGTTCGGGAGAAATGTATCCAGTGATGCGTCCAAATTCATTTTAAAATCAAAGTGATTATCTAAGATTTCAGTTTGTAGATTTTCCGAATGTGATTGTAGCTCGGAAGTATTCTCCAATGGTTGAATACCCTCTAAACAGAGGTTCCCAGAATTTGAAAAAGGAGTTATTTGATTTGTTAATGTGACATTGGGGGACACAGAGATAGTAATTTGAGGCTCCTGTTTGGATCGTAAAATTTGAGGTATAGAGTGAGATCCAAGATCGCTTACAGCCGAGGTAGTCTGTGCATCCGAAAAAGACAAGTCTGCGACCTCATTAGGAGGATTGTTGTCTGGTGTTACTAGTAGTTCGTTATTCGGAAGACTTGATTGACTTTTAGGAGACAGAGCTCGAAAATAGTTACTAATAGCGGGGGTTCCAATCAGCTGTCCTGATTTTACTGCTTTAGCAGAGCATTTTCTAACAGCGTCTTCGGTGCCCATTCTCTTCATAAAAATGGTACGTGATCTTAGTTTTTTGTATGCCATAAAATAAGGTTTCACCCAGGTATATTTGAATAAAAATTGAGAGAGAAAAGGAAAAAAATGCTTTACCGTGTATTAGCAGTATCAGCTTTCAATAAAAGTTCTGATTATGATCACGTTTTAAGAGCTGAATATAAAAATACAAAAATGGAAATACCAGTTTAAAGAGGGGTGGCCCGTCCCGTCCTTGTACGACCTTGGACGGCCTTAGACGGCCCGCCCTTTGCCCGGGCTTCGCCCCGGGCTGTGTCCCGCGCGCGTCCCGCGATGCGCGTAATACGTGGAGGTGATATTGTTTCACGGGAAGGGAAGGCGTGGCACTGGGAGGGGGCGCGGCACTCACGGGAAGAGGACCAGCTGTAGGTGGTGAATGCTGGTCCTCGCAGTCCCGGGGCCGGCGCCTCTCCCTCCTCTGCGGCCACAGAAGCAACGAAGTTCAGGATAAAATTCACAAGCGGCAGCAAAACAGGATACAGGCTACTCCAGTAGCGTTAGGGGACAGCAGACGCTTCTCCTGCTTCACGAGCGGCACCCGCGGAGCGGGGGCCGCGAGTAGTTGTGCAAAATCAGCAGGGCGTGGCACTGGGAGGGGGCGCGGCACTCACGGGAAGAGGACCAGCTGTAGGTGGTGAATGCTGGTCCTCGCAGTCCCGGGGCCGGCGCCTCTCCCT
This sequence comes from Lissotriton helveticus, assembly GCF_964261635.1. Lineage (NCBI taxonomy): Eukaryota > Metazoa > Chordata > Amphibia > Caudata > Salamandridae > Lissotriton > Lissotriton helveticus. Next base: position 1,045,408,347 of record NC_136061.1, on the reverse strand, counting down.
CCTCTGCGGCCACAGAAGCAACGAAGTTCAGGATAAAATTCACAAGCGGCAGCAAAACAGGATACAGGCTACTCCAGTAGCGTTAGGGGACAGCAGACGCTTCTCCTGCTTCACGAGCGGCACCCGCGGAGCGGGGGCCGCGAGTAGTTGTGCAAAATCAGCAGGGCGTGGCACTGGGAGGGGGCGCGGCACTCACGGGAAGAGGACCAGCTGTAGGTGGTGAATGCTGGTCCTCGCAGTCCCGGGGCCGGCGCCTCTCCCTCCTCTGCGGCCACAGAAGCAACGAAGTTCAGGATAAAATTCACAAGCGGCAGCAAAACAGGATACAGGCTACTCCAGTAGCGTTAGGGGACAGCAGACGCTTCTCCTGCTTCACGAGCGGCACCCGCGGAGCGGGGGCCGCGAGTAGTTGTGCAAAATCAGCAGGGCGTGGCACTGGGAGGGGGCGCGGCACTCACGGGAAGAGGACCAGCTGTAGGTGGTGAATGCTGGTCCTCGCAGTCCCGGGGCCGGCGCCTCTCCCTCCTCTGCGGCCACAGAAGCAACGAAGTTCAGGATAAAATTCACAAGCGGCAGCAAAACAGGATACAGGCTACTCCAGTAGCGTTAGGGGACAGCAGACGCTTCTCCTGCTTCACGAGCGGCACCCGCGGAGCGGGGGCCGCGAGTAGTTGTGCAAAATCAGCAGGGCGTGGCACTGGGAGGGGGCGCGGCACTCACGGGAAGAGGACCAGCTGTAGGTGGTGAATGCTGGTCCTCGCAGTCCCGGGGCCGGCGCCTCTCCCTCCTCTGCGGCCACAGAAGCAACGAAGTTCAGGATAAAATTCACAAGCGGCAGCAAAACAGGATACAGGCTACTCCAGTAGCGTTAGGGGACAGCAGACGCTTCTCCTGCTTCACGAGCGGCCCAAGTCATCCTTGTGGCACCGGACTGGGCTTGAAGAGTTTGGTATCCCGAGCTTCTCAGTATGAGCATGGAACCCTCTATCAGAGTGCCTCTTCGGGAGGATCTTCTGTCGCAGCAGCAGGGGACGGTCCTCCACCTGAACCTGTCCAGCCTCCACCTGCATGCGTGGAGATTGAGCGGCAACAGTTGATTCAGAATGACGTCACAGACTCCTGAAGTCTGTGATGTCATTCTGGCAGCCAGGCGTCCCTCCACTAAATCGGTATACGCCTGCAGGTGGAACAAATGTGTGGCATGGTGAACAGCAAAGGCTGTGGACCCCCTTTCTGTCCCTCTTTCAGAGGTCCTTTTGTTCCTTCTTTCTTTGGCCCGGCAGGGCTCTGCTCTGGGCACTATCAAGGGCTACCTTCCTGCAATCTCTGCCTTTCTCAGGCTTCCTGATCAGCCCTCTCTTTTCAAGTCCCCTGTTAATAGATTTCTCAAAGGCAATACTCACCTTTTCCCTCCTATTCCGTTTGTGATGCAGCACTGGGACTTGAATCTGGTACTTACATTTTTGATGTGCACTCCTTTTGAGCCGCTCCACAACTGTCCTCCTCGTTTGTTGACTTTGAAGACTGCTTTCCTGGTTGCCATCACCTCCGCTAGGCGCGTGAGTGAGCTCCAGCCTCTTTCTTGTAAGCGTCCTTTTCTGTCAGTCCATCCGGACAAGGTTGTTCTTCGCACCCGTCCTTCCTTCTTGGCAAAAGATGTCTCTGCTTTTCACATTGGGCAGACTGTCACCTTGCCCACTTTCTTTCCACCTGCGCATCCTTGTAGAGAGGAAGAGAGGCTCCACCGTCTGGACCCAAAACGTGCACTTTCATTTTACTTAAATTGCACACAATAGTTCCGGGTGTATGAGCTCTTTGTTGGCTACGTGGGTGGCAAGAAAGGCCGGGCTGTACACAAGAAGACTATCTCCCGCTGGGTCGTCTTGTGTATCAAAGCCCGTTATTCTCTGGCTAAAAAGGAACCGCCGGTGGGGTTGCGCCCCCATTTTACCAGGGCGACAGCAGCTACTACTGCATTAGGACATGGTGTCTCCCTGCAAGACATCTGTCAGGCAGTCACGTGGGCCTCACTGCACACTTTACTAAGCATTATTGCCTTGACAGTCAAGTCTGGAGGGACTGCTGCTTTGGCCATTCTGTTCTCTGTGACTTTAGGATGTTATCTTTGTTCGCAGACCCTCCACCGGGGTTGGTATTGCTGGCGTATGAATTCTAAGGTAAGGAATCTGTCACTAAGGTGTCTCTTTCAGATGCACAAGTTGCTTGTGTAATGATATATCTGTAAGAGACATTAGTTAGTGATAGATTCCTTACTGCCCCACCCATCCTCCCCGTTCTGCCAACTTATTTCTATGGTTAAGGTCATCCCTTTCAGGGCCCTAGTTTCAATGCAACAGTGGTCAGTGTCTTGCATGGCTCTGCGTTCCTGGCACGGAAAGTCGTGTACAGAACTGACGTCAGTGCGGGTGTGCGTGTCTAAGTAGCTCCAGCGACGTCATCTCGGCGACTACGACACCAGCGACGTACGCTGAACCGTAAGCAGAGCTGTACGACTACGCCTACCAACGTGCAGGGGTACTGCTGATGCCTGCTGATGCCTGGGGATATTCTAAGGTAAGGAATCTATTACTAACTAATGTCTCTTACAGATATATCGTTGCACTAGTAAGTAACTTGTGCTTCTCTTGGATACACCATCTAACCACATATTCTGCACCGCCATTGCTACTTCTGTTGTGTAGAGTGACTTGGAGTCAGAAAGGTTTCATGTTAGCTTCTACACACCGTCACAGTTTTAAATCTTTCTGTGATGCTTTGTGTCTAAGGGTTACATTTTATACTGATATCATTGCACAATGTTGGTGTCTGTATATGGCTGTAGGCTGTCCCTTCTTTGGATGGTGGGGCTGTGCGACCTCAGTGGAGTCTAGTAGTGCCACCTACTGGAGCACAGGAGTAATTGCTGAAAAATATACAGAGCCGCCTGGGGAAATTCAAGGGATGAGGAGTCTGCGGTCAAAACAGTATCCAAAAGAGAGTGTTAGCAAAGGCAAGAAACTTGTTTCTCTTGTGATTCACCCAGATAATTTATGCTTCAAGACCAGTGAAGCTATGGTACTACTGGTTAGTGGCTTTTCATGGATGTGCATTGCGTTATGCGTTAACAGTATGGCCAGAGGTGCATAAAGTGCTGTTCGCCCATCTGTGGTAGCAATACACATAATTCTGCTGAGTATTCAAGACCACCAGAAAGAGACAGTGTTCTCATACATTATGACGTGTTTTTAGGAATATTTATGCTGATGTTGGATTAGCAGGTAAATTAATATAAATGTCAGCCAAACATAGTTGATTTATTTCGACATCAACAGGGTCATAAAATAATTTAAAACAATGTAGTCTATAAATATACCAGCTTAGCTTGCCACGGAACAACACTTTTCATGTTGATTCCTTGGACTTTGTTCTCTCAGAAAAATATTTTTGATTACAGTCTTTTAAAGACTGAAGGAAATGCTGGAGTCTGAGTCACGGCTTCTTTTTAGTAGTCACAAAGCATGTCGAGTTACTGGTTTCCATGACAAAGGCAATTAAAACAACAACAAAAAAGCCTGCTCTTTTGTCGCCTTCCTCCAGTTCTTCACACTGAGAGGTAGTAATGAGGTGTCTTTCTTGTGATTAAGCACAGCACTCCATGTGAGCCTTGAAACAATTGTAACGTAGTCGATTAGATAGTGCTGTAAATGGAATACTTTGTCCCAGGTGAGCGTTTACAGAGCAGGCGTCATGGGCGATGGGGGGAACAAATGGGTCAAGTGCTGTTTTAGTAGATTGAGTCATGAGGGCAGTTTCCACAGGGAAATGGAAATTAGGAATGATTTATGTACTGCCTCTGGCAATGGCAGAGACAGTCTGACAAGAGCACTAAAGGGTGAAAACTTGGTCATGTGCTTGTCGGTTAAACGCTTAAGTGCCGTCAGGCTACAAAACTGAAGGTGTGAACTTCAAGCACGCCGTCGTGGGCGTCTCTTTAGCCAAAGTGCTCTTCAAACCTTTAGGACACGTTTCCCTTCAAGCGTAGGTAGCCTGTCAAAACCGAAGTGTACCAGGCCGTGTAGCAGGGAAACTCACGATTTAAAAATGGATTATATGTGCCTTAAAATGTTATATTTTAATCAATTGCAAAATCAAATCCAGCGACCGCTATTTATTCTGTAGACCAGATAATCAAGAAGTTTCATAGACGAGCATCTGGATAGCGTTCGTGGATGTGAGATGCAGAGTCACAAATTGTGATTCCGTCATTTAGTGGACTACAACTGTTTAACTTTTACCTTGCCCGAAAGAGCCTGGATTTAACACTGTCCTATGCTAGTTCTTCCAATGAGCATTTTCATTTTCAGTGTCACACTTACATAGTCTTCTGGGGCTGCACAAACTCCAGATCATCTCCTCCCTGCCTTTGGCACAGTGATTTGCCTGGAAGTTGTGGCATTCTCAAACCCTAGTTTACATGATCTCAGAACACGTCCAGAGACTGATTATTGATATTCGGGGCCAAGTGGTCACTGTGTCAAGGAATGGTTCCTGAGAGGCTTGAGAAACAAGACATGTATACCTTAAAGATCACTGTGTAAAGATGAATTCTGTTTATAAGACTCGGTCCACGAGCCACATATCTTGCTATATATAAATAGACGAGGATCTACAGTTCTTCATACCAAGTAGCAAGCATAATTAGGTATTGTTTGTCCATACCAGGTCATGCTTTTAGTCCAGACCAGTAATTGCACTCGTGTTGTTTCAGCACGCACAATGGAGGGGTGAACCCATTGTTTATTCACTGTTTGTATAGTTCTATTTCATGATGAGGTAAGACTACACTTTCACACTTTTGTAAACATCTGTTTTATTCTTAGATTTTGATGCAAGGCTCATTGAGAAAACCTTTCTTTGAACCTACTAATTCCTTTTAATATTCCTCCAGCTTAGGGTATTTTGCTTTTTCATTCGTCTGGATAATCCGTATGATATATGCATTGTAAACTACATTTCCTTGTACCTTTTTATGAGGGAAAGATTGTATGTCGCATTTATGTTTCTGATGGGTGATATTAACCGCATATTCCTCACTTTTTAAATTTACCGGGTACTAGACTGGGTCAGGAACTATTCCAATAGTTGCGTCCATGCCAGAATATGGCAGCCTTGGACTCTATGGAGACCTTCTTCTGTCTCCAGAAGTGACAGATTGGCAATGTATGAAGAAGCCCCCTCTGCATGCTGACGTCGGGTCCCTTTTTCCCACACTGTTTGACGTGGATCTGAAGCTGTGCTCGTGAACTTTGTTGGTGATTAACTGACTTCCAAAACAGTTTTTCTTTGACCGATGGCTAGGGATGTCTCCCCCTAAGACTACAGACTGCAGACCGTGCCACACCTCCAAGAAGCAGCTATCTGTTACGGACACTGTCTTTGATGTCTCGGTTCCAAGCATGGTTCAGAGTCATGTGATTAATGTTCCCTGATGCACCTAAAAGCCATCAAGGAGCAGAAACAGTCTTGTTTGAAGTCACAGGGCTGTTCCTGCCCCCAAATCACTGTCCGGTTATGTTCCTGTCCTCTGAAAAGATTAAATCGTAAGTCCAAGAAGAAATCTTGTCACAAACACAAGAATTCCAGACAGGAGTTCTCCACCTGTTGCTCCTGCTCTATGTAGAGATCTTGTAATCAGCAATGTAACAGCTTTACTCGGTGACAGTCATCTGACTCCAACACTATTCCACAGCTGGAGCGGATGCGTCTCAAATTTCTTAGGCCATTCTTGACATAGTAACAGGTATATTCCTACAGGAGGGCAATGCTTTAGCTTTCCCGGACGATTCTGGGTCTCTCTGGAGTTCCTTCAGGCCTTGGATCCTTTGGCCACCCCTTTGTTCTGCCAGCAAGTCCTTGCCCGCTGTTGACTTGACTGTTATACCTCTGCCCGCCCTTCACCACACTGGACCACAACGCCACTTCTTTGACAAAGGCAGCACTGTTTCTGACTGGGCTTGCGCTAGCTCTGACTCAAGCAGTGTTTACAAGTTTACAAGTTTTATTTGGTTTGGTACTCTACTGAGGACCACAAATAATGTATAAAATTAAATTCTTACAATTTTTTTTAAATTTCTCATATTAATACAAAGATAAAAAAAGTCTTAAAAATTTGTACAGTTTATAACAAACTAGTTCATTTGGAGGAGTTTTGCAAGCCATAATCAATAATTTGACGGTGGTGATGCGGCATCTGAGATACATAGGATACAGATGTTTTGCTCTTGCCGCTACCACTTTTAGATTGGGGCATATGAACAGTAGATGCTCTAAGTCCTGCTCTCCACAGCTACAAAGACTACATATTGGTGACTCGTTTTGATGCCATTTTGAAGTTATAGTTTGGGTGGGTAGAATGCCCAACCGGAGCATGATAATTAATCTCCTAACGCTGTGAGTGAGATTAAAGTCTATGTAGTTCTGGGTTTTCTTAAATACCACTGATTCAGCAAAGTTTTTATATAGAGTTAGTTTGGCGCAATGCGATGAGTCAAGGTCAAAACTTAATCTTGGAGTATAACATTTTAAGAAGAGTTTCAATTGAGGCGGTGTCCAAGTCAATAACAAATCGGTACTAATATTCGCCAGTTTGAAGGCGAAAGACATGTTTTTATAAAATTCGTGCTTCGTGGAATCATTATCAAAAGTCTCTATTTTAAGCAGGGAGCGAAGTGTCCCATCCTTTGCATGGAGCAGGTTGTAAGCCCACCTAATGATGTTTGCAATACCTCGAGAATAAGAGCTCGTGAGCGATAGTTCAAGGCGGAGTGCTTGTACTGGGATAGACTGCGCTACTTTTAGCATTTTCCTCAGAATTCTTCCTTCTTTTAGGTCCAGGAATGTCCACTGCTTTATAGGTATATACTCCAAGGCATAAGATAAAACTGCAGGGATCTTCACACTGTAGACTTTAAGCAGGGAGGAAAAATGTCCGTTAGGGGTTGGGATCGAGTTAGTCAGGCCTTTTTCCCTTCCCATTTGTACTTGGCACCAGGTGTCTGTATGCAGTGCAATTATAATTCGTAACAACTGTTCAGGGATTCCTAATTTCTTCAGTTTTTCCCAAAGGGTCGCTCTATCCACTCGGTAGAATGCAGTGGTAAAATCGATGAATGCTGCATACACAGGCTGGGATTTAACTACCACATATTTGTCAAGGATAGTTTGTAACATCGCGATGTTGTCTAAGACTGAGTGCTTTGGTCTAAAGCCTGCTTGGCAGAGCGGGATCAGTCCCTGTGTGAAAGCCCATTTTTTTAGTTGATCAAGAACCTCCGCTGCGAAGATCTTTCCCGTAGCATCCAGTAGTGCTATCTGCCGGTAATTGCCAGGGTGATGTCTCGGTCCCTTTTTATATATCGGTATAACGATACTACCCTTCCGGGATTTCGGCAATTTCCCTGTATTGAGGATGAAATTAAAGACGGGAGATAGTATCTTGCTCCATCCCTTAGGGTCAGTCTGAAGGACCATAATCGGTATTTGGTCTGGGCCGGTGGCTCCTGTTGTTCTTGCCTTCCTTATGTGCATTTCTACAGAAAAGGGGGACACAGTTCCAATAGAAGAGGTAGTTCCTTCGCAGCTGTTTGTGGGAGTTATAGGCCTTTCATAGTTAGTATTTAATTTATACAAGTTGGTCAAATATATCTCCCATTCTTTAGGGGGGACTGGGTTGGCTTGCAAGGCCTTTTTTTGTACCGGTTTCTTTAGCGATTAGTGACCAGTAAGTACGTTGGTTGTACTGTTTTGCTGCTATCCGCAGGTCGACCCAGTTTTTATCATATGTTAGACTTTTTTGCCGTTGTTTCTCCCTCTTTCGTTGGTTCTTTAATTTGTTAATTTCTGCTTGTCTCGATATAGAGGGCTCCAGAAACTGTGATCTTATTAATTTATTTAGCCTTTTTGCGCTTGTAGATGGCCTACTAGTTTTATTTTTGAGTCTTGGTGGTACAACTTGTTGCAATTTGTGTAGGAGCGTTTGTTTTAATGTCTCGATTATTGTCTCAAAGTTTGTTATTAGGTTGGAGGAATAGTTTTCTTGAAGGAACTGCTTAGTGTTTATTAGAGTAGTAACTTTATTGAGTGTAGCGGAATTCCAATATATCTGCCTTTGGTTTGACTTTACTGTTACTGTACTGGATTTAAACATAATGTGGCTTGTTGGACATGTGGTCATTGTCCATTGGGTTTGTAGAGCCAGGATGGCATGGTCGCTTCCTTGAACAAAGTAAATCTGAAGCTGCGAAACAGACCCATATATATCCAGGCTGCAGATCATATAATCCAAAATTGATTTGGAATTTGTTCCCTGTCTCGTATAAGACGCGGGAATGTCCCCTTCCACATTTCCATTTAGGATAGTTCCATTTAGTAAAGGTAGTGATTGTAATAATACTTTCCCCCTTTTGTCAGCCTTGCTTCTGGTCGGGAACAATGGCACTGAAATTTCAAGAGCTTCCTCATTATACCAGCTTGCCCATTTCGATATTTCTGAGTTCGATAGTTTTCCGTTAAGATCTCCCATGATTATGAAGGGGAGATAGGCTTGAGTTTCTATTATTAGCTGAACACCCTCCAAGATTTCAACAAATAGCCCATTGTTTTTTTGACCGGGGGGGATATATACATTGAAAAGCAAAAAGTTTTTTTGCAGCTCTAAAGTGTCTAACCCCAGCCTAACCTTAATACATTGAAAGTGGTTAGATTTTGTAAGGATGATTTCTTGGGCCCAGTTGTACTCTTCGCTTAAAAGGATTGCTATGCCTCCCTTCGCATGCCCTCGGCCAACTTCCTGCGCTGGGATATCATAGGTGAAATACCCCTCCTGGTAAAAGCTTTTTGTTGACCATGTTTCTTGAATTGCCATTATAGCTGGTTGGTTTTCCATCAGTTCCATCATCTTTTCTGGTGTTTTCCCTGCTATATTCCAAGATGATATCAGTAGACCACTGCTAAACTGAGTAATTCTTGCTCCGTGCTTGTTTTTTATTGTTTAAGGTCTCTGCAATCCATAACCAGGACTGATCTACATTTACTGTATCCTTATCTTTGGAGCTTTGGCTCCAGATTTCTCTCTCCCCATCTTTTACTAAGATAATTAGATGATCTGCAGAGTCGCCTATGTGATTAGTTTTTTTATTTTGTAGATTAAGTGATTTTTGTAAAGATCCCTTAGACAGTTTTCTTGGTTTTACATCTATAGGTTTCTGTATTGAGGTCAGGTCGTAGCCACATTTATTGAGAGTCTCTTTTTCTTTCAGAATGATTCCCGGGAGCACTGGTGACCAAAACTCTACCACAGCGGTTTTCATTTTTTCTTTATCCGGGAAGGTTACTAAATTGATGTCTTTTCGTGTTAGAGTTTGTAGGGGCAAAATACATTGTAGGAGGTTAATAATACAGCCACGGTTAAGAGGTGCTTCATCTGTTGGAAACAGCTCTGTTATTTGCAGTTGCGTCGATATTAAATCTTCTTGTGGAGGGTCTTTTTTCCGGTAGTCTTCAGGTCCCTTAAAATGAACTCTTAGTGCAGAGCTTACTGGGGCATAAAGGAATTCTTTTGCCCTTGGGTTTAACGGATTTTGTTGAAGAATTTTATTAGATTTTTCCATCCAGTTTTGATTTATTCTCTTAAGAGATATGGGCGATTTTATACTTTCTTCGTGGACAAGGTGGGCATCAGAAGAGGTGGTGATCTCCTGAAATTTGAGCTTGTGCGCTTTTTTCTTTTTAAATCTTCTTATCGGCTTTCCCCTCTTTTTCTTTCTTTCCACTTGCTTCTTTTTTATTTTTTGTGAATCCTGCACATCCTCACCATTTACGCCAATGTTATCCTTTTTTTCTTGATCCTTGACGAGACTAGCCATGATGAGTTTGTCTTTGTGTTTCTTGAATATAGGATATTGGTCAGACTCGCTATTAGTGTCTTCTTTAAAGAGTTTCTTAAGGGAATATACCGTTATTTTACCCTGATTACTTATTGGTCCTTTGGGTGATTTATTACCGGTTTGTATTCCCATTTCTCTTTTCGCCGGCATTAAGTGGTCGATGTTTTTGATGTCACTTGTTATCTCTTGACCGTTGTCAGATATGCCCTTTAATTTGATTAGCTCAGATTGTTCTTTTTTCCTTTTTCTTCCACAAGGAATTTTAAAAGTCCTATTTGCACATCAAGCGTTTGATCCGAGTTCTCCAAGATATTACCAAGATGGACAAGGACTGATTCCAGGATTTTTTGCAGTGTGAAAAGAGACTGCGATACTGGAGTATTGTTGTTCGTTAAGCTGGTGGACTTGAACATAAAAAGGTCCGGGGAATATTCCGGGAGATTCTCTCGGTCCAAGGGTTTTTGTAATGTGCTAATATCTATAACATTGGGCTCTTCTTGAGGTCCCAGATCTAATTCTCCTTTCTTAATAGTTGTTTCAGGATGCATCGTAATTTGATCGGGGCTATGTTGGATATTAGATAAGTCCAATATTATTTGGCCGGTTGACTCTGTTTCTGGGGATGAGTCCTCAAAATCTGTTAAGGGGGTTATTTGATCAACCTCAGATGTAATTAAGGTGTGTTCTTTAAGGAGGGCATGTGCTCTTCCTTCTTTGTTTTTTCCGTCCTCCATTATTTCCGCTGTTATAGCTGGGCTTGACTGATTTATTACTACTAGCCCATCCGTGGTTAGTGTTGTAAGATACTTTCGTATTCCAAGGGTTCCATTTATCCTTCCGCTTTTCACCGCTTTGTTAGTGGTCTTCCTAATTGCCTCTTCTGTCCCCATTCTTTTCATGAAAATGGTTCGTGATCTCAATTTCTTAAAAGCCATTTCCCTGTTCCAGGACTATTGATAGTATTTTTTCCGATAGTAGGTTGTCAGTTTGTTTAGAGACAATGGATTATTAATTTGGTTTTTCACTGGACAGGGAATTTAGGTGGCTTCCTTCCTCTGGCGTTTATACTCTGGGTTTTGGCTGGTGCCTACTGCACTGTGGTTGCACCAGCTCTTTCAGATTGAAATAATTTTCAGCTGGGCTGCATTATGGTTGGCATTCCGACGGTGTTATTCTTCTAGCGCCAATCTTAGCGGGCACACCTGCACTCCGCTTAGTTCTACTGCACTCTTGTTTTATGTTACTGGTCCTTGCCTGTCACTCTCACAGACCCTCCTCGAGGTTTCAGCCTCTGGGGCCCGCGACGCCTCTGCGACGCCACCACCTCACTCTCCCGGGCCCGTCTACCCCTTACAGGGGGGCAGCTGCCGTCAGGGAGGGAGCGAGGGTTGCCTCGGGGTTTCAATGTCACGGGTATTACAAAAGTTGATAAGGTCTGCCGGTATTGGTGTGACTCTCTCCTATGGTATTGGGATGCTTTAATCCGTCGGGTTCTTCCCTTTTGCTGATTTTTTTAAATGGTAGCGGAGGTGATGCACTTAATGGGGGTCACAGGAGGTAGATCGGGGGAGTTCGGGAGGGATGGCAATATTGCTGGCTGTTATTCACTACTGTCCCCTTCCCCGTAGCCCCCAGTGCCGCTCTAAGCGTTATACTGCTGCTGAGTGTCCAAGCTTTGATACACACTTCTTGCCTCTGGATTCCTTTGGTTTCTCTGGTTTGGTTTCTCTGGTTCTCTGGTTCTCTGGTTCTTTAGGCACCTCGGGCAGTTGCTTGTGGCTACGGCTTGAGAACTAGCCTGCCAGCGTCGTGCCTCGTTGTGAGTGCGTTAGTGCGTGTAGTTCTTTTGAAGATCCTTTATTGGCTTCTGCCTTACTTCATGCTAGAAGTGGTTCTTCGATTTTTCCTCTGCTTTTATCTTTTGGTAGGTGGCAGGATGCAGACTGTGGGCAGCGGGCTGGGTTCTGCTGGCTGCTACTAGGTTCTGCTTCCACCAAACCTCCCTGTTCCTCCTCCTAGTCTGCTCCGCTCGATGCGCTGTGCAGTTCCGCCGTGTCCTGGTCTGCTCCGCTCGATGCACTGAAGAGTTCCGCTAGGCAGGCTCACGGCGGGCGGAATCCGCACTGCCGCCAAGCTTTCCCGGTGCCTGCTCCGGTTCCGCTCCCGCTTTCCTCCACACAATGCTGAGTGCGGGTCCCGCTCACCGCGGCTCACGGTAGGCGGGCTGCGGGTTCACGTTTGGCTGTAGGCGTGGTGCGGGCCGCGAGCTGGGGGCTACGGGCTGCCGGCTGCCAGTTCAGTGACCAGGGTAGGCTTCGGCCCGATGGTCAAGATAGCTACGGCTTTTAGCTATCACTTCGGTCGGTCCTCCAAGCCGCCAACCGCCGAGCCTCCCTACTCCGCTCCGCTCCCCTCAGTACAGTCTCTCTGGCTGCTTCTGCTCTCTGGCGCCCTCTGGCTCAGTATCTCAGTACTCAGGATCCTGGCAGGAAAGCAGTGCTGGTTACTGTAATGCTGGTCAGCCAAAAGTTATAGTTGGGGTTGAGTGAAGCAACCATAACCCTGCAGAGGGCTTATAATGGTAGCACTCCAGCTGACACAGGGAGATAATAAAAAGACAAACGCAAGAATGAGGTGGGGAGGGGGGCAGTGCAGCACCATACAGCAGCGTGTGTCTTTGCAGACTAATACTGCTTACCTGGAAGAGGCAGGGGAAGAGGAGGAGGAGGAGGAAGGTTGCCGAGTGGATCTGCATCCTTTTCCTCTGTCTTTGCCTCTATATTGACGTATGAGCAGGTTCTGGGACTGCTGTATCTGTGGTTGTCAGGGTTGCTTCTGACGAAAGGAGAAACCTCTGGTGAAATCTTGAATAAATATCTAACATAGCGGTAAATGCTGCAGGATCCGTGCTGTTACAGCAAACAAATGACAGGACGGAATGCTGACAATTCAAACATTCTCCCACAGTCAAAAGATCAGGGTTACATCCAGCGTAGTGGGCAAAATAACAATGGATTTAAGCCAGATCTTTTGACTGGGGGAATGTTTGCATTGTCCGCATTCCGTCCATCATTTGTTTGCTGTAACACTTTTCCCCCTAAGTGGGATGGGTATGGCCAGACGTGGGTCCCTTGCTCACTGTGCCACTGGATTCAAGCTAGCCTGGCTGAAGAAGGGTGACATACCCTGCACTCAGTCTCAGGATGCTTGCTTCCGGTCCAGGGAGGACCTGGCCTGGCAGTTCGTTCTGGACTGTTCCCATGGGCACAGGGTCAAGACTGATTTGCATATGGCTGGGTCCAAACTGGGGTGGCGTAGTGGGCAAAAGAACAATGGATTTGACCCAGATGTTTTGACTAGGGGAGAATGTTTGCATTGTCAGCATTCCGTCCATCATTTGTTTGCTGGAGCAGGATCCGTGCTGGGCACTGAGAATTGCAAGAAGGATGGAGATGGCACAGAGAACTCCAATGTCTGTGGTGCGGACACCGATGGATCAAGTTGGTAAGTCGCTGGCATCGGTGGAGCTGGTATAGCAGGCTCAGAGGTTGGGTCTGAATGAGGTGCAGGTGCAGAGCCACCTGAAGCAGGGTCCTTGGGTCCCATTTCGACTAACTCTAGCTCCAAGGTTGGAGCTCATGTGAGAGATCGGAGTCCTTTGGAATAATTATCTATTGGAATGGAATGGAATTGGATTTGTAAAGCGTGTGGATACCCGTGGGCGTCTCAGCGCTGAGTGTGTGGAGCTGGCTAAGGAGCAGGGGTAACCTAGGGGAAAAGGCTGGTTTTTAGGAGTGTGCGGAATTTAAGTAGGTTGGCTTCTTTGCGAATGTTAAGGGGGAGAGAGTTCCAGAGCTTTGCGGCGTTGTGGGAGAAGAGGCGTCCACCTGTTCCTGCCTTCTTAATTCTATGAGTGTTTGCAAGGAAGAGGTGATCGGATCTTAGCTCTCTATTGGCTTTGTAAGGAGTGATCAAGGCTCTTAGAATGGGGGGCCTTTGCCCTGGAGGATTTTGTGTGTTATACATAGGGACTTAAATTTAATTCCCTCCCGGATTGGGAGCCAGTGGAGGGAGTTCAGGCCAGGTTTAGCTGAGAACCGCTTTTTTGTCACTGTGAGCAGTCTGGCTGCCGAGTTCAGGACGAGTTGGAGTTTATGACAGACTCCGGGGCGCTTAAATAAAGGGCGTTACCGTAATCTAGTCTAGACAAGATGAGACCCTGAATGAGGAGTTTTCTAGAGTGGGGTGGTAATAGGGGGAGGATTTTCCGTGCGGTGCGGAGCAGGCCAAAGCAGACACCAGCCGTTTTCCTGGCTTGGGTTTGGAAGGTGAGGTCCTGCTCGAGCCAGACACCAAGACTTTTTATTTCTTTTTTTGGAAGGGGAGCTGGCCCCATGCATTTTAGATCTCTTCTTGTGCTTCTTACATTTCTTTTTCCTGGTCTCTGAAGGAGAAGTAGATCTCGACTGGGGTCTTAATTCTCCATTTCTAGTTGTGGCCCCAGGCTATCTATGAGGAGTTTTGTTTCTCTTTACTCAATGGCCTCCAGGTTCATACGGACGCAAGAGTCTCATTGAAAGGAATCATGGTAGGAGCTCAGGCACCAAACACAAATAGAATGGTGACCAGTGAAGGGCATCTTTCCTTTGCAGTCCTTGCAGGGGTTAAAGCCAGAGCGCTTGGGTGGTAACATAAAACTTCACTTTTTGTGAAGAAATTTTGTGGAAGGACAGGCTCACGACTCTCAGGAGAGAGCAACCTCTGGATCTGGGTTGATGGGTGGAAAAAAGGAACTGACATTGCTGTGCTGGGGCGAGTGCTATCTGGCTTCGGTGATGTCACCTGACATCACTTTCGGCTTTGTGCCGCAGCCTGCGCCCCCTGCCAGCAGTGTGAGAGCTCTGAAGTTTCCAGAGCCAGTCTGGGGCTGGGCATTATGTTACACCTGATGAATCTCCAGGTAGATAGAGTATCCACCACAAACATTGTTAACACAGGTAAGTAACTTAGTGCCCGATTTAATTGTTGGTGCACGGAGGAATCTGTGTTGGCCTGGTGGAGAACTTAGCATCCGCCAGGCATGGTCATTTCTAAGCATTGGCAGGAACAGCCATGATGGCAGTTCTTTTCAATGCTGTTTACAGTTTAGTGCAGGGCTCCATCAACATGATGGTGTCCTGCACCAAACTGTTTACTTTCAATTCCAAAATCCTGAAGCAAGGTTTTATTTATGGAAAAAAAAACCTTCCCCATGGCGGGGGAAGCCGTTAGCAGTGTTCACAGCCTCTTACTGCCTGGGTTTTCCTGGCAGTGACTGCCAGTCAAAATTGACCTCTAATTCTACCCATCTAAATTAGGTGTGTCGAATTAGAGGTCTGCCTCCGGTGGCTCTCTCTGCAGGGGCATCGGAGGGGTTTAACCAATGCGTTAACGAAGTAGTCCTCGACATCATTAAACCTAAAACCCGTCCACATTAAAATTTGGCAGGCAGACCATTATCTTTGCAGTATAGATTTTTTGTCGACATTGCAGTGGAATATCTATAACTCCAAGATATAAATCCGGCCCGTTTTGGTTCTTTTATTCCAGCAAATCTTTAAACTGTGTGATTCATGCTCACTATAGTGAATTGTTTGGCAACTTCCTTGGGTATTCTCTCTGTCTTTGAGTTTTTCATACAGAGAAGTCCCAAGTTCAAAAAAACTCTTTTTTTGTGGTACAGTTGTGACGACATGGGAGGTTATACCGAAACGTCTTGGATTAAATCAGTCATAGCATAATGCAGTGCTCCTGTCTGTTGTTTATTTGTATATTCATATGGCCAGTGTTCCATCCTGTCTTTTAAATCAAATGCCTAAATAGTTGATGCCATTCTGAATATGGGTCTTATTGTACTGGTTTTCTTGAGAACTGCTTTTCAGCAAGCTAAATAAGAGGTTGAGTTCTTCAACCGTGTTTCTTCAGATACAAAAAATGTTGTCTGTGTATCTCAGCCATGATGAGAGATTATTCCTGATGGGCTATTGATATAGATGAATTGTTCCTCAATTTTAGACCTCTAAAGAAAGACTGCCTCAGGGGCGAAAGAACAACCTTTAGCAGTGCCCTTGACATGTAGATAGTAATCTGCTTCATCCTCTGGAGTTGCCTTATAGTTTTAATAAGGTCTGCGTCACAATGCATTTAATACACAGGGTTGGTGCCAATATACAGCTAAGCACTGTCACTTTTGGGGATGGGGCAAGGTCGCTGTTGGAGTTCGATGGTGCCACTTTTAGGTGAGCAGGAACAAACTGTGAAAATGTTTCTGGATCCAGTCTGGCTTCTGCAAAATTCTAAAGTTGAGTATCATTCATAAAGGTAAGTAATTTGTTCCTAAGGAGTGCTCCCAAAGTAGGTGGCATCTGAATGACTACCATGGTGGTGTCTCCAGAGTCCGTGCTAAAAGTAACTGCACTTCTTGTACAACAGACTGCTGAGTACAGTTTTTATTATTGGGTCTCAGAGACCAATTCCTGGAGCACCTTGGTTAGAAATTCTCTTTTTTGGTGTTTGTCTTTTATGAAACATAATGAGGTCCCCATGAAATCAGGTTGGGTTTAAAGCTTCCGGGGTCACTAGAGCACCTTTGTAATGGATGGACTCTGTATCTTAGTTTCACGTGGTGTTTCGGCTTTGCCCATGATGCTGAGGCTTGTGATCTCTGTACACCAATACGCTCAAGGGCTCCAAGAAAGAGAAAGTAAGAGACCAAGGTCCTCATTTAGGAAAGCTTTGTGGGCAGAAGTCTGGTTGTGCTTGACATAGCAGCAGCCCATCCTCAACTTATTTTGGCCATTCCAGACATTGTTTTGATTGTCACAGCCATGACGGTGATGAAATGTTTGTAATATGTTGTCCACCTTTATCACTTCATGATATTAAATAGACATGAAAGACGCAATCTGCTCGTGTGGCAGTTCCTAATTTAAATGTTTAGGAGAAAGTGAAAAACTGAAATTTTGGGACCAAAAATGTATTTAGTGAAAATAAAAACTTTCTTGTACTCCGGTATTTTGGGACAGTGTTTCCCTGTGACATTGACAGACTTCTTAACAGGCTTCTGCTTGGAGTATTGGCCTTATGTATCCAACCTGAACATTTTTATTTCAGTGGAAAATGTTTGCTGGGCTGATGTTTCGCGCAAAATGACATATAACATAGTATTTTTGAAAGCTGATACTTTGGTGATTGCTGAATTTGGCAGACTTATTTTATGGAAGCATTGCATCATTTATGCTGATAGATTTTGTTGATATTTTCACATACGCTTTCTGAGCCTGGAGCATGTACATTTGGTGTAATCTCTCCGCTTTATGGTCCTGTGATCTCCATGCAGTACCATTTCCACAAACCCTGCTATAGTCATCTATTTCTACTGTCAACGGGCTGCTGTTGTGAGAATTGTACAACTTTTGATTTGTTCATCCTGCCCCTTCCATTTTGAGTCTCAGTCATCGGGTATGACACACAATCTATTGGGAAGGGACTTGGTGATAAAATTAGGTACGAAAGATGTGCCTTTAAAAATGATTGCATAACTAGATTTCCTTATGTGCCTGTAACACCAGCAGGTCGTCTTGGGGTGCAACCCCTGCTTACTGTAGCTCTTTAGACAACGTTTTGGGACTTCTATTAGAGAATTCAGTGTTCTAATACTATTTCTTCTATATTTTTTATTTGAGAGGTGAGTGCCAACACTTCTCTGGAGGTAATTCTTGCCCGACACATCATAAAAGTATTGGAATATTTCATGTTCGAGGCATGTGGGCTGCTGAATTCATATCTATAGCATAGATCGCCGCCTAGTGTTGGGTCCGGATGATTGCACCTTGTTGTCCTGGAAGAGTCTTCGAAGTATCACGAGATAGGTGGCTCCTCCCCTTGACTACAGTGCGCATGGGCATCGACTCCATCCTTAGATTGTTTTTTTCCGCCATTGGGTTCGGATGTGGTTTCGTTAACTCCGGTTCGGAATTGACAATAACTTAGTTTTTCAAGGCCAAAAGGCCTTCTTTGACCCGTCTGTATTGTTTGCGTTCGGTGCCTCCCTTCCATCCAACTTTCAAGTCGGATTTCCCGTGAGTCGTGAGACTTCGAGGATCGAGGCCCAGTCGACGCAGCAAGACTTCGACGGCATGGAACGAAGTCCGTTCAAACACTGTCCCGTGTGTGGATCCAAATACCCACACATCGACGTCCACTCGGTCTGCAACAAATGCCTGTCGCCGGACCACGACGAGGCCAACTGCATGGCCTGTTCCAGGTTTAGATCGAAGAAAACCATCAAGCTTCGGCGCGCGCGCGCCTAGAGGCCCGGCGATCGGCTCCGGCACCGGTGGACATCTTCGTCAATGAAGAAGCGGACGAGCAACAGGTCCATCTTCAAGTTTCGCCTCCTTCGGTGGTCGTTGAGTCCGACTACGAAGCGGACGCAGAGGGCCAAGACGTGGAGGAAATCGTCGAGGAGGTAGGAGACGACGATGAGGCCTACGGGGCCATGGAAGATAGCTCAGAGGAAGAGCTATACCCCGTTCGTACTTTTACTAAGGATCGCCACATGGCCTTACCCTAGACCCTACACCAATATCCACGGCCCTGCCTTCCGGCCCGGCCACGGACACTTCGGCGGAGCCGCCATTACCTAAATCGAAACCGAAACCGAAACTGTCGGTATCGACTACAACTAAGATGGCCGTCGCACCATCGAAACCGAAACCGACTGCTCCCCCATCAACGCCGTAGTCTTCGGTGGCCTCGAAGCCTAAGAAAGGTGTCGCACCCTCCGCGGTGGCGAAGGGGGGCGAGGACCCCGGCTCGCGAACAGCCGCTGAATCGGTGCCGAGATTGACCGCCGACCCGAAGCAGAAGAAAACGGGTGAGGCCGTTCACCCTGAGGCCGTCGTGCCGAAATCTTCGAGGCCTGTCGACACCACGGCTGCCAAGGGCGCGAAGCCAAGGTCTGGCACTACGGCGCCAAAGGTCAAAGTTGTCGGGGCGAAGTCGTCGGCATCCCCGTCCACTGCTGTGGTCGCGGATCGCAGTGCACCTCCATCGGATACGCAGAAGGTGTCGGTGCCCGAGTCTTCCTCTGGAGGGGGACCGAAGACATCGGTCGGGTCTACGAAGCTCTCCGCTTCCTTCACCAAGCAGGTCTCCGACTCCCTAAAACGTATTAAGGACAGAGCTTCCGCATCGGAACCTAAGATCCCTTCCGCCGCGACCAAGGCTGTCCCTACGCCACAGGCTTCAGAACAGATCCTTTTCACGCTACCACCTAAGGTGGTGCCAAAGGCCTTTGCACCGAGTTCGGTGCCCAAGGACCCGGAGAGGTCGAAGTCGACTCCCCCGGCTGGGGGTGTCACGCGTCCG
Source organism: Lissotriton helveticus (assembly GCF_964261635.1). Taxonomy (NCBI): domain Eukaryota; kingdom Metazoa; phylum Chordata; class Amphibia; order Caudata; family Salamandridae; genus Lissotriton; species Lissotriton helveticus. Next base: position 1,045,388,992 of record NC_136061.1, on the reverse strand, counting down.
CACCACTCTTTGTCGGAGCAGTCGGAGCAGTACATCGACGCCGATACCGGGAAGCTAACGCTTCTGAAGAGGAAGATTACGGCGTCACAGCCTTTGGAGGCCTTCAAGATTCCCCTGAAACGCAAAAGGCCTGAAGGGGATACTCCTGTGATGGTCGAACCCAGCATTCAGCACCCTGCACGGGGGGCAACACCATCACCCACCTATTCCGATGGAGAAGATGGGGAGCAGCAGGATCAGGAGTATAATTTCCCAGCCCACACTGAGCCTGATGAGCAACAGGACTCTTGGGTGGACACAGGTGATCAGGGGGATCAGCAGGCAACCCTTGACCCTCAGGTGTTCAACATCAAAACGTCTCCCACCGAGGATTCCACAGCATTTCATGCTTTGATAGAAAGGGCAGCTAAGAACCATGATGTGGATATGCATGCTGACCCTGTGGAAGCTGATTTCCTTTTTGACACTTTCTCCACTGCGGAAAAAACTGTGAAAACTCTTCCCATGCTAAAAGGGGGTCCTAAGGCATGCTGCGGACATTTTTAAGGAACCCACGAGAGCTAGGGTTGTTAACCCTCGGATTGAGAAAAAATACAGGCCGGCTCCTGGCGATCCAACGTATATAAGGGGCCAACTGCCGCTGGACTCTTTGGTGGTCTCTAATGCTCGCAAACGAGCTAACTCTCAAACCACGGGTGAAGCTCCTCCCCCGGACAAAGAGTCAAAGGCGTCAGGGAAGAGGGTAGCAGCACAGGCGGCCAACATCTGGCGCATTTCAAACACACAGGCGCTGTTGGCCAGATACGACAGGGCCCATTATGACACCCTAGAGACTCTGTTGCAACACCTGCCAGACCAATACAAAGAAGGGGCTGAGATGCTTATACAAGAGGGCAAACTCATTTCCAATGCTGCTATCAAGTGCGCCCTTGACGTTGCTGATACAGCGGCTAGGGCAATCAATACTAGCGTGATGCTCAGGAGACAGGTTTGGCTCCGAATTTCAGGGTTCAAGCCCGAAATACAGACAACCATCCTCAACCAACCAGTCAACCCCGACAGGCTGTTTGGTCCTGAAGTCGACATCACACTGGAAAAAATTCAAAAAGATACTGAGACTGCCAAGTCCATGGGGGCTCTACAGTCGCAGCAGTTTTGTGGGAACACTTTTCGTCGCTCAGGCAATCGGGGTGTTAACAGAGGCCAAATGTCACAGCAGTCGCAGTTCAACAAAAGTGGGGCGCAGTCATCCTACCCCAAACAGAGCAGAGGTGGATACCGGGGCAACAGCTCAAAGGGCAGAGGCAGAGGCAACAACAGTTCCCGTTCCTCTGCCACCAACAAGCAGTGACTCCCTGTCACTGCCCCCCGACCACCCAACACCTGTCGGGGGGAGACTCCAGCGGTTCCTGTCAGCGTGGCACTCCATCACCACGGACAGGTGGGTCAAGCAACTTATCCAGTTCGGCTATTGTTTAGAGCTGACAGACACTCCACCCAACATGCCCCCAAAGCAACGTCCTATGTCACAAGAGCACTTGCACTTATTGCATGAGGAGGTTCTGGCCATGCTGCAAAAGGGCGCGATAGAGCTCGTGCCGGTGGAGGAAGAAGGCACAGGGGTATATTCCCTGTACTTCTTAATCCCAAAAAAGGACGGCACACTCCGGCCAATTCTGGACCTGCGGCCCCTAAACCGGTACATCCTCTCAGAACATTTCCACATGCTAACACTGCAACAGGTTCTTCCACTGCTCAACAAAGGAGACTTTCTGGCGACCTTGGACCTCAAGGATGCCTATTTTCACATCCCGCTCCACCCCTCCCACAGGAAATACCTCAGGTTCACCATTCAAAACAAGCATTACCAATTCAAAGTCCTTCCTTTCGGGGTGACCACAGCCCCCAGAGTATTTACCAAATGTCTGGCGACAGTGGCGGCGCACCTCAGGAGACAGAACATCCATGTCTACCCTTACCTGGACGACTGGCTTGTTCAAGCGAAGTCGGCCCAGCAGTGTGCGGCGGACATGTCCCACACCATTCACCTTCTTCACAGTCTGGGGTTTTCACTCAACTATCCGAAGTCGCACCTTCAGCCAGCACATGTGCGGCAGTATTTAGGCGCGACAATAGACACGTTGGCGGCTACGGCTCAGCCGAACCCAGCGAGGATAAGCAACATGCAGTCACTAATCCTACAGTTCAGACCACAACACTCACTGCCTGCAAGAGTGTTCATGCAGTTGATAGGCATGATGGCCTCCTGCATCTTCATTGTCCCACACGCAAGGCTCCATATGCGTCCGCTCCAAGAGTGCTTGGCACGTCAGTGGAATCAGGCTCACGGGCAGTTGAAAGACCTAGTGTTGGTGACCGGTCGGGCATACAGCTCTCTGCATTGGTGGAATCCACACAACCTTTGCAAGGGCCGACCGTTTCAAGAGCCTGTGCCACAGATTATCCTGACGACGGACGCATCTCTCCACGGGTGGGGAGCTCATGTGCTCCACTACACAGTGCAGGGACTGTGGACGACGCAGCAACAGAAGATGCACATCAACTACCTAGAACTGATGGCAATCTTCATGGCATTGAAGTCCTTCACAGTACATCTGTGCAACAAAGTCGTGTTGATCCGGACGGACAACATGACAGCCATGTACTACATCCAAAAGCAGGGAGGTACACACTCTCCACAGTTGTATCATCTGGCTCAGAGCATGTGGAACTGGGCCATTCAGAGGAACATCTTCCTCATGGCGGAACACCTCCCGGGCAAAGACAATCAAATGGCGGATCTGCTCAGCAGGTACAGCCACCAAATGCACGAGTGGGAGATACATCCATCAGTACTCCGCCCGTACTTCCAGCAGTGGGGTCATCCAGAGATAGACCTGTTTGCCACAGAGGAAAATGCCAAAGCTTTGCCGCCAGGTTCCCTCACCCACAGTCGCAGGGCAATGCGATATGGATGAACTGGTCAGGCAGATTTGCGTACGCTTTTCCACCAGCGCCTCTCATCCCACTGGTGGCAAGGAAACTCAAACAACACTCGATGACGCTCATCCTGGTTGCTCCAACGTGGGCACACCAACCATGGTACACCACGTTTCTAGAACTCTCCGTGGTGCCGCATCAAAGGCTGCGCCTCACACCGGGGCTTTTGACGCAGAACCATGGCGACATTCAGCATCCAGATCCGCAACAGCTCAACCTGGCGATCTGGCTCCTGAAGTCTTAGAGTTTGGCTACCTTAATCTGCCTCCTGAATGCATGGACATCATCCGGGAGGCTAGAAAACCCACTACCCGAGCTTGCTATGCAGCTAAATAGAAGCGGTTTGTCATTTACTGTACTACCCACAATATCAACCCGCTAGATGCATCCATTCCAGATATCATCTGCTATTTGTTACATCTCTACAAATGCAATCTGGCATATGCTTCCATTCGGATACACTTATCCGCCATAGCGGCTTATCTCCAAAACAGGCAGCATCTCTCTGTTTTCAGAGTGCCGGCCGTTAAGGCCTTCCTAGAAGGCCTGAAGCGCGTCATCCCTCCCAGGACCCCGCCAGCTCCTGTGTGGAACCTCAACGTGGTCCTCACCAGGTTGATGGGCCCGCCTTTTGAGCCTCTCCATTCCTGTGAGATTCAATTCTTGACATGGAAGGTGGCTTTTCTTATTGCCATCACTTCCCTACGGCGAGTCAGTGAGCTGCAGGCGCTCACTGTCCAAGAGCCATTTATTCAAATTCATCCCAACAGGGTTGTGATGCGCACTAACCCTAAGTTTCTTCCAAAGGTGGTGTCGCAGTTTCATATCAATCAAACCATTGAACTGCCTGCATTCTTTCCAAACCCAGACACTGTCGCCGAAAGAATGCTCCACACTCTTGATGTCAAAAGAGCGCTGATGTACTATATTGACAGAACAAAAGATTTCAGAAAAACACAACAGCTCTTTGTTGCCTTCTCAGCCCAGCCCAAAGGCAACCCCATTTCCAAGGCAGGAATTGCCAGATGGATCGTTAAGTGCATTCAAATTTGCTATCACAAGGCTAAGCGCACTTTAACGGTCCCCCCCAGGGCCCACTCCACTCGCATGTTGGGGGCCTCCATGGCGTTCCTAGGCAATATTCCTTTGGAAGACATGTAGAGCAGCCACATGGTCTACACCACATACGTTCACTAAGCATTACTGTGTAGACGTCCATTCCAAGCAGCAGGCAGCTGTAGGGCAGGCTGTTCTTCGAACACTTTTTCAGGCTTCTGCAACTGGCACGGGCAGCCGCCGTTAGTAGGGGGACTGCTATGTATTCTATGCTATAGATATGAATTCAGCAGCCCACATGCCTCGAACTGAATATGCTACTTACCAGTATGCATCTGTTCTTGGCATGTAGGGCTGCTGACATTCATATCGCCCGCCCTCCTCCCCGGCGCCCGTAGCGGTTGCAGACATCTTATTCTTACACATACTCTTACACATGGTCATCGTTTACACTATTGCACTCCATCTTTGCCACAATGGCTAAAAACAATCTAAGGATGGAGTCGATGCCCATGCGCACTGTAGTCCAGGGGAGGAGCCACCTATCTCGTGATACTTCGAAGACTCTTCCAGGACAACAAGGTGCAATCATCCGGACCCAACACTAGGCGGCGATCTATGCTATAGATATGAATGTCAGCAGCCCTACATGCCAAGAACAGATGCATACTGGTAAGTAGCATATTCATTGTGGCTCTTCAAAAAGCTATAAATATTTAGACAGTTTGTTAAAATTGTGCTGCAAAATGTACCACTCAAAAAACTATTCTAAAGGAGGTGAAGGTTGGCTCTTTCATAAAGTCCATTTCGAGTAAGTTATTTACGCCCAACCACTCAAGATCCATAAGTCCACACTGTTGCAAAGCATAAAAATACACTTCATATAAAATATTTTTCCTCCTTCAAAATCTGAAAGTTGCCATATATCATGTTGAAAATAATGCTCTGCAAGCCAAAGGTAATTTGCCTACAGGGTATTGTCACCACTTGTCTTTTTGTTTCTATAGATCAGCTTTTCCATGTTCTAGCCATGCACATGCGACTTTACACCATTGATTCTGAATACAATCCCTGGAGAAAGCTTACTCGCATTGTGCCGGAAAAAGATTTGAAGTAAGTGTGAATACAATTTTGATTTAGAAACTGTATTTTGTGCCTGGTTTATTTATTAAACTTAGCTATAAAAGGATGTTGTTGAATAGTATTTTAAATTAGTAATACATTTGTTTTCTCCCAAACTCTATTTCCGGTTTGTATTAGTTTTTGTTTTACTATGTCTTGCTTGATTTTATGATTTTGTTCAGTAATATTGGCAAATATGCCAAAGCAGTTGACAAGAAGATTCTGTAGGCATCTAGATTTGTTTAAGGAAAGTTATAAACATTACATGTGTGCTACAAATTTAACTTATCAAATTTTAGCTTTGAAGCTGTTACTGACTGTTCATAATAAAAAAAACAAGCATTGGAAATGCAATAGGTCTCGGATTTATTTGAGTTTGAGCTAATGGCATTGTAAATGGCAATGTCTTTTAGCCATGTGTTATGGAGTGTATGCATGTGGTGCGTAGTTGAATTATGTGGGTTGGGTTGGAATTGTAGCAATGGTGGCATGCTGCGCTTTAGATGAATATGTTTAAAAGTAAAGTGTGCCATACTGCGATTGCTACAATAGTTAATTGTGGATGCGTTAACGATTGATGTGTGTACTGATGGCTGGTGGTGTGTGTGCCTGTGGAAATTGTGCACAGACGGCTGGTGATGCGTGTGCCTGGTGAAAGCGTGCACTGACGGCTGGTGGTGTGTGTGCCTGGTGAAAGCGTGCAATGACGGCTGGTGTTGTATGTGCCTGGTGAAAGCGTGCACTGCCGGCTGGAGGTGTGTGTGCCTGGTGGAAGCGTGCACAGACGGCTGGTGGTGTGTGTGTCTGGTGAAAGCGTGCACAGACGGCTGGTGGTGCGTGTGCCTGGTGAAAGCGTGCACTGACGGCTGGTGGTGTGTGTGCCTGGTGAAAGCGTGCAATGACGGCTGGTGTTGTATGTGCCTGGTGAAAGCGTGCACTGACGGCTGGTGGTGTGTGTGTGTGCATGGTGAGTGTGTGGTGGTGAGTGTGTGTGGTGGTGAGTTTGTGGTGTTATCTGTGTGGTCTTATGTATTTAGTGTTATGTGTGTGGTGTTGTGTGTGTGTGTGTGTGGTGTTGTGTGTGTGGTGTGTGTGTGTGTGGTGTTGTGTGATCATCTGTGAGACACCGGGGTCTGTCGTCTGGAATGGAAGCTTTGGTCAGATGTGGGGAGCATGGAAATGTTGCGCTCCTTTGAAAGAGCTGGCAGGTGTTTGGGGTCCCCCTTAGGAGCCAAAGACTCTGAAAGCAGTGCCCCTGTCTTTAACACCACCACACCAGTGTGCCTCAAGTAACATGTGCCAGGTATTCTAGGTGCCTAGAACAAAGTCCCAGTGAAAGCACTGGACTTATCACAAGAGTTGCTTCTGTGAACTACAGTGACTAACAAGCATTTGCCTATAGATATCTAGTAAAATTGTGACTTTTGCTTTTGATAAGGCCATGGCCACCGTTTCGATATGAACTGCTACAACAATTCTTTGTGTTATTTAAAAAATCAGTATAAGAAGTTTTGTGTACACTTTACAAAAAAGACACTGTCAGTCCAACAATGTGATTTGTGAATTTCTTTTAAGATCGAACTCGCATCTGGTGGAAATATCAGTTGGCCAGCAACAAATGGTTTCTCCTAGATCCAGCTGCTGTATTGTAGGGGGGCAGAGGCTGAAACTATTTATATGCACTGACCTCCATTTGCTTTTTGGAAGTGGAAATTGGGGTAGAATGTTATCTGTGGCTTCAGTAAGTACTTTTTTTTACCCATTAGAGTACCCCTTATTCTTTTTTCTTCAAGACATATGCTGTAGTCCAATGCCCAAAGAATCTAATAAACTGAAATTTCAATCGCCAATTGTGGGAAAATAGACCCTGGATGAAAAGCAAAGGTTGCTTAAGTTGAAGTTCAGTGACAGAGGAAAGGGAATAGAAAAGGACAAAACCGAAGACTTCAGGTGTGAGTGGAAGCAAACACTGCAAGGGGTAGAGAATTAAGAAGAGGTGAGATGAGATATAAGGGATTAGATTAGTAAGAAGAGATGCATCATAATAAAACACATACTGGACACTATTGGGACTGCAATAAACAAGCCACCCACATGTCACAAAACCTGGGCCAGCGATTATCATAATGAGGTAGGAAAAACATTTTACATTCATTTTTTAGAGCAATAAATAACTGTACATTGTCAAAAGCTGGGCAAGACTGTGACATAGGGGCAGGTAGGAGTTGTTCTTCAATAGTGTTGTGCTCTTGGACATTGCGGACAAAACTTCAAGTAACCAAGACACGCTGTAGCAAAAGAGGTCAACGCTACCCAACTCAACATCACTCACATTAGAGTACTGGAATATCTGTGTGTACAGCCGATCAGAAGAGAGGTGCACTGGCAGAGCTGCAGAGGTGTTTGTCCGAGTACTAGAATATCTGTATGTACGGCCGATCAGGAGAGAGGTGCACTGGCAGAGCTGCGGAGGTGTTTGTCCGAGTAGTAGAATATCTGTATGTACAGCCGACCAGGAGGGAGGTGCACTGGCAGAGCTGCGAAGGTGTTTGTCCGAGTACTAGAATATCTGTGTGTGTACAGCCGATCAGGAGAGAAGTGTACTGGCAGAGCTATGAACCTGTTTATCTGAGTTCTAGAATATCTGTATGTACAGCCGACCAGGAGAGAGATGCACTGGCAGAGCTGCGGAGGTGTTTGTCCGAGTACCAGAATATCTGTATGTACGGACGATCAGGAGAGAGGTGCACTGGCAGAGCTGCGGAGGTGTTTGTCCAAGTACCAGAATATCTGTATGTACGGCCGACCAGGAGAGAGGTGCCCTGGCAGAGCTGCGGAGGTTTTTGTCCGAGTACTAGAATATCTGTATGTACAGCCAACCAGGAGAGAGATGCACTGGCAGAGCTGCGGAGGTGTTTGTCCGGGTACCAGAATATCTGTATGTACGGACGATCAGGAGAGAGGTGCACTGGCAGAGATGCAGAGGTGTTTGTCCAAGTACCAGAATATCTGTATGTACGGCCGACCAGGAGAGAGGTGCACTGGCAGAGCTGCGGAGGTTTTTGTCCGAGTACTAGAATATCTGTATGTACGGCCGACCAGGAGAGAGGTGCACTGGCAAAGCTGCGGTGGTGTTTGTCGGAGTACTAGAATATCTGTATGTACGGCCGATCAGGAGGGAGGTGCACTGGCAGAGCTGCGGAGGTGTTTGTCCGAGTACTAGAATATTGGTATGTACGACCGACTAGGAGAGAGGTGCAGTGGCAGAGCTGCGGAGGTGTTTGCCCGAGTACTAGAATATTTGTATGTACAGCCGATCCGGAGAGAGGTGCACTGGCAGAGCTGCGGAGGTGTTTGTCCGAGTACTAGAATATCGGTATGTACGGCCGATCAGGAGAGCGGTGCACTGGCAGAGCTGCGGAGGTGTTTGTCCGAGTACTAGAATATCTATATGTACAGCCGACCAGGAGAGAGGTTCACTGGCAGAGCTGCAGTGGTGTTTATCCGAGTACTAGAATATCTGTATGTACGGCTGATCAGGAGAGATGTGCACTGGCAGAGCTGCGGAGGTATTTGTCCGAGTACTAGAATATCTGTATGTTGGCAGAGCTGCGGTGGTGTTTGTCCGAGTACTAGAATATCTGTATGGTGGCAGAGCTGCGGTGGTGTTTATCTGAGTACTAGAATATCTGTATGTACGGCCGATCAGGAGAGAGGTGGCCACTGCCAGCATATGCTTTGAATTATCACGGCTGTCAAGCCGCGATAATTCAAAACATATGGCCTCTGGTGCGCGTAACAGACACCAATAGGTCATGGGCGGAGCTACACGACCACCCATGGCCTATTGCGTGTTCTGTTTAAAAAGCACACGCACGCGAAGGCCAATGGGAATCGAACTAGGAAATAACACGCACGAGCTGCGTGGAATTCCTAGGTCCATTTTCTAAACGCCCGGAATAGACTCGCGCTGCGCGACACTGCATGCGCAGTGTACGCTAGGCCCGAGACCTAAAAACAGAGGGGGCAAAAATCAGGTAGGTAACACTGAGCTTGCAGAAATGGAAACTGAAATATATACTGACCGCATACAGACATTAGGAACATTAAAAAATTTCTGCATGGAAACCCTAATCACGGAGGCAAGTCAATAAACTGCCTCAAGAGGCAGAAACAATGAAAAGTAAGGTAATGAATCACAAGAATTTAATAAAAACAACTTTTGGGGAGAGTACAGGAGACAGTTTCGAGTCTGCAAAGACCAGTACTAAAGTGCCACATTTAAGGAGTTCTAATATGTGCAATCATAATATAATGCTACCACTTGCATTCAGCCGTCTTCAGCCCAGCTTGCTTGAATCCAGTGGCAAAGTGAGCAAGGGACTCACGTCTGAGCATACCCTGCCAACTTATGGTGAACATACTTTGTTTGGGCTGGACTGTTCCCATGAGGCACAGGGTCAGGCTGATTTGCATATGGCCATGTCTGAACTGGGGTGGCAGAGTGGGCTAAAGAACGGTGATGGATTAAACCCAGATCTGTTGACTGGGTGTGAGTGTTTGATTGGTTCAGATGCTCTGTCCATCACCACCCCCTTTTGTACCACTCAGGTTAGGGCAGGCAGTCCTTGTGGAGTCAGTGCCCAAGATATTTTCACCTCGTGAACCACTCGTACCAACTGCCCCACGAAGCCCCTTGATCTACATTGGACAGAGTTTGTGACCAGCACGGGTCATTGTTACGGAAAACTGGCCTGCTAAGTTCTCCATGAAGGGCAAACAATCCAAGAACCCCTTATTTCAGCATGAATGCCTTCGAAACAGAATCGACCACTGCACTGGCAAAAGAAAACAAGCAGCACCTCAACGGATCGCGAAAGCGATCCAATTGTAAAAAAACAGCCCGAAGTGGTGCGCTCGCCTATGGCCTATTGCGTGTTCTCCTCAAAACAGCACGCACCCGAAGGCCAATGAAATTGGACCTTGGATTCCACAACGGCACGTGCGTTGTGGAATGCAAGGTACATTTTCAATTCGCCCAGAATAGGCTCGCGCTGCGCGACACTGCATGCACAGTGTATGCTAGGCCCGAGACCTAAAAAACAGGGACCCATATTTGGTATTGCCAGAAGACAGATTCTTCTGTTTTGTGTTATTTTGCACATTTGTGAGATTTGTATTAATTTACATATTTATAGAGCACAGCCAACACTAAGCTAAGGTATCAGGGTTCTTTACATATAACCATTAAACATGAACAAGGGATCAGCTGAGATATGGACAGGGTAAATACCCGAAAAAATGTGTTTTTTAATTTCTTGTCCTTTAAAGTGATATTATGAGTGGTGAACTTTGAGGAAGACTATTTTTGGGTCAGGACCTATTTATATAGGTGGGGTTTGACTTGGGAGCTGCCCCCTGAAAGCAAAAAGAGGTGTAAGCTACATGCAGTTAACACTGGCCCAGATAATAATTTTTCCTTGCTAGAGGGGATTTAAATTTGGAGACTTCCAGCAGCAGATAGTTATTGTTTCGCAGACTGTTGATTTTCCTAGGATTTCTGAGAGCTTTGCTAGATAAGGTGAGCTATTTTCATGAAAAACATTATAAACTAGAACACAAAGTTAGAAGCGTATTCTTGCTATTAATGCGACCCATTAGAGCTAAAAGAGAATAGGTCATACTGTTGTATTTTTTTTTCTTTGTGTACTAAGACTGCTTTGATTACTGCCAGTTGTGAGTGGAAATCTCCTGCAACTATTGCATTATCAAAGTCTGTTTTGGATATAAGAAATGCCAGTCCTGCAGAATTAGGTGCCATCTTTTTTTATATGTAGATGGAAATTTACTGCATTATCTATTTTGTTAATGTGTGAAATGAATGAGAGGGCATGATCAATGGTGAATTCCAGCAGTTTGCCAACTAGTGCAAGAGCAGCGATGAAGCCATTGAGGTTTAGTAGTTTAAGCAGGTACAGGCCAAACATTTTTGCTAATATAGAAAGGAAAGATTCTGTATTTTCGAATTTTAAAAGAGAAAGTTTTCTTTCATCAAGTATTGGAGTGTGTCAATGTCTTTAAAGGGACCAACCACAGACATTCATTCTAGAATGTTGTTTTTTGAGATGATATTTGTTTAAATTTTGAGATGCCTTGGATCTCATTCACCATATGCCCAGTTTAATATTTGATTTTTTTAAATACAGTTGGGTATCATTAGTTTACTGGTGTAGATTTATGCCTGACCTTTCATTGTTAAACCCAGTGACTCCATGTATACAGTAAAAAGAGTTGGAGGTAGAACCGAACCCTGGACGACCTAACAGATCAATCTAGCAGTGATAGATGTGGGTTCTGCATTTTTTATCTGAAGAAGTCAGTCTGAAAGGAAGGTAAAAAAAATGTTTGAAAATAGTTCTGTTGAAGGCCATATGTTATTCCATGAAGGAGCTTTATCTACTGTGCTGAATTGTGTTAGACTGCAGACAAGTCAATGAAAGCCATCAAGTATGTGTCGCCATCATCATACATCATAGAGGATTTTTTTGTGTCATTTCAATTCTTTCATTGCTATAGTCCGCTCTAATTCCAGATTCATGGTTGACTAGCAGTCCTCAGTTAATGATGAACTCATTGAATTGGTCTGCCACCGTTCTTTCAGTGACTCTTTGTGAAAGGGATGGTATGATACTAAGCTAACATTGGCTGGGAGAGATGGGTCTAGGTAGGGTTTTTGGAGTATTGGAGATGTCTGATAGAGACTTCTGTCCTCAGATTCCTTACCTTAGAATATCCTCCATGGGTCAGACTGGATCCAGAAATATCTTAGCACTACCTCCGTGCACCAGTAGGCAGTGTTGATTTGGTCTGCACTGGCACGCCGGATGTGATGTGTGCAGTGGCTATATAGGCGCCACCCCAGGAGCTGAACATCAGCTCTTGTCTTTTCACGCCATCAGCTACCTCAGTCAATTTTTGGGACTATTTTCTTGATGTTTTGTTAAACCTTTTTGGGTTTTTTGCTCCCAGTATGCGTAGGGATGTCTCATAAAAAAACTGGGGTTTAAATCCTGTGGTTCCTGTATGTGGTTTGCCTCTGGTGCCTCGAGCTGGACGACGACTCCAAGGCCTGTCCACACTGCCACACCATGAATCCAAAGGCGGTTTGTGAGCATTCTCTGAAGCTCCAAGTCTCTCTGTGCCAGTTGACTCCGGGGTGCTCCAGTTCCCGGTCACAGGTGAGGTCTCTGACCTGTTTGCAGAGCCGTTCTCTGCGCTCATCACTGTATTCAAATTTATCAGCTGGTAAGTCCCTCAAGAAATCTATAAAATCAAAGAAGTCAAAGTGCTCTAGGACTTCACCCTCCCAGTCAAAGTCTTCAGATGAGGAACGGGAATGACCCCATGGTTCTAGGCTCTTCTTCCACATGTTAGCTACAGTGCATGAGTCTGTGTTTTCTGAGCATCACTCAGAATTTCCCAAAGCTTGAGCTTTTCCCACCCAATTAAGTCTTTTCTGAGGCCATGTACCTCATATTTGGACTGGCCGAACCCTCTGGAGTGCCTTGGGGCTCCACGGGTTCGGCAGGTTGCCTCCACTGGATTCCTTCCAGTGGGTCCGTCCTCAGCCTGAGGCAGGTCCCTTGGATTCATTCCTGGATCTTCTCAACCGTTAGACCCCAACATTCCCCAGAGCCAATACGGTAACGTTGTTCCCGGCACTGGGGGGGCCCTAGAGGGCGCACGGCAAGATGGCCACACCGATAAGAGGCTCTGCCTGACCAGGCATTTATCCGCCAAATATCCGCTGCATCCTGCACTGCAAAGACCTGCCGTCGGCTGGCATATGAAATTGATAACTTTGGGAACATTTAAGGAGGTTTTGGAGCGCTGCTATGCCCTCCTTCCTGCCCCATCCAGACTGAGTGTGCGATTGTGTGGGCCGCATGGCATGGCGATCGCCGGAGTTTAGGCGATCCTGCTGCTAGCCGAGGGGACATTGTGCTGCATCCATACCATCACCTCTCCTGTGCGGGGAGACGGGCTGCGGCGCTGGCGGTGGGGGACAGGACGCTGCGGAGCTTCCCTGTCAGGCGCCGGACACGGACCCGGGCGCCCCGCTGGTGAGATTGCGGCAGTCTGAGCACTAGAGTGCTGTGACGGGGATCGCCCGGGGGCCCTGGCCTGTGTGTGCGATTGCGGGGGCCGCATGGCTTGGCGGCTGCCGGAACTTAAACAACCCTGCTGATGCTTGAGGTGACATTGGGCTGCATATATATACTTCCTTCTCCTGAACCAGGAGGCGGGCTGCGGCACTGTCAGCGGGATACAGGCCGCAGCGGAGCTTCGCTGTCGGGTGCCAGACAAGATCCTGGGCGCCCTGCTGGTTAGACTGCTGTGGGCCGAGCACTGGAGTGCTGTTACCAGAACTGACCGGGGGTCCTGGCTGTCGGACCTGAACGTCGAAGTGAGCGGAGGCTGTGGCTGCGGCTGTAGGTGGCTGTCTGCACCTGTGCGGTGAGTGGGGATGGGTGCGGCCTGTGGCCGTTGAGGCGGGCTAGGCCTAGAACCGGATCGCACCCTGCGGGCCGTGGCGGGTGCGGGCGGGGACCGGGGGCTGAGTTGTGTGCCTGAGGCAGCGGAGGCCTGTGGTGGTGTGAGGGAGCAACGGCGGCGATTCGATCAGGGCCCCTGAGCTTGCAGACACGACAGTGGAGTGATGAGGCCTGCGTGATTAAGCTGGGTCTTCCCCTGCTCTCTGAGGCGATACTAAGGCCCTGCTCCCAGGCGTATAATCGCTTGGCACTGGGTCGGAGTGGGGGGCCTTAGCGTATGCACAGCGGTGACAGGCATTGACTGGGGGTGCCTGGGAGAGCCCAACGGAAATATTTGTTATAGCCAGCAACAGTAGTGGAGGACAGTGTCGACTGCTCATTGTGCCTGGTGGGGCTTCAGATTTCTGCATCTTAGCATACAGTGAGACCTCAAATTGTGGGGCCTGTCTAGAGCTAGAGTAGGCCTCATCATGGGGAAGAAGGACAGATCCCAGCAGCGGTTGACATTTGAATTGCGTAAGCCAACTGAGCTCGCGCAAACTGCGGCCACCAACTCTGAGGCTGAATCGCAGGCTAACACACCCCCCACGCTGGAGACCACCTTGATGGCAATGCAGCGCATGCTACAATCAATTGAGGGTACGATGGAGGCGGTTAATCACCGCTTGGATCACATGTCGTCGCAGTTCGGGAGTCAATCGGCGCGCGCGGGGGAGGTGGAGCAGAGAGTATCGGCTGCTGAGGATGTCCTGAGCACGGTGACGGACAAAACCCTCAATATGGAAAAAGTGCTGGCACTGATACAAGCAAAAAATGAGGATTTGGAGGCGCGCTTTAGGCGCAATAACCTCTGCATTACAGGCCTGCCGGAATCTACAAATGTTGGCAAAATGGAGACCTTTGTCGAACGCTTGATTTCTGAAATCTGTCCAAATTGTTCATTGTAGAACGGGCGCATCGCTCTCTGGCTGCTAGGCCAGTCCCGGGGGCTTCCCCACGCCCTATAATTGCCCGTGTATTAAATTACAGAGACAGAGATACCATTCTACGCTCGGCCAGGGAGAAGGGCACCATAGTACACCAGGGTAACACGCTGGCCTTTTTCCCTGACGTTACGGTGGCAGTCCAGGTGACCCGGCGGGAATTTGGTGCGGTAAAGCAGTTTTTGAGAAACGAGGGAGTACCTTATGCCATGCTATAACCGGCCCGGCTACGGGTGGGGACGGTTGAGGACAACAAAATCTTCTCATCGCCGAAAGCGGCCATGGAACATGCAAAACAGCTAAAACGGCGACGGAGAGAGTTTGAGGCCAGTTTGGAGGAAACAGATTGAAGGGGGCATGTAGTCGACTGGTGCGCCAGTTGGCAATCTGGCAACAGAAAGATTGCTAGTAACTCACCTACGCATCATTGTTTGTAATGTTATTGTTTGAATACTATGTGCCCACCTATTGTGTGACTGTTCCATTCCTTAATGTCGGTGCTGAAGTGAGCCTGCTTTGGAGATATGAGAGACACTGATAGACTCTACTGAAGGAAGTGATCGCAAAGGACTGGTGCAGTTATCTGTGACGTGGTTATGATGAAACAGTTTGTTGGCTTTTTCAAATTGTCTTTCCTATGTCTGGTATTCGCTAATACACTTTGCATGTGGGAGGCTGCCCGAGGGATGGTCTGCCCACCTTGTTGCCGGGCTGGCTTATATAATTGTCCATCTGTGGAAGTTGCTCGCTATTTGGAACCTAGGGCATCCGCAGGGACGATAACTGCTGCTTATGACTTCTACTGGGGATGGGCATAGTTGATAGATCAGTGCATGTGACCGGGTCGATGGCCCAGCCTTGGGGTGTCTCCGTACATCTTCTAAGCTGATGTCCTGAATCACTAAAGATGGTGGTCACTACTTTTTCTGTTCCGGATGGCGATGATTGTTTATTTTATATGTGATGCATACTGTATTGCTTTGTTAGTTATGCCTGGTCAACTCATGCGACAGTGGGAGTGTCTTGCCTCTTCGCCCCCGCATATGGGAGTACCCCAGCAATGGTTTGTTCAAGGGGGGAGGTGGGGGTTTCGGGGATTTGGGGAGTCTTTGGCAAGTTTTGGGTGCTGAAGTGGGAGAGGGGATGGGAGAGTTGTGCTTGCTCTGTTTGAAGCTGCAGCGTTGGAGGAGGGGTGGGAAGACAGTTCTTGGGTTGTTTACTGAGTGCAGCTGTGGACAAAGTGTTTACAGGTTTCATCACTGGATTCTGAAGGTACAATATCGTAATATTGGGTGCAGACTCCTTGTACTTGACTTCAATGGGTGACAAGGGTACAATCACTTGGCTCACTTGGAATGTTAGGGGATTGAATAGCCCCAAAAAACTAGACAGGTCCTGCCATATTTGACTAGACACAATGTTCAGATTGCCTTCCTGCAGGAGACGCATCTCACAAGGCACACTGTGGCTTCTGCGGCAAAACACTGGGGGGGGTAGGGGGGAGTGCGCATAGCTGCGACTTACTCTTCCTATGCTAGGGGGGGGTCATGATACTGATAAAGAAGAATGTCCCGTTTGTGAGTATGCATGAGGAAATAGATAGCGAAGGCAGGTACATTATAGTGCAAGGGAAATTGTGTGGTACGCTGGTCATGATGATAAAAATATACGGACCAAATGTGGACGATCCTGAGTTTTATAAGGGACTGTGGAACAACATATATGCCCTTCCAGAGACTGCAATTATATGTGATGGGGACCTGAACGTAGTATTGGATCGTGAAGTAGATAGCAAGACTTACAGCTCTGGGCATGTCAAAAAGGCGGCACTGGCGGTGTGTGATGGTATGGATGACTTGGGTTTGGTAGATGTGTGGCGAATGTGGCATCCTGGTGTACGGGAGGGAACATGTTACACATATGCTCATAATACATGGTCCCGCTTGGACTACTGGCTGGGGGCACGTGATGTGAATGCATGGGTGACTAAGGCCCTACACCTGCCCCGAACACTGTCAGACCACGCGCCGGTCTTAATGGTCACGGCTCTACCGGCCTATGCTCCTGCACCATTTACGTGGAAATTACAACCCTCAGCTCTATTAGATCTGGTGTTCCGTGAGGGTCTTCGAGAGGCCATAGAGACGTACTTTGCAGTAAATATTGGTTCGGTTGAGGACATGGGCACTGTGTGGGAGGCGTTTAAGGAGACTATCAGGGGGGTGTGCATAGGCCTACAGGCAGGGGTGCTCAAGTCCCTACGGGACTCTATGAGCAGGCTGGAGCGCGAACTGGCTGGGTTGGAGCGTCAGTATGAGGAGGCGCCGGTAGAGGCTCTCCTGGCTACTATAAGAACGAAAGTGGATGACTACAATGATTTGGCCGAACAGGAAGTGAAGCATTTGTCAAAACGTCGCAAGGCCAGATACTATGGTGAGGGTGGTCGACCCGGGCGGGCATTGGCAGAAAGAATTACAGAACCATGGGCTAAGTATTGCAGGGTGCAGGAACTTACAGAGGGTGATAAGAACGTGACTGACACTGCAGGCATACTGGAGCATTTTGTCCAATACTATAAAACAATGTATGGGCATAGGCAGACGGCCAGTGAGGAGGAGATAGCACAATAGCTGGATGATGTGGCCTTGGTCAGGCTATCAAAGGGACAGCAGGATTTTTTGATGCACCATTTGACGGTGGACGAGATTAGAGAGGCAATCGCTGCACTGCCGAATGGGAAGGCCGCAGGTACTGACGGCCTTCCCGCTGAATTTTATAAAGAATACGTGGACCTGCTGCTGCCTCATCTGGCAACCATGTATGCGGAAGCCTTTGAACAGCGGCGGCTGCCTGGTACGTTGCGCGAGGCGTTGATAGTTGCGCTGCCGAAGCCCGGCAAGCAGCTGGATAAGTGCCCTATCTCTTATGAACACCGATGTTAAGATACTCGCTAAGGTTCTGGCCACGCGATTAAGCCTGCTGCTGCAGGTTATGGTCCTTACGGACCAATCAGGGTTTATCCCTTCGCGTTCTACGGACCACAATCTGAGAGCTCTCTTTGCGGTTCTGCATTTGCTTAAGCCCGAATTACCGGCGGCGGCAGTCCTATTGGACGCCGCTAAAGCTTTCGACACGATTGCATGGCAATATATGTTTACAGTGCTCCACCGCATGGGGGTACCGTTCTTCTTTACGGATTTGATTAAACTGCTCTACACGGACCCGGTGGCCCGGGTACGGGTCAATGGAAGTATTTCAGAGACTTTTCCAATTCAACAGGGCACTAGGCAGGGGTGTCCACT
The DNA here is from genome assembly GCF_964261635.1 of Lissotriton helveticus. Taxonomy (NCBI): domain Eukaryota; kingdom Metazoa; phylum Chordata; class Amphibia; order Caudata; family Salamandridae; genus Lissotriton; species Lissotriton helveticus. The sequence continues at coordinate 1,045,370,974 of NC_136061.1, read as the reverse complement.
TTCCCCCCTGCTCTTTGCCCTGGTGCTGGAACCACTGGCGTGTATACTGAGGCAAAAGCATGCTCACTCGGCGCTTTGGTTTGTTCAACGACCGTTAGCAGTATCGATGTATGCCGACGATGTGGTCTTATATGTGCGGGAGCCAGAACGCTATTTGGAGGGTGTCATCAGGGAATAAGTCCGGTTTGAGTGGTTCTCGGGGTTGGCCATTAACTAGGCCAAATCAATTATACTACCCCTTACACAAAGCACCGCAACATTTGTATTAAACTTCCCCCTAGAGTGGGCAACAGACCCAGTCCGGTATCTTGGCAAATGGGTACATAGGGACCCGCAGGAGGTAATCTGGGCAAATTATGGATGGAAGTGTTGAAGCTTGAAGACCAGGTATCTTGGTGGATACGTCTGCCTCTATCCTTTGCGGATAGAGTGGCACTGATCAAGATGGTGGTGCTGCCCAAGTTTTTATATCTTTTTGTCAACATTCCGATTCTCTGACGAGCCATTTTTTTATCACGCTGCGCTCCTTATTGATCACGCTTGCGTGGGGGGGTAAGAAACCTCGCACTGGATGGGAAACTCTGACTAAACCATATGGGCTGGGTGGCTTCTCGGTACCTGATATGCACTTATACTACTTGTGTGCACAGGCTCACTTCGCCTCGTATTGGCGCCACCTTTTACACCGCACGTGGCGGTCGAGGCAGGAGCAGTGCACCCCCTACCCCTTAAAGCCATGGTAGTGAATCCCCATTCAGTGTATGAAAAAGGCGAGGTGGACACGGAGCAATGCACAGCCCGAGCATGGGTGGAGCTGGGGAGGAGAGCGGGCGACTGCCACTATATGCTACCGCAATGCCCTTGTTACATCATGCTATCCTCTCCGTGACAAGCGAGGCTGGGGCACTTCAGATTTTGCACACTGCTGGGTTACAGATAATGGATGACGTATTTAAAAAGAATACCTTCACCAAGTTGCAGGACTTCCTTAAAAACTCGGGGAGTGCAGCCATGGCCACGTTCATCTATGCCAGACTTCGGGCAGCAATGCGAGTCTTGTATCCGTCCTTTCCAGATGAGCCACCTGCCCTGGGTGCCTTGCAGCTTCTGTACACGGCTCCTAATAGATCAAGGCTAGTCTCCAGATTATATCAGGCCTCACAATTGGATGAGGGCATAGCAGGGACACGCTCTAGAGAGAGATGGGACAGTAGCCTTGCACAGCCTCTAACAGATGACGAGTGGGAGGAAAGCTGTACGATGACGGGGAGTTTTGCTATTAATGGGAACTTCAAGCTTATACATTATAAATATCTTCATCAGACTTACTACACCCCTGCGCAGTTACACAAGTACGGGCTGAGAGACTCTCATGGCTGTGTGCGTTGTGGTTCGGATGAAGCTGACTTTATGCACCTGGCATGGGCCTGCAGCAGCGTACATGCCTTCTGGATGGCTGTGACTGAGGCACTGTCTGCCATGACCGGTGTTGCAATTATGTGTGATCCTAAGGTGTGTCTGTTGGGAACAGTTTCCAAAATCCCGGCGGGAGTGCGCAGATTGGTGGTGCTCTCTTTGCAGTTAGCTAAGTGTAGGGTGGCGACATGCTGGGGAGGTCGACCGGCTCCAAAGTTGAAGAAGTGGCTGCAGGAGCTGGCATATTGCCGTGATCAATTGGTTTGTTATACGGAGGGGTTAACTTCTGCTTCTCGCCGAAGGGACATCTGGGGGCCCTACGCGGCATACATGTTAACAAGGTCGAACGCGGCCTAAATGCATGATGATGGATGTAGAACTGTGCGCACACTGCTTTGGGTGTCCAGCGATTGCCGTGTACTATAACGTAACGAGATTAATCCTGCTTGTATAGAATGAATTAGTAATGTGAAGTCAACTCTACCTGATATATGCACCTACGATGAAATCCAGGCTTGATTTATGTACTTGTACCTTAATGATTGAATCGTTTATTATCTGTGAATGGAATGTACGCACAACTCCTAGCTCTACTGTATTTGGTTTTTTTTCCCCTGTCAAAATGATAAATAAAATTAAAAAACGTTGTTCCTGGCACTGCCGACGCTCCATGGTGGCACCATCCCCATCTGTAGGGAAGTGCTTCTTTTGGACAGGGTTAGTCCCCACTTTTTGCCTGGAAAATGATGTACTTTATACTGGAAGGGCACAGGGTCCCTGCCAACCAGGTCTGCTGTGCCAGAAGCTCTTTCCCTAAACTGTACTTTTTGTTTCCCAATTTGCACAGCTTCAGTACCCCTTGTAAGTCCTTAGTAAATGGTACCCATGGTACCTAGGGTATTGGCACTGAAGAGGGGCCCACGGGTACAGGCACGAATTGTGCTGCCCTCACCAAGGCCAGCACCTTGCCATTGCAGAATGCATGCCTTGGTGCAGACAAAACCGAAGATTCGACATGGCACACATCCATGTGTGCCATGCCCACAAACACTGCATGTGATATAGTTAAGACACCCCTTTGGCAGGCCTTGTAGCTCTAAGGCAGAGTGCACTATATCTCCAGTGCGGACATATCTGTATGAGCAGATATGCCCCTGCAATATCCATGTAGATTCTTGGATATTGTAAGTGAACAGAGAAGCAATAGAGCGTACATGGGCTGTACACTCGTCAATACGAGTTCCACAGCTCCATGATGGCTTCATTGTACTATTGGATGTTTGGTTCCATTACATCTGACAAATTTGTCCTGCCGATAGGCTACCAGGGCTATTACCCTCCATTCCTTTCCGACCCATCACAGCTTCCTCCATATTAGAGCGACTCTCAGAACACTTTTCCATCTAGCTGCAAGAGGTGCGGGCTCTACTTTCCAAAGGAGCCATCAACAGCGTCTGAAACAGTATCGGGCTGTTACTCCTGCTATTTCCCCGTGCCATAAAAGATGAAGTTCTCCATCCTATTGTGGTCCTCATTCCTCATCTCTGAATACCATCCTGTGGAGGAGAAATTCAAAATTGAAAATACTCATTCTGTTCTATCTGCACTGGGTCTAGGTGACTGGATGAAGGGCGTTACCTGTGTTTCAGGGTGAGCCAGGAGCATTTTCAATTTGACGTACTCTCTTTTGTTCTCACTAGTGCCCCTTGAGTGTTTATGAATGTGGTCGTTGCCCATCTTAACATTTTTAGGATACCAGTTTTCCCCTATTTCATTGACTGACTGTTGAACGCGGGCTCACCAAAGTCAATCAGGAACCACTGCTAGATGATGCCAAACCTTTTGGCATTGTTGGGGTTCTTGATCCAAGTGCCAAAGTTGCACCTGACTCCTTTGCACAGACTTCTTTTCATAGGAGTTTTATTTGGCCCTGTAGGACCCTTCGGTCAGGCTCCGCTAAGAATCTAGCAGTTCCCTCTTTTAGAAGGACACATTGGTGGTGTTGGAAAAGGTTTTTCAGGACCGCCACCCTACTCATGGAATAGCTTAACTCTAATCAGCTCCCTCACTATCAGTTTTCAGAAAATCTCTGAAAATGTGGCTTTTTGTCCAGCAATAGGAGGTTTGCTATCCTTATTCAGTATCACTGCCCATTACGAGTACTCCAGAATTTGTACCTTCTTTTCTTTTGTAGCGCCAAGACGCCCCCGTGCAGGAGTGTGCGCTTAATAAATCCTTTTTCATTCATTCATTCATCATTCATTCATTCATTCATAATGCAGTGCAAGGGCTTCACCATAGCATGTCCAGGTCATTCTGGCTATAATCCCGATGTCTCGCCCTTAGTCATGGGTCTCAGTGAGAGCTGTTATGAGGCTTCTCAACCTTCTTCATCCTGCTTGTCAACCATGCCAGATATGGCATATGTGGTCTCTGCAGTGGAATCGGAAGTGTCAGAGGGCCCAGCACCAGCTAAACCTGTATCCATGTTTCGGGCTCCACAAGATCTACAGTCATAGCTGCTCGACAGCAGTGTGACCATTGGCTGACCCCTCTCCCTGCCCAACCCAGTACTGACATTGATGAAAGAGGCATTGCTGCTAGGTTGGTGATATCATCTGGGTGAGGTGGAGATCAGAGTACTCTGGTCTCTGGCGGCAGCACAACTCCATATCAATCTGTGGGAGTTGTGGGCCATTCATCTGGTGCTAGGGAGTTTCCTGCCATTCATCCCATGGAGGTTGGTTCAGGTTTTCATAGAGAACACCACCATGTTGTACTGCAACAAGCAAGGAGCCGCTTGGGCCTGGCCCCTGTGCCAAAAGCTGCTGCACCTCAAGAGTTGGCTGGACCATTAGGGTATTTCCCAGATTGTGAACCACCTAGTGGGATCTTTAAATGTCCAGGCAGACAAACCTAAACCTATGGTGCCTGCCGGCTCACAGACTGTGCACCAGGAGGTGCCACATGGCATCTTCAAACAGTGGGGAGATTCCGAGCTGAATTTTTTTGCCACCATGAAAACCGTGTCAAAACATTTGTGTATTGGAATTCCCGAGACTGCTCTCTCTTAGAGTTGCATTCCGGCAAAGGTGGGGCACAGGATTCCTGTACATCTTTCCACCTCTCCCACTCCTGCCCTGAGTTTTGAAGAAGATCAGGACAACCGGGCCCAAGTCATCCTAGTGGCTCTAGATTGGCCCAGGAGAGTGTGGTACTCAGAACGTCTGTATGAACATCTGTCCTCTGATCAGGCTACCACTTCCGGAGGATCTTCTATTACAGCAGCAGGGAAGGATTCTGCATCTGAGCCTGTTTAATCCACAACTCAATGCATGGAGGTTAAGTGGCTGGTCTACCACCTGAGGTTGTGACTGCCAGTCTTTCTACCAAGTGTCTTCCTACAAAGTTAATTTACACTGACTATTCAGACAAATTTGTGGCCTGATGTGGAGTCTGCAACACAGATCCCTTACAAGCTAAACTGTCAAATACGTTATTGCTTGTATTGTCTTTGGTCCAGGAAGGTCTTGAAGTGGGCACTATTGAAGGTTATTTGTTGGCCTTTTCCTTTTGCCGGAGCAACTGACCTTATTTACATCATCTGTTGTGTGTGGTTTATTAAAGCTTTGATACAGATGTTCCCTCCGACACTGTTTGTGATCTCACAGTGGGACCTTATCTTCGTCCCTACATTTCTCATGTACACTCACTTCTCACTCTCAAGACTGTCATTACAGTCACTTCAGCTTGTGGCATCGGTGAACACCAGGCACCATTTGTGCAATGTTGGATGACGGAACAACGCATGCTTTTACAGCGTGTCCTTAACTATACATATGGCTTTACAGCGCATGTCTTTAACACACAAAAAAAAGCGTATGCCTTTACCACCCGTGTGTGTGTGTGTGTTTCTGGCATAATGCATTTTGACTTAATGTCTTCCTCAGATGCCGCTGCTACACTGAATCCACCTCACGCCACCACTTTTGAATGATTATGCAGTCCTCCCTTGATTGGATAGAGACACCTCCCCTGCCATGTGATTGCTCACCTGATGTAGTTCGGTAAGTCCTACATCTCCCAGAATGCATCATCTCTGGGCGGGTGATGCGTGGGGAAACATTTTGATGAAAAGTCCATGTGGCTTCGGTGTACTGCGGAGCAGGGCACGCTGTATTCAGTGTAAATTCAGTCCTCAGATCTCCCTGGGTCCCCGCATTCATTCCAACCCCCCAGGCACAAGTCTGCTGGGTCGTGAGCTGATTTAATAAATCAGTCTTCCTCGTGAAGTCACGAGCTGCCAGCTGGTAGCGTCCCTTGCTTGACCCATACTTGGGAGGTGGGCTGGAGCAATCCAGTACCTTGGGCGATGAACAACTGCTTGCGCAGACACCAGTAATGCCTCCAGCCAACTTGATTGAACGGGGCCCCTTAATGCGTCTCTGGCTGACGCGATAATATCCACACGAAACCTCCAGCAAGCAGAAGGAAGAGGCCACACGGGGAATCCAGGAGAAGATCTTTAATTGGAATGCAGTTCTGGCATAATGCGTTTTGACTTAATGTCTTCCTCAGATGCCTCTGCTACACTGAATCCATCTCACGCCACCACTTTTTTTTAAAAACATTTTTTATTGAAAAAATAAACAGCAGCAAAGCATCACAATTCAAAGGGGGCATCACAATCTGCATCATCGGTACAGCAAGAAAATTCACAGAAATATTAAAACACACAAATAGAACGTCTAAGGAGTCGTGGGGTCGTCCACCGCAGGGGCCAAGGGAGGCTGACATATTTCTCCCCGGTGGGAATTCCAAGGGCCCCACACCCAAGACCATTTCTTAGGGCACCCTCGTGCTTCATACACAGTCTTTTCTTTGAACGTAGGCCAATCCAAGTCCCTCTCCCAATCCTGAACCGTGGGCGGGTCCAACGCGCCCCACCGCTGGGCTTAATTCCTCTTGGCCAGCATCAGCCCCAACATTACCTACTGTGTCTGACAAGCATTCAAATCAGTCGGCTCCCAAATGTTCAGGAGACACCTGCAGGCTTCCACTTGGAGTTGCACTGACAGAACAGTATTGATAATATCGTGGATCTCGCGCCAAAAGGATTGGATGCTTTTACACTCCCAAACTATGTGGCAAAAGGTGCCCAGCTGGCCACATCCCCTCCTGCAAGCTCCTTCGTCTGCCCTACCCATTCGCACCAGCTGGGGCCCCAAGACATAAATACGGTGAAGAAGTTTTAGCTGCACTAGGCGGAGGCGGGCCGGTATAGATACGACTCTGAGAGAGGAGACTGCCTCCTGCCACTCCTCGTCCTCCATTTCTATGCCATCCTTAAGCTATTACTCTCCAAGTGACTTGAGAGTGTCTGAGAGATTATTGACCAGCTTTTTGTATATCAGGGAGATGACGATCTAGTACCCTATCCTCCAAAGGGGATGACTCCGGCAGAGCGGTCCCAGGCTTAAGATGTGTGAGAAGTGCATGACGAACCTGTATATAGCGGAAGTGTTGTGAGTCAGCCATATGATACTGGCGCTGCAGCACTGAAAAGGGCTTAATACCCGTATTGTCCCACAGTTCTCCTATGCGAGTTAGACCTATAAGATCCCATCTAACGAACCCCTTAGTTTTCCACAGGTTGCCCAACTGCTCGGAATCCCATAATGGTGTTGCTAGCATTAGCTTCCCTCGCCAACCCAAATGGGAGGTAGCCGTGTGCCAAACGTGTCCCACATGCTTAGTGGGGCCCGTTCGGGGATAGCGCCGGGGTCTAGATTAGAGAGCTCTGCTGAAGGTCCCCCCAGAATGGAGCCACCTATCCATATTGTATCCCGGGTTGCCTGGCTGCGCGTAGGTACAGTGATTGATGTAGGACAGATGTGATGGCCAGAAGTACAATTTTATGTCCGGGAGGCTTATGCCCCCATCATATCAGTTCAGTGATAATTTGGCAAGGGCAATACGAGGCTTGCCATTCCACAGAAGATCCCGCTGGAGACTCTTCACCTCCCGAAAATAAGTCGCAGGGACCAGATCCATAGCATTGTGGAGCGCATACAGAAATCTGGGCAGGGACATCATCTTAAGCGGCCGTTCCCAACAGTAAAAGAGAAAGAGTCTTACACCGGGCGATATCTCTGCACAACTGAAGCAGTGGAGGAAGAAGATTGCGAGAATAACAGAGAGAAGGGTCCAGCGAGAGGAAGATACCCAAATACATAAACCCATCAGCGTGAGTCTGTAACGGGAATCCCCTCGGCGGGATCAGAGGCTCTCCCGCCACCACAAACATGAGAGACTTGTTCCAGTTTATGGAATAGCCAGAGTACTGTCCGAATGTTGTAAAAATGTCTAAGACCACGCTCAGGGACCTTCTGGGGGAGGTCAAATATAGAAGGATACCGTCCGCATAAAGGGAAATCCGATCTTCCCATTCCAAGGACCAGCGCATGCCCCGAACCAAAAGGTCTTGACAGATCCAGGCTGCCAGTGGCTCCAGGGCCAAGGCAAACAGCAGAGGGGACAAGGGGCAGCCCTGCCGGATCCCTCTGCCCAACAGAAAGGCAGCTGACTTCTTGTTGTTAACTAATACCTGGGCCATAGGCAGGGAGTACAGTAATTGCACCCACTGAATGTACTTTGGACCATAGCTCAATTTCTCCAACACCACCCATAAGTATGGCCATTCAATGGTGTCGAAGGCCATAGTGGCATCTAGGGAGATTATGACTGCCGGTTCCAGTATCATTGTGGCCCTACTTAACACCCCGTGGACCCTTCGCAAGTTCAGTGCCATATTACGGTGTGGTATAAAACCTGACTGGTCCGGATGAACCAAGATCCCAATCACTGGCAGGAGACGTTTGTCGAGAAGCGTAACCAGGATTTTAGGCTCTGCATTTAGCAGAAATATCGGCCTATAAGAGACACATTCGGTCTGGGGCTTACCCTCCTTGTGGATGTGGACTATGGTGGCAGTACGCTGGTCTAAAGGGAGGGAGCCTGACTGTCTCTAGTCCTCGTACATGGTTCTGAGATACGGGGACAACTTGTCGGGCTTAAGCTTGTACAATTCAATCGGTAACCCGTTAGGGCCCGTAGCTTTGCCCGGCTTGAGAGCACGGATTGCAGCCACTACCGCCTCATTAGTTAAGTCACTGTCAATGAGGTCACGTTCGACCTCTGACAGTTTGGGCAAAGCAATGTCAGTGAGCAGCCGACGGGAGTCTTCGACCGGGTATGGAGCAGCCGAAGTGTAAACATCCCAGAAGTGGGCTGCAAACTAATCCACTATTACCTGCGGGTCCAACAGTGAGTTCCCCCCCAGGAACGCGAAGTTTCGGGACGAGTCTACTTGACCATTCCTTTTTATCCAACCAGGCCAGGAGTTTCCCGGCCTTGTCGCCCGCCTCGTATAATCGCCCATGAACTGCTCTGCCTATGGCCTTTGACTGGTCCGTCGCTAATGCCCTGTACTCCTGTGGCTTAAGTTTGAGCAGATTAAGATTGTCTGGCGTAACGTCCGACTCCAAAACTGACTCCAGCCTCTCCACCTCTGTCTCCAGAGCCACCAACTCTCTACGCTGTTCCTTCTTTTTAACCCGAGATAAGAGAGAGTGCTTGACCCCGTATCACCGCCTTAAACGCCTCCCAAAGCTTGAAAGGAAGGAGATAGAACGGCCCTCCCACATGCCTGAGATCCCCACATATCCTCCTCTCGTGTCAGACCAAGTATCCTGCACCACAAGAGGGAAGGACTTCTTCATTAATATACCGACTCGCCGTGAGCCCGTAGTGAATTCTGCATGAGCTAATAGGACATATCGCCCCTGTGTAGCGCTTTACATGTGCCTCCGGTCAAATGAGACTCCTGCAGGAGGACAATATCGGGGGCCTGGCACTTAAAACACTGAGGGACAAGACTGCGCTTGATTTTGTCCCCCAACCCGTTGACATTCCAACTCGCCAGTTTAACCCCACTGCCACCAACCGATGCCATCTCCAAGTTTGTTAAACATCACAAAAAACAATGTTGCTCCCCCAATCGGAATATCCATAGTTGCTGCTGATGCATACCAAATTACAACCAAACAATTAAACCAGCCCTCCCAACTCCCCCCCCACCCCACCCCGCTGTCCTGCCCTCTGGGTCTAGAACTGCCCATGAAAAACTGGCAGAGTGCCTGTCGCCCCAAAAAATTCAAGGAACAAAAAGAGAAAAAAAACCCTAGCGGGAGGCGGGGTCCGTCCCCCCAAGCCTGACAATTCTGCGTCCTAACCCTACTAAACACATTTCCCACATATCTTTAGAATGGCTCCCCACTCGACCCCAAGTTCAAAAGGAGACCCCCACCCATTCTCATCGCCCACTTCACACTGCAACAAATGCTAATCTGACCACTAAAAGGGTGCCCATGAACTGCAAACAATACTGTCCAACCACTGGGTGAGCGTCCTCTTAGGCTGGTTGACTGTCGCCGGTCCCATCTCCACTTCGACCCGCCGTGCTTCTTGCACCTCTGCTCTCGACCCAGTCTGCCGCCGCCTTGGGGTGCTCGAAGAACTATGATTGCCTATCCGCCTCGACCCGGAGGCAGGCAGGGAACAACATGGAATATTTCAATCCCTGGTCCCACAGAACACGCTTGATCGACATGAACAGACGTCTCTGTTTCTGCACCTGCTGGGTAAAGTCCGGAAAAAGGAAATATCCGAGTTCTAATAGCGCAGGGGAGCACCAGCTCTGGAATGTTGAAGGATGAAATCTCTGTCGCGGACATTTAGGATCCGCGCCAACATGGGCCGCAGGGGAGCGCCCGGCTTGGGACGGCCGCCCGGGATCCGGTGGGCACGCTCAACGGCAAAGAAATTACTGAGGCCTTTTGGTTGCAGGTGTTTCAAAATTAGATCCTCCACAAAAAGGTCCGGTGCCTGCCACTCTGCCTTCTCCGGAAACCCAAGAATGCGCAGGTTGTTCCAGCGCAAGCGGCCTTCGTAGTCATTCAGTTTAAGATCAGTGAACTTACGGCACTCCTGAAGCTCCCTCAGCGCACCCCTGAGCTGCGAAACATCGTATACCAGGCTAGCCGTCGTAAGCTCCACTTGCTTGACTTTTTCATTGAGCTTGCCCATGTCTGCCCGGATAAGGTTGACCTCAATAGCCACGGTGTCCAAAGAGGTCTTAACTCCTGTAATGGCGGTCATAACGCCCTTGAACTATATTTCTGGCTCCTCCTCGCCCAGTCCCCCGGAACCAGAGTCCCTGCAGATGGCGTCGGGCGGCGCGCTAGGCAATTGCGCCACCGCCGTGCTTCAATGTCTCGCCGGGGATGCCACCCGAGGGTCACAGTTGATAGCACTGAAGCTCCCCCGTGCCCCCCCGGCACCACAGTCCTTTCCGCTGGGCAGCGGTAGACTCCACCTCCAGGGCACACGCTGCACAGGTCTCCCCGGGGGCGGCAACCCAAGGGCCACAATCACTGGGGCCCCCCGACCAGCGGCCCGATACCAGTACCTCCACAGAGGGCCAAGAGTCTATGTGGGAGGGGGCCACCGGACCACCTCCAACTTCAGGAATGAGCCGCCACCATCTTGCTTTTCGCGGCCTGCTCGCCCCTCCTCGCTCAGTTCAGACTCCAATTTATGTATCGGGGCTCCCCTACGGCCCCCTCGGCACCGCAGTTCTCACCGCCGAGCAGCGGCACCCCCCCCCCCCCTGTCCAGGATCGGATGGCGCCTGCGGGGCCACCGAATATCTCCCGGGCACCAGCTGGAGCTCCCTCCTGGGAAAACTCCACACTGGATGCCCCTGCTTCAGGCCCAGACAGAAGCCGGGATTGTCGGGCGCTGTTACTCCTCCTCTGGGTCTCTTCCAAACCCCGGAACCAGCATGATGGGCTCCGTCCCAGTTCCGATGTCTGCTGCTGTCGGGGGATACAACAAGTTATGCCTCGGGATTGTCGCGGGCTGGGCCGGAGGACAGAACCCTCGTCTTACAGGGCCATCTTCTGCCCGTGCTAAGCCACGGCCCCACTTTTGAATGATTCTGCAGTTCTCCCTCAATTGGAGAGACACACCTCCCCTGCCATGTGATCGCTCACCTGATGTAGTTCGGTAAGTCCTACATCTCCCAGAATGCATATATATACACATATATATATATATATATATATATATATATATATGTATATATATATATATATATATATATATGTGTGTCGCCGAAACGCGTTGGGTTGTGTTTGTATCACGATGCTGCATTTAAATGAATAAATCTCTTTTGGAAAGCGCTACATGATTTGAAATCTGATCCCTGGTTTTCTCGAGGCGAGTGCAGTGGACGTGGCTTCTTGCTACGTTGTGTGGAGTGAAATATATATATATATGTGTATATATATATATATATATATATATATGTGTGTGTACACACACACATATATAAATGTATGTGTGTATACAGCCATTTTATATATATATATATATATATATATATATATATATATGGACACGGGAATACCGAACGGAGCAGCGCGGTGAAAACCTCCCTGAATGCCTGCTGAGACCAGCGCTGCGAGTCTCGCCGGTGAGTCCTCCTTCCTTATCGCATATGTGAGAGGATCACAGCAGATAAGCGGCAGAGCGCCCAGGCAATAGACAGACACACACAGTGAAGCTCAACCAAGTGGGGTTACGAGCATAGCAATTGGTGAGAAAGTTACCAACACCTAGAACAAGTATGGACTTGTTCGGTGAAGAGGAGCGCCGCGCTCTTGCGCAGGACATGTTTAAAAGGCGGGATAAGCCGCCGCCGGCGACAGCCTCGTCTTCTGCCATGGGAGCAGTGAGCAACAAATTGAATGAAGCAATGTTCAAACTTGAGGGGCTGCATGAACGTGAGATCCGGAAGTGGTGGGAGGCCACTAGTCTGAGCAGCTATATTGATGTAAAACGGGTACCAAGGGGACTGAGGGTGTACACTGTACCCTCATATGAGCACCCGGACCCCCAACTACTAACAGACTGGCACGAACAGACCGAGGCATATTGTGAGGGGATCCTCAAGCTATTGGTCAAATATGCATGGAGTGACCGTGATAAGGCATTGGCTGAAATCAAAATCCTGGAAGAGGATATGGATAAAGAGGAAGACACCGCCAAAGTACAAGAATTAAAAGAGGCTATGAAAAAACGTCTAATTAGGTACCAACAAAAAATAATGTCGCGCAAACAAGAAAAATTCGAACGCGACGAAAACGATTATTGCCAGGGGCGTGTCTTAACATTCGCCCAAAAATATGATGCCCCGAGAAAAGCCATGAACCAGGGCACCTTGGTCACTCCGAGCTCTAGTATAGCAACCACAGAATCTGAAATAACAGCAGATGAATCAGGTGAGGAACAGCGAGACCATGCCACGGAACGCAGAAGGGTGGCTGTCCCTTTTCACACCGAGTTCCAATTAATTGGACAGAACTGGCTGAGAGGGGGGAAGAACAAGCCCCCAGAACAACAAGAAGAAGAACCAGGAGATCAGGGGGCGGCGGCAAAAGGAAGAGGAAAGGGCAGAGTCAAGACCCAGAACCGATCCTACCGCAACAAAAAGAAGTAAGGGGTATAACACAGACTACGGCGACCAACTTGACTGTAGTGAACCTTACCAATCGCCCCCTCACTAATGAACAACATGAACTCCTGGCATTAGGACTCACCTTCTGCCCAACCACCAATCTGGAATTCACGCAGACCAAGATCGATCTTTTTCGGTTCACCAGAAAATTAAAATTGCATAAACACTTCAAGCTAAGACCACACATCAAGGGACCTACGAAACACGGGACAAGACTGACAGCTACCGACGCCTTGGTAGGCAACGACATGTCTTGCATTGAAGCCTTGGATGTCCTTAGAGGCGATCTGGAACCTGAGGACATCACAGGAAGAGATATGGTGCAGCGGGCTGAATTACAGGGGATTGAGCAAGAGAGGGATGAAAGCCATTCTAAACCCCTGTCTACTTTCATCCCCCAGTCACCTTGGGATGCCATTGACGCCTTTTCAGAGGCTATGACTATGGAACTTGTGAAACAGAGGAAAAACACCAACACTGAACAAAGCAACATCACAGAACCCCAGAAAAAAGCCTTACAGGAGCTCACCAGCGACAAGAAAATCATCATCAAACCCTCGGATAAGGGGGGGAATGTCGTTTTAATGACTAGAGATTACTATCATGGTGAAGCTATGAGGCAACTCTCTGATGCAAAGTATTACATGATTACCACCAGGAATGCTTATGACTCTAGCATCAGAGAGTATGATGACTTGGTTCTGAAATGGTATAATTGCTCTATGCTGGGAAAAGATGAACACATTTTTCTGCGGAGCAATAACCCTACAATACCGACTTTTTATCATCTACCCAAGTTGCATAAAAACAGTGTCACCCACCAGGCCGTCCCATTGTGGCTTCTATTGATGCGCTGACAGAAAATATGTCCAAATTTGTGGATAATTATATCTTTCCCCTTGTCTTAGACCTGAAGTCATATATTCAAGATACCAAAGACTTTCTGAGTAAAGTGTCCACAATGGAGTGGAAACCAGACTATCCATTTCTGGTGATGGATATCACCAGCCTCTACACTATCATTGATCATAATCATGGACTGGCCGCCATTGAATACTACTTGGGCAAACGCTCAATTCGCTTTGCCCAACATAACATCATGCTAATTGAATTTGTGCATTTTTGCCTAACTCATAACATTTTCTTGTTTGAGGACAGATTCTACAGGCAAATCTCTGGGACAGCGATGGGCACCTGCTTCGCCCCCAGCTATGTGAATTTATTCGTCGGCTGGTGGGAGGAGCGGGTGCCCAGGAGCTGGAAGGAAGGCCAGGAGAGCGGTAAGGTGGTATACTGGTACCGCTACATTGATGACTTGTTCATCGTGTGGCAGGGTACCAGTGACACGGCAGAGAGGTACATCGACTCTCTGAATGATAATATCTACAATATGCACCTATCGGGGACAATTAGCGGGGTGGCAGCCAACTATTTGGACCTCCGGGTGTACATTGAAAATGGCCATGTCCATACCGCACTGTATCGCAAGGAAACAGCGGGTAATTCTATCCTCTTTGCGAATAGTGAACATCCACCGAAACTCATAAGGAGTATACCCTATGGGGAACTCTTGAGAATAAAGAGGAACAGTACTCAAGACCGGGAATTCGAGGCGGCTGCCTCGGATTGCCTAGACCGCTTCCGAATGAGAGGGTATGAGGAACCACTCCTAAAAAGTGCACTAAACAAAGTCAAAAAGGTCTCAAGGGAGGATCTACTCAAAAAGAAACAGAAAGGGTTAAATACCACCATAAAGGACACTTTTAGGATGATAACTCCTTACTCCTCAGGCGCTAATAAACTGAAATCAATAATGCGCAAAAACTGGCATATTCTGCTGACAGATGAGGTGTTGAAAGAGGATCTACCACCACATCCCCATGTGACCTTTAGAAAGGCTAGGTCTTTGGGAGACAAGTTGGTGCACAGCCACTTGGAAGCTCCCATTATACAACCTAACACCCTGAGGGAAATGAGTGGTTTCTTTCCCTGTGGAAAATGCAAGGCGATTGCCAACAGCCGTAGGGTGTTACAATATGACATCCCGGATGCTGGCAGAACTAACAAAATCCGTAAGTTCATCACGTGTAGTACTGTCTATGCAGTGTACTGTCTAATATGCCCGTGCGGCCTACGCTACATCGGCAGCACTATTAACCAGTTGAAGCTGAGAGTGCTGGAGCACCTAAGGGCAATTGATAAAGTAGATCCCTCGTACCCAGTGGCCCGGCACTTTGCGGAATACCACAATAAAGATAGAAGCAAACTGAGATTCTTTGGGTTAGATCATGTCCCGCAAAACCCACGAGGTAGAGGCAGACTTAGGAGGCTGCGACGCCTCGAATCGAGATATATAATTGATCTGTCCACTAAGTATCCTAAAGGCATGAATGGTGGGGAGGAATTGACAGTGCATCTTGGAAAATAGAAAGGAGAAAAATACTCACTAGCATTTTGAATTTGAATATGCGCTTTTCCTTGCATTATGATCAGTATATGAGATTCGTGACAACAGTTTTAATTTTTGCAAAGTTCTTTGCATGTATTCATTTGGTTTCTCTGGTGTCTTGATGGACCGAACATTGATCATGCGTTATTACCTTTCAGAGTTTATTCACTATATAAGTATGATGACATCTCTATGAATTTTAACATACATGTTTGTAACTATGAATTGCTCATCAGGTGGGTTGAATCTCACCACCCTTTACAGGAGACTTGGTAGTTTCTGCCACCCATTGGCTATATCGCCTGTTATAATGATTTGTTTGAACATGTAACAATTTTTTCTTTTCTTCTCTTCTGTAGTCCTGACACCACACCATCTGTAGATAATGACTGTTTGTTGTACATCTGTATAGGGACATTAGCCGATCCACGGCGTTATTGTTTAAAGCCCCACGTTTTTGGTCATGTAAATATGAGAATTTACGTTGACATCATGTACTATCCTTCATTAATGGAAACATGTTTAAAGATGGCGCTCGTGTAGGCGTCTGTGGGGCTAGTCCCTTGTTGATGTCCACCTTACTCTACCTGGTGTGTATTTAAATCAGTATCTTCAGGTCTCGGTAACAACACTGACGAAGGCTATCGCCGAAACGTTTGTTTGCTAATATAATAAAGCACTGTGTATCTGTACTTGCCGGAGTACTGTTTCCTTCCGTATTTGTGAGGGATCTTTTGAGCGCTATATATACATATATATATATATATCAGCTCAGGGGGGGTCTTGTCTTGTAATTGTTTTCTCATTCAGAGCGCACAATATGGCGAACAATTAAAAAGGAGGCCGTAATGGAGCATGCGCTTTTGGCTGCATCAGTCCCTGATGAAGAGAAATCCTCGAAACGCATAGGCAGCAGCCAGATGCTAATCATTAACGGATTGCAAGACTGTTTGTACCTAATAAAGCTTTCTTTGGGGTAAAGCTACGCTGTCTCTGAGTGTGACTTTCTGATGGACAAGACCCCCCTGAGCTGGTATGTTAGCGGCCGTCCCGCCGCTTAGTCGCACCACCCGAGGCAGGGGGCCACGGAGCGTCTGACGGTATGGTGCTCCCGATGTGGGAAACAGCGTGAGGATAAAAATAGCCATGTAATCTGGGGCTCATGTCGAGCTTCATCGTGCATTTTAAAAGCGCATCCAATTGTGGTGAAAAACAGACTGCAACCTCCACAATGCAATTGTTTTCTCATTCAGAGCGCACAATATGGCGAACAATTAAGCATATAAAAGGAGGCCGTAATGGAGCATGCGCTTTTGGCTGCATCAGTCCCTGATGAAGAGAAATCCTTGAAACGCGTAGGCAGCAGCCAGATGCTAATCATTACCGGATTGCAAGACTGTTTGTACCTAATAAAGCTTTCTTTGGGGTAAAGCTATGCTGTCTCTGAGTGTGACTTTCTGATGGACAAGACCCGCCTGAGCTGATATATATATATATATATTACCTTAACCCCAATCCCTAAACATTACCGACCTAAACCCTAAAAATACCCTTGTCATCCAACTACCCCTACCCATCCTAAAACTACTCTACTCGTCCTGCCCAAATACACCTACCTATCCTAAGTTACTAAAAATACCATTGCCACCCAATTACCTTTACCCACCTTAAACCCTAATACCCTTGCCACCCAAATACCCTTACCCGCCCTAAACCCTAAAAATACCCTTGCCACGCAAATACCCTCATCTACCCTAACCCCTAAGAATACCATAGCCACCCAATACCCTCACCCACCCCAAAACCCTAAAAACACCCTTGTCCTAATATTAATAGAATGTCCTCTTTTTTGCACTATCGGTGACAGAAAAATAAAGAATTATATCCATGATTGTGGTGTCACTTTATTCCTACTTTGGAGGAAAGGAGTTGTGGATATAGGACATGTGATCCAGGCGGTCTTTTCCGGCCAAAACGGGTCATGGCGACATGGTGATTGCTGATTAAAATCACTGCAACGAATATGGGTCTACGCTTGCCTTATTTCGTATGGATGTGAAGTGGTAGGCAAGCCTGCAAAAATATATATATATATATGTATATAATATACATACTCCACAAATTTGCCTGTTGTAGAGAGAGTCACTCCACAGGTAAGTATTCGCCAAATCTGTTTATTGAGATCAGCCGCAGCATGAACATCCCAGGTCCTTAAAATACATAGTCCATTCCCGACGCGTTTCATTACTACTTCCTCAGGGACGTTGGACTTGAATGTGGCAGCAGAGCAGTTTGGGCGGCACCTTTATTATTCAAGACACCTTACCGCAGTGGGCGTGGCCAAACAACATTGCCTGCTGGTACTTGTGGTGCGGTCCGTGCTACTTCAGTGAGTTGCCTGCTGTTAACACTCAAAATAAAGTTCATAACTTCACAGTGGATCGGGCGCTTGGTAAATGTTTAGTGAAAACAGCTTGAATTCTTTCAACAACGGCACCTGTGCCTTTCGCAAATCCGTCGGTTGACGGACCTGCAGCGATTCAACATCGGGACTTCCTCCGCGGCTCAGGCAAGCCGCTACTTACAAACTCCACAAGTTTGCCTGTTGTAGAGAGAGTCACTCCACAGGTAAGTATTCGCCAAGTCTGTTTATTGAGAGCAGCCGCAGCATGCACACACATATATATATATATATACATATACACACACACACATATATATATATATATATATATATATATTGCACACACAGAGTTAGCGTGCTAAAGCCTCTTTGCACGGCGGGCTCACGACGGGGTACGCCAGCCCCTATTATTACACACACTCCTGGTCACGCTTCTTTATGAAAAACCAGAGTCGCAGCCCAATTGCATTACGATGCTGTCAGTTTATTTGGCAGAGCAAACCCAACGCGTTTCGAGATCCGCCGATCTCTTGGTCACGGGTGGGGCTATGCTGGTACTGACAGTCATTTAAAGGGACATAGTATTTACAAATTGTGCACGTGTTTATAAACATAAAGAAAATACCATTATACGCTAAGTCTGTTCGTTGTAAATAACGTTTCATGTAAACAATTGTAACACTTTCCACAGGAATATGGGAATGAATTGGGAAGCCACATTCTTGACTTATTATTCAAATTATAAGAACAATGGTCGTGTTCCAGAGACAGACAAATTATATTTCTGTCCATATAACATGCGCCCATGCGCCAACCATAATGTCCGGTACTGTGTTGGATTCACACAATTCCCCGAATCTTAGTTCATATATAGTATTGCCCCAGTGGGCCAAAGTTCATCAATTTAATCAGCATTGACTTCCAATAATGCCCATGTGGGCGGTAGTGTCTCCCATCTCCTGTAAAGGAAAAAGAAAACAAGACTGTAGCTATACTCTTGGATATTTACATTTTGGATCAGTGCAAATAATTGTTAAAAACTGTTTAAAATTTAAACTTCAGATACCAAAGAAGCAGCAGCATATTCTACATCGCAGAAAAACCATACTTTACGTTTGGAGGTGAATAGCTAACTCTTCACCCAGGTTGTGTCCTGTGGGCTGCAAGGTATTGTACATTATAATGTATTTTGATTCGAGCTTGCGTAACTCTAGCCACCTGTTGCCTCCCCTCTCATTGAGTTCAACGCTGTCCAAAACACAAAATTTCATCAGATTGGGGTTTTTGTTGTGTACCAGTGCAAAATGCCTCGCTATAGGGTATTGCTGATTCTCGTTTCTTATTGCTTTACCGTGGTTATTGCATTACCACGGAAGCCACTGACGAAGGAGGAAGCACTGAGGTGTGGGGGTTGATTGGACCCTCTATACCCTTCGCCCAGCTTGGCTCATGGGGCATTGTCTCATCATTCAATAAGCTTACATCATCAGTATTACTGACCGAGCTTTTTCACGTGTATTTAAATTATGTATACACATTGATCGTACTCAACACTCTCTATCTGTGGGAGCGCATTAGTGAGTGACAGGGGGATCTATACATCCCGGTCCTGACGAAGGGGCATGTCGCCCCGAAACATGTTGACCCACACAGGAGAGCAAGACTAGTAACCCGATCTTGCACTCCGTCTCACCCCTTTTAACGATACCAGCCAGTGCCTATTAAATAATTTTTTCTAAACACCAGGCCAGGTATTTTTTAATTTTAATTTCACTATTTATCACTTTTGACCTCACTGACACTCACTTCATTATCACTCACATAGTATTCACAATTAAAAAGGTGCTCCGGCGTAGCCGCTTGTCGCAGCACTGCCCCGTCCCGCAGCGGGGGCGGGAAGACCCCGATGATGAAGCATGACACCAAGGGCCCTTTTGGTGTGTGAGGGGTATTTTAACACACTGAGTGTATTCCAACACCATCGGAATATGTATTGTATATTTGTTTCAGGTGGTCTCTGTTGATTATTTAATCATCACATTTACCCACAGAGAATGGGTAAAAACCCTTAATACATTAGCCCACAGTTTATAGTGGGTCAGTATTGATAGTAGGTGAATTGCCAACACCTCAGGCTTTAAACATTCAATGCAAGGTATAGTGACATGTATATGTATAAAGAGCACTATCACCAAGCATCTGGGATAGTGGTGAAAACATGACACCAGACTTTTGGTAAACATGGAATGCAGTGTCACTTGGAATGCTCTGCAAAAAAGGTTCTTTCCAGCTTCAACAAAGATTGGAGTGATATTGTTTGTATTTGCAGTGATTCAGCTACATATATGAAAAAAGTTGTGTGATGACCTGTCAAAATTGATACCCGAGCTGAAGTGATTCCCTGTAGGAGATCCTTGCCACTTGTTAGATGGTATGCTGAAAGCATCTTTACAATCTTCAGTTAATGAGGGATGCTATTAACTTTTTAGTCCATTCTGGTGCACTGTTTTCTTATGCATAGAAACTAAAATGCAAAGAGTCCTCTCAACTGTGTTCCTTAGCTGATGGTTCTGAGTCCAAGGGGCTATGAATGCTATATTATCTATGTGGCAACTGTTTACAGAATTTTTGCTGAGTGATGATGCCAAAGGCAAGAAATGTGAGGATGTTTGGTCGCATATTGATATGATGTGAAAAAAGTACACTCTACTGCATTATTAGATTTTTACAGGAAAACATAACTGCTGTAGTGGACGTAATAAAAAAACTAGAGTCTGAAAAAACCCTTGTCTGCCAAATGTTCAGCATAATTGGTGTAGGTGTGAAACATCTACTTGAGAGGAGGCTGGGCGACACCTTTAGTGACTCTGGCACTGCAACATGTTCCATGTTAGAGTGTGTGCCGCTTGGTAAGCAAAGCAATGTTAAAGAGCAATTCAGGAAAGTTTATTTTACAATATATGAGAAATGGGTTGCAATGATGCAAAGAAATGTCCCTTCACCACCAATGGCATTTGAAGTCAATGAACTCTCACTGTGGTACTCTGTACAAGTTCTACATCCCCTCAGTAAAGGGGAATTTCCTCCGTAGTTTCAAAAGTGCTGCTTCATTTTTGACTGCTTCCATAACTTTGTACGCAAAAACAACAGTTGATGGATAGAATGCAGAACAATGTCATACATTCACCCCAGTACAGAGATCTGGGCTTAAATCCATCGGTTTTTTGCTCACCATGCCATTCCAGTTTTATAACCATATGCAAATTAGTCTTGACCCTGTGCCCCATGGGAACAGTCCAGCCTGAACTGCCAAGCCAGGTCCTCCCTGGACTGGAAACAAGCATCCTAGGACCGCTTTCCGGCTTTCAGCCCTCATCAGCCAGGATAGCTTGATTCCAGTGGTATGGAGAGCACAGGACTCCTAGCTGCCGTCGCCCAATCCATTCCTAGCTGAACTGCAATAATTAACGCCTCTCTCAGGCAAGGAACGATTCCTGACGCTCTGAAAGTCGGCCAAGTCCACTCTGTCTTGAAAAAACCATTGCTGGATCCAGCTTCCCCTGACAACTTCAGACCTATCTCCAACATCCCTCTGTTAGCTAAGGTGTTGGAGAAGTGTGTGCAACAGCAGCTAAGTCAACACATCAACAACTTTCACCTACTAGATGACTTCTAATCCGGATTCAGACCTGGGCACAGCACTGAAACCACCATGCTCCACATCGTTGATGATGCCCTCCAAGCCCTTGACCAAGGCAAATCCTCCTAGACCTATCCTCGGCCTTCAGCACGGTCAACCATGAAAAACTACTCGAACGCCTCAACTTAAGGTTGGGACTGGATGGCCCTGTTCTAGAACGGTTTAGGTCCTTCCTCCAAAACCGTTCACAGAGATTCCTAATTAACGGCAACCTGTCTGCTCCCTCTCCGGTCACGGTTGGAGTTCCTCAAGGATCAACCCTGTCCTCCACCCTCTTCAACCTTTACCTAGAACCACTTGCCGAAGTACTACACCCAGCGAATATCTCTTTCCATATGTATGCTGACGACATTCAGATCTACATCAAAACCTCATCTCTGGAGGAGATCCTCTCCCTGAACGAGACCCTGAAGTTGACTGTTCAATGGCTTGCCTCCAATCAACTCAAACTCAACAGAAAGAAAACTGAATTTCTCTTAATTTCCCCTCCAAAAACCAACCCCGAGATTCAGATATGGACTAAGGCTATCACAGCTTTAAATTGCCCACCGACCATCGTTGACTCGGCCAAATCTTTGGGAATAACCCTAGACTGCAACTTCAACATGGGAGACCACATCAACTCGATGGCCAAATCAGCCAGATTCCACCTGAGCTATCTTTGGAAACTGAAACCCTTCCTCGATGCTCCCGACCTAAAAATGGCAGTCCAAGCACTAGTCATCTCTAGACTGGAATTTGGCTGTACTACCCTCTCGGGTTTACCCAAGATCTACCTCTCACCCTTAAAAGCCTTCCTCAATGCTCCCGCTAGACTACTCACCGGCGCAAAGGAATTTGACCACATTTCACCACACCTGAAAGCTCTGAATTGGCTTCTTCTCGAGGCCAGAATACAGCTTAAACTGGCATGCATCACACACAAGGCCTTATACTCCAACTCCCCTGCATATCTCGCACAAAAACTTGTAGTATCTGGAGGAATCAGAAACTCCTGGTCCGCCAGAGTCCTCTTGCTCCAACCTGCACGCTTTCAGAAAAAAAAACTTATAATCGGACTTTCTCTGGGGCTGCACCAAGAATATGGAATTCACTCCCACCCGCCCGCCATCAGAAGAACTCCTTCTCTAGCACGCTTCGAAAAGGATGACAAAACCTTCCTCATAGGTAAATTCCTCGCTTACCTTTTTGCCCTCTCCACCTCAGTGACCCTGATTTACTTCCGACTACTGCCTCCCCTTGGATTAGCTAGTCACCCCACCAAGAAACCTGGGGCCTTGTCTTTAGTATTTTTAAAAGTAAACTGTATATACGTGTCTTGCTATCCCTTTTGTACCCAGCACCCTGTCCCCTCCTAACCTATTGTATATTCTTGCAATTCCTAGCCTTTTGTACATTCCCATGATTACTGTAAAGCGCTCTGATACCCTTTACGAGTCACGTTTGCGGTCTATAAAACACATAAATAAATAATAAATATACATATACACACACACACAGACACACACACTCGCGCACTCACACACTCACACACACACATATATATATATATATATATATATATATATATATATATATATATATACATATATATACATTACCTACTGGCAGTCGCCAGTAGATATATATAGTTAGGATTTTTTTGAATAGGGATTTCTGAAAATTCTATGTTGAATAACTTTGGCGTTGATGGACGGAATTGGCTGAAATTTTCAGGAAAATGGCACATTTTGTTTCTGAGCGTCCCCTGAAAGTTTGGGGGGGGGGGGGGTTCGTCAAGCGGGGGCCGAGAAAAAAGGGGGGGTCCCAAAACGTGTTGTTAACATTGAGTTTTCCATAGGGCGGTTGGACCTGCTTTTAGCTCGAACGGCTGAATGGATTTCCACAAAACTTGGCAAAATTGTAGGGACTGGTAGCCCGATGTGCCTTTGCTATGTCTCAAGATATATGCTCCAGTGGTTTTTACGAAAATTAACTTTGAAAAATATATATTGGGCTACATTGGGCTATATATATGTTAGAGCCCAATGTAGCCCAAAGATGGCCACCAGAGACAAAAACCAAATGTAGCCCAAATATCAGCCAGATGTAGCCCAACTATAGCCCAGTGACAGAATGTCCCAGAGTGTTCTAAAGAACAACTAGAGCGCTAACAGTCTTACTTATGACAAAAGTATGGAACACCTGAAGTCATCTTGATTGGAATAAAGTGGTAACACTTAATACATTTAATTTGAAAAGGAACAAAATGAGGGGTTTCATTTTGCCATAGAAATGTTATATATATATATATATATATATATATATATATATATATATATATATATATATATATATTACCTACTGGCGACCATATAGTTAGGATTTTTTTGAATAGGGATTTCTGAAAATTCTATGTTGAATAACTTTGGCGTTGATGGACGGAATTGTCTGAAATTTTCAGGAAAATGGCACATTTTGTTTCTGAGCGTCCCCTGAAAGTTTGGGGGGGGGGTTCGTCAAGCGGGGGCCGAGAAAAAAGGGGGGTCCCAAAACGTGTTTTTAACATTGAGTTTTCCATAGGGCGGTTGGACTCACTTTTAGCTCGAACGGCTGAATGGATTTCTATGAAACTTGGCAAAATTGTAGAGACTGTTTGCCCGATGTGCCTTTGCTAGGTCTCAAGATATGTGCTCCAGTGGATTTTGAGAAATTAACGTTCAAAAAAATATATATATCTGTGACAGCGTCCCGGTTAGCGCCCCGGTTCGCGTACCAGACGCGTAACGGAACTTCGCGAGGAGAAGCGGATTGGCTCTCCGGTGACTGTCAACATTCTAAACAGTCCGGAGCAGCCGCCATCTTGTCTCTCGGTAGGATCGAGAGACAAGAGGTGGAAATAAACGAAGGGGGAAATGAATGAAAGGGGGCAAGGTAGACCCCTCCTGACCCCCTAGGATTGATGTGGGGGCTATTAAAGGGCCCCGCGGGGCAAAAAAATTAAATAATTTTTTTTTCGATTTTTCGTGGTGGAAGCGCTACCCGGTACGCGAACTGGGTAGCTCACCGGTAGCGTAATGGGAGTCCGCCATCTTGTGTTTCGGACGAATTTAGTCACAAAATGGAGGATAAACAATGTTGGGAATGGGTATAAGGGGGCACGGGAGACATATCCTGACCCCCTAGGTTTTCTGAGGGTGGCTGAGGAGGCCCATATATGTAAAAAAAAAAACGGTTAGCGACCGGTCCGCGCACCGGGTAGCGTTCCGGAAAGCGTAACAAGGGGAAAACCAAGGGAAATATTAAAATAATATTTTAGAGTGCTTTGAGGTAGGGTAGCTCTGAATAGAGCTGTTGTGTTGTGTGGGTGATGTAAGTACCAACATGTAGGTACCAATGAAGAGTCTAAAATTCAATGTACACCGTCTCCTCTGTAGATATTTTGTATGTTCTAATATGGGTTATTTAAATGTAAATGTGTGGAAAAGCACTTCATGCTTTAAAGCAATTGTATTTTTGAACTGATTGTTCTTTCCTCTTAGTCCTCCTCTTTGGTTTTTTTTCCCCACACTCTTCTTCAGCATGATAGTTGATAAATTCGCTCCCTCAAAAAATGTATATACATAAAAAAATTATATTAAATACATATAAAATATATTTTTCCTTTAAAAGAAGAATACATTTTACAGCTTTTGATATTTGCTATTAAAAAACCATTGAAATTCACTGAAAAAACCATAGGTTATAGACCATATATAGTTAGGAATTAGCATTTACAAAACCTTGAAAATTCACTGAAAAAACCATAGGTTATAGACCATATATAGTTAGGAATTAGCATTTACAAAACCTTATTTTACTCGCACAAAACCATTGAAATTCGCATATATAGTTAGTTGCACTAACTATATATCGCGCACCTGTAATCCACTGCTGATCATGTCACAGATTACATCATTCATGACATGGTCAGTGACATCACTGATGACATCACTGATGACATCTCAAATGACATCACTGATGACATCACTGATGACAACATCCAGTGACTGTATGTTTCTGTAAAGTTAAAATATGTCTTACATATTGAAGAATGCGTGGATGTATAAGTGTCTGGATGAAGGATTTAGTAGGTGCATGACTGACTGTATGAGTGAGTGATTAAATGTGTCTCACTGAGTGCATGGGTTAGTGACTAAACTGTCTTAATTTGTGCATCATTATGTCTGTTGTTCTGTAAACTGCTGCATGTGTTGATCAGTAGCTATATGAGTAACTATATGGGTTATTGATTGGTTGCCCAAGTATTTGTATGGGAGACTGAGTGTGTGTGTGGGTGAATGGGAGGTGTATGACTCTGTGCATAGATGTGTGAGCAGTTGATTCACTAGATGTATGGGTTCAAAAGTGCATGTGGAAACAGCTGTATGGGCGGTTGACTGTGTGCATGAGTGTATTGGTGAGTGAATGGATATCTCAGTGCTACATGTCAAAGTAAGTACATATGTAAAACACAGTACATGTGAGAGTTGACATATATAAATAACTGTGCATAAAAGCCAGTGAATGTGTGAGTGGCTGTATGGATCATTGTGGACTTGTATCAGGGATTGTATAAGAGAGTAAATATGTGTTAGTATATGTTTGAATAAGTAAGGTGTGTATAACTGTATAGTTGAGGAAATGGAGGTGTGATTGATTCTTTGCATGACTGACTAGGTGTGTGAGTAACTCCATGGATGAGTGACAGTCTGTGAGTGTCTGTTTACACTGAGTGTATCTAAGGTTATATTAGAGTCTGAAGAGGTTCATCGTATTATCACATGAATGATGTAATCAGTGATGTGATCAGTAATGTCAAATGAGATGTCATCAGTGATGTCATCTGAGATGTCATCAGTGATGTCATTTGAGATGTCATCAGTGATGTCATTTGAGATGTCATCAGTGATGTCATCAGTGATGTCACTGACCATGTCATGAATGATGTAATATGTGACATGATCAGCAGTGGATTACGGGTGTGCGATATATAGTTAGTGCAACTAACTATATATGCGAATTTCAATGGTTTTGTGTGAGTAAAATAAGGTTTTGTAAATGCTAATTCCTAACTATATATGGTCTATAACCTATGGTTTTTTCTGTGAATTTTCAAGGTTTTGTAAATGCTAATTCCTAACTATATATGGTCTATAACCTATGGTTTTTTCAGTGAATATATATATATATATATATATATATATATATATATATACACACACTAGCTGTACCCTGCCACGCGTTGCTGTGGCTCAGTCTGGTTAAATGGAAGAGAAAGAAAAGAGTAAGCGCACGTTTCTGATATGTTTAATTTCACAATGCTTGTGGGCATACAATATGTTTTTGTGACTATTGTCACGTTGTGTATATATAAACACGCGCTAATGTTGCAAAGTGAACCAACTCCTCCCTCCACCCACTTCCCAGTCTGCCATCCTGACACCAACTGTCCATCTTAATATATGTAGACTATTGTCTCTATGCGTCCTTTCTTAATGTTGCAAAGTGAACCTACTCCTCCCCCCTCCCTCCACCCACTTCCCGGTCTGCCATCCTGACACCAACTGTCCATCCTAATATATGTAGACTATTGTCTCTATGAGTCCCTTGTAGTTTTTGCGCAGCAACCAAATCGATAGGGTCTGTTCGGCCTTTCGATAAAAAACACGCACGTATTGAACACGCACGTATTCTAATCCCACGTTGTGTATATTTAAACACACGCTTAATCGAATCCAACGTTGTGTCAAAATTTCAAATCAATCGGTGAAGAACTTTCGGAGATTTAAGATTTTGAACGAAGGAACATTGACATTTTTATGTGTCTGTTCGGGCTTTCGATTAAAAACGCGCGTATTCGCCACGCACGTATTGGAATCCAACGTTGTGTATATAAAAACACCCCCCTATTCGAATCCAACGTTATGTCAAAATTTCAAAGCAATCGGTGAAGAACTTTCGGAGATTTGCTATTTTGAACAAACAAACATTTACATTTTTATTTATATAGATACATGCATATACACACACATATATAAATATATACATACACACACACACACCTGTATATGTATGTGTGTGTGTGTGTGTGTGTGTGTGTATATATATATATATATATATAATATTGATTTCTGTAAAATACTGACCTTTTCTTTGTGGAAACATGTGTGGTAAAGGTGTAAAGGCGTATTGCGTGATACCAGCCACTTTGTTAAAGGCTGTTTCCCGGGTGTAACCTCCTTTCACCTCTTTTTTTTTTTTCCAGACTACCTTCCATGGTGTACAATCCATCACTCTTCCAGCGGGTTTTTTTTTTTTACTCGCCTCAAAACCTCAAATGGGAAGTGGGAGGATGCATAAGTTGGACCTCAAAATTGCTTTAAGCTTTTACATTTTGATTGTACCAAGGAACATCGGATGTGTGATCAGCTGTTTGTGGGTTGTTCCGCAGTGAAAAAACAGAAGGTGGTGAAGAGAACCATTTTGAGGTGGATAGCCAACTGCATTAAGATTTTCTAACCACTGGCCAAGAAGCAGTCTCTGGAATGTCTGAGAACTCTGTTAGAGCCAAGGATGCTACCATTGTGGTGGTAAACTAAGGGTGCTTGATATTTGTCAATCTGTGACGTGTGCTGCAATCCACGCATTCATAATGTGCTACTGCCTTGACAACCAGGTCTGAAGGGCAGGACATTTCTCCTGCACAGTCTTACAGAATATGTTTTGGCTGAGCAAACTCCACGGACCCTCGACTCTGGGAAGGGGAGTACTGCTTTGGTATCTTTTCTAAAGTTGAGGAATATACAGTTAAAAGTATCCATCAGAAGAACAAGTTGCTAGCTTTTAGTAATGCTCTTTCTGGTAGATACTTTCTCTAACTGCAGATTCCCCACTGCCTTCCCACCTCCTCGTTCTGTGGAGTGACCTTGTTTTAATATTTAAAAATGTCCCAAATTATGTATCAGTGCAGTGGTACTGCCAGTTGCTGTGCGTCTGAGGAATGAGATGAGCAAGAAATTGATATCAGCGCTTATATGCAGCTCTGCTCCCTTACTTCTGAGGTGGTAGGGAGACAGTGTGGAGCTGCACGGTGCCACCTAGTGGTGCACTGAAACATTGCTTGTGAAAGCATTTCAGATCACGTCTGGCACATGGGGAATACTCTAAGGTGAGGAATCTGCGATTAGATAGAGTATCCAACAGAAAATGTGTAACC
The DNA here is from genome assembly GCF_964261635.1 of Lissotriton helveticus. Lineage (NCBI taxonomy): Eukaryota > Metazoa > Chordata > Amphibia > Caudata > Salamandridae > Lissotriton > Lissotriton helveticus. The sequence continues at coordinate 1,045,342,127 of NC_136061.1, read as the reverse complement.
GAAGGCAGGAAGCTTGTTCTTCAGCAATGATGTTAAGCTTTCCAGGCATACTTGTGTAGGATGCACTTTTATGTACAGTTAACATTACAGTGGTGCACACTAATCATAATATCCTGGCTGTGCTATAACGTTATTGAAGATGTAAGAGTTCAGTAGTGAAGTAAAATGCCTTTATCTGAAAGGGACTATTAGTTATAGATTCCTTAACTTAGAATTAACCCCAGGCGTCAGAATGCATCTGGAGAAATCTTGTTGAAGCAGTACCCTGGCGCATCGGTAGGTGGCGTCGGTCGACTCCGCGTTGGTAGCTGATTGCCAGAATGACGTTGTGGTATCTACTTAGACGCCACCCCTGCGCACTGACATCAGTTCTTTATTTTTCCGTACCAGCCAGCACAGATCCGGAGAGAGCGGTACCCTAGTCACTTTTTAACTAAGTGTTTTTTCAACTTTTTGTCGACTTCTTTTCGAGTTGTTTGACTCCTGGTGCACAGGGATGTCACATCGGCGGACCGGGTTCAAGCCTTGTGGCTCCTGCCACAAGCTGTCGATGACGGACCCACATCTAGTGTGCCTCTGGTGTCTGGAGCACGATCACGACCCAACTTTGTGCTCCAACTGCTGGGTCGTGGCCCGAAGAATTTGCGGAAGTGGTCCCGAAAGCTTTTGGAGGCCTGGCGGCTGGCTTCGCACCGCGCAAGGTCCCGGTTGAGAGGGAGGTCGCGGGCCGGTTGCGGAGCAATCACCACCACTCCTCGTCGAAGTCTTTGTTTTCGGGTAAGTCGAAGCACAAGAAGAAGTCAAAGAAGCACTGTCACTCTTCGCCTTCTCCCAGTCTGTTGGCCGAGGAGACAAGGTATGTGGACGGTAGTCGTCCTTCGGCTCCGTCCGAGGAGCCTGCTGGGTCGGCTCCGAGTCTCCCCCCCCCCCCATTTCCAGGAGCAGGAGCGACCCCTGCCCAACTTCGTACATTTTACGAAGCTCTCCACTCCATCTTTGGACAGTACGACTTTGCCGGCGTGCCTTCAGGACCCGCTGACTCGGTTGAGGGTTCTAGGCCTTTGCCACTGACGACTTCAGCCCCGGCGCTGCAGGGCACTCAAGGATCCCGGCCTGGATCCGGATCGGCGCAGGTCGACCTCATAACCCTCCCCCGGCACCAAATTCATTACAACACCGCCGTCGCCTCCGATGCCGTTTGGGTCTCCAGTCACTTTTGTGCCATTTTTCTATCCTGGTGTTCCCTTTCGCCCTGAGTGGCAGTCAGGAGAGGGTGAGTGTAGGAAGGTGGATATCTGACTATGGTTGCCCCCAACTTTTTGCCTGGTGTTTTGCTGGTTTTTTGACTTAGTTGGCCTGGGATCCTGCTATTCAGGACCCCAGGCTTCCTGCTCTCTCTGGTAAAATGGACTCCATGTACTTTAGGTGCATTTACCAATTGGTACTGGGCCACCTTATCAGTCCCTGTACCCAGGGCATAGGTGTACCCAGGGCCTCCCAGGGGCTGAAGCATGTATTATGCCACCCCTGGCTGGCCATCTAAATCTGACACAACTGGCTGCATGACAGCTGGGGCAAGGTGGTGTAAACACCCTTTGCTGTAGATATAGTTTACCTATAGCTAACCCTAAAATGGACACATATATTCCTATCAGTCACTCCTATGGAAGGCCTTATCAATCCTGAAGGTAGAGTGCTTGGAATTATGCGAGATGGTGCTCTGGCATGAGCTGAGCCCGTTTGCAGCTTGCGGAACCAAGTCCTAATAGCTGTTCCATGATAACGCTATACCATATACTCTTAAGTGCATTATCAACCTCGCGGTTAAATGCTAACTCTGGTATAACATTATCAAAACATGTCGAGTAAGGTGTCATACGATTTAGAATACTACCCCCTCGCCAATTCTGGCGACGGGGGTAGCATTCCACCCTTCTAGAGGGACACGACATGTATGTAACTGTGAACCCCGGTTAAAGTTAACTCGAGCCTCAGCATCACAAAATGGATGCTGCCACCACAGACACAAGTCCAGCGAGGGGTGGCTTGGACAAAGGGTTTCCTGCCTTGGGTGCTAGCACCACCCCAGACAGGACTTTGTGTATTGAGGTAGGGAGGCCTGAAAGGAATGAGACATGCCTGGGGCACACAAGGTACCCTGTGCATACACCGGTTCAAACCAGTTGCTGGGGCACCCCAGCCCCAGCTCTGGCGGGAAACCGGACAAAGGATAGGGGGTGTAGCCACCCCCCTTCCTGGTCCCACCCAGGGGAGGGACCTAGTCAGTAGTGCAGCCCCCTTTAGGAGAATAAAGGTAGGAGCTGGTCCCATTCCAAATTAGATTATCCTGAACTATTCAACAAGAAGAAACTCTGGCCTTCGACGTTCTGCTCCACAGAAGACTGAAGAATCTCCCTTGTGGGCAAGGAGTGTCCACCCTGCACAAGCAGGCACCATCAAGCGTCCAGCGGCTTCACTTTGTCGTCTTCCCTCGAGGATCCAGACTTCAGAGCCCGACGAGACCCGGATTCCCAGACCTCTCCGACCTCAACTCACATCTTCAGCAAAGCTGAGACCCGTGGGTGCGACGAGACACGTGGGACCGGCCATCTTGGAAGACACTGCACTTCGCTTCCAGCACGACTCCCGAGGTAAACTCGACCAAGTGCTTTGGGGACTGAGAAGCCCCAGCCGAGAACAGCTCCTGCACCGAAGATCAGCCCTCCAGCTTCCACGAGATCTGCGTGGGGCCCTTCTGCTTGTTTGCTGCTCGACGCGTTGTCTGGTCACTTGCCGGCTGGCTAGTGGCCTCCTAGACGACGAACCTTTGAATTTTCACTGCTGATCTGGTTGCTCCAGATTGGCCCTTGCTCCCTTCCAAAAGAGGGGCACCCCGGACTCACCTAGTCCGCACCAGACGCTTTCTTCACTCACCGCGTGGGTTGCCTTTGCCAAGTCCTGTTGCCTCCAATCCCGGATCCAACACCGCCGACAGCGAGAGCCTGCGTGGGACAGCTCGTGCCTCCATCCTGGTCGTCGAAGACACCTCCTGGTCCACGTGGCTGCAGAGTCAAGCGTCCACTCCTCACCTGATCGCGACGACGACATCTGGTTCCCTCCTGGTTCCACTCCAGTCACTGGCTAGTGACTGTGAACATTGTCCCCTCTGCTTTCAGGTCTCCTTCTTCAACAATCCACCCTTGGATTGCATCGGACATCTTCCTCCTGGTCGCCTGCAGCATCTTTTCTTTCAGGCTCCATAGACTTCAACGCGAGAACCCGACTCACTTTGACACCTATGCACCCGCAGCCCGTGGGTGAGGTAACGAGAGCATTGCGGTGCTCAAGGGTAGTTTAACTGTCCTAGTGTCCAGTTCCACAGTCGTTGTTGTCCTAACTAGTCAGGATTGTCCGTACTTACCTTTTCTTTGAACTGTACTGTCCATAGACGTTGTTACGCATCTCGCGTGTGAGTTCACACTCTGCACACGCGTTCCGTGGGCCTCCTATTACTTACCTGAAGTTAGTATAGCGTGGTCCCATCGATCCTACAGCCTCTGGACAGCTCCATTCCTCTTATCGACTTTCACATTCCACTTACTTAGTATATGGCTTGTCGTGCCCCTAGGGCACCATTGTAATTTTGTGCAACTTGTAGTATTTTTCGTAAGAGATTGTTATGTGCTTAGCCCTCTGACCTCATAAAGAGTTCAGAGGTGTTGTTGTTAATAAATAGACTGTTTATTTTCATAACAACCTGCGTGGTGTCCTTTCATCTGGTATTCAAGGGGTTATATTGTGGTAAAACAGCTGGCTTCACATGCCATAAGAGTTTAGCCTAAGACTGCTTTGTCCATGCTACCATTAGGATAGCTGGTCTATAAGGTTGACTTACAACCAATCACCATAAGGGTTGTTTGGACTGATACAAGGTGATCACTAGAACTAGTGAGTATCATATATCGGGCCAACTTCTCACAGTGAGGAGGACTAGGAGGGGTTCATTGACCCTCTTGCAGACCAACTTGACGATCTGGATTGGAGAGAGGAGTTGGGTGATGCCAGTGGTCTGGATACCTCCCCAGATCTTGGCATGCTTTCTCCCTCTACCGTGGCTACGGAGGAGGGAGCCTCCTATCCTATGCTGTGGTGTTGCGTAGGGCAGCTGAGGCCTTGGGCTTTTAACTTCCTACGGTGGCAGTCAGGACTAACCTCCTGACTGAGGTGCTTCAGCCGGCAACTGCCTCTTCAGAGCCCCTACTGCTATTCAACGAGGCCCTCACAGACATCCTTCTGGGCACTTGGTCCAAGCCAAGCACAGGGGCTCCTGTAGATAGGATAATTGCCCTACGCCACTGCCCGGCTCCGGAGACCCTATTTTCCTCTCCCAACATCCTACTCCTGAGAGCTTGGTATTCCAAAACTCTACTTCCAAAGTTTAGTTCCCTACTCTTCCCCCAGATAGGGAATCCAAGAAGCTGGAACACCTTAGGAAAAAGATGTTTTCTTCCGCCAGCTTAGGACTGTGGTCGGTGATCACTGCATGTCTCATGCGCCGTTACACCCACTCCGTGTGGGATACGGTTGAACCTGTGCAGCAGCAGTGCCTGGAGGAGGCCCAGGCCGCACTCTCCCCTATGATTGCTGAAGGGAGGATGCAGCAAAGTTCGCCATTTGCTGCGGACTGGACACCACTGACTCGCTAGGCAGGACTATTTCAGCATCGGTAGCCCTGAGACGCTACGCCTGGCGGAGATCCACTGGGTTCTCGGGTGATATCCAATCTACACTTTTTGACGTACCCTTTGATGGCCGTCGCTTGTTTGGTGACAAGGCAGACCACGCGCTTGAGCTCTTCAAGTATTCTAGGGCTGCTGCCAGATCCATGGGCCTCATGACTACATCGCACCCCATGCACTCTGCCTTTCGCCCCTTTCGTCGGCTCAAGGGAGCTATCAGGCGAGTTCCTGCCCCAGAAGTAGGTCATGGTGGTCCCTCCCACTACTTTCTGGTGCCCATGAAGGACAAAGACCTGCGTCCTATATTGGATCTCAGGAACGTCAACCGCTTCCTCAGGAAGGAGAAGTTCAAAATGTCATTGGCTCAGGCTCTGTCTGACTTCGACCCTGGAGACTGGATGGTGGTGTTGGACTTGCAGGACGCTAATTTTCACATCCCCATTCTGCCTGCCCACCGGCGCTACCTATGGTTCACGGTAGACCATGAGCATTTTCAGTTTACTTGCTCCCTTTGGCCTTACCAGCGCCCCTCAGGTGTTCACAAAAGTGATGGAGGTGGTCGCAGCTCATCTGCGCAGATCAGGGGTTCCAATCTTCCCCTATCTCGATGACTGGCTGTTGAGGGGGGGCTCTCCCAAGGCTGTCGTCTCCCACCTCCAGATCATGGTGGACCTCCTACATTCGCTGGGGTTCACGATCAATATGCCGAGGTCACACCTGACTCCCTCTCAGAAGCTCCTTTTCATCAGAGTAATTCTGGATACAGCGCAGTTTTGGGCTTATCCTCTCGAGCAGCGAGTCTGAGATATTTGGGCTATGATACAGATGTTTAAGCCTCTAGCCTGGATTTCGGTAAGAATGACTCTGAGGCTGCTGGGGCTCATGGCCTCCTGCATCCTTCTGGTGGATCATGCCAGGTGGCACATGCGAGCTCTGAAGTGGGACCTGAAGTTCCGGTGGTCACAGCATCTGAAAGAGACACGTTAGTATTAGATTCCTTGCCTTAGAATATCCCCAGGCGTCAGACTGGATCCGGAAATTTTTGCGTAGCAGTACCCTTGCGCGTCGGTAGGCGTCGTGGGCGCCGTGATGACGTCGTCGGAGTACTTAGACGCCGCCTCCGCGTGCTGATGTCAGTTCTTCTTTTTTCCGCGCCAGCAAGCGCAGATCTGGAAAAAGCAGTAACCCTAGTCACTTATTGACTAACTTTTTGATCAATATTTGATAATTTCTCGAAGTCTTTCGACTCCGATTGGTGCCGTAGGGATGCCCGGCTTTAAGCACTGCGAGGATTGCGACCGCCTGATGTCGGTCACGGATCCTCACCACCTGTGTTTAACTTGTCTCGGCGTCGATCACGACGACAATGCCTACTCCGACTGCCGGGCCCTCTCTTCGAAAGCCAGGCGGGAGGTGGTTCCGCAGGCGCCTCGAACTCCGGCAGTCGGTCCCGCGCCGCGAGAGGTCTCAGTCCCACGGGAGGTCGAGGGACAGGTCGCGGGCTCGGAGCCACCACAGCTCCGAGAGTAGGCCGCACTCCTCCGGGTCGAAGTCGTCGTCAGGTAAGAAGCACAAGAAGTCCACGAGGCGTCATCGCTCTGCGGACTCCCCCCGACGCTCGTGCGATGCGGCCGGGGGTTCGGGTGACACCGCCCACGCGGCTCCGTCGGAGTCGCGGGCGCTGCGTTCAGCTCCACACTCTCCGGTCCCTGGGCTAAACGCGACGCCGGAGGAGATCGAGCGCTTCCTCATGGCCATGAGGAAACTCTCCTCCGACTGGCTCCGCGGCGCCTTCGGGCCCAGCGGACCCGTCTGGGATCCCTAGCGGGTCGGGGGCTTCGGCACGTCGTCGGGTGCTTCGGCCCTGGCGCCGCAGGTTCCCGCTCTCCCGACGGCGCCGGCGCCTTCGGGCCCGGCGCTGCGGGGTCCAGTTGTCCCGGCGCCGCGGGACGCCGCTAGACCTTTTTCGGGGTCTGGATCGTCGCCGGTGGACCTTACGACCTCCCCGGCGTCGGACCATCAGGTGTCACCTCGGGCGGCGCCGTCCCCGATGCCTCCTTCATTCCTGTTCCGACGTCGGGACGGCCCCGATGAGCGCCGCTCCAGACGTCGTTTGGAGAGTTTCACTTCTATGAACAGGCCCCATTGGTTGAGAACCCTGAGTTTCAGGAGATGGGTGATGAAGAGGATTGGGAGGGGTCTGAGGACCCTCTGACCCGAGAGTGTCAGTCTCATGAGGACTGGGCAGGAGACCTTGGGGAGGCCAGTGGCCTGGACACCTCTCCAGACACTGGTTTTGTCTCCCCTCCTACCGTGGCTTCGGAGGAGGGGGCAACCTACAGTGTGGTGTTGATGAGGGCTGCCAAGGCCTTGGGCCTTGAGCTCCCCGTCGCGGCCGTGAGGACTAACCTCCTCACTGAGGTCCTTAAACCGCAGTCAAGCTCAGCCGAGCCTCTGCTGCCCTTTAATGAGGCCTTGACCGACGTTCTTCTGGGCACTTGGTCCAAGCCTGCTACGGGTTCGCCCGTAGATAGGAACGTGGCCAGACGCCACCGCCCGCCCCAGGCGACCCATGTCTCCTGTCCACCCACCCTACCCCTGAGAGCCTGGTCATGCAGGCCTCCAATTCCCAGACCGCGTTCCCATCGGCACCGCCGGACAGGGAATCCAAGAGGTACGAGCAGTACGGCAAAAAGATCTTCTCGTCCCTTAGTCTGGGACCGCGGTCTTCCAACACCGCATGCCTCTTGGGCCGTTACACCCACTCTCTGTGGGATACGGTCGCGGAAGTGCTGCCAGAGTGTCCGTTGGCGGTACGGGCCAAACTCGGCCAAGCCCTTGTGGAGGGTCGGTGCGCAGCCAAATATTGAATACGGTGTGGGCTGGATACCACCGACTCACTGGGTAGAGCGATGGCAACGACGGTGGCGGTCCGAAGCCACGCCTGGTTGAGGTCCGCCAACTTTTCGGCCGATGTCCAGAACACATTGATGGACATGCCGTTCGATGGCCGTCGCCTCTTTGGCGACAAGGCAGACCATCACTTGAGCGCTTTAAGGTCTCCATCGGCTGCCTTTCATTCCTTTCATGGCCACGGAAGGGGTGTACCCACACGTGCTGCCAGCCACGCTCCGCAGGGTAATACCCAATGCGGTGGCGGCCGTGGGAACCGCCGTCCTGGCGGTCGGCGACAACGGCGAGGTCAGTCCACACCTTCCCCCGCAGCATCCGCCTCAAAACCCTCCTAGTCCGTGCTTTCAGGCCCATGTGACGCCAGTGGGGGGCAGGGTTCGCCATCACCACCACCACCACTGGCGCTCCGTCACTTCGGACAGGTGGGTGCTGCAGATCGTCCGAAGGGGCTACTCCCTCCTCTTCGAGGCGACTCCTCCAGCCATGCCACCGCAGAACCACCGTGTATCGGGGGATCATTTGCGACTTCTGCAGGAGGAAGTTACGGCCCTCTTGCCCAAGGGGGCCATCGAGCGCGTTCCTGGGCCGGAAGTAGGGTGTGGTTGCTACTCCCACTACTTTCTGGTACCCAAGAAGGGCAAGGGGGGCCTGCGCCCTATCTTGGACCTAAGGAATGTCAACGGCTTCTTCCGGAAGGAGAAGTTCAAGATGCTGACACTGGCTCAAGTCCTAGCTGCCCTGGACCCAGGAGACTGGATGGTAGCATTGGACTTGCAGGACGCTTATTTCCACATCCCCGTCCTGCCGGCCCACCGGCGCTACCTGCGGTTCACGGTTGGACACAAGCACTTTCAGTATACCGAGCTCCCCTTCGGCTTTACCAGCGCCCCACGGGTGTTCACAAAGGTGATGGCGGTGGTCGCAGCTCATCTGCGCAGGTTAGGGGTTTCAGTCTTCCCCTACCTCGACGACTGGTTGTTGAAGGCGGACTCGCCCCAAACAGTCGTCCGCCACCTCCAGACGACGGCAGACCTCCTGCACCAGCTGGGGTTCTCCATCAATGTGCCGAAGTCACACCTGTGCCCCTCTCAGAAGCTCCTTTTCATCGGAGCGGTTCTCGACTCGGCGCGGTTTCGGGTTTATCTACCCGAGCAGCGGGTCCGGGATATTCAGGCCTTGATTCCCATCTTTCAGCCGTTATCCCGGGTCTCGGTCAGGTTGACGCTGCGGCTTCTGGGGCTGATGGCCTCCTGCATCCTACTGGTGCATCACGCCAGGTAGCGGATGCGGGCTCTGCAGTGGGACCTGAAGTTTCAGTGAGCCCAGCATCAGAGCAACCTGTCCGACCACGTCCTGATCTCGGAGGGCACTGCGAGACAGCTGCAGTGGTGGCTCACGGACCGCGATTGGGTCAGCGGCAGATCCCTCTCCCTTCCCCAACCGGAGCACGTAGTTGTGACGGATGCGTCCCTCCAGGGCTGGGGAGGCCACATGGGAGAGGCGGAGATCAGAGGCCTCTGGTCTCCGGCGGAGGCCCGGCTCCACATCAACCTGTTGGAGTTGCGGGCGATTCGTCTAGCACTGAAGGCATTCCTCCCCTCTGTCCAGGGGAGTGTGGTGCAGGTGTTCACGGACAACACCACTGCCATGTGGTATTGCAACAAACAGGGCGGGGTGGGGTCGTGGACCCTTTGCCAGGAGGCTCTGCACCTCTGGCAATGGCTGGAACGCCAGGGCGTGACCCTGGTGGCTCAACACCTGGCGGGTTCTCTGAACGCCAGGGCGGACGAGCTCAGCCGTCGGTGCATGATGGATCACGAATGGCGTCTGAACTCGGACGTGGCGCAAGGCCTCTTTCAGCGATGGGGAGAGCCTTGGTTAGATCTATTCGCCACCAAAGAGAACGCGCAATGTCATCAGTTCTGGGTGTTGGAATTTCCAAGGCGGCACTCGCTCGGAGACGCTTTTCGGCGCGAGTGGAGTTGTGGTCTACTGTACGCCTTTCCGCCTATACCACTTCTGCCCAGAGTGCTGAAGAAGATCAAGCGCCACCGGGCCCAAGTCATCCTTGTGGCTCCGGACTGGGCTCGAAGGTACTGGTATCCAGAGCTACTCAGTATGTCAGTCAATTCCCCCAGTTCATCTGCCTCTTCAGGAGGACCTTCTGTCGCAGCAGCAGGGGACGGTCCTCCACCCGAACCTGTCCAGTCTCCACCTCCATGCTTGGAGATTGAGCGGCGACAGTTGAGGCCATTTGACTTGCCTCCTGAAGTCTGTAACGTCATTCTGGCGGCCAGGCGGCCCTCCACAAAGTCGGTATACGCCTGCAGGTGGAAGAGATTTGTGGCATGGTGCACAGCAAAGGCTGTGGATCCCCTTGCTGTCCCTCTTTCTGAGGTTCTTCTCTTCCTTCTTTCTCTTGCCCAGCAGGGCTCTGCTCTGGGCACTATCAAGGGCTACCTTTCTGCCCTTTCAGCCTTTCTGAGGCTGCCTGATCAACCTTCTTTGTTCAAGTCCCCTATTGTAAATAGATTTCTTAAGGGCATCACACACACGTTTCCTCCTGTTCCGTTTGTGATGCCTCAGTGGGACTTGAACCTGGTTCTTACCTTTCTGATGTGCGTTCCCTTTGAGCCACTTCACAACTGTCCTCTTCGCCTTCTAACTTTGAAGACTGCTTTCCTGGTTGCCTTCACCTCTGCCAGGAGAGTGAGTGAGCTCCAGGCCCTTTCTTGTACTCCACCTTTCCTTTCTGTCCATCCGGACAAAGTGGTGTTGCGTACTAAGCCATCTTTCCTGCCCAAGGTTGTCACGGCCTTCCACATCGGGCAGTCTATCACCTTGCCAACCTTCTTCCCGCCACCGCATCCCTCTAAAGAGGAAGAGCGGCTCCACCGTCTGGACCCAAAACGTGCGCTCTCATTCTACTTGGATCGCACACACCAGTTCCGGGTGGATGACCAACTTTTTGTTGGTTACGTGGGCGCTAAGAAGGGGAAAGCGGTACACAAGAGGACCATCTCCCGGTGGATCATCTTGTGTATCCAGGCATATTACTCCTTGGCTAAGAAGGAGCCCTCTGTTGGATTGCGGGCTCATTCCACCCGAGCCACGGCGACTACCACTGCCCTGGGCAGGGGAGTGCCCTTACAAGACATCTGTCAGGCAGCTACGTGGGCATCGCTGCACACGTTTGCAAGACACTACTGCCTGGACAGCCAAGTCCGGAGGGATGGCTTCTTTGGCCGTTCCGTCCTCCAGGACTTTCTGGTGTGATTATTGGTTCGCAGACCCACCACCGGGGTTGGTATTGCTGGGGTATCTATTCTAAGGTAAAGAATCTAATACTAACGTGTCTCTTTCAGATGCACAAGTTACTACTTGTGTAACGATATATCTGTAAGAGACATTAGTTAGTATTAAATTCCTTACCGACCCACCCATCCTCCCCGTTCTGCGAACCAATATCTAGGGTTAGGGTTACCCCCTTTCAGGGCCCTAGTTTTAATGGCACCAGTGTTGGTTTTTAGCATGGCTCTGCGTTTCTGGCGCGGAAAAGCTGTACCTAAGAACTGACGTCAGCACGCGGAGGCGGCGTCTAAGTACTCCGACGACATCATCACGGCGCCGACGACGGACGCGGAGCCGCAGACGACGCCTACCGACGCGCAAGGGTACTGCTACGCAAAAATTTCCGGATCCAGTCTGACGCCTGGGGATATTCTAAGGTAAGGAATCTAATACTAACTAATGTCTCTTGCAGATATATCGTTACACAAGTAGTAACTTGTGCATATGGGGAATCTTTCCAATTGCATCCAGATCTCGGAGGGCACTGCACATCAATTGCAGTGGTGGCTATCGAACCAGGATTGGGAAGATGGCATATCCCTCTACCTTCCCCAACCAGAGTTCACAGCGGTGACAGATGCGTCACTCCTGGGATGGGGCGGCGATCAGAGGCCTCTGGTCTCTACCGGAGTCCGAACTCCGCGTCAACCTTCTGGAGCTCCGGCAATTCATCTTGCACTGAAGGTATTCCTTCCTTCTGTCAAGCGAATAGTAGTGCAGATGTTCACGGACAACACCACCGCCATGTGGTACTGCAACAAACAGGGCAGGGTGGGGTTGTGGCCCCTATGTCAAGAGGTCCTTCACCTCTGGACATGACTGGAACATCAGGGCATGTCCCTGGTGGTTCAACACCTGGCAGGTTCCCTGAACACCATTGCGGACGAACTTGGCCGTCGGTGCATGGTGGATCACGAATGGCGGAATGGCGTCTTAACCCGGAGGTGGTGCAAGGTCTCTTTCAACGGAGGGGAGAGCCTTGGTTAGATCTGTTCGCCACCAAAAAGAACGTGCAATGTCAGCAGTTCTGCACATTGGAATTTCCAAGGTGGGTCTCGCTCAGCTACGCTTTTTGCCGCGGGTGGAGTTGCGGTCTTCTATACGCCTTTCCGCCTATACCACTTCTGCCCAGAGTGCTGAAGCAGCTCAAGCGCGACTAGGCCCAAGTCATTCTTGTGGCTCCGGATTGGGCACAAAGAGTCTGGTATCCCGAGCTCTTGGTCATGGCCATCGATCCTCCGATCAGACAGCCTCTTCGAGAGGATCTTCTGTCACAGCAGCAGGGGATGGTCCTCCACCCGAACCTGTCCAGCCTCCATCTCCTTGCATGGAGATTGAGCGGTGACGGTTGACAGCTTTCGACCTTCCTCCCGATGTCTGTAATGTCATCTTGGCAGCCAGGCGTCCCTCCACTAAATTGGTATACGCCTGCAGAATGAACATATTTGTGGCATGGTGCACAGCAAATACTGTGTATCCCATTTCTGCTCCTCTTTCAGAGGTTCTCCTCTTCCTTCTTTCTTTGGCCCAGCAGGGATCTGCTCTGGCCACCCTAAAAGGCTATCTTTTGGCCGTTTCGACCTTCCTTCGCCTTCCAGATCAACCTTCTCTTTTCAAATTCCCTATCGTAAATAGGTTACTAAAGGGCATTACTCCTCTCTTCCTCCTATTCCTTTCGTAATGCCCCAGTGGGACTTGAATCTGGCTCTGACTTACCTGATGTGTGCTCTCTTCGAGCCATTACATAATTGTCCTCTCAGACTTTTAACTCTGAAAACTGCCTTTCTGAATGCCATCACCTCTGCTCGCAGGGTGAGTGAGTTTCAGGTTTTTTCTTCTAAGCCTCCTTTCCTTGCTGTTCATCCGAACAAGGTTGTCCTCAGAATTCGGCCTTCTTTCCTCCCAAAAGTGGTAACCTCTTTCAACATGACAGACTATCACTTTGCCCACCTTCTTCCCGCCCCCACATCCTTCTAAAGAGGAAGAAAGACTCCACCATCTGGATCCAAAATATGCGCTCTCCTTTTATTTGGATCATACAAAGCAATTCTGGGTGGACGATCAACTCTTTTTTGGCTATGTGGGCACCAAAAAAGGTCTGGCCATGCAGAAACGGACCATCTGTTGGTGGGTCGTTCTTTGCATCAAAGTATGCTATTCTTTGGCGAAGAAGGAACCTCCAATAGGATTGCGCGCCCACTCCACCTGCACGACGGCAGCCACTACTGCTTTCGGACGGGAGTTCCCTCTCAATGACATTTGCCAGGCAGCCACATGGGCATCGCTGCACACGTTCACTAGACAATATTGCCAGAATACTCAAGTCCAGAGAGATAGCTTCTTTGGTCGTTCAGTTCTCCAGGACTTCCTGATGTGAACTTAGTTCGCAGACCCACCTCCGGGGTTGGTATTGCTGGGGTATCAATTCTAAAGTAAGGAATCATTAACTACTAGTCTGTTTCAGATGAACAAGTTACTTACCTACGGTAACGATATATTTGTAAGAGACATATATTAGTTATAGATTCCTTCCCGCCCCACCCATCCTCCCTGTTCTTCGAACTGACTTCTAGTGTAAGGGACTTCCTTTCAGGGCCCTATTTTTGTCCACCAGTGGTCAGTGTCTTGCATGGCTCTGCACTTCTGGCGTGGAATGTCGTGTAAAGAACTGACGTCCGCACCTAAGTAGATACCACGACATCATTTCGGTGATCACGACGCCAATGAGGAACGCGGAGTTGACCGACGCCACCTACCGATCCACCTACCGACCCGCAAAGGTAATGCCACCCAAAAATTTCTCCGGATCCAGTCTGACGCCTGGGGGTATTTCTAAGGTAAGGAATCTATATCAAATATATGTCTCCTACAGATATATCGTTACAGAAGGTCAGTAACTTGTTCATTAACCACACAGTAAGAAACATTCAGCACAGTAATGTTTGATTAAAGAATATGTTGATATATTTATGAGTGATTCTTTCTCTAAATTTTAAGATTTTTTTTTTATTGAATGTCTAGCATGGGGAATTAAAAAATAAATATATTTTGTCCAAGGCATGTGATGCTTTAGAAACTTGATTGTTCGGTAAAAAAATCCACTTGTCTCATTTGGTGCAATGCAGTAAAGTGACAAATTAAGTCACCAAATTAGACAAATTAGAGCATTAGATAGCATAATTTCTAAAGTGTTTCCCGATTGGGCAGACATTTTTTCTTGGCTCCCTTGGCACACGTAGAAGCGCTATTTTGTTTAGTGAGCATGTAGTGGTTAAGACCAAGGGAGCGGCTGGTCCAATGCCTGCCATAAATGTGTTTCTAGTTGGTTCTTTTTGATTATTGTGTTTTTCACACTCTCCCTCTTTGAATACTTATTTCTAAAGGAGTATTTTATGTGGTGCACTTTAATCCACATATGACTTCTTAAACAAATGTATTTTAAAGTTATGAATTGCTGGTCTGAATCTGAATTTTTTTAATAAATCTGTTCCAGGCTGTACTCTGTCGTGAAGCTGTGCAGGTTGGAAATGGAGATAATGCTAAGGAGAATGCTATGAGTGTGTTGTAGTTTCATCTCTTAGATCACATAGTTTCTAAAGTGTATCCCAATCAGGCAGACATTTTCCTTGGCTTCCTTGACCCAAGTAGAGACGGCATTTTGTTTTGTAAGCACTCTAGTGATTGAGACCAAGGGGAGCGGCTGGTCGGGTGCCTGCCATAAAATGCTGTCAGTGGCAGGGACGCACAGCTGATGCACCTTTGGCCAGCCCGTCTGCACTTGAACGCACTCAGCGCCAGCCATGCTGCCAGTTTTCAACCTCTTGTTAAGGCCAGACTCACTTAGGAAAGGGATTCATAAATTACAGAAAGCTAGGGCCTATGTTCAATCTGGAACACACCGTCTCGATCTTATGTCTAAATCTGAGGCCTTGTGAAGCAATATATGTTATGTTAAAATTTTATTTATATAGCGCACGGCTACTCAACAAGAGTGTCCCGGCGCTTTCAAAGACAACTCAGCAGATAAAAAAACATAACAATCAGCAAGCAGAAAAGAAGTAAGAGAAGAAGCAGCCTACAAATTAAAAAGCCAGGTTTTCAGGTTTTTCCTGAACAAGAGCAAGCTAGGAATACTGCGCAAGGCAAGGGGCAGGGAATTCCACAACTGGGGGGGCCTTAAAACTGAAAGAGCGCCCCCCGATGCGCGCCTTCCTCACGCGAGGCACCACTGCCATGCGCAAACATTCTGACCGCAGGGAACGAGCCGGACGGTAAAAGGCCAGTCTGCGCTGCAGATATTTAGCTCCAGAGCCAGAAAGTGCCTTATGCACCAGCGTGAGTGTTTTAAACATTATCCGCTTTCGGATAGGAAGCCAGTGAAGTGACTGAAGCACCCCAGATGTTCTAGCCCGCCTATGAAGGCCGTATATGGCACGAGCCGCAGAGTTCTGCGCCACCTGCAGCCTTTGAATCAGATACTCCGGAAGTCCCAAATACAGAGCATTCGCATAGTCCAGTCTAGATCCTATGAGAGCTTGGACAATGATCTTCCTATGCTCCTCTGTGAACAGGGGTAGGAACTTCCGGAGCATCTTAAGGATTCCAAAACAGGAGCCCGTCAGACCAAGAATGTGCGGTCTGAACGAGAGGTCCGTATCGACCTTCACCCCTAGGTTTTTGGCAACCACAGAAGACTGGGCGGGGGGGCACATATCAACTGGCCACCAGTCACGCCATTCCGGTTCCGAGGCACACCCAAATAACAGGACCTCAGATTTACTGGAATTGGCCTTTAGACCATTCCGCTGAAGCCAGTCAAAGACCTTCTTCAGACAACACTGGATGCTCTCCCCATCAAAAGGGAGATTTTTCCCGCCGGTGAAGAGAAGCTGCGTGTCGTCCGCATAGGACATGATCCGGGCCCCCAAAGTAACCGCGAGTACCGCCAAAGGGGACATAACGATGTTAAAAAGGGTCGGGCTCAGCACCGAGCCCTGTGGGACCCCGACTCCCAGTGGCGGCATCTCAGCGGAGCTCGAGGAGGCCCAGACCGTTTGTCGACGGTCCTCCAAAAACGATGTAAACCATTTGAGCACCGTCCCCCTCAGACCGATGTCAGAAAGTCTGGTGAGTAGAACCTCATGGGGGAAGGTGTCGAAGGCCGCCGACAGGTCTAACATGACCAACACAGCCTTCCCCCCAGCGTCCAGGGTCTCGCGGATGATCTCTGACACCTCAAGAAGTGCCGTCTCTGTACTCAGGTTGGGCCGAAAGCCGGATTGCGAAGGATGCAGCAAGTTGTTAGACTCAAGGAAACCCGAGAGCACGCCATGAACGTGCTTCTCCGTAAGCTTCGCAAGAGCCGGCAGAAGAGAGATAGGGCGATAGTTGGCCAAAACCCCGGGGTCCAATCCCGGCTTTTTGAGGAGGGGGATCACCATCGCCCTTTTCCAGGGCAAAGGGAGCCGACCCTCTCTCAAAGATGAATTCAAAAGAGGATTCACCAAGGGGTTCATTAACGGCGCCATCCTGGCCAAAAATTTGGCCGGGCAGGGATCGAGAGGCGACCCGGACTTAAGCGTGGCCAGAAGCGCAAGAGAGGCATCTGAGGAGACTGACGGAAACTCAGCCAGAAAAACCTCTGGCATGGCCGATGGAACATGTCCCCCCTCGGTGCCACCGGTCCCAGCCCCAAGCTCAGCAGTAAAAGAGGCCTGGATCGTTCTGATTTTATCAGTAAAGAACATAGCCAGATCGCTGACCCAGGTCTCAGATGGAACTACTTGCTGAGGATTGGACCTAGGGGCCGTGAACTCCCTAACCACGGTAAAAATGTCCTTGCAGGAGTTGGCCGCCGCCTCAATCCTCCTAGCAAAATACTCATTTTTAGCGCTCAGAATGTTACGGTGATACGCTTTGATCGCCAACCTGTAGGTGAGTCTGGCCTCCGCGTCGTACTGAGAGCGCCACGCCCTCTCCGCAACCTTACACAGGCTGCACTTCAACATTCAAATTATCGAGGGATGCTATCCCCTAATTTTATAGTTCGTTGGAAAGAAAAAACCTGTGAGAATTCTTTAATTGCAATCTTATTTGAGGCGGCTTAATCAATGTGAGGTCACTTCCTGAGCACAAACTGGACACCTCAAGCCTCTGGAGTGAGAATAACCTGGATGTGGTATTTGTCACTGAAACATTGCTCGGTGCTTCCTTTGCTCCAGATACTGCCCTTGCATTTGCTGATGGTTATTCTATTTTACATCTTGACCGAGAAGGTTGCATGGGGGGTGGGCAATTGCCATGATATATTGTTCTCTATAATTGCTCTATTAGCAAGTTCGAGGAACTGGGTAATTCAGAGGGTTTGTTTTTCCTATTAAAATTACTAATAATGTGTGCTTTTCAGGGGTATTGCTTTATTGACTGCCAGAACAGTTTGGTAATTTTGTTGAGCAGGTATTATATGCCCTTGCCCCTTGGTAGCTACACAAGTTTAACTTCACCTTTTTAGGCGCTTTCAATGTCCATATGGATGAGCTTGATGATGAAACAGCAGTGGAGTTAGACAAGGCTTTTTATTTCCTCAATTTAATTTTGGCGGCCGCATGCCCTATGCATAAATTAGGCCATACTTAAGACCTGATTTTCACGAACTGTCATTGACGTACGGTTGTCGAACTGCCCAGTGATCTGGTCTGATCACTATTTTATCCCGTTCTCCTGGTCTCCTTTGGACTTACAGAAGTCACAAATATTGAAGGTTTCCTAACACATCTGGCTTAAAATTGGGGACAATAATCTTTTCAGACGGTCGGATATTATGAACACCCAGGTAACAGGCAAAATGGAAGCAGATGTCAACCATTTTAATAAAGATCTTTTTCAGATGTTTGACATGATTGCCCCAAGTGTAAAACAGGCTTATTAAATACTGGAGAGAACTTGGAGGAAAAAACTATCATTCAGAAGATTAAGCTTTATATAAGGCAGCCCTTAAAGATTTTCAAAAACTGATTTAAAGAACAAAAGAGGAGACATTTAAATGTCAGATCTCTCAATCTGAATATTCCTCTAGGAAAACTTTTATGATTGTAAAATCTTTTTTGTCACCTGTCGGCGAATCAACTAAAAATCCCCCTTTGACAACCATTAGTAGACCAGTTGGCAGCCTACTTTAAAAAAAAGTCTGGAAGAGATTCAATTGTCTTTCCGTATAGAGAAAGTTATTTCCAAGATTTCTTCAGCTTCTCCAAGAGGGTGCAGTTTGGAATTTGTTTGGCCCTGCCTTACTTGAAGACACTTAAGCAGGCATTGCAGCAGTCAGATCTGGTTCTCTTTAGACACCTGCCCCTCGTGGCTATTAAAGAAAGCAGCCATTTGCTAATTACATCAATGATTTATTCAGTCAATCATTGCTCTCATGTCTTGTCCCTCGCCATTGAAAACAAGCACTTGTGCTTTAGTTTTTTTTTTTTAAGTGGCTGATATTACTAATCTAAATAGTTTTAGACCCATTTCTTTGCTTCCGATGTTGGCCAAGGTTCTTGAAAAGTTGGTGAAATAGCAAATGATACAATTTTTGCAATGCTATGTTTTGCATGCAACTCAGGCTGGTTCCCAACCTGGGCCCTGCATGGAAGCTGCATTATTGGAGATCTTTGAATTTGACAAAAGTAACAATGCTGTGGTCATTCTCTTAGATCCGTCTGCCGCTTTTGACACTGTACCCTACAATATTTTATTAAATGTCTGGAAAAAATAGGGGTCAGGGATTGCTCTCCGTTAGCTAAAATCTTTCCTCTTTGATCAAAGACAAGCTGTTCACCTTTCCCCTTTTACATCTGCTTTCACAGACTTAAGATTCTGTGTTATGCAGGACTCCGCTATGACCCCCTACTCCATTTAGCATCTATGTGCCCCCCCCTGGTGGAGGTGATTAAACTGTGGGGTTTTAAGATTGTTATATGCTAATAACACACAACTGCTACTCTCTTTTCAACAAGTTGACAGTTCATTGGAATTGACAGTTCATTGGAAGTCCTTTTTTCAAGGTTGCCTGATCCCAATTGCAAAGTCGATGCCGTTAAATTGTTTGAAGCTTAATACTGATAAGTTAGAAGTATTGGTTTATGTAAACCCCTCTATGTTTGATTTGATCTCTATTTGGTCACATTCTGTGGGTATCCCCTGAGCCTGCCAAGACATTTAGAATCCTTGATAGAAAATATTATTTGGACCTTTCCATTTAATCCCATGTTTGGTATATTGCTGCTTTTTGTTAAAATCTCTATCCACATGTTTTATTTTTTTACCAGGGAAAGTCAGAAAACTTATTGTACAAGACTTGGTGACCTCCCAATTAGATTTTTCAAATTCTCAGTTTTTTAGGCATTCCTGCTAAATCTCTTCACAAACTTCAGACAATTCAAAATGCTGCAGCTCGGCTCTTTTTAAGGATTCCGAAAATACACTGTTCTAGACGGGGTCTCAGGCAAGTTTCATGGCTACCTGTGGAAAAACTGATCATCTTCAAATCTTTGCTAATCACTTTTAGAGCACTACACAAGAAGGGTCCGCTTTTTCTTTAGCAGAGAATTAGGTGGTATAGTCCATGAAGAGATTTGCTCTCTAGCAATAAGCCTGCCCTGGGCTCTGCTTAGAATAAACCAAGCCAGAAATGGGGAGTCTGGCCTTCTCATATTTGGCAGCTAAGCTATGGAACAGCCTGCCCTTGAAACTTAGGAAATTGGATTCAGAATCTCATTTTGAAAAGGATCTGAAAACTTTCCTTTTTTAAACGAGGTTAGTTGTTGGTCAATTATTACTGTACTGTTTAAGCACCTGGACTCTTCTTTGAAGCAGCTGTTCGCGCTATAGAAGAAGTGTCATACATTCATTCTCGTAATTTGAGATTTCTGATTTTAGTATATCTGGTTATGCGTTAGTTCATATAAAAATGTATACAAAAACCGATGGGTGAAAAGCCTGAATTATTCTCAGCCACTGGTAATCACTTGGACCGCATCCCAGTCCATTGTTATTTTGCACACCATGCCACCTCCGTTTGGACCCAGCAATATGCAAATCAGTCTTGACCCTGCTTCAATAGAAGTCCAGACAGAACTTCCAGACTAGGTCTTCCCTGACCCTAATCACAAGCAACCAAAGACCTATTTCGCCCTAGTTAGGGCTCATTTAGCCAGGTTTGTCTTAGTTCCAGTGACAGTGTGCCAGGACCCACATCTGGATATACCCGATCCCACTTAGATGACACACTGAAGGTAAAAACAAAAGCGATGGATGGAATGTGTTAATTTATCTCAGCCACTGGTAATTACTCAGGGCCGCATTCCAGTCCCTCATTATTTTGCATGTCACCTCAGTTTGGACCCAACCATATGCAAATCAGTCTTGACCCTCCTCCTTATGGGAACAGTCTAGTCTGAACTTGCCAGGCCAGGTCCTCACTGAACTGGAACACAAGCAACCCTGGAACGGTTTCACCCAAGTTAGTCCAAACTGAGGCGGCGTAGTGTGTAAAATACCAATGGATTGGGATTCGGCCTGAATGATTACTAGTGGCAGAGATTATTTCACATATTCCATTCATCACTTTTTTGTATGCTTTAGTGTGTTGCCTTGAGTGGGACAGGCATGTCCAGACTAGGTCCTGTATTCTGACTTTTAACTTTATCCCTTTGTGATTTAACTCTGTTTGTCTAGGGGAGAGGAATTCCAAAGCTCATGAACTGAGACTGAACTTTCTGGTGTGTTTTTGGCATCGCTTGCTCTTCTGTGCCTTGTTGTGTTCCAGTGCAGTGATATACTTAGCAAAATGCAACATAGGCAAACACATTGCTGTTTACAGAGCCACAAGGGATCCATGTGTGCAGTGTAAGCTTTTCTTGGGAGAAGAGAGGGGGCAAAGAAAAGCTTCTTCAGAAGAATCATGCATCAGTGGTGATGAAAGGCATCCTGCTGGGTATTAAGATATAAGGCTCCTGAGAATCTCATTGACACTGTGAGGATTGCTGTAAAATGCTGAATAGTCACAGAAACGTTCACTTGAATTTTGCCAAGTGGCAAACAGCCAAAGTTCACCTAGAGATTGAGCCAAACGTGTTCGTATGGCACAACTGTTTTGTTAAGAGGAAAACTCTTCTTTGAAGAAGTGACTTAAAGCTGTTAAAACTGAGCTAAAGAAGGAACATAGGGTTTTTTCAAAATTATAGAATGTTGCCCTACAGCAAAGTTGTGACCAACTACTTGTTTATTAGATGTGTTCATTTTTCACTGCTCACAGGCTTCTTCAACTTTTATCATCATTTTCATAAGCTGATGTTTGTTTGTGACTATGATTTCAGTGTGTGTGACAAAATCCTACAAGATTCTTCTTTTTATGTTTTGGTTGCTTGTGGCGCAAACTGATGCTGTTATTTGAAGAGTAGACTTAGACACACGAGTGAGTTAAACAACTGTCACCTTACATTCTTCCAACAAGACTCCATCAAGATACACAGATTCTGCTCCAGGCAATCAAATGAAGGTGAATTAAACATGGCTGCTATAAGATTTCGAAGCACTGCCACTGAAAGTGAAGCGTCCCCATTATGCCTGACTGATTGAGCCATGGCTACCGGAAGTGCATGGCCACCCGGCATGCCTGATTGACTGAAGAGGAATTGGACATGGCTGCTGTAAGATTCTGATTGCTGAAGCATGGCTAACGGAGAGAAGGGTCCCCGGTATGCCTGAGTGACTGAAGCACTGCTACTGTAAGTAGAAGTGTGGCAGGGTATGCTCAGACATGAGTCCCTTGCTCACTTTGCCACTGGATTCAAGCAAGCCGTGCTGAAGACGGCTGGAATGCCAGACACCGGTCCTCGGAAGCTTGTTTCCGGTCCAGGGAAGACATGGCTTGGCAGTTCGGGCTGGACTGTTCCCATGAGGCACAGGGTCAGACTGATTTGCATATAGCCATGTCTGAACTGGGGTGGCAGAGTGGGCTAAAGAACGGTGATGGATTAAACCCAGATCTTTTGACTGGGTGTGAGTGTTTGCTTGATTCAGATGCTCCGTCCATCACCACCCCCTTTTGTACCGCTTTTGGCCGCCATAAGTGTGGCAGGGTATGCTCAGACGTGAGTCCCTTGCTCACTTTGCCACTGGATTCAAGCAAGCCGGGCTGAAGACGGCTGGAATGCCAGAAGCCGGTACTCGGAAGCTTGTTTCCGGAGCAGGGAAGACATGGCTTTGCAGTTTGGGCTGGACTGTTCCCATGAGGCACAGGGTCAGACTGATTTGCATATAGCCATGTCTGAACTGGGGTGGCAGAGTGAACTAAAGAACGGTGATGGATTAAACCCAGATCTTTTGACTGGGTGTGAGTGTTTGATTGATTCAGATGCTCCGTCCATCACCACCCCCTTTTGTACCGCTTTTGGCCGCCATAAGTGTGGCAGGGTATGCTCAGACGTGAGTCCCTTGCTCACTTTGCCACTGGATTCAAGCAAGCCGGGCTGAAGACGGCTGGAATGCCAGAAACCGGTCCTCGGAAGCTTGTTTCCGGTCCAGGGAAGACATGGCTTGGCAGTTCGGGCTGGACTGTTCCCATGAGGCACAGGGTCAGACTGATTTGCATATAGCCGTGTCTGAACTGGGGTGGCAGAGTGGGCTAAAGAACGGTGATGGATTAAACCCAGATCTTTTGACTGGGTGTGAGTGTTTGATTGATTCAGATGCTCCGTCCATCACCACCCCCTTTTGTACCACTGTAAGTAGACGGTCAGCCGACATGCATGATTGATTGGACGGAATTAAATATGACTTGTATATGATTCACCATTGAAGCATGGCTACCAGAAGTGATGAGTCACCAGGTGTGTTTGACTGAGTTGCAGCTGCCAGAAGTGGATGGGAGCCCGGTGTAACCGATTAACTCAAGTTGGTATCAGTGAACTTTCACCACACGGGCAAACAATTCCAATGCAGTCACTTTGAATGTAGAGCACACAGTAAAATGTGATGGATCGCTTATTTGAGAAAGCACCCAATATACTCTGGCCTTTACTCTTCCAAACTAATATGTGTAGTCTCCATTGCTGGGAATGTGGTGTGCGACTGGTTTGTGGTTCCACCACTATGCTCCTGGCTAGTCCATACATGGGACATCAATGGGCCACGATATTAGTGGTGTCTCTCTGGAGAGAGACCACACCCCACCTACTCTCTGGCAGGGTTCACGGATTCTGCTCCAGGCATTACAGGGAGTAGCCCTCATCATCCAGTCTCCAGCTGGTACAGGGATTCCACCCACAAATCCCAGGCAATCAAATGGTGGAGGTTAAGATAGTGAAACGTGTGCTGCCCTATGGAACCCTCTCTTCGCTACTGGAAATGCAATGTGAAAGCCACTTTCCCTCCGACACATCTGTCAAACCAATCCACTGTGCAAGGCGAGGAGACAACGCAGGTGGAAGACGCTGCACCCAAAAAAAACATGACTGTGCAATAGGTCACAGCTACAGGGCCACAGGCGAACCTAGACATTATGGGGGAGAGGAATCAAATACATGTTCAGCTGGAAAGGAGTGTATGAATAGGGCGTGTCTGTCGGTCAATTATACTTTTATTTGATTTCATTAAAAATCGTAACAGAGTGGAAAACCACCATGGATAAAACGTGCATAAAATATAAAAAATGTTATTTCAAAAATATGGAAAAGGACATAGAAGAATTGTTGAAAAGCAAGGAGCTTTAGTTAAAAAAGTATTTAAAACGTGCAAGCAGTGCACTAGAAGGGTTTCGGGGCTGAATGTTCTGAACCTACTTTTTTTTTAATTGTTTTTTTAAAATTCTTTTTATTAACATAGCAGAAACACTGGTGGTTGTCACATAAGATACAGTACAGTACATACATTGGTTTCGCTTGGAGCCCGTTAAGATAAGTTCTGAACCTACTTGAGTTGGTTGGCGGATTCTATTTTGTTCAGTTCTTTTGCCCCGTTTTTCAAAAAGTTTATGGCACTGTAGGACAGTGGGATTGATGAGCCCCCGAGACATTGAATCACTGCTGCTTTACACGTTCTTACTTGTTCCTTCCTGAAGACCTCCCGAAGAACCGTTTTGTGTGTGTCTGCTAGGACAGGGCAGGTACATATTAGATGCAGTAAGGACTCATCCCCCTACCCCACATAAGCGGCATTCCTTTGATTTCCAAGGGTATTTCCATTTTGGGGTTAGTTCCTTAGATGTAAATGTCCCAAGCCTCAGCAACGTGAAGAAGTGATTTTTCTGATGAGGAAAACGATCTAGCAAATAAGGTTGGGGTTGCAGCCTCTGATATATCTGTATCACGGTCCAGGCATGGGATTTTTTTGCTAGAGCTGTTTTATCTAATGATAGAGTATACCGTTTTATGGCTTTGTTAACTACAAATTTAAAGCCGGAGTAGGTAGGAGCAGTAAGCCAGGCCTCCTCTAGCTGCAGTGCCGAGAGCGAAGCCTTCAGAACTTTGAAGATTGATTTATTAAGCCTGGCATGATTTTCGATCTCTACCCAGCAATGGTGAGCAAGTGTGTTGTCCTCTGCGTCCCTCATCCTCCCATAGTACTTCACTAGTGCACCTTGTCTATCTGGGATCTGGTTTCTTAGACTGTATTCTAGCCGAATTTGAGCTTGCGGAATGTGACGGGTGATTGCAAACAATTTCTTGAAAAGAACTGATTCGTGCTAGGTTCAGACCTGTGGCGTCTTTGCCATTCAAGATTTCTGTACCTTATGAGATGGAGGGAACAAATTATGCAGCAATAACCTTTAGTAGATGGCCGGTAGAACAACCTGCAAGCTTGTTTTTAAAGATTTTTAAGGCGAACTACAGCTGTTTGGATTTTGAGCAACCTTGGTCCAGGTGTGTCTTGGAGTTGAGGTAGCGGTCAATTTGGAAGCCTAGATATTTATACAAGTCCACCTCGGTCAGAGATTGCTTGTCCAAAGTCCAAGTAAGTTTACGGTCTTTTACTACTTTAAGATGTTTGACAAAGTGCGTCACCTTTGTTTTTTGGGGATTGATGGTTAATTGAATCGAGGTGGTATAGGCTCAGAGTTTGGTGATTAATCGTTGCAAACCTACTGGTGTTTGCGCTAGGAGAACGATATCATCCACATATTGAAGGCTGGGTGTAGAAATGTTGCCAAGTTTTGGAGGGTCGGATTGAATCGACCGAAGGTGCTCATCCAGGTCAGCGATGTAAATGTGAAAAGGGCAAGGCGCCAGCACACACCCTTGTTTTAACCCGTTAGGAGTTGTGATCTTGTTATGCTGAGCCCGACTCCTTTCCTGATCTGGACCCACGTCTGAGAATACAAGTTGATTATAGCCTCCAACAACTTGGCTGGAACCCCCTAATTATGCATTTTTGTCCATAGCGTGGCTCTAGAGACTTTGTCAAAGGCTGTCTTAAGGTCGATGAAGCATGCATACAGTGGCCATGATTTTGCAAGGGCTTGGTTGGCTAGGAGGGTTACAGCAGAAATGTTTGTGAGAGTGCCCATCCCAGCCCTAAATCCAGTTTGCGTGTGAGAGATAAGATTTATTTGTGCCGCCCAGTCCTCAAAATCTGCCAGCGGGTTCAATGCATATATTTTCACCTCCACGTCAATTAACGCAATCAATCTATAATTTGAGGGGTCAGAACGACAACCCCACTTGTATTTTGGGCTTAGAATACTTCCCCTTCAGGAGTCAGGAATCGTATTGGAGGCTAAAACATCAGAAAAAAGAGGAGTCAGATGGTTTGCCCACATTTGTGGTATGTGCTGAAACAAGGCGTTTGGAAGACCGTTGGGCCCTGGGGCACCCTCAGATCTTAAGTTTTTTATTATTTTTAAGACGTGCTCGTTAAGGATCAGCGGCGGGAAGTATAGTAAATCAGAGGCGGAGTCGTGATTTACTAGGTCTCTTGCAGCAGCTCCGTCCCTTGTTTGGGAGCCACAGTCAGCGATGCCTGGGGATGTAGTTTTGCTGTAAAGTGATTCAATATGAGCTCTCCATGTTTCCACCATTACGTCCGAGTTGTGGTGTCTGTTCCTACCATTGGTGAGCTGGTTAATGATTAACCAAAAGGGCTTGGAGTCTCTTTGTTTACAAGAGTAATGGAGTTTCGCCCAGAGGTGTTCATGGAATGCTTTCTTGACCGCCTTTATGTCTCTTTTAAGGTCTTTTCTGGCTTTAGAAATTAGAAGCAGGTGGTCTTAGGAGAAGGGTGATCCCCGAGATCTTAATTGTCGTAAATATTTGTTCAAATGCAGTTTTTGAGTTCTGAGGTTTTTAGTAACCATACTGCCCCTAGAGATATTCCTGCTTTGCTGCAAGTTACTTGATTAGAGCATTTTTGATTTAGTTCTCTGATGAATTACTCCCAGGCCAGGATGCTTGATGATTCTGTGTTGGATTTCTCCAAAATGCAAATACATGTGAGACGTTTAAGATTGTGGCAATTCAGTTGTTGTGGTGTTGCATTGACAAGGATTGGATTTGCGATTTTTCTTAAGAGCATGAAGGATTGCGGTTGATGGTCGCTCTCTACTCTATCCAAAATGTGAAAGTTTGTGATGTGGGGAGCAAGGTCGTGATCCGTGAGAGTGTAATCGCCGGTTGAAGCGGACTTTTGGGTGGCCCTTGCATATGCTGCTGGACAATCTGTCTGGCTTTGACCATTGAGCATACGCGTTGAGAGGTCGTGCAATCGAGCTGCGCATCTCTTGCCGAGGGTGTCACTGAGAATTGGGGCCTGAGTGTGTCCCTTAGTGCCTTTTGTCTCTTACAATAAAGTCATATTGAAGTCCCCAAACACGATGATGTTCGCTTCAGCGTAGGCGAGTTTTAGTGTGGCAAGTGAGGCTAATAAATGATCAATACTTGCTCGTTTTTGTGTGAGCGCAGGGTGGATGTAAATGTTCACGATCAGCAGGCTGGATGAAGGCAGGGTGTCAAGTTTGACACATTGTGACCAGGAGGATTCGAGGTCTATGGCGGAGCGAGACCGGAAATACCAGTCAAAATAAAAGTGGAGAAGATCCCCTTTTGCTCTCCCTTGGTTAGACCCCTTCTTAGCTGGTTTTAGGAATTCCTTGTAGCCGACTAGGGATGTAGAATTTGTAAGCCATGTTTCCTGAAAGAGAAGTATGTTGTACTGTGTGATAAACTCCATAAAGTCTGGATCTTCTAGTTTCGTGCCGAGGCCAAACACGTTCCAGGAACAGATTTTGTAGCCCTTGGGTGAACTGATGGCTACCTGTGGGTTTTTTCATGCCCTGGCTTGGGATGTTCCGGCCGTGTTTGAGTGCCAAAATCCTGTTGACTGGCTGGCTTCAGGGTGAACAAAGGTGATTGTGATTGTCCTGGCCTTTGAAACTTTGCCTGATAGGGGGCTGCAGTTGTCCGGGCCTTTGGAGCCTTTTAACAGGCCTGCTGAGTGTATAGGTGGGTTTAATGGGCTAGGATAGCACGGAGGGTCGATCTTTTTTAGCTTGATGCTCCACTTTTCAAGAGGGTCCCTCTGCTGCCAGATTTGCTCGGTAAAGAGGGGTGTCTACGAGCGTGGCCGTAGTTGTTTCTTGGAATTCCGTGGAATGCGGGTTCTGTTTGAACTCTATGCTATGGATGTCCCTAGTATTGATATGACTCAAGCGAGGGAGAGCTTTGAATACTTTTAAAAGAAAGCTTCTATTGAGGATGTCGAGGTTGCCCCTTGAAACAGTGTGGGATGAATTCCAGTTTTTTTTTTGTATAGCCACGGTCATGCTGCGGCACGTGATCGGCAACCCTTATAATTGTTTTAGCTGCCCCTTTCGACTCTGAGTGCGTCAAGGGCGGGTGCAGAGAGACGTTGGTATTGTTTTGAGTATGAATTTCATTGACCCTTATGTTGGTGATGTCATTGCTTCCCGGGGTCGGCTTGTCGGTTATCACAAGGTTGCAGCAGTCTTTCCCGGCGTTGTCCTTGATCGTGTTGACCTCTCTAGGGTGCATTATGCTTACTTCTTTCATTTCAATCCTGGATGGGGATACAAGTTTTGCTATTTGTGTGACCGGGGTGTTAAGATGCTGTTTCTCTTTTCTAGTTGGAGGTTTGAATAAACTGTATAGTTTGACTGACAGTGGTTGTTCCGTTTTGATGTCGTTTGAGCTACTAAGTGTGGTAGGGGGTCAAGTAGAGTGGTCGAAGGTTCCTTGCTGCTTTTTGCTTCCGGAGCATTTGAGACTGCGTTGTTTTTGCTTTGTTTCCTTCCCTGTTCAGGTTTGACGGAAGTTGCGTTAATTGACTGTCTTGGTTGTTTCCTTTTTCTTTCTTTTCTTGCTTTTCTAAGGTGTTTTTTCTCCCGCTTGGTTAGTGGCTTGTTTTCTTTAGGCAGCCTTCCTGGTGACTGATCGCTATATTCAAAGGATTGGGAGGCCAAAATGTTGGGGTTATCCCAGGCGCTTGCGGCCGTGGGTGCCAGTGTATTTGCTTGTGTTAGTGTTGGCGGGGTGCCCGTGCTGCCAGTAGTTTGTCCCTCCATGGGGCTGGAGCCCGCCGTTTCCTTTTTCCATGGGCCTCATGAGCCTTCCTAGCTTGAGGAGTGAAATGTTTAATAGGGCTTCCCTGGCGTTACCCAGGGGATCTCTCGGTAATGTTGGAACAACGGGTAGTTTGTCAATGATTTGAGAGAAATGGCAGTGGCATGTTTGGCATATGGTGTCCGGGTCCCGCTGCACCTTCGTGATGATCTCAGTAAAGTTGTGTAATTTCTGTTTGACACCCTGGACGTAAATTGCTATAATGTTTAAAAGGTCTACTTGAGTATCTAGCTTTTCAGCTTGGAGGGTCTTGGCTTTGCCGATTGTATCCAAAGTATTAAGCAGAATAGGCCAGACAAAAGATGGTGGGGAACAACTAGATTCACCGGAGGGAGCCTGAGTGTGGTGGTCCCTGAAACTGAGGAAGGCAGTAAGAGGATCGCTCTGACATCCCGGGGACCTGCTGGGTTTGTCCCTTTTCCTTGGATCCTTGATTTGAAGGGATGGCATCAAAAGGGTGGTTCTATGTGTTTCAAACTGGAAGAACAACTCCTCCTGTAATTCGGTTTGGCTGGAGCTCAGGCCTTTGTGTTGTGTTGCTTCTGACAGGTGCTAAGATTGTTCGGACTTGTCTCTGCTGTTTGTATTGGGGTTGGGAGACTTTTGCGCTTTGAGGTGTGGGCTCCTGATAGCATGATTAAATTGCCGAATGGGCTTGTGATGTTTGTAATAGATTGGTCAGTAGGGACGCCATCCTTGGGTCTTTTAGTGTCATGGGGGCCTGATGAAGGTGAAGGTGAAAGTAGTTACTGCGAGCAAAGAGGGGCTGAGAAAGGCTGGAAATTATGATGAATTTGTGCCTCAATGACTTAGGGCTTTGGCTTTACCCTTTGATGCAGATCTGGGGGGTGGAGAACTTTTGATAATAGGGTTTGAAGACTTGGAACTACGCTAATTGCTTTGGGCGTAGCTACCCAGCCATTGGTCTGAGGTCCACTCCTTATAGTCTCGCATCTTGTGGTGGTACTGTCACATGGGAGACTCGTGGGATCCTCACTTGCAGAGACTATGGTGGGATGAGTTGAAGTGTTTGCTTTCGGATTTTTGGAGTGATTGAGGTATCGGGTTTCCGAAGTAGATTTGATGGCAATTAAAAAAAAATCAGTGATCAGAGCCCGTTTGCTGCTGTTTCGACCTGACTGAGGATTGGTAGAGGTCATGAATGAGGCTTTGGTGTTGCCTTTCCACTTCGCTTACGGGGTCGATGCTGTAGGTTTTGTAGGAGTTGCTGTTGGCTCAACTCTCACCTGGGCTTGGTTTTCATCTTCATAGGCTGTTAAGACTGTTAAGGCTGCTGACTCACACCTAGTTGGGCCGCTTCTGTAGGCACTCCCAGGCACAACACTCTGCGGCCGCCACTAGCGGGGGCCGTGCTCTTGCACTCTCGCTCTCACGTCTTAGAACCCTGCAGGAAAACTTCATGGTGCGTGCCTGTTTACCTGCGCTTTAACACGCTTTAATGTTTAATGCATAGTGCCTTGCCTCTGTGCACATTACCTGCCACTCGTCTACCCTCCAGGTGGTGACGACAGGCAGTGAAGGCGGTGGGGGCGTGCGGGTACAGGTGCCCTTGATCAGGATTATCTGAGTTTTATCTGCCATTTTATCTGCAGTGAAGGCAGTGCAGTGAATTCAGCGTCAGTTGCTGTCCCCCCTTGCAGCTGGAGTAATGAAGACAGTGGGAGAAGGCTGGAGGGGTTCCAATAGCCGACTCCGCACTCCGCACGTTTGGTTTGCGTTGGCTAGCTCAACTCAGCGCTCAATGCAGGGAAACGGGAGCCACGGGAGCAGGGAGGCGGGGGCAGGAGAATAAACAACCGCCACTCCAGCCCGCTCCAACCCGACTTTTCTCTACTTGGCTCCCAGAACCTCTGGCCACCGGCTCTTGCCCGGATCCGGTCCGGTCCCAACCACAGCTCCGCTCTGCTCAAGCTGCTGACGGCTGACCGCAGAAAAGCGGGAAAGCTCCTCCTCCAGCAGGTGGGGGTTTAACTCACTCACTCTGTCTTAGGGAGTGGTATGGGCATATAAGGTAGGCCTGGTCAAAGTGAAGATGAGTGAAGCACGGCCACTGGAAGTGGAGGTCCACACAGAGCATCTAATTGACTGAGACATGGCTATCAGAAGTGGCTGACCAAATGGCATACCTTATTGACTGAAGGTGAATTAAGCATGGCTGCTGTATAATTGCAGTTGTCAGCACGACCACCGGAGTGAAGGTTCGCCTCTATACCTGACTTATTCAGGAATGACTAGCAGAAGTGGGCAGCTACCTGGCATGACTGATTGACTAAAGGTAAGAAAACATGGCTTCTGTATGATTTTTAACAGCCCTGAAGGAGTCCGAAATAAATAAGACCTTCTTCAAAACTATCTTGCTCTGTGATGTCTATAGCCATTGATTTGAAGTTGTTGCAACTCTGATGATTTGACTCATTTGGGATTTCATGTTCTAAATCTAAGTCTTTACTAAACTCTCTTTCTTTCTAAATGAATTTATAGGAGTGCTTCTTCCTCCTGTGATCTTCTTATGTATGATTGTGACTGTTGAAGCACAGTCACCAGATGTGACAGGTCACCCAGTGTTTGCCTGACTGACTGAGTTACAGGTACTGGAAGTGGACACCCGGTGTGCTCGATTACCTGTAGGTAGTAAGGGTGAAAGTTAACTGGGTTGTGAAGCCATATCAAAACTGTCACTTTGAATGTGGAGCACAAAGTAAAATATGATGAATCGCTTGTAAGTGAAAACAGCTAATAAATTGTTACATTTCCGCTACCAAACTTATAAGTGTGGGCTTCATTAGTGGAATTCGAAATAGGTAACTGGGTAAGGATACCATCTCTATCAAAACCGGGAGAGGTATTTAATTTATTGCAATTTACCGGTAAAGATTATAAAAAACTGTGACTGTCCTGGCAAACCTTGGAAGCCTGGCCTCTCTCTTTATGCATGCAGATGGCAGCAGTACTTATTAATACTACAGCATTTTAAAAGAAGAAATTCCACAGTCTGCTTGCACCTCCTCGTCGGTTTTCTTCTTTGCCTTGCTTACTATCTCACCAAGATTAATGTTGACATATACACCTGATCCTGA
Organism: Lissotriton helveticus; assembly: GCF_964261635.1. Classification (NCBI taxonomy): domain Eukaryota; kingdom Metazoa; phylum Chordata; class Amphibia; order Caudata; family Salamandridae; genus Lissotriton; species Lissotriton helveticus. Next base: position 1,045,310,405 of record NC_136061.1, on the reverse strand, counting down.
TAGATGTGAGAAGGGGAATAGGACAGCAATGGTATTGCGGACGCTGGCAGTGAGGAGAAACTGATACAGGCTGTGCAGTACCAGGACATATGATGACTACTAGGAGCCACCAGTATGACTGCAGAAGGGTCTCCCTTCTGAGCATAACATGGGTTCAAGTGCAGCATCACAGTAGTGCTTTCTGAGCAGTCTGCTACCAACAGCATTTCTCTGGGGCCTAGCCAAGCTAGGCTTGGCTGGTGAGCAAATTTTTCAATACTGGAATGATGACTTTGAAATAGTCTCATCTGTGGGCATGGAGTGGGAGGCTATGAAGTTAATAATTCAACTGGGAGTGGATATTACTGAGGAGGTGCGGGGAGCAATTAAGGATATGGCGAGGGGCCTCAATGGGTTTTATGCAGCCTCTGTCTGAACTTCCTAGGCTAGTGGTGCTTATCGGAAAGAAACAGTTAGTTATAGATTCCTTACCTTAGAATTACCCCCAGGCATCAGACTGTATCCGGAAAGTTTTTCGTCAGCAGTACCTCTCCACGCCCGTCGTCGGCATCATGGTCGCCGGGATGACATCGCGGTAGAGCCAGATAATCGATAAGGGAGTCCCTCATGGATCCATACTAAGTCCCACACTCTTTAACCTATATGTGTCCCCATTAGCAAAAATCAGAGCACATGGGTTTGAAACAGTGTCATACACTGATGACACGCAGTTACTAATCACCCTTGGACCTGATCCCACTGACACTAAACTCAGATTCGAACAATGCATGATGGCCATAAATGACTGGATGACAAACAACCACCTATTACTCAATGCAACCAAAACTGAAATCATGCTCTTCGGTGATGCACAGAAACTGTGGACAGATGACTGGTGGCCGCCCTCTTTGGGACCCTGCCCCCCACCTAAGACAGCAGCCAGGAATATTGGCATAGTAATAGACCACAAACTGTCCATTGTGGACCACATAAACAAAGTAGTACGTACCAGCTACGGTCTAATGCGCAATCTGAGGAAATTCTTCAAGTGGATTCCCCTCTCCTCTTGCATGCCCCTAGTACAGAGACTAATCATTAGCCGTCTGGATTACGGAAATGCACTACTTGCCTCCATAAATGAAGAGCATCGACAAAGCTCCAGGTCCTGCAGAACATTGCGGCCAGGCTAGTCCTAAACCTCCCCCCCCCCGCAACCCAGCTCAATCTCCGCGTCCAGTTTGGGGACCCTCCACTAGCTCCCCATCAGAAAGAGGATCAATTTCAAACTCTGCTGTCTGGTCCACAAAACCCTTAACAGCAAAAGGCCACAATATCTAGCTAAGAAACTGATAAAATACCAACCAGCCAGAACCCTTCGCTCACCCAGTAAAAAATTCCTAGCGGTACCAAAAGTCTGCACAATAAGGAACGGGTGCAGATCCTTTTCCAAAATTGCTCCTGAAACATGGAATACCTTGCCTTTACAGCTCCGATCGGAACCCGATCATAAGAGATTCCACAAAGCCCTTAAAACCTATTTTAGCTCTGCCGCCCCACCTCTTCTGGTTTTCTAAGTATCAGCTAGCACTATGAGACCTACGGGTGATATACACGCTTCAAAAATACCAAATACATACGTACATACATAGATGCCGCCCTCGGGCGCTGACGTCCGTTCTTTCTTTTTCCAGGCCAGAAATCACAGATCCGGAGAGAGCGGTACCCCCCCAGTCACTTTTTGACTGAACTTTTTCTCGACTTTTGACGACTTCGTTGTTTTTTGAGTTCATACGACTCCTGGTGCTCGAGGGATGCCCGGCTTTAAGGCTTGCGGGTTCTGTAACGGACTGATGTCCCAGCCAACCAGCCTCCCCTCGAGTCTCCCCCCAACTCTCAAACCTCCCCTGTCTAATCCTCCTCCTGTCCCTCTCCCTATCTCTCCCATGTCTAAACCTCCTCCTAGCCCTCTCCCCACCACTCCCCCGCCCTCTACCCCGATCCCTATCTCCCAACCCATCCTTTCGAACCATAACACGCTCGGCCCCACTCCAGATGCCCACAACCCCTCCCTTGATTCCATAACAAAGCGTCTCACAGCCCTTGAAAACCAGGTCGACACTATCACCCAAGGCCTAATAGAAATCCTCTTTAACCTCGGTGTAGCCTGTAATCCCCACAAACCCCCTCCCCGAACCCCCCTCCTCGCCAACGCCAACATCACCCAGGGGCCCACAGAAGCCCTCAGTGCCCAGCCTATCGATCCCTATCCCAAGGTCCTGTGGTCCGATCCTAAAAAATCCGAATCAACCAGAGCCCCATGCACTAGGCCCTTGACCTCAATCTCTTCTTCCAACCTAGCGGGCTCAAAACACCTGACCTCCAGGCTGCTTAGATCAGAAGCTCCTATGTCAGACAGGGAAGCAGCCTTACTAGCCGCTACCTACGACTCTCCCATTTCAGATTCACCTAAATCCAAAATCCAAGTAATCACGGGTCACCGGAAAGATCTACCCACTTTCAAACGACAGAGATTACCAGTCCTCACCGCTATACCTAGAGAGGCTAAAGACAAAACCACCAACTATCAGGAGAAAATCACCAACTGCCTCCTAATCAATTGCAGATCGGCCTCCCTACTCGCAACGGACTTAGCCGAAGCTATCTTCACCCATGACATTGACGTTGCGTTCCTCACTGAGACCTGGCTAAATAAGACATCTCCTCCCTGCCTAGACATGCTGGCTCCACCTGGTTTCTCCCTCATCTCCAAAGACAGGATAGAACAACGAGGAGGTGGGGTCGCTATCATCCACAAGGACAGCTGGAGCATCACAGAAACCTCCTTCGAGTACGACTCATTTGAATGTCTATCCGCTGTCATCAAGACCAAAGACAACGACTCTCTACTGTGCCACCTACTCTATCACCCCCCGGGCAGAAACAATGAGTTTGAAGAACAACTATCCAACCTGATTGCACAAGACGCACTCGGCGATTCCAAAAACGTAATTCTTGGTGACTTGAATCTCCGATGGAACGAAACTCATAACCCTCTAATCAGATCGCTATCCAGCCTCCTCGCTGATAACAACCTTACTCAACACTGTACTAAGGAGACAAATTACAAAGGAGCCACACTGGACGCCATCATTGCACAAAAGAATTCAATCACGGTCAACCACATTCTTCCCGTTGACTGGTCAGATCATCATATGATCTTATTTCACATCAATCACCCCACCATCCCGCTTAAACCTCCTCAAGACCCCTCTAAATGGTCGAGAAACCTCTCCCAAGTACCCCAAGATATCCTAGAAGGTCAGCTAAGTTATCTTCTTCCAGAAAACTCTCTGCACCTCTCGACCAATGATCTCATCGACCACTATAACTCCGAGCTAGTCTCCACTCTCGACAATCTAGATCCTCTAAAGCTCAAAAGAAGCCGTGCCACCCCATCTAGAACCTGGTTCAACGCGGACCTCAACGCAGAAAGAAGAATCCTGAGAGCCAAAGAAAGAAAGTGGAGAAACAACCCAACCGCCATCCTTTGCTTACAACTAAAAACAGCCCGTAGGAAGTATAACAACCATATCAAAAACAAGAAATCCAGCTTCTTCCGAGAGGCACTAGCCAATTCCAAAAACAGACCGAAGAAGCTCTACAACATAATCAGACATCAAACATCCAAGCCTCTGCCCCCACCACTGCAGGCGTCCAAAGAACTATGCGATAACTTCGCCAGCTTCTTCAACGATAAGGTCTTAAAAATCGAATTATCTCTAGACATCAACAACTTACACCTCCAGAAGAGCAACTCGGCTATCCCACAGGCCCTTCCATCCGGCTCCTCTCCCCTCCTTTGGCTAAGCTTTCGCCCCCTGTAGGAAACTGAGATAATCTCGTTGATCTCGACCTCCAAACCATCAGCACACATCTCAGACCCCATTCCTCCCTCACTAATCAAAAAAATGAAGCTCACCTTAGCACCTATCTGGGGCAAAATCATAAACAGCTCCTTACAAAGCGGAGTGGTCCCCGATTGTCTAAAAAGGGGACAAGTCACCCCTCTGCATCATCTGGACAACATCAATCTCCTGGACCCCCTCCAATCCGGCTTCAGACAAGGCCGCAGCACAGAAACTGCGATGCTGAACATCATAGACGACATTCATGGTTCTCTTGACGCAGACAAGTGCTGCCTCCTCATACTCCTTGAACTATCGCAGCTTTCGACAAGGTGGACCATAAGCTCCTCATCAAGACTCTGCAAGTAAGAGCTGGCCTCGGCGAAGTAGTTCTCAAGTGGTTTTCCTCCTTTCTACATAACTGCTCGCAAATAATAAAAATGAAGTACTTCACCTCCGAAACCCAGCAAGTCAACAAGGGTGTCCCCCAAGGATCAGTACTTTCTCCTCAGCTCTTCAACATCTATATGGAACCGCTCGCCAAACTACTCAGGAATGCCAACATCCACTTCCACCTCTACGCGGATGACACGCAGATCTACCTGGAAACCTCTTCTCTTAATGACATCCACAGACTAAATGATGTCCTAAATGATGTTCAAGATTGGCTGACAAAGAATCACCTGAAACTCAATCCCGACAAGACCGAAACTCTTCTCATCTCAAACAAAGAAGACAACCCTCAAATCATCGAGTGGCTGAAGTCGATCGATGCTCTTAAAGGTACTCTCACGCTAGCTGACGCCGTAAAATCTCTGGGTTTCACCCTAGACCCCAACCTAACCTTGACAAACCACATTAAGAACTTGGCAAAAAGTGCATTCTTTAACCTCAGACTTCTCAACAAAATCAAACCTTTCATTCCCAACAAGGACCTCAAACTAGCCACGCAATCTCTAGTTCTATCAAGACTGGACTATGGGAACTCAATCCTAACAGGCATCCCCAAATCGCACCTGGCCCCACTAAAAACAACACTGCATGCGGCAGCGAGAATGATCACAGGATGCAAAAAATCTGACCACATCTCCCCAGCACTCAAAGAACTCGAATGGCTCCCTGTGGAAATGCGTAGTACCTTCAGAACGGCCTGCCTAACCCACAAGGCCCTCCATACCGGAAAACCAGAATACTTGGCAAACAAGCTCAAAAAAGCAGGCCAGGCTACAAATTTGAGAAGCTCTAACTCCCTGCTGCTCATCCTACCAAAAACCAGAAAGAAGAGAACTGCGGACTGCTCCTTCACAGGAAATGCCCCCAAAATATGGAACTCCATCCCCCCGCACATGAGAACCATACCGTCCTATGCGGAATTCAAGAGCCAACTCAAATCCTTGTTCCTTATCCGTTCCCTAGGTCGTGAGTAACTAGGATCAGCAAGCATCCCCAGAACTATGTGGTATCTCTGTATCCTATTACCAAGAAGTTCTGCTGTACGAACTTTTCCTCCTTCCAAATTGTCTTTCGTTGATTGCCTTTACTTGTTACGTGTCTTGTTGTTCACCTTTTCATTCCTTTTACTATAAAGCGCTCTGCTACCTTCGGGTCTTGTTAGCGCTATAGAAAACTTCTAAATAATAAATAAATAATAATGTCAGTGACGGATCCGCACCACGTGTGTCTCTGTCTGGAGCTCGACCACGACCCCAAGTCGCGCTCAAACTGCCGGACCATGGCCCCAAAGTCTTTGCGGGAGCAGTCCCGAAGGCTACACGAGGCCCGGCAGTCGGCTCCGCGCCATTCGAGGCCCAGGTCGCGTAGGAGGTCGAGGGACCGGTTGCGGAGCCAACATCTTTCCTCCTCTAAGTCTTCACACTCGGGTCAAGGTAAGTCGAAACACAAAAAGAAGTCCTGAAAGCATCGTCGCTCTTCAACTTCTCCCCGTCCATCGGCCGACGCGACGAGGGATGCGGGTGGTGACCCTCCTGCGGCTCCACGTGCAGAGCCCGTAGGGTTGGCTCTAGGTTTCCCCCCCTTCCCAGGACCGGGAGTGACCCCTGCCCAGCTTTGTCAGTTCTATAAAGCGATGCAGGGCCTTCTTTGGGCAGTCCGACTGCCGGTGCAGCTTCGGGCCTGCGGACTTGGCTGGGGGCCCTGTGCCTTCACGTCGGTGCCTTCGGCCTCGGCGCCGCAGGGTCCCCTTGGATCCAGGCCTGGATCCAGATCGGCGCCGGTCGACCTTGTTACGCCTCCCCCGGCACCGATTCCACTGGCACCACGTCCGCCACCGGCTGTGTCCCCAGCCGACGTCGACCCTGGCCTCCACCTCGAGGTAGAAATGGAGCCAGACCGGCGTCGACTGATGCCGGATCCGATGCCAACGGGTACTTTTGTGCCCTTGTTCTACCCTGGCTCTTTGAGACCATATTGGCAGCCAGAGGAGGGTGAGGAGGACTTGGAGGGGTTTGGAGACCCATTAACCGACCAGTTGGTATACGAACAGGACTGGCGAGAGGAACTGGGGGAAGCCAGTTGTCTGGATACCTCACCAGACCATGGCATGTTGTCTCCTCCTACAGTGGCTACAGAGGAGGGAGCGTCATATCCTTTGGTGTTGCGTAGGGCGGCCGAGGCTCTCCACCTCGAGCTTCCTACAGTGGCAGTCAAGAAAAACCTCCTGACAGAGGTCCTTCAACCGGCAGTGAGCTCTTCGGAGCCCCTGCTGCCGTTTAATGAAGCCCTCACGGACAGCCTTTTGGGCACGTGGTCCGGGCCCAACACAGGGGCTCCTGTGGACAGGATGATTGCCCTACGCCACCGCCCAGCCCTGAGCGACCACACTTTCCTCTCTCAACACTTACCCCAGAGAGCTTGGTGGTTCAAGCCTCCACTTTTAAAAGTGCCTTCCCTACTGCACCACCAGATAGGGAATCCAAAAAGCTGGACCATCTTGGGAAGAAAATGTTTTCTCCAGCCAACTTGGGACTGCGGTCGGTAAACACTGCATGTCTGTTGGGCCGTTACACCCACTCTGTGGGATACGGTGGCGTAGTGCTGCCTCAGTGCCCGGTGGAGGCACGGGCCACACTCTCCTGTGCAATTGCCAAGGGGAGAGATGCAGCAAAGTTTACCATCCGCTGTGGGCTGGATACCGCCAACGCACTTTGCAGGACAATTTCCACGTCAGTAGCCCTTCAACGCTACGCCTGTGTTTCCGGGGATGTCCAATCCACCCTTATGGACATGCCCTTTCATGGTTGTCGCCTTTTCGGCGACAGGGCAGACAAAGCGTTAGAGTGCTTTAAGGACTCTCGGGCTATGGCCAGGTCCTTGTGCCTCTTCACCACCCGCCCTTTGCAGTCTGCCTTGCGCCCCGTTCGTAGCTATGGAAGGGGTGCCCCACTACGTCCCGGCCAGAGCCACAGGCTGGCACAAGCTGTTCAGCCCCAGCGCGGCCGGGGATGTGGGAGACACCGCCGTGGTTCTTGTGGCCAGCGGGCGGGCCAGTCCACCACAGCCCCCTCTGCAGCAGCCTCCAAACCCTCCTAGTTCGACCTTTCAGGGCCACCAAACGCCAGTTTGCAACCGAATCCGCCATCACCTCCCCCACTGGTGCACCATCACGTCGGACAGGTGGGTTTTGCAAATAGTCAGAAGGGGCTATTCTCTCCCCTTCAAGACTACCCCTCCATCCATGCCACCTCAGTACCTTTGCATGTCGGAGGATCACCTGGCTCTTCTCCAGCAGGAAGTTTTGGCACTCTTGGCCAAGGGTGCCACCGAGCACGTTCCTGCCCCAGAAGTAGGTCATGGTTGCTATTCCCACTACTTTCTGGTACCCAAGAATGACAAAGGCCTGCGTCCGACCTTGGATCTGAGGAACGTCAACCCCTTCAAAATGTTGACGCTCGCGCAGGTCTTGTCTGCCCTCGAACCTGGAGACTGGATGGTAGCCTTGGACTTGCAGGATGCTTACTTTCACATCTCCTTCCTGCCAGCCCACTGGCATTACCTGCGGTTCACGGTAGGCCACAAGCACTTTCAATTTACCGTGCTCCCTTATGGCCTTACTAGCGCCCCTGGGGTGTTCACGAAAGTGATGGCGGTGATCGCAGCTCATCTGAAAGAGACACGTTAGTATTAGATTCCTTACCTTAGAATATCCCCAGGCGTCAGACTGGATCCAGAAATTTTTTCGTAGCAGTACCCTTGCGCGTCGGTAGGCGTCGTCTGCGGCTCAGCGTCCGTCATGGGCGCCGTGATGACGTAGTCGGAGTACTTAGACGCCGCCTCCACGTGCTGATGTCAGTTCTTCTTTTTTCTGCGCCAGCAAGCGCAGATCTGGAAAAAGCAGTAACCCTTAGTCAATTTTTGACTAACTTTTTGGATCATTTCTCGAAGTCTTTCGACTCCGATCGGTGCCGTAGGGATGCCCGGCTTTAAGCACTGCGAGGATTGCGACCGCACGATGTCGGTCACGGATCCTCACCACCTGTGCCTAACTTGTCTAGGCGTCGACCACGACGACAAGGCCTGCTCCGACTGCAAGGCCCTCTCTTCGAAAGCCAGGCGGGAGCGGTCCCGCAGGCGACTCGAACTCCGGCAGTCGGTCCCGCGCCGTGAGAGGTCTCGGTCCCACGGGAGGTCGAGGGACAGGTCGCGGGCTTGGAGCCACCACAGTTCCGAGAGTAGGCCGCACTCCTCCGGGTCAAAGTCGTCATCAGGTAAGAAGCACAAGAAGTCCAAGCGGCGTCATCGCTCTTCGGACTCCCCCCGACGCTCGCACGATGCGGCCGGGGGTTCGGGTGACACCACCCACGCGGCTCCGTCGGAGTCGCGGGCGCCGCATCCTGCTCCACACCCTCCGGTCCCTGGGCACGACACGACGCCGGAGGAGATCGAGCGCTTCCTCATGGCCATGAGGAAACTCTATCCTCCGACGGGCTCCGCGGCGCCTTCGGGCCTCTAGCGGGTCGGGGGCTTTGGCCCCGACGCCGTCGGGTGCTTCGGCCCCGACGCCGCCGACGCCTTCGGGCCCGGCGCCGCAGGGTCCCGCAATCCCGACACCGCCGGTGCCTTCGGGCCCGGCGCCGCAGGGTTCAGCGGCCCCGGCGCCTTCGGGGCCGGCGCCGCGGGACCTCGCTAGACCTTCTTCGGGATCTGGATCGTCGCCGGTGGACCTTACGACCTCCCCGGCGTCGGACCATCAGGTGTCGCCTCCGGCGCCGTCCTCGGGCGGCGCCGTCCCCGATACCTCCTTCGTTCCTGTTCCGACATCGGGACGGCCCCGATGGGCGCCGCTTCAGACGTCGTTTGGGGAGTTTCACTTCTATGAACAGGCCCCATTGATTGAGAACCCTGAGTATCAGGAGATGGGTGATGAAGGGGATTGGGAGGGGTCTGAGGACCCTCTGACCCGAGAGTGTCAGTCTCATGAGGACTGGGCAGGAGACCTTGGGGAGGCCAGTGGCCTGGACACCTCTCCAGACACTGGTTTTGTCTCCCCTCCTACCGTAGCTTCGGAGGAGGGGGGCTACCTACAGTGTGGTGTTGATGAGGGCTGCCAAGGCCTTGGGCCTTGAGCTCCCCGTCGCGGCAGTGAGGACTAATCTCCTCACTGAGGTCCTTAAACCGCAGCCAAGCTCAGCCGAGCCTCTGCTGCCCTTTTTGAATGAGGCCTTAACCGACGTTCTTCTGGGCACTTGGTCCAAGCCCGCTACGGGTTCGCCCGTAGATAGGAACGTGGCCAGACGCCACCGCCCAGCCCCGGGCGACCCATGTTTTTTGTCCACCCACCCCCGAGAGCCTGGTCATCCAGGCCTCCAATTCCCAGACCGCGTTCCCGTCGGCTCCGCCGGACAGGGAATCCAAGAGGTATGAGCAGTATGGTAAAAAGATCTTCTCATCCCTTAGTCTGGGACTGCGGTCTTCCAACACCGCGAGCCTCTTGGGCCGTTACACCCACTTTCTGTGGGATACGGTTGCGGAAGTGCTGCCAGAGTGTCCGATGGAGGTACGGGCCAAACTCGGCCAAGCCCTTGTGGAGGGCCGGGATGCAGGCAAACATTCCATCCGTGTGGGCTGGATACCACCGACTCGCTAGGTAGAGCGATGGCAACGACGGTGGCGGTCAGACGCCACGCCTGGTTGAGGTCCGCCAACTTTTTGGCAGAGGTCTTAGCTGCCCTGGACCCAGGAGACTGGATGGTAGCGTTGGACTTGCAGGACGCTTATTTCCACATCCCCGTCCTGCTGGCCCATCGGCGCTACCTGCGGTTCACGGTTGGCCACGAGCACTTTCAGTTTACCGTGCTCCCCTTCGGCCTTACCAGCGCCCCACGGGTGTTCACAAAGGTGATGGCGGTGGTCGCAGCTCATCTGCGCAGGTTAGGGGTTTCAGTCTTCCCCTACCTCAACGACTGGTTGTTGAAGGCGGGCTCGCCCCAGACAGTCGTCAGCCACCTCCAGACTACGGCAGATCTCCTGTACCAGCTGGGGTTCTCCATCAATGTGCCAAAGTCACACCTGTGCCCCTCTCAGAAGCTCCTCTTAATCGGAGCGGTTATCCACCCGAACAGCGGGTCCGGGATATTCAGGCTCTGATTCCCATCTTTCTGCCGTTATCCCGGGTCTCAGTCAGGTTGACGCTGCGGCTTCTGGGGCTGATGGCCTCCTGCATCCTACTGGTGCATCACGCCAGGTGGCGGATGCGGGCTCTGCAGTGGGACCTGAAGTTTCAGTGGGCCCAGCATCAGGGCAACCTGTCCGACCACGTCCTGATCTCGGAGGGCACTGCGAGACAGCTGCAGTGGTGGCTAACGGACCGCGATTGGGTCAGCGGCAGATCCCTCTCCCTTCCCCAACCGGTGCACGTAGGGCTGGGGAGGCCACATGGGAGAGGCGGAGATCAGAGGCCTCTGGTCTCCGGCGGAGACCTGGCTCCACATCAACCTGTTGGAGTTACGGGCAATTCGTCTAGCACTGAAGGCATTCCTCCCCTCTGTCTGGGGGAGTGTAGTGCAGGTGTTCACGGACAACACCACCGCCATGTGGTACTGCAACAAACAGGGCGGGGTGGGGTCGTGGACCCTTTGCCAGGAGGCTCTGTGCCTCTGGCAGTGGCTGGAATGCCAGGGCGTGACCCTGGTGGCTCAACACCTGGCAGGTTCTCTGAACGCCAGAGCGGACGAGCTCAGCCGTCGGTGCATGATTGATCACGAATGGCGTCTGAACTCGGACGTGGCGCAAGGCCTCTTTCAGCGATGGGGAGAGCCTTGGTTAGATCTATTCGCCACCGAAGAGAACGCGCAATGTCATCAGTTCTGCGCGTTGGAATTTCCAAGGCGGCACTCGTTCAGAGACGCTTTTCGTCGCGAGTGGAGTTGCGGTCTACTGTACGCCTTTCCGCCTATACCACTTCTGCCCAAAGTGCTGAAGAAGATCAAGCGCGACCGGGCCCAAGTCATCCTTGTGGCTCCGGACTGGGCACGAAGGTACTGGTATCCAGAGCTACTCAGTATGTCAGTCGATCCCCCAGTTCGTCTGCCTCTTCAGGAGGACCTTCTGTCGCAGCAGCAGGGGACGGTCCTCCACCCGAACCTATCCAGTCTCCACCTCCATGCTTGGAGATTGAGCGGCGACAGTTGAGGCCATTTGACTTGCCTCCTGAAGTCTGTAACGTCATTCTGGCAGCCAGGCGTCTCTCTACAAAGTCGGTATACGCCTGCAGGTGGAACAGATTTGTGGCATGGTGCACAGCAAAGGCTGTGGATCCTCTTGCTGCCCCTCTTTCAGAGTTTCTTCTCTTCCTTCTTTCTCTTGCCCAGCAGGGCTCTGCTCTGGGCACTATCAAGGGCTTCCTTTCTGACCTTTCAGCCTTTCCGAGGCTGCCTAATCAACCTTCTTTGTTCAAGTCCCCTATTGTAAATAGATTTCTAAAGGGCATCACTCACACATTCCCTACTGTTCCGTTTGTGATGCCTCAGTGGGACTTGAACCTGGTTCTTACGTTTCTGATGTGCGCTCCCTTTGAGCCACTTCACAACTGTCCTCTTCGCCTTCTTACTCTGAAGACTGCTTTCCTGGTTGCCATCACCTCTGCCAGGAGAGTGAGTGAGCTCCAGGCCCTTTCTTGTACTCCACCTTTCCTTTCTGTCCATCCGGACAAAGTGGTGTTGCGTACTAAGCCTTCTTTCCTGCCCAAGGTTGTCACAGCCTTCCACATCGGGCAGTCTATCACTTTGCCAACCTTCTTTCCGCCACCGCATCCCTCTAAAGAGGAAGAGCTGCTCCACCGTCTGGACCCAAAACGTGCGCTCTCATTCTACTTGGATCGCACACGCCAGTTCCGGGTGGATGATCAACTCTTTGTTGGTTACGTGGGCGCTAAGAAGGGGAAAGCGGTACACAAGAGATCATCTTGTGCATCCAGGCGTGTTACTCCTTGGCTAAGAAGGAGCCCCCTGTTGGATTGCGGGCTCATTCCACCCGAGCCACGGCGACTACCACTGCCCTGGGCAGGGGGGTGCCCTTACAAGACATCTGTCAGGCAGCTACGTGGGCATCGCTGCACACGTTTGTAAGACACTACTGCCTGGACAGCCAAGTCCGGAGGAATGGCTTCTTTGGCCGTTCCGTCCTCCAGGACTTTCTGATGTGATTATTGGTTCGCAGACCCACCACCGGGGTTGGTATTGCTGGGGTATCTATTCTAAGGTAAGGAATCTAATACTAACGTGTCTCTTTCAGATGCACAAGTTACTACTTGTGTAACGATATATCTGTAAGAGACATTAGTTAGTATTAGATTCCTTACCGACCCACCCATCCTCCCTGTTCTGCGAACCAATATCTAGGGTTAGGGTTTCCCCCTTTCAGGGCCCTAGTTTCAATGGCACCAGTGTTGGTTTTTAACATGGCTCTGCGTTTCTGGCGCGGAAAAGCTGTGTCTAAGAACTGACGTCAGCACGCGGAGGCGGCGTCTAAGTACTCCGACGTCATCACGGCGCCCACGACGGACGCGGAGCCGCAGACGACGCCTACCGACGCGCAAGGGTACTGCTACGCAAAAATTTGCGGATCTAGTCTGACGCCTGGGGATATTCTAAGGTAAGGAATCTAATACTAACTAATGTCTCTTACAGATATATCGTTACACAAGTAGTAACTTGTGCATCTGCACAGATCAGGAGTTCCCGTCTTCCCCTTTCTCGACGACTGGCTGTTGAAGGTGGGATCACCCCAGGCTATCGTCTCCCACCTCCAGACTACGGGCAACCTCATGCATTCGCTGGGGTTGTCCATCAGCGTGCCAAAGTAACATCTGACCCCCCCCACCCCCCCTCAGAAGCTCCTCTTAATCGGAGCAGTTCTGGACATGACACAATTTCGGGTTTATCATCCCGAACAATTAGTCCAGGATATTCAGGCTATGATTCTGATCTTTCAGCCTCTATCCCGGGTATCGGTCAGGATGACCCTGAGGCTGCTGGGCCTCATGGGCTCCTGCAACCTGCTGGTCGATTATGCCAGGTGGCATAATCCGGGCTCTGCAGTGGGACCTGAAGTTCCAGTGGGCGCAGCAACAGGGGAATTTGTCCGTATGCGTCCAGACCTCGGAGGGCATTATAGGACAATTGCAGTGGTGGCTAACAAGCCAGGATTGGATCAACAACAGATCCCTCTCCCTTCCCCAACCAGAACACACAGTGGTGAAAGACGCATCCCTTCTGGGATGGGGCGGCCACATGGCAGAGGCAGAGATCAGAGGCCTCTGGTCTCCAGCGGAGTCCGGGCTCCACATCAATCTTCTGGAGCTTCAGGCGATTTGTCGTGCACTCAAAGCATTCCTTCCCTCTCTCCGGGAAAGAGTAGTTCAGGTGTTCATGGATAGCACCACCGCCATGTGGTACTGCAACAAACAGGGCGGTGTGGGGTCGTTGACCCTCATGTCAGGAGGCCCTCATGTCTGGAACATCAGGGCATATCCCTGGTGGTTCAATACCTGGCTGGGTCACTCAATGGCAGGGTGGACAAACTCAGCCGCAGGTGCTTGATAGATCATGAATGGCATCTCCACTCGGAGGAGGTGCAAGGTCTTTTTCAGCAGTGGGAAGTGTCTTGGTTTGAGCTATTCGCCACCAAAGAGAATGCGCGATGTCAGCAATTCTGCGTTTTGGAATTTCCAAGTCGGCACTCTAGGCGACGCCTTTCGTCGCGAGTGGAATTGTGGTCTTCTATACGCCTTTCCGCCTATACCACTTCTGCCCAGAGTACTGAAGAAGATCAAGCGCGACCAGGCCCAATTCATTCTTGGGGCTCCGGATTGGGCACGAAGAGTCTGGTATCCTGGCTTGCTCAACATGGCCATCGATCCTTCGATCCACCTGCCTCTTCGGAAGGATCTTATGTCGCAGCAGCAGGGGATGATCCTCCACCCGAACCTGTCCAGCCTCCACCTCCTTGCGTGGCGATTGAGCGTTGGCAGTTGACATCGATTGACCTGCCTCATGAAGTCTGTGATGTTATCTTGGCAGCCAGGTGTCCCTCCACTAAGATGGTATACGCCTGCAGATGGAACAAATTTGTGGCATGGTGCACAGTAAAGGCTGGTGATCCCCTTTCTGCCCCTCTTTCCGAGGTTCTCTTGTTCCTCTTTTCTTTGGTCCAGCAGGCCTCTGCTCTGAGCACTCTCAAGGGCTAACTCTCAGCCATTTCAGCCTTCCTTAGGCTTCCTGATCATTCTTCTCTTTTCAAGTCCCTTGTAAATAGATTTCTTAAGGGCATTACTCATCTTTTTCCTCCTGTTCCCTTCGTAATGGCCCAGTGGGACTTGAACTTGGTTCTGACATATTTTATGTGTGCTCCCTTTGAGCCACTGCATAACTGTCCATTCAGACTTCCCACTTTGAAAAATGCCTTTCTGGTGGCCATCGCCTCTGCACGCAGGGGGAGTGAGCTACAATTTCTGTCTTCCAAGCCTCCCTATCTGAAAGAGACACGGTAGTGATAGATTCCTTACCTTAGAATATCCCCAGGCGTCAGACTGGATCCGGAAATTTTTTGCGTAGCAGTATCCTTGCGCGTCGGTAGGCGTCGTCTGCGGCTCCGCGTCCGTCGTCGGCGTCGTGGGCGCTGTGATGACGTCGGGGTACTTAGACGCCGCCTCCGCGTGCTGAAGTTGGTTCTTATTTTTTCCGCGCCAGCAGCGCAGATCCGGAAAAAGTGGTACCTTAGTCACTTTTTGACTAAAACTTTTTGATCATCCTTTTTCGAGTCTTCGACTCCGAACGGTGCCGGTAGGGATGCCTGGTTTTAAGCCCTGTGAGGATTGCGACCGGCTGATGTCGGTCACGGACCCTCACCGACGTTGTCTCCACTGTCTCGCCGTCGACCACGACCACAAGACCTGTTCCGACTGCCGGGCCCTGACTTCGAAGGCTAAACTGGAGCGGTCCCGTAAGCGACTCGAACTCCGGCAGTCGGCCCCGCGCCAAGAGAGGTCCCGGTCCAGACGGAAGTTGAGGGACCGGTCGCAGGATCGGAGCCATCATGGCTCCGGGAGTCGACATCACTCCTCAGGGTCGAAGTCGTCCGGTAAGCACAAGAAGTCGAAGAGACGTCATCGCTCTTCTGACTCCCCCTGACGCTCGCTGGGCCTAACGCGGCGCCGGAGGAGATTGAGCGGTTCCTCGTGGCCATGAGGTCCCTCTCTCCTCCGACGGGCTCCGTGGCGCCTTCGGGCCCAGCGGTCCCGTCTGGGGGTCCTAGCGGGTCGGGGGCTTCGGTCCCGACGTCGTCGGGTGCTGCGGCTCCGACGCCGCCGGCGCCTTCGGGCCCGGCGCCGCAGGGCCCCGCTGGATCCCGTTCCGGATCCGGGTCGTCGCCGGTGGACTTAACGACCTCCCCAGCGCCGACCTCTCAGGTGTCACCACAGGCGCCGTCCTCGGGCGGCGCCGTCCTCGACCCGGTTCCGGCGCCGGTGCGGCGCCGCTTCAGAAGCCGTTCGGAGAGTTCACTTTTCATGAACCGGCCCCATCCTTTGCTAACCCGGAGTACCAGGAGATGGGTGATGAGGAGGATTTGGAGGGGTCTGAGGACCCTCTGGCACGTGAATGCCAGTCTCAAGAGGACTGGGCAGGTGAACTTGGGGAGGCCAGTGGTATAGACACTTCGCCTGACACTGGCTTTGTCTTGCCTCCTACCGTGGCTACGGAGGAGGGGGCAACCTATAGTGTGGTGTTGATGAGGGCAGCCAAGGCCTTGGGCCTCGAGCTCCCCGTCGCGGCCGTGAGGACTAACCTCCTCACCGAGGTCCTTAAGCCGCAGTCATGCTCAGCCGAGCCTCTGCTGCCGTTTAACGAGGCCTTAACCGACGTTCTTTTGGGCACTTGGTCCAAGCCCGCTACGGGTTCGCCCGTAGATAGAAACGTGGCCAGACGCCACCGCCCGGCCCCGGGCGACCCATGTTTCCTGTCCACCCACTCCACCCCTGAGAGCCTGGTCATCCAGGCCTCCAACTCCCAGACCGCATTCCCGTCAGCTCCGCCGGACAGGGAATCCAAGAGGTACGAGCAGTACGGTAAAAAGATCTTCTCCTCCCTTAGTCTGGGACTGCGGTCTTCCAACACCGCATGCCTCTTCGGCCTCTACACCCACTCTCTGTGGGATACGGTTGCGGAAGTGCTGCAGATTGTCCGTTGGAGGTACGGGCCAAGCCCTTGTGGAGGGCCGGGATGCAACCAGATATTCTATCCGGTGTGGGCTGGATACCACCGACTCACTAGGTAGAGCGATGACAACGACGGTGGCGGTCAGACGCCACGCCTGGTTGAGGTCCGCCAACTTTTCGTCCGATGTCCAAAACACACTGATGGACATGCCGTTTGATGGCCGTCGCCTTTTTGGCGACAAGTCAGACCATGCGCTAGAGCGCTTTAAGGACTCCAGGGCTACGGCCAAGTCCTTGGGCCTCTCGGCCCGCGCCAGCAATCGGCTGCCTTTCATTCCTTTCGTTGCCACGGAAGGGGTGTACCCACACGTGCTGCCAGCCACGCTCCGCAGGGTAATACCCAACGCGGTGGCGGCCGTGGAAACCGCCGTGGTGGCGGTCGGGGACAGCGGCGAGTTCAGTCCACACCTTCCCCCGCAGCATCCGCCTCAAAACCCTCCTAGTCCGTGCTTTCAGGCCCATGTGACGCCAGTGGGGGGCAGGGTTCGCCATCACCTCCTCCACTGGCGCACTGTCACGTCGGACAGGTGGGTGCTGCAGATCGTCCGAAGGGGCTACTCCCTCCCCTTCGAGGCGACTCCTCCAGCCATGCCACCGCAGAACCACCGTGTATCGGGGGATCATTTGCGACTGCTGCAGGAGGAAGTTACGGCCCTCTTGGACAAGGGGGCCATCGAGCGCGTTCCTGGGCCAGAAGTAGGGTGTGGTTGCTACTCCCACTACTTTCTGGTACCCAAGAAGGGCAAAGGGGGCCTGCGCCCTATCTTGAACCTACGGAACGTCAACGGGTTCCTCCGGAAGGAGAAGTTCAAAATGCTGACACTGGCTCAGGTCTTAGCTGCCCTGGACCCAGGAGACTGGATGGTAGCGTTGGACTTGCAGGACGCTTATTTCCACATCCCCGTCCTGCCGGCCCACTGGCGCTACCTGCGGTTCATGGTTGGCCACGAGCACTTTCAGTATACCGTGCTCCCCTTCGGCCTTACCAGCGCCCCACGGGTGTTCACAAAGGTGATGGCGGTGGTCGCAGCTCATCTACGCAGGTTAGGGGATTCAGTCTTCCCCTACCTTGACGACTGGTTGTTGAAGGCGGGCTCGCCCCAAACAGTCGTCAGCCACCTCCAGACTACGGCAGATCTCCTGCACCAGCTGGGGTTCTCCATCAATGTGCCAAAGTCACACCTGTGTCCCTCTCAGAAGCTCCTCTTCATCGGAGCGGTTCTCGACTCGGCACGATTTCGGGTTTATCCACCCGAACAGCGGGTCAGGGATATTCAGGCTCTGATTCCCATCTTTCAGCCGTTATCCCGGGTCTCGGTCAGGTTGACGCTGCGGCTTCTGGGGCTGATGGCCTCCTGCATCCTACTGGTGCATCACGCCAGGTGGCGGATGCGGGCTCTGCAGTGGGCCCTGAAGTTTCAGTGGGCCCAGCATCAGGGCAACCTGTCCGACCACGTCCTGATCTCGGAGGGCACTGCGAGACAGCTGCACTGGTGGCTCAAGGACCGTGATTGGGTCAGCGGCAGGTCCCTCTCCCTGCCCCAACCGGAGCACGTAGTTGTGACAGACGCGTCCCTCCAGGCCTGGGGGGGGCCACGTGGGAGAGGCGGAGATCAGAGGCCTCTGGTCTCCGGCGGAGGCCCGGCTCCACATCAACCTGTTGGAGTTACGGGCGATTTGTCTAGCACTGAAGGCATTCCTCCCCACTGTCCGGGGGAGTGTAGTGCAGGTGTTGACGGACAACACCACCGTCATGTGGTACTGCAACAAACAGGGCGGGGTGGGGTTGTGGACCCTTTGCCAGGAGGCTCTGCGCCTCTGGCAATGGCTGGAAAGCCAGGGCGTGACCCTGGTGGCTCAACACCTGGCAGGTTCTCTGAACGCCAGGGCGGACGAGCTCAGCCGTCGGTGCATGATGGATCACGAATGACGTCTGAACTCGGACGTAGCGCAAGGCCTCTTTCAGCGATGGGGAGAGCCTTGGTTAGATCTATTCGCCACCGAAGAGAACGCGCAATATCATCAGTTCTGCGTGTTGGAATTTCCAAGGCTGCACTCGCTCGGATACGCTTTTCGTCACAAGTGGAGTTGCGGTCTATTGAACGCCTTTCCGCCTATACCACTTCTGCCCAGAGTGCTGAAGAAGATCAAGCGCGACCTGTCCCAAGTCATCCTTGTGGCTCCGGACTGGGCACGAAGGTACTGGTATCCAGAGCTACTCAGTATGTCATTCGATCCCCCGGTTCGTCTGCCTCTTCGGGAGGACCTTCTGTCGCAGCAGCAGGGGACGGTCCTCCACCCGAACCTGTCCAGTCTCCACCTCCATGCTTGGAGATTGAGCGGCGACAGTTGAAGCCATTTGACTTGCCTCCTGAAGTCTGTAATGTTATTCTGGCAGCCAGGCGTCCCTCCACAAAAACGGTATACGCCTGCAGGTGGACCAGATTTGTGGCATGGTGCACAGCAAAGGCTGTGGATCCTCTTGCTGCCCCTCTCTCTGAGGTTCTTCTCTTCCTTCTTTCTCTTGCCCAGCAGGGCTCTGCTCTGGGCACTATCAAGGGCTACCTTTCTGCCCTTTCAGCACTTCTGAGGCTGCCTGATCAACCTTCTTTGTTCAAGTCCTCTATTGTAAATAGATTTCTAAAAGGCATCACACACACATTCCCTCCTGTTCCGTTTGTGATGCCTCGGTGGGACTTGAACCTTGTTCTTACATTTCTGATGTGCGCTCCCTTTGAGCCACTTCACAACTGTCCTCTCCGCCTTCTTACTCTGAAGACTGCTTTCCTGGTTGCCATCACCTCTGCCAGGAGAGTGAGTGAACTCCAGGCCCTTTCTTGTACTCCACCTTTCCTTTCTGTCCATCCGGACAAAGTTGTGTTGCGTACTAAGCCATCTTTCCTGCCCAAGGTTGTCACAGCCTTCCACATCGGGCAGTCTATCACCTTGCCAACCTTCTTTCCGCCACCGCATCCCTCTAAAGAGGAAGAGCGGCTCCACCGTCTGGACCCAAAACGTGCACTCTCGTTCTATTTAGATCGCACACGTCCGTTCCAGGTGGATGACCAACTCTTTGTTGGTTACGTGGGCGATAAGAAGGGGAAAGCGGTGCACAAGAGGACCAACTCCCGGTGGATCATCTTGTGTATCCATGCATGTTACTCCTTGGCTAAGAAGGAGCCCTCTGTTGGATTGCGGGCTCATTCCACCCGAGCCACGGCGACTACAACTGCCCTGGGCCGGGGAGTGCCCTTACAAGACATCTGTCAGGCAGCTACGTGGGCATCGCTGCACACGTTTGCAAGACACTACTGCCTGGACAGCCAAGTCCGGAGGGATGGCTTCTTTGGCCGTTCTGTCCTCCAGGACTTTCTGGTGTGATTATTGGTTCGCAGACCCACCACCGGGGTTGGTATTGCTGGGGTATCTATTCTAAGGTAAGGAATCTATCACTAACGTGTCTCTTTCAGATGCACAAGTTACTACTTGTGTAACGATATATCTGTAAGAGACATTAGTTAGTGATAGATTCCTTACCGACCCACCCGTCCTCCCCGTTCTGCGAACCGATATCTAGGGTTAAGGTTATCCCCTTTCAGGGCCCTAGTTTCAATGGCACCAGTGTTAGTTTTTAACATGGCTCAGCGCTTCTGGCGCGGGAAAGCTGTGTCTAAGAACTGACGTCAGCACGCGGAGGCGGCGTCTAAGTACTCAGACGACGTCATCACGGCGCCCACGACGCCGACGACGGACGCGGAGCCGCAGACGACGCCTACCGACGCGCAAGGTTACTGCTACGCAAAAAGTTTCCGGATCCAGTCTGACGCCTGGGGATATTCTAAGGTAATGAATCTATCACTAACTAATGTCTCTTACAGATATATCGTTACACAAGTAGTAACTTGTGCTTCTGGCTGTCTATCTGTACACAGTCGTCCTTAGAACTAGACCTTCCTTTCTTCCCAAGGTGGTTACTTCTTTCCACATTGGTCAAACCATCACTTTGCCCACCTGCACAGTGCCTATGTAGGCGCTACCCCAGCACGCTGATGTCAGTTCTTTTTTTGCCACGTCAGTCAGCTCAGATTCGGAGGGAGCTTCCCCCATTAATTTTTTGACTGTCCTATTTCGACTTTGTGTCAAAGTCTATTTGAGAATCTTCGCCAGGAGTGGCAGGATGTTAAATAAGAAGGACAGGTTCGAGGTTGGTGGCGCCTGTCGCCAACAGATGTCGGTGACGGACTTCACCTTGTTTGACTTTGGTGCCTCGAGTGTGACAACGGATGCAAAAATCGGTGTTGGCTGCCGCGCCATGCACTCCCAGACCTTGAGGGAGTGCCCCTCACACTTCTTGCCGCTCAACGTGCACAGCCGCAACAATCCTGATCCCAGTCAAGAGAAAGATTCCGGGATCAGTCGCAGAGCCCAAGATCCTTATTGCGCCTCATGTTTGAGTGGCTCTTTCCTTCTGACACGCCTTTGGGCCCTCGGATTTGGGAGGGGCCCCCACTGATTCTTTGCCAGCAGTTCCATCCCAGGCTCAGGGAGGCCTCCAGGATCCACGGATGGATCCGGGCTGGTGCCGGTCGTACCACCTTAACCTTCCATGGTGCTGTTTCCGATGCCAGCACTCCTGATGCCCTCAAGCGGCACCATCCCCATCCCCATCCTCATCCCAAACTCCAACACTGAGATAGAAGGGTGTTGTCTGGCACCATGCATCCCAGCCCGTAGCCTGAGCCCAATTTTAACTGGGCATCTGGGAGGATTGAGAGGGGTTGCTGGACCCTGAAAAATACTAGACCCTAGCATAGACTGGTGTGAGGAATTGGCGGACGGCAGCGGACTGGACACCTGCCCAGATTATGGCATGGTCTCTCCATCTACCGTGGCTTGGTAGGAGGGACCCTCTTTTGATATGGTGGTGATGTCCTGGACCTTAGCCTACCCTCAATGGCAGTCAAGACTAATGTCTTGACAGTGACCTCCTCAGAACCGCTTCTCCCATTTAATGAAGACCTCATGGACGTCGTGCTTGGGACTAGGTCCAAACACTGCACAGGCTCCCCTGTCAATAGCATGATTGACCCCCGCCCCAGGGTACCTCAATATCCTCACACAACACCCCACCCTAGAGAAATTGGTGGTCCACGCTTCCACCTCCCATGTAAATCCTGGCACATTCTCTACCACTCCACCGGATAGGAAATCCAAGAGGTTTGACATCATAGGAAAGAAAATATTTTCTTCCACCAACCTGGTACTCTGGTCGGTGAACATTGCATGCCTTTTGGGCCATTACTCACATGCACTGTCGGATTCGTTTGTGCAGGTGCTGGTAATGGTCCTAAAGGAGGACTGGGCCCTACTTTACCTAGCTATTGCAAACAGGAGAGATGCAGCCAAGTTCATGATCCGATGTGGTCTGGACACGGCCGATTCGCTGGGCAGAATGGTTTGCTCGTTGGTGGCCCTACGGTACCTTGCCTGGCTGAGAACAACTTGCTTTTCAGGGGATGTCCAAGCTTTGCTTATGGACATGCCATTTGATGGTTCCTGTCTCTTTGGAGACAAGGTGGACTTGGAGCTGGAGTGCTTCAAGGAGAGCAGGGCTAAAGCCAGGTTCTTGGGCCTTTCTCTCGGGCCTCATCAACCCTAGTCTGCCTTCTGCTCCTTTTATGGCCACTGAGCGGGCTTCCATTTGTACCTTTACCCACCCAACCACCATGGCATGCAAGCTTCCCAGCCTCTGCATGGCTAAGGATGTGGTCCCACAGACCCCGTAGGTTGGGCACCCAGTGGTTGGGCCAGTCCACCCCCTCAACCCTCTCAGCAGCCATAGCCACCAACCCCCTTTAGTTTGCCCTCTTACCCTTATGGCGGACAAAGCAAACACAAGGAGATGATGGACGGAGTGCTGAAACTTTTCAGACACTCACCCCCAGTCACAGATCTGAGTTGTAACCATCATCGTTCTTTAGCTCACTTCGCCACCCCAGTTCAGACCCAGCTATATGCATATCAGTCTTGACCGTGTTCCTGATGGGAACAGTCCAGCACCAACTGCCAAGCCAGGTCTTCCCTGAAGCGGAAACAAGCATCCTGGGACCGGTTTCGGGGTAACACCCTACATCAGCCAGGCTAGCTTGAATCCAGTGGCAAAGTGAGCAAGGGACCCATTTCTGGTAATACCCTGCCACCTTAGGGCAAACAAAGCATACACATGAGAGGATGGACAGAGCACATGAAACTTTTCAGACACTCACCCCCAGTCACAGATCTGGGTTGAATCCATCATCGTTCTTTAGCTCACTTCGCCACCCCAGTTCAGACCCAGCTATGGATTTAGGCCCAGACCTCTGCACTGGGGTGAATGAGTGACATTGTTCTGCATTCTCTCCCTCAACGGTTCTTTTTGCGTTTGTCACCATGAGTGCCACAGGTATGCCCAGACGTGGGGCCTCTTCTTTCCATGCCACTGGGGTCGAGCTAGCCTTGCTGATGAGGGGTGAAACCCCTAAACCGGTCCCAGGATGCTTTTTTCCAGTCCAGGGAGGACCTGGTCTGGCAGTTCGAGCTGGACTGTTCCCGTAGAGAGCAGGGTCAAGACTGATTTGCATATGGCTGGGTTCAAACTGGATTGGCACGGGGAGCAAACAAATGATGGATTTAGGCCCAGATCTTTATACTGGGGTGAATGTATGACATTGTTCTGCATTCTATCCATCAACTGTTCTTTTTACTCTTACCATTATGGGCACCCAGTGAGAGGCAGAATACGCCATCACCTGCCCCACAGGAGATCAATAACATCAGACCGCTGGGTTCTTAAGTTTGTCTGAAGGGGCTACTCCTTCCCCTTCGTAACATCCCCTCCGCCAATGCCACCAGCTCGTGACCGTCTGATGGAGGACCGACCAGCTCAACTTACTCCCCCAGGTAGTTACGGCTCTCTTGGCCAAGGTAGAAATAGATTGGGTGCCAACACCAGAAGAAGGTTGTGGTTGTTATTCCGCTACTTTCTGGTGCCCAAGATGAACGGAGGCCTTAGTCCTAGCCTATACCTGTACCTTCTTAATTTCTTCCTCAAGAAGAAGTTCATAATGCTCATGCTCGCTCGAGTCCTGTCTGCCCTGGACCTGGGAGACTGGATGGTAGTATTAGACTTGCAGGACGCATACTTCCACATTGCAGTACTGCCTGCCATATGTTACGGTTATTGGTAGGCCATTAGCACTTTCAATTTGCCGTTCTCCCTTTTGGCCTTACCAGTGCCCCTTGAGTGTTCATCAAGGTGATGGCGGTGGTTGCAGCTCATCTGTGGAGATGAGATGCTCCCTTTCATCTGAGCTGATCTTGACACAGGCCTGGTTCGGGCATATCCTCCCAAACAGCAAGTCCATGATATTCAAGCTATGATAGCGATGTTTCAGCCTCTATCATGAATTTTGTGGAGACTGACTCTGAAACTGCTGGGCCTTGTGGCCTCCTGCATTTGACTCATGCCCGATGGCATATACGGGCTCTGTAGTCGGACCTGGCGTTCCAGGGGGTAGAGCATCAGGCACATCTCTCTGACATGGTCCAAATCTCGGAGGGAACTGCAAAGGACCCACAGTGGTGGGTAACGAACCGTGATTGGGTTAGCGGCAAAACTCTCTCCCTTCACCAACCAGATCTCTCAGTAGTGACAGGTGTGTCACGCCTGGGATGGGACAGCCATCTGGGAGAGGTGGAGATCAGAGTACTCTGGTCTCCTGCGCAACCAAGACTCCACATAAACATGCAGGAGCTCCAAGCGATCCGATTTGCTTTGAAAGCCTTTCTACCCTCCATCCAGGGAAGGCTAGAGCGGGTGTTCATAGCAACACCACCGCCATGTGATATGCAACAGACAGGCTGGAGTAGGGTCATGGACCCTTTGTCAAGAGGCCCTGCATCTCTGGAAATGGCTGGAACAGCAGGGCATTTTACCTGGGGGTTCAACATCTGGTAGGTTCTCTGAACGCCAAAGTGGACGAACTCCCCATCGATGCCTAGCGGATCACGAGTGGCGTCTCCATCCGGAGGTGGCGCAAGTTCTCTTTTAAGCAGTTGGGTAAGCCATGGTTAGATATTTTCACCTCTACAGAGAACGCACAATGTCAGCAGTTTTATGTGCTGGAGTTTCCAAAGTGGCTCTCGCTCGGTGACCTTTTTTATCTCGAGTGGCACTCGGGCCTCCTGAACACCTTTCTGCCCTTAGCACTTTTGTACTGAGTTCTCAAGAAGATCAGGAACAACCAGGCCTAAGTCAAACTTCTGGCTCTGGACTGGGCACGAAGAGTTTGGTATCCCGAGCTCTTAGCATGAGCATTGATCCTCTGATCAGGCTGCTACTTCGGGAGTATCTTCTGTTGCAGCAGCAGGGGAGGGGCCTCCACCTTAACCTGTCCATTTTACACCTTCGTGCTTGGAGATTGAACAGCGACAGGTGACGGCTTTCTACCTTCCTCCTGAAATCTGCAATGTTATTCTGGCAGCCAGGCGTCCCTCCACCAAGATGGTATACGTCTGCAGTGAAAAATGTGTTTATTATATTGTACAGAAAAGTCTATTGACCCTCTTTCTGCTTCTCTTTAAGATGTCCTTTTTTTTTTACACTTGCCCAGCAGGGTTCTGTCCTGGGCACTCTAAAGGGTTACATTTATGCTCTTTCTGCCTTTTTGTGGCTGCCTGACCAACCCTCTTTATTAAAGTCCCCTATTTTAAATAGATTTTTTAAGGGGCTTGTACATATGTCCCCCCTTCTCCTTTTATTATGCCTCCGTTGGGTCTTAAGTTTGTCCTCACATTCTTGATGTGTGCTCCTTTTAAGCCTTTTCATAAATGTCCCCTCCGTCTGCTCACCATAAAGACACCCTTTCCTGTGGCAATAACATCTGCTCGGAGGGTGAGTGAACTGCAGGCTTTATCGTCCAAGCTTCTATACCTGTCTGTGATTACAGACAAATTGGTGCTTCGCAGTAGGGCCTCTTTCCTGCCAAAGGTGTTAGCACCATTCCATATGGGCCAATCCATCACCTTGCCCACTTTCTATGCTTCTCCACATCCCTCAAAAGAAGAGGAGTGACTTCTCCATCCTGACCCACTAAGCGCAATGTCTTTCTACCTTGACCGCACATGAGAGTTCCAGTTGGGCGACCAACTCTTTGTGGTTATGTTTGAGCAAAGAAAGGTCGGGTAGTACAGAAACAAACCATTTTGCGCTGGGTTGTTCTCTGTATACAAATCTGCCATGCACTGACCAAGAAGCATCCCCCTGAGGGCTAAAAAGCTTATTCCACTGGGGCTAAAACTGCTACCACTGCATTAGCACGTGGAGTCCCAGTCCTGGATATCTTCCAGGCAGCAACGTGGGCATTCCTGCACACGTTTAACAAACACTACTGCCTGGACAGTCAGGTCCGTGGGGATATCTCCTTCTCCCGTTCGGTCCTGCAGGACTTTTTCGTTTCGAATTTGTCCGTAGCCCACCACCGGGAATGGTATTACTTGGGTATCTATTCTAAGGCAAGGAATCTTTGGCTAGATGTCTTCTATCAGATGAATAAGTTACTTACCTCCGGTAAAGCATTATCTAATGGAGACAATTATCTAGCTGCAGATTCCTTACCGGCCTACCCATCGTCCTCGCTCAGCCGATAAGTTTCTATGAACAGAGCTGATCCCTTTCAGGACCCTAGTTTGAACACACCAGCATCAGTGCACTTCATGCCTCAGCGCTTCCGGCTTGGAAAGTTGTGAAAAGTAACTGATGTCACCACGCTGAGGTGGCGCCTATATAGGTGACGTGGACGGTACTTATGGCGCATACGACACGGCACGAGTCGACCAGCATCACCTACTAGCCTGCAGGGATACTGCTCGCGCAAAAATCTTCCGCGCTCAGTGTGACACCTGGGAAATTCAAACCTAAGGAATCTGCGGCTAGATCTTGTCTCTACTAGATAATGCGTTACCTTAGGTAAGTTACTTGTTCGTTAGTATAAGAGTGTTATATACACCAAAATCATAATTATCACACATTCTTAAGTATCTGAAAGAAACAGGTTAGTACTAGATTCCTTACCTTAGAATATCCCCAGGCGTCAGTCTGGATCCGGAAACTTTTGCGTAGCAGTACCCCTGCGCGTCGGTAGGCGTCGTCTGCAGGCGTCCCCTGCGGCTCCGCGTCGTCGTGCGCCGTGATGACGTCGCTGGAGTATATAGACGCCGCCTCCGCGCGCTGACGTCAGTTCTTCTTTTTTCCGCGCCAGTTAGCGCAGATCCGAAGAGCAGTACTCCGGTCTTTTGACCAAAGTTTTTTGATAATATCTACTTCTTAGGTGCCGGTAGGATGCCCGGTTTCAAGAATTGTGACGGGTGTGACCGCACGATGTCGGTCACCGACCACCATCGACTCTGCCTCCGGTGTCTGGGCCCGGACCACGACGTGGAGGCCTGCGTCGACTGCCGGGCCTTAACGAGTAAGGCTAGACGGGAGCGGTCCCGCAAGCTACTCGAGCTCCGGGTGTCGGCCCCGCGTCGAGAGCGGTCCCGGTCCGGTCGGAGGTCGAGGGAGCGGTCGAGAGAACGGTCGCGGAGCCGCCACGAGCGCTCCGGAAGTCGCCACCATTCCTCCGGTTCCTCAGGTAAGAAACACAAGAAGTCGGGGCGTCGTCATCGCACCCCCGACTCCCCCCGACGCTCGCGCGATGCAGCCGGGGCTTCGGGTGGCCCCACCCCCGCGTGGGTCGCCGACGCCGCCTGCTCCATACCCGTCGGTCCCTGGGCAAGGCGCGTCGCGCGAGGAGGTAGAGGAGTTCCTCATGGCCATGAGGGCGCTCTGTCCTCCGGCGGGGCCTACGGCGCCTGCGGGCCCCGTGGCCCCGTCTGGGGGCCCGAGCGGTTCGGGTGCTCCTGCCCCGACGCCGTCGGGTGCTCCGGCCTCGACGCCGCCGGCGGCTCCGGCCCCGGCGCCGCTGGGTCCTTCAGGGTCGACGCCGGCTGGTCCTCCGGCCTCTCCGGCGCCAACTCCATCGGGGCAACCCATGGTGCCGCCCCCGCGCGGCGCCGCAACTCCGTCGCCGGCTCCGGCCGGCGTCGGGGCGCCGGCTCCGGGCGGCGCCACCCCCATTCCCTCTCCTACTCCGGACGCGGAGTCAGACCGGCGTCGTCCGACGCCGAGTCCCGCGCCGATGGGGCCCATTGACCCCGAGGAGCCGGTCTACATTGTTGAATCCGTGTATGGTGATGATGAAGATTATGGAGAGGGTTGGGAGGGGTCTGAGGACCCTCTGTCACGCGAGTGTCAGTACGACGTGGACTGGACAGGTGACTTGGGTGATGCCAGTGGTCTGGACGAATCTCCTAACCCTGGTTTTGTCTCGCCTCCCACTGTGGCGTCGGAGGCTGGGGCTGCTTATTCTGTGGTGCTGATGAGGGCTGCCAAGGCCTTGCGCCTTGAGCTCCCCGTCGCAAAGGTGAAGCCTAACATCCTCACCGAGGTCTTCAAACCGCAGTCATGCCCACAGGAGCCTCTGCTGCCGTTTAATGAAGCCTTGACGGACGTTCTGTTGGGCACGTGGTCCAGGCCCGCTTCAGGTTCGCCTGTTGATAGGAACGTTGCCAGGCGCCACCGTCCGTGTCTGGACGACCCTAAGTTCCTGTCCACCCATCCCACCCCTGAGAGTCTGGTGATCCAGGCCTCAACATCCCAATCCGCATTTCCGTCGGCCCCGCCCGACCGGGAATCTAAGAGGTACGACCAGTATGGCAAGAAGGTCTTCTCGTCCCTGAGTGCGGGACTGCGGTCTTGCAATACCGCATGCCTCTTGGGCCGCTACACCCACTCTCTGTGGGATACGGTCGCGGAGTGTCTGCCGCAATGCCCGCAGGAGGTACGGGACAAGCTCGGCCAGGCTATGGTTGAAGGCCGAGACGCGGCGAGGTTTTCCATCAGGTGTGGTCTTGATACGACCGACTCGCTGGGCAGAGCGATGTCCACGACGGTGGCGATTCGTCGCCACGCCTGGCTGAGATCCGCCAATTTTTCGCCGGATGTCCAAAATGCCTTGATGGACATGCCGTTCGATGGCAGTCGCCTGTTTGGCGACAAAGCGGACAACGCGCTTGAGCGCTTCAAGGACTCCAGGGTCACGGCCAAGTCCTTGGGTCTCTCGACCCAGCGCCAGCAAACGGGTTCGTTTCGCTCCTTTCGTGGCCACGGGAGGGGCGGCCCCACACGTGCTGCCAGCCAACGCGTTGGCGGACGTGGATTCCGCCGTGGTGGCAGTCGGGGACAGCGGCGAGGTCAGGCCACACCTCCCCCCGCAGCAGCCTCCAAATCCTCCTAGTCCGAGCTTTCAGGCCCATGTGACGCCAGTGGGTGGCAGGGTTCGCCATCACCACTCCCGCTGGCGCACTATCACATCGGACAGGTGGGTGCTGCAGCTCGTCCGAAGGGGCTACTCCCTCCCCTTCGAGAGCACTCCTCCAGTCATGCCACCGCAGAACCACCGTGTGTCGGGGGACCACTTGACGCTTCTGCAGTAGGAAGTTACGGCCCTCTTGGCCAAGGGGGCCATCGAGCGCGTTCCTGGGCCAGAAGTAGGGTGTGGTTGCTACTCCCACTACTTTCTGGTACCCAAGAAGGACAAGGGGGGCCTGCGTCCTATCTTGGATCTACGGAACGTCAACGGCTTCCTCCGGAAGGAGAAGTTCGAGATGTTGACTTTGGCTCAGGTCTTGGCTGCTCTAGACCCACAAGACTGGATGGTAGCGTTGGACTTGCAGGATGCGTATTTTCACATCCCCGTCCTGTCGGCCCACCGGCGTTACCTGCGGTTCACGGTAGGCCACGAGCACTTTCAGTTTATCGTGCTCCCGTTCGGCCTTACCAGCGCCCCACGGGTGTTCACGAAAGTGATGGCGGTGGTCGCAGCTCATCTGCGCCGGTTAGGGGTTTCAGTCTTCCCCTACCTCGACGACTGGTTGTTGAAGGCGGGCTCGCCCCAGACAGTCGTCCACCACCTTCAGATGACGGCAGACCTCCTGCACGAGCTGGGGTTTTCCATCAATGTGCCGAAATCACACCTGTGTCCCTCTCAAAAGCTCCTTTTCATCGGAGCGGTCCTCGACTCGGCGCAGTTTCGGGTTTATCCTCCGGAACGGCGGGTCCGGGATATACAGGCTTTGATTCCCATCTTTCAGCCGTTATCCCGGGTTTCGGTCAGGTTGACGCTGCGGCTGCTGGGGCTGATGGCTTCCTGCATCCTTCTGGTGCATCACGCCCGGTGGCGGATGCGGGCTCTGCAGTGGGACCTGAAGTTTCAGTGGGCCCAGCATCAGGGCAACCTATCCGACCATGTCCTGATCTCGGAGGGCACTGCGAGACAGTTGCAGTGGTGGCTTACGGACCGCGATTGGGTCAGAGGCAGATCCCTCTCCCTTCCCCAACCGGAGCACGTAGTTGTGACGGACGCGTCCCTCCAGGGCTGGGGAGGCCACCTGGGAGAGGCGGAGATCAGAGGCATCTGGTCTCCGGCGGAGTCCCGGCTCCATATCAACATGTTGGAGCTGCGGGCGATTCGCCTAGCACTGAAGGCATTCCTCCCCTTTGTCAACGGGAGTGTAGTGCAGGTGTTCACGGACAACACCACCGCCATGTGGTACTGCAACAAACAGGGCGGAGTGGGGTCGTGGACCCTTTGCCAGGAGGCTCTGCGCCTCTGGCAATGGCTGGAACGTCAGGGCGTGACTCTGACGGTTCAACACCTGGCAGGTTCTCTGAACGCCAGGGCGGACGAACTCAGCCGTCGGTGCTCGGTGGATCACGAATGGCGTCTGAACTCGGACGTGGCGAAAGGCCTCTTTCTGCAATGGGGAGAGCTTTGGTTAGATCTATTCGCCACAGAAGAGAACGCGCAATGTCATCAGTTCTGCGCGTTGGAGTTTCCAAGACGGCACTTGCTCGGCGACGCCTTTCGGCGCGAGTGGAGTTGCGGTCTGTTGTACGCCTTTCCGCCTATACCACTTCTGCCCAGAGTGCTGAAGAAGATCAGGCGCGACCGGGCCCAAGTTATCCTTGTGGCTCCGGACTGGGCTCGAAGGTACTGGTATCCCGAGCTACTCAGCATGTCAGTCGGTCCCTCGATCCGCCTGCCCCTTCAGGAGGACCTTCTGTCGCAGCAGCAGGGGACGGTCCTCCACCCGAACCTGTCCAGTCTCCACCTCCATGCTTGGAGATTGAGCGGCGACAGTTGAGGCCATTTGACTTGCCTCCTGAAGTCTGTGATGTGATTCTGGCAGCCAGGCGTCCCTCCACAAAGTCGGTATACGCCTGCCGGTGGAACAGATTTGTGGCATGGTGCACAGCAAAGGCTGTGGATCCTCTCTCTGCTCCCCTTTCTGAGGTTCTCCTCTTCCTTCTTTCTCTTGCCCAGCAGGGCTCTGCTCTGGGCACTATCAAGGGCTACCTTTCTGCCCTTTCCGCCTTCTTAAGGCTACCTGATCAGCCATCTTTGTTCAAGTCCCCTATTGTACTGAGATTCTTGAAAGGCATCACGCACATGTATCCACCTGTTCCGTTTGTGATGCCTCAGTGGGACTTGAACCTGGTTCTGACGTTCTTGATGTGCGCTCCCTTTGAGCCGCTTCATTCCTGGCCTCTACGTCTTCTCACTTTAAAGACGGCTTTCCTGGTTGCCATCACCTCTGCCAGGAGAGTGAGTGAGCTCCAGGCTCTTTCTGTTGAACCTCCTTTCTTGTCCGTTCATCCTGACAAGGTGGTTCTTAGAACTGGACCTTCTTTCCTGCCCAAAGTAGTTTCTGCTTTTCACATCGGGCAGTCCATCACCTTACCCTCCTTCTTCCCGCCTCCGCATCCTTCAAAAGATGAAGAGCGGCTCCATCGTCTGGACCCAAAACGTGCGCTTTCATTTTATATGGATCGCACACGCCAGTTCCGGGTGGATGACCAACTGTTTGTTGGCTACGTGGGTGAGAAGAAGGGAAAGGCGGTACAGAAACGAACCATCTCTCAGTGGGTCGTCCTGTGCATCAAAGCCTGCTACTCTTTGGCTCGGAAGGAGCCTCCTGTTGGGCTGAGGGCCCATTCCACTCGGGCCACGGCGGCTGCTACTGCCCTGGGCCGGGGAGTCCCTTTGCAGGACATTTGCCAGGCGGCTACGTGGGCCTCGCTGCACACCTTTGCGAGGCATTACTGCCTGGATAGTCAAGTCCGGAGGGACGGCTTCTTTGGCCGTTCGGTCCTCCAGGACTTTCTGGTGTAGGATTGTATTGGTTCGCAGACCCACCACCGGGGTTGGTATTGCTGGGGTATCTATTCTAAGGTAAGGAATCTAATACTAACCTGTTTCTTTCAGATGAACAAGTTACTTACCTTCGGTAACGATATATCTGTAAGAAACAGTAGTTAGTATTAGATTCCTTACCGCCCCACCCATCCTCCCCGTTCTGCGAACTGATACCTAGGGTTAAGGACATCCCTTTCAGGGCCCTAGTTTTCACATGGCACCAGTGTTGGTTCTCACATGGCTCTGCGTGTTCTGGCACGGAAAAGCTGTGTGCAAAGAACTGACGTCAGCGCGCGGAGGCGGCGTCTATATACTCCAGCGACGTCATCACGGCGCACGACGCCGACGACGCGGAGCCGCAGGGGACGCCTGCAGACGACGCCTACCGACGCGCAGGGGTACTGCTACGCAAAAGTTTCCGGATCCAGACTGACGCCTGGGGATATTCTAAGGTAAGGAATCTAATACTAACTACTGTTTCTTACAGATATATCGTTACCGAAGGTAAGTAACTTGTTCAACTAGTCTAATCCTTACCTAAGGTGTAACTAGCTGCTTAACAACCAATTGTGTTCATATACTTTATGCACTCGTGTAAAGTCCCCATCCTGGCAGACCTTTATTTCATCAGGACTGACGTAAGAACTTTGTATATCAGCTTTCCTTAAGCAAGCGTTCGCTGCGTCGCACCCCACCCCATTCCCTGGTATTTTCCATACCTTTTTGAACATGGGCCATACCATATGGGAGTAGGAGTTAGCTTGCTGTACACTCCGGTTTTTCTATACATTACAGTGAACAGTACTCTTTTTCACATTATAGGAAGAAAAGGGGAGCCTGCTCTCATTCCTTAAAGACAAAACTTGCAAAGTCATTTCTGCACATAGCCACATTTCAGCTAGCGTGTTTGTTAAAGAGCTTCAGAAACTAGAAAAACAACCTTCTCTGGACAGTTAACAAGAGCCTTACAAAAACATGACACTTAAGCCTGTATTTTATTAGTTTGCATAAATTGAAAAAAAAAATTCGAAATGAGCTGCCCATTTTTTGTAGTTCTTATTATCTTATCACACACTCTAATGCATTGAATGCACAAATAGTGATCATGTTAGCATATAGCAAGGTCTATGTTGTAGGCAACATTCTAAAAAGACACAAAAACCCATGTCACATAGTCGACAGACTTCTCTAAAAGCAATTGTGCAAATGTAAAGTTACTGGGCAGGGCACCTTTAACGTATGCCTCTCAAAAGAAGCAGTGACTGTCCATTGTGCTTCTGCTACTTCTAAAGCAGACCATGGCACATTGCTAGCTCAATTTGTAAATGATAATACTAATATTTTTGGCCTCCAAAGTTTTTCCTAGTAACCTGTGCCAAATTTTCAGATTGCCGAAGGTCAAGGCTTCATAGTCTTGATTCCACCTCTTTTATCCACCACTCTACATTTCTTATCTCTTTATCTCAGTTTTGCACGTTATTTTCCATACCAGCTTTCCGCATTTCTCACTGTTTTCTACCTTTTTTGTGTCAAAGTCTGATGACAAAAATGAGTGCTGGTCTCCACCACCTGCTTTCACCTGCACAATTTAGGTTCTGCCCCCACAAATCTGTTAATTATGTGATGCTTTAGAAAATGAAACTACGTGTAGCCTAGGACACCAACTAGTTGTTTCTATGTTTCTGTCCAGGTGCTTCTTACCATGCTTGATGCAATCTAGGATCTTTTTTTATCAGTTCCTGTGTGCTGGCATCTGGGAACATATAGTACTTGAGAAGCAGTAAACCCCTGTCAAGACGAAGAATGAACGCACACTTAGTTATGTGGCCCTGTGCTAGTACTGGTATGTTAATTACATAGTTTTCCCTACACAGAATAGGCTAGTAATTACAGTCATGGGTAGGTCTGGTTTAGAGACATCTGTAGCTGTCTCGGGAGCCTTAGGTGTTCCAAAAAATAACACCACACACACACACCAATTCTTATAGGGTTTTTCTGCGATCACTCTTTATCCATTATTCTACTCAAGTGTCATTCATATTTCGCTTTCGCCCTCCACAGCTTACAGTATGGTACAGTGGGCCAGCCCACTTCTTACAGTATCTGTCTTGCCCTGTGAGTTATGACATGTAACCAGTTTACGTGTACAGCTG
Source organism: Lissotriton helveticus (assembly GCF_964261635.1). Classification (NCBI taxonomy): domain Eukaryota; kingdom Metazoa; phylum Chordata; class Amphibia; order Caudata; family Salamandridae; genus Lissotriton; species Lissotriton helveticus. The sequence goes on along the minus strand of NC_136061.1, from coordinate 1,045,276,300 downwards.
CCCAGATAAGTGTATTTATTTCATTGGTAGTAGGACCGGAGTGCCTCGGCTACTGGGTGCCACCCCCTTCTTATATATATATATATATATTTCATGTTTGCTAGTTTACATATATCTTTTGTTTGCAAATAATACATATAACTACCGAATAAAGAAGTTGTATGCTTGTCAAGGTCAGACGTGTTCGCTTTTCCAATGCTTTTTAGCACTGGTACAAATGAATCCATTAAAACATTTACGGTGTAGAGTAAATGCTGCAATTACGCCTACAGTGTGCTGAACAATGTAGATTTTGCTATATCACAAACTTGATAAGTACCTTAGTGTTTGTATTTTCCTCACGCTTACTCATGTATTATCCGCCATACTTAATCACTGCCGACTGCTGTGCCGTGTGGGAATCTCAGTTCAGTGGCTTTAAACCTCTTGCTCAGGAATTTGTAACGCTCTGTGGGGGCAGCCTCTTCAAAAAGCATTCTGACTTCAGCTGTGATGCCAATTTCAGTCGCAGCTGGTGGTGACAGGGTTTGGCTTCCTTTGCCTTGAAGTCGGTGAATTAATGAGCACTGCTAGTTTGTTTGGCCGCTGAAGCCAACCTCAAACGGACTATTTCAATTGCTATACTTGCTCCCTCCAGCATTCTGAAAATATTCATTGAAAACGCTGCTAAAAACCACGTATATCGAATGCAGAACGTGGCTGCTTTGTTTTCTTTTGCGCAACCTGCTGTGCGCTACTGTAGGCAGGGCTAGGGTGACCAACTGGCATAGGTGCAAATTCAGGACGGTGAGTGTAAAAATTCAGGACAAAGGGACACATTTCAGGACAAAAATTCAGGACAAAAGGTCAAAATTCAGGACAAAACTTCGGGACAAAAGGTAAGTTTTACGGACACATCAGAGGTGGTCTCGCAATAGTATATAAGTAAGTAAATAGACAACCACCTAAGTACAAGTCAAAATAAGCTTATATTTTAAAAAACGGGGACCGTCCTGGCAAAACGGGGACGCCTGGTCACCCTATTATATTAGGTTGAGACAATCATGCATGTCATGGTTTTTCAGTATGGCCGCAGCTTGCTACCTTAGACGATTCAAAATTTGCATCTCGCTCCAGCAGGTACATTAGTCACCAGACAATGGTGAACCACACCTGAATATAAGTGAGGCCGCTTTTATTGTTGATTGAAAACTACTGGATATACAAGGAGTTTTGCAGTGCCAGCCCCCAGTAACAAAACCGCTCCCCCCCCTTTCTAGCCTCCCAGTGAAACACCCGATGCCCGGTCCGGCCTTGCTACCACCCTCCATTGGTGCCCCTCATCTTCAATTAGACCGTCTCTCATGTGTATTTAATTTCTTTTATAGTGTTACTCATCCCAAGTATGTAGGGCAGGGTGTCGGAGTACGTTACATCACACACACATTATATAGAGACAATGACTCATATTAACGTGAAAGTCAAGTATAGGAATGTTACTTAAGATAATGGGTGCTACAAGGTGTAATCATTCTTTCATCCGTCATTCAGTCTTTCACCATTCATTCTGTCCTTCCATCTGTGTGCCCATCTATATCCAAACATATTCAACCATTTGCAAACCTATCCACCATATATCCTTCCATCCATCATTTCACTCATCCATCCCTTCATCCACCCTTTCACTCATTCATCATTCATCTACCCACCCTTTCACCACATCCATCCGCACAGTCATCCATCCATCTATTCACTCACCCATCCAGCCATTTGCCCATCCAGCCATCCATTCACTTACTCATCCATACTCCCATTCACTCGCCCATCATCTACCCTTCACCCATACATCCATCTATTGACTTTTTCGCTCATCCATACTTCCACTCATTCACTGATCCATCCATCCTTTCATTATCTATCCATTCACCCTTCATTCATCCATTCATCCTTTCAGTAATCCATCCAGCCATTCACACATTCCTATACTTATTTACTTTCCTTTTCACATTATTAGCTGAGCCTTTGTCTGCAGAGTCGCTGACAGAAGAAGCCCATCAAGAACTACACCTCGCTGTAGTTTCTAAAGCAAGGAGTGGAGTAGGGTTCACTATGCCCCTGCACATAGGCAATCTGAAAACGTAGAAGTCATGAGTCATGCATGATGCACAGTGCCAGGATGTGAGGTGACTGTGACATGGGGTTGTTTCCACGGCTTTAACCCGTTACGTGCTAGTGATGGAACCACTCCGTCACGAGCCACAGGCACGCTGTGCTCATGACGGAGTGGTTCCGTCACGCCGCGGCCGCCCCGCCTACGCGGCATCAATTCCACGGGTGAATTGATGAGCGGACGGGGCCGTGGCGGAACCACTCCGTCATGAGCACAGCGCGCTCGTGACGGAGTTATTCCGTCACAAGCATGGCGGCGCCGCGCAACCTCCTCCCCCCACCCCCCAGCGTCGCGGCGGAATTACCGCCGTGGCCAAGGAGTTAAGTCGTGTAAAAAAACGTGGGGGGTCTCTTCAAAGTGTGTGTTCGATGAAATTATGGGCGTGGTTTAAAACACCTAGGCAAAAAATCTGCGCTTAGCATAGTGTTCCGCCCGACTGGTATTATGTTGTTTCTGTCATTGCATCCAGATGTATAATACAGCAAGTATCATTACACCAACAAGAAGCCAGGACTATTGGCTTTGTCAATGGGTGTTAGTTGCTTAAAATAAAAAAGCAGCAACCATGGCTTTGTTGAACATATTATTTAAAATACTTCAGTTCTAGAATGATGGGACAGTAAAAGAACGATAACCTGTTCTTTTTAACTTGTTTTTCAGGCTTCTTTAAATAAACTTTTTTCACGTTGCAGCATGGGAGTTTTACCTTTTTTCTAACAGATTGCCCTGCTGTACGTGGTACACGGAGGTAGGAGGAGGTCGCCACATGCTTTAACACCCCCAGACTGCCCCACTGACATTCTGTATGTGGCAATTACCTAGCATACAGAATGACAATGGGCGGGTGGGGCAGCTTTTGTGCTCCAGGAGGAGCGCGAGGCGCCCCCATCAAGAGGGGGTGAGGCCTCTCACAGGGGAGCAGTGTTGGTCCCTGTGATGGCCAAAATGACGGACAAAAGGCGTCCGTAAATGGGATCCTCACGGACAACGGACGTGAGGTCCCAATTACGGACGGTCCGTGAAATTTACGGACGGTTGGTCACCCTACGGCAGGGCGGTTCTCTTTGTGAAATCCCTTTTCGCGCCTGGTGCAATTTCCCCATCGTTTTTGCTCTCCCTATCCTGGAACAGTGTAAAATAAAAGGCTACTTGAATGTAAAAGGTAAGCTGCCGAAAGTTAAAGAATAGAAAATCTCTTCTCAACACTAGTGCAAAATGCAATTGTAACTAAATTTGAGTTTTGCAAAACCGTTCTATTGATTGTGTGCAGAGCTTCATCTTTGCCTGAGTTGAGGCTATTGAACCCCAGATCTGTTTGTATTGTAGAGTACGCCTACCCTTGAGTGGCTATTTTTATGTGTATTATGTTATCATGAATTGATTGTTGATTTCAGTCTGCGGGCTTGCGGGCTCATTTTGAAATTCGGGCTTTGTATATTTTCAACGTACATAGAGCGCACGCCGGACGATTAATGCTTCTATAACTTGAGGTTCTGTTATGCCAACATTGGGTAGTCAGAATTCATTATTTTTCATAACATTGAACGCTAAATGTAATGATTCCCACACTAACCTCATCTGCACATTTACCATTCAGCTTTACCCAGGGCGCAAGTCCTAAAAAAAGAAGTGAGGGGACGCTGTCACCGAAAGTGACGTCACGACAGGAATCTCATAGGTATTCATATGCCTTTAGATGAAAGGTGGTCTGCACCCTGCCTAGCGGAGGCTGCCTGTTCCTGCGTATAACCCCCCCCCCCCCCCCCCCCCCCGCATTGGATACAGGTAGACAGACGTTCTGAATGAGCTCCGATCTCGCCCCAGAGAGGCCAAAGAGTGAAGTCCAGCTTTTGGGCGTCCACCCGGCATAAACCCGGTAAAATAAGTGGGGGACGCCGCACCCGCGTGGTACCCCGACTCGAACCCTGGTTTATAACCTTCATCTGTCTGTACTGTTTTGTCAAAGTGATTTTTTACACATCTAAAAAAGTGGGAAATGTGTTTTACTGTTTTTTCTTTGAATACACGCTTTCAATACATACTCAATAGTATTCCCGTATTCTAATATTGCCTGATTAGCTCCTCAAACTTCTGATTTAATTGGTAGGCCCCTCCACGCACTCCCACTAACTGTACCTCATTTTAATCAGTTTCTACCTCCCTCCCTAGCGTTCCCACCCCTAGCCCGCTATTATCTCACTTATCGATATAAGCATCCTCTCTTGTTTCAAAATACAGTTGCATCATCCATAAAAAACAGACTAACACCTTATCTTGTGGGAAAACTGTTGCAAGTGTATTCACATTCTGTTATGCATATATACGCAGGTAGGTTTAGATTACGGGTGATCATCCAAGTGCAGTGCCATTAAGGACTAACCACTGACACCCCTCCTGAAACAATCCCCAGCCACCGGGCATTACGTTGCCATCTCATTATTTATCTGGTGCTGTATATTATGTATTGGGGCTGCGGCCCAATGCTTTTTATGTGTTTGTTGCACCCATGTAATGCAGCAGAGGCAACGGGCTCAGGGCAGTTCGGTGCACGTGTAGCCCAATTAAGCTCCCCTTTCGTTTTTAGGTCTTGCCTAGGCAGCGCTTGAGCTGTCTCTTCAAGACATGTGGTTTCTAGGATATGGGTTTGAAAAACACATATTTTTCATTGGTTCCTCTTGCGGTTCTTTAGAAATGCTGCCATTTATTGGTGAATACACTTAGTAGTCCCTCCTCTTCACATTTTGTGTCCTCAATTAGGATTTCCCTTCTTACATGTGTTCTTACTGTTCAGGTTATTTATACTTATAGAGAACTCTTTTTTTTTAGTTGGCCTACCACTTTGCTGTTAACTGTTTAGTCGCTTCATTTGTTTGCCGTCCCTTTAAGCCTCCCCCTCGCGCCTCCCAAAGCACTGCTTCGGTCACTTTATTTCCCTTAATCTCCCTGTGCCTCCCCAATCCTTCCCACAACACTGCTTGCAGGCCCCAACCACCCCTCCAAGGCCATTGCTGTTTTTCTCGTTTTTTTGTTTGGTTACTTTAGGCATAATTTGCAGTGCAGTGCCCTTGTTTAATATGCCTTTTTGTTTACCCCACCCCACTGCACTACCCCAGGATCACTTAATTAATTTCTTATTCTTATATTACATTAGTTGCTCTTATTTAAGTAGCACACCTAACTATTGGCTCGAGGGAAATTAAACAGTCGGACCATTATAAAAGGATATTGAGCCGACACCAGACTCGAACACTGATCCCCAGCTCACCTGTTGGCAGCTTTCACCACTGCACCATATCCTTTCTCTAGCCATGTTGCAGGGTGCTGTACCATATGTGGCGAAAAAGGTCCCAAGGGACTCCTAGTGACAGCCTTGTGGTACTGTACCCTCACAACACTGCTTGTTATTTCTTCTTCATCGGAACACCCAGTTTTTATTGCTAAAGTGATTTCAGCCATTTGTTGTAATTCTATCTTTGGGGGCCTCACAACAGGCCTCTGTTTGCTCTGTGTGCATCAGCACCATTTTATTTACATCCAGCTATTACACTGACACCTAATATAGTCCCCCGTGCAGTCTTCTTATCAGTCCCACGTTTAGGGGCTTCAGACAGGGCTCCACTGTTTGCGGTTTACCGTTACTATTGCATTTATATTCAGCTGTCAAGCCAACACTTCAGAGAATTCTGCGTGCCATCTCTAGGTATAGTTGTACATTTGGGGGCCTCCGACGGGTTTCCCTTGTCCAATGTGCACAGGCTCTTATGTGCAGCAACCTGTTTTATTTTATCTTTGGATCCCTTGCAGTGGGGCTTCATTGCTTGAGGTGCATCAGCACCGTTTTATTTATATTTAGGTGATGCACTGACACGCTAAATAGTCCCCTGTGCAGTCTCCTGGTTTAGTCCCACCTTCGGGGGCCTCAGACGGGGCTGCGGTGTCTGCGGTGCACTGTCACCATTTCAAATACATTCAGCCGCCGTGCTGCCACATTACAGAGTCCTGTGTTTGATGTCTAGGTGTGGTTATCCCTTTGGGTTTCCCTTGTCTACCGTGCACAGGCACACTTAGCTAGCATGATACATTTACATGTTGCCAGTTTTTGCCTGGACTTTTCATAACAGCGTTATTGGCCACCAGGGGCGGCTGGTAAGTTTTGGAGGGGGGGAACGGGACACACACAAGCATATGTAAACATAACACTCGCACCATGCATTCACTCACGCGCACACACAAACACATTCACTCACAACACTCTTTTCCAAACATTCATACATACAAGCACGAACGCACCAAACAATGATTTAAAAACAAAACACACACTTATCTGCAGCCAGCTCTGCGCTGCCTCGAAGGTTCTAGAAGGCTTGGGACTGTTACCTTCCCTCATTGGCTGACCTAAGGTCAGCCAATGAGGGAAGGCAACAGTCCCAACGTCAATACAGAGTGGGATGGGGTCAGTGAGACTACTGACCCCACCCCACTCTGTGATGAAGTGTCACTGATTGACATTCGACCCTGGGCGCTTCAGGGCTTAAAACTGAAGTGCCCAGGTGCGAGGCAAATTAGTGATGCTACCCCTCGTCACTGAGGGAAGGGCCTCAGGAACCTTTGCTGAGCTGCGAACGTCACGCCTACAGGAGCTGTGACTTTCTCAGCCCAGCAAAGTTCAGCTCAGGCAGACAGGAGCAGGGCTTTAAGTGGGGAAAAAAACTGGGGGGTGCTCTAAAAGGGGCGTGGCAAATTTCTTAAAGGGGTGTAGCCTATCCGAGTAGGGGCGTGGTCTAAATCAAGATAAATAGCATTGTGTGCTTAAGAAAATCATGAAGTCGCATCCAGCAAAGGATAATAAAATAGGCAAAAAATATATTTATTAAGTATAAGCCATAAAATACCAAACACTTTAAAAAACATTTGCTATTTCCAAGCTTACAGCTAGATTCATGAAAGGAAATTCGGCTCGCAAAGGGCCAGATTCTGAGAATCTGGCCCTTTGCGAGTGCAATTTTTGCATTTGGGATTCATCATCCCAAATGCAAAAATCGCTAACTGCGAAATCGCATATTTGCGAGGAATTGCATTTAAGGAATCTATTTGAGATTCCTTAAATGCAATTCATTAACCATTTTTTATTTGCGAAATCGCTATTTCTGGCTGCTATTTACCACGAAGTCTGACTTCGTGGTAAATAGGGAAAACTTAGAAAAATGCACTTTAGTGCATTTTACTAAGTGGTATGTTACACACACACGTCCTTTGGACATGTGTGTGCGCAACATCAGGCTACATTTACATTTCAGGGGTGCTACAGGGTGTCCTTTGGACACCCCTGGCACCCTTGAAATGGCATTCTTATTTGCGATTAGCTAATTGCTAATCGCAAATAAGGATTGACTCCCCATTCATTCCTATGGCCCTTTAGGCCCATAGGAATGAATGGGGAGTTATTCCTTATTTGCGATTAGCAATTTACTAATTGCAAATAAGGAATATGTAGGAATCGCAATAAAAATTGCGATTTTTACATGAATCCCGTTTTGAGAGTCTGTAATAGCGATTCCTTAATAATCGCTTTTACAGACTCGCAAAAGGGGACTTTGATGAATCTAGGGGTTAGAATTTAAAAACCATCTTCACTAAAGGATGTGTTATTAAATTCTGAGTTCAGGCAGAGGCGCAACTAGAGCCAAGTTTCAGGGGGGGGTTAAGACATTTTTTGGGGGGGCTGAATCTTTAATCAATAGTCAAAGTGGAGCTGCAGGGGTTCTTAGAAGGTGTGAGACAACAACAGTTCTTCATTAATATGCAAATAGTCTTTTAAAGACCTGTGAAGTGCTCGGGTGCGGCTGTGTGTGTGCCCAGGAAGCGTCTCATCCCGGGCTGCCACACATGATAGGGGGGGCTGAAGCCCTTGGAGTCCAATGGGTGTTGCGCGCCTGAGTTCAGCGATACCAGATTCCATATGTCTATCTTGTTGTTACACAGCATTCCCCATGTTATCCTATGGGCAAGATAGCCTTTCAATAGTGAAAAACGAAATTGGCAGTATTTTACTATCAAGACATGTTACCGACACTAGTAACATCAAACAAAAACCGGGACGTCTGCTCACCCTAACTTTGACATTTGAGGCCCGAAAATAGAGCCCCCTTTCGAGGCCCTCCAAAAAAAAACTGGGGGGCTGAGCCCCCCACAGACCCCCCCCACTTAAAGCCCTGGCCAGGAGTCAGCACTAAATGCGTATGTCTGGCTGCCTGAACTGAAAGTGAACAGTGTCTGTCATGCTGCTCTTTGTTCAGCCTGACAGACACTGTTCGTACGGAGCAAAAGGTGAAGGGGCATGGCACCTCCGCCCAAACGGTCTAGCCGCGTCTGTTGGCCACAATATATCCTTGTGCCTAGCACAGACAGCCTTCACAAAGTTTGTACCCTGTGTATCCCTAGTTAATGCGATATACTTTCACGTTGCCATATTCCAGAAGAACCTTTTAGAACAACGTTAATAATAGATCATCTTGTTCAGCATAGAGCGCCATCCTCAGGATGGCCTTCTCATCCAGGTGCATTTTGCCACTGCCGTGCCTGCGCTTCCTAAATTTGAATTTGAATTTAAAAGTATTTATTGAGCGCTCGTACACCGGGCGGTTTCATGGCGCTGTTGAGGAGAATGATACCGGAGTAAGAGCATGGAACGGTTTAGATTTTAAAAACCTGTGCAAACAAGTTGGTTTTCAGGGTGCTGCGGAACTCCAGGTAGGATGATGTTAGTCTCATTTGGAGAGGTAGAGAATTCCAAAATTGCGGAGCAAGGACGGAGAACTTAAAACCTCCCATTCTGCTCTTCTTGAACCTGGGCACCACCAAGAGGGACAGAGAGGAAGATCGCAGTTGTCTGCTGGGGATATAGGGTACGATTTTGGACATGATAAACAATGGAGCTGTTCCCGCAAGGGCCTGGAACGTAATGCAACCCATCTTAAAGAGGGCCCTTTCTCTAATTGGAAACCAATGGAGGGATCTTAGATGGGGAGTGGTGTGGTGTGATTTAGGTAAGCCATAGACCAGGCGGGCAGCTTGGTTCTGCACCAGTTGGAGCCGCCGGATGGCGTACGCGGGGGCACCGTTGTATAGGGCATTCCCGTAATCCAACCGGGAGAGGACCATAGCCATCAAGATCAGTTTAAGGACTGAGAAGGAAAAAAAACGTGAGATCTTTCGGATAGTGCGCAAAGTAAAAAAACAGGAAGAAACCACCGTGCTGATCTGAGAATGTAAAGTGAGTTGTTGATTGAGGGTGATTCCCAATGTCTTAACAGAGGGAGAGGGGGAGGGGGAGGGACCAAAAGAGGGGGGCCAGAAGATGGGGGACCAAGGGTTGAGTTTGCCGCCAGTGAGAAGAAGTTCGGTTTTATCAGGGTTGAGCTTAAAACGGTGAAAGCTCATCCAATCCCTGATAAAGACCATCACCGACTGGAAATTATAAATAGAATCAGGGGAGTCAGAGAGGTTAAAAATGAGCTGGAGGTCATCGGCGTAATTAAACACCGTGACCTCCATCCTCTGCAGAGCAGAAATAAGCGGACAGATGTACAAATTAAAAAGAAGGGGGGAAAGAGAGGATCCTTGAGGGACGCCACATTGCACTTTGCGGACCTCGGAGGAGAAATTCGTCAGGTGGACTGCCTGTGAGCGATCGCTCAAAAACGCGCTGAGCCAGGGCAGAGCCTCCAATGCCTGCAGCCTCGACACGGGAAAGAAGGATGGTGTGGTCCACCGTGTCGAAGGCGGCCGACAAATCAAGAAGAACCAGTGCCTGTGGAAGATTAACATCTTGCCCCTCTCTGAGAGTGTCTATAACAGAGACTACCACTTTTTCGGTGGAATGGAGAGGGCGGAACCCTGCTTGGCATGGTGAGAGATAGCCGCTGTCCTCTATGACAGAGCTAAGGACTTTGGTGGCGTGGCGTTCGTGAACTTTGGCCAGGTAGGGGAGAAGAGAAATGGGCCGATAGTTTCCTAGCGCTGTCGGATCTGCGCCTGGTTTTTTCAAGATTGGGATGATGATGGCTGATTTGTGGCATGGAGGGGCAGTACCTAATTTGAGGGTCTCATTGAGAAAGGCGAGGGGGGGGGGGAAGGGCAAGTAAGGAAAATATCGCGCAAAATGTAAGCCGGGCAGATGTCAGAAGGGGATCCAGACTTGACGCAGGGGAGCAGGGAGAGGAAGATTTCTTTAGACATCGGGGCTATAAGGTCTAGGTGAAAGGCGTTGGCTGGTGGGTCAAGGTTTAGGAAAGCTGGGGAGGGAGGAGGAATATTGGCCCTGATGTCTGCAATTTTGTTGATAAAGAAGTTATTCAGCACAGGGTCTGGGAAGGTACAGGCTTGGATGTGGTTCTGTCTGAAAAGGCTATTCGAAGACTGTGGCGAAAAGTTCTCTGGGTTGGTTCTCTGCTCGAAGGATCTTGTTTGAAAAATAGCAAGTTTTAGCGTCTAGAATGGCTTTCTTGTACTCTGCCTGAGTGGAGGAGTACAATAATTTAGAGGTGGTGCAGTAAGTGTGTCTCCACGCCCGTTCTGCACGGCGGGCAGCCAGTTTTTTCTCCTTAAGTTCTGGAGTGAACCATTTGTTGACGTCGTGGGCGCGTCTTACCGTAATGCGTCGTAGGGGTGCCACCTGGTCGCAGGCGTTAGACAGCCATTTATTTAGAGTTTCTGCCTGAAGTGATGTGGGCTGTACCTGTATGACTGGACTAGAGGCTGATAAAGAGGAACAGAGCAATGGAATGTCAACTTTGCCCCAGTTGCGAGCCCAGGTGTTCTTGGGCAGGGGGGGGTTTTGTGGTCAGACTTGAGTCCAAGGAGAAGGAAATCAAGTGGTGGTCAGACCACAAACAAGGGGTAACAGTAGGATCTTGGATGGGGATGTTGAGGGACCAGACTTGGTCTAATATATGGCCCTGAACGTGGGTTGGAGTATGAATGTGGGATACGAAATTCAGGCTTTGAAGTGATTCCGTGAAGTCTCTGGAGGGGGCGTCTTCTGCCGGATCAGAGGGCCAAAAGTTGAAGTCCCCAAGTACCAGGACTGCCGAGTTGTTCACGGCTAATGTAGCTAGCAGTTCTTGGAAGGCTGGAAGAAAGTGCGGCATATTTTTGGGAGGACGATACATCAGAACACATGTGATAGGTGTCTGGAAGGAGTTAGAACGTACAACTAAGTAGTCCACTTCTGGGATTGGGGGGTGGGGTAGTAGTTGAAAATGTAAATCTGAACGGATAATCAGAGCCACTCCCCCCCCTGTTTTGCCAGGAGGTCGATCTGCCCGAAGAGCATAATAAGAAGAGGGCAGAGCCGCAAGCAGGTTGGGCAGGGAGTCCTTGCACAACCAGGTTTCAGTGAGGAACAGTAGGTTAGGTTTCTGGGTGTCCAGGAGAATAAACAAATCAAGATGGTGTTTTACTGCCGACCGGGTATTTAATAGGAGGGCAGAGATAGTCGGTGTGTCACTTACTTGAGAAGTGGAAGAGCTGGTGCTGGTGGGAGGTCGAATTAATGAAGGCAGATTGGGTGGTAAAGAGGGTAGGGGATGGGCATTTAAAATCCTGGCCTCTGTGATATGAACCAGCGCTACTTGATTCAGGTCCCGGGAGAGGTGTGGCGCCGCGGCCAGGGCGACTGACGCTGGAATCTGGGGATCAGGGTTCGATCCCCGGGTCCGGCGGCAGGTTAGCCCAGCACCATGCGACTCTGGGCAATAGCTTGCTTAATCTTCTCGACAGCCCCCAGCGCCTCGAGACCCTAACGGGTGATTGTGCGCTATACAAATGTGGATTATATATATTATATATATTATATTATAAGAGCCTTGGTGGGCGCACAGTGTTTCAGGGGGGTAGGAAGCAAAATGAGCATGGTGCTGTGCCCCTGGTCGCGGACGGGCGCAGACGGGCTTGCCTTAGGCGCGCCCGCTGCGCGTCCGAGGTATGCACATTTTTATAGGGTGAGGAGAGAGGCGTGGCCTCACGTCAGTGGGCGTGGCCTGTGGGCTGGTCGAGTGATGGCGGCGATGACTGAATATCCCAACCCGCGGCAGCGCTTACATCCGCTGCGCGGGGGTAGCCAGTTGGAATTTAGGGAGAAAGTGCCCAGAGAAGATTCAAGTCAACAGGTAAAAGCAATACATGAAAATAACAGTTTTTAAAAAACACGAGTGTCTCTCCCGGCTTCCGCCTCAGGAGTGTCAATATCCTCAAGCACGGGCTCGTACTCAGCGCGGCTTAAGTAGGTAAAAAGGGGCGTGGCCTCACGTCAGTGGGCGTGGCCTGTGGGCTGGTCGAGTGATGGCGGCGATGACTGAATATCCCAACCCGCGGCAGCGCTTACATCCGCTGCGCGGGGGTAGCCAGTTGGAATTTAGGGGGAAAGTGCCCAGAGAAGATTCAAGTCAACAGGTAAAAGCAATACATGAAAATAACAGTTTTTAAAAAACACGGGCGTCTCTCCCGGCTTCCGCCTCAGGAGTGTCAATATCCTCAAGCACGGGCTTGTACTCAGCGCGGCTTAAGTAGGTAAAAGGGGCGTGGCCTCACGTCAGTGGGCGTGGCCTGTGGGCTGGTCGAGTGATGGCGGCGATGACTGAATATCCCAACCCGCGGCAGTGCTTACATCCGCTGCGCGGGGGTAGCCAGTTGGAATTTAGGGGGAAAGTGCCCAGAGAAGATTCAAGTCAACAGGTAAAAGCAATACATGAAAATAACAGTTTTTAAAAAACACGAGTGTCTCTCCCGGCTTCCGCCTCAGGAGTGTCAATATCCTCAAGCACGGGCTTGTACTCAGCGCGGCTTAAGTAGGTAAAAAGGGGCGTGGCCTCACTTCCTGCCTGTCTAATATGTTGCTTTTCAATCATTGTCTCCAGCATGAATTCCCAAATTCTGTCGGTCTTATCTCCTGATTGCAAAGCCAGGCACTACTTACATTTAGTGGGAACTGATGGGAAACTTAAGGCAGTGCCTACCGTTTCCACTGGTTTTGCATACACCTGCCACCAATTGAAACAAGAAACGTGGAAATGGAAATGTATGCTCAGCTGCACTTTTTTTTGTTTATAATTGCATTAAGGGCGCAATACCTTATGTGGCTAATAGAGGTCCCTTTACAACTCCACAGTTACACCTAGTTACAGCCTGTGGTACTGCACCCTTTCCTTTCTTCATGGATTTTGGTTTATTACTTATGCTACTGCCGGGATATTTTTTGAAGAAAAAAAATGAACAGACATCATTTGCAATGCCAATAGCATCAAACTTTCACAAATGCAAGACCTATTGCATTGAAAATGCTTGTTTAACTTCTCAGTGTGGGGGTTATTTTCCATGCTTGCACTAGGGCTGAGGACACCCTTGTCTACACCACTGCCTGCCACATGTCTCAGCCCCCTGCTCGCAGTAGTTGAAGTTGCATTTTGCACCCTGAACCTTAAGGTGCTTTTGTCCCTATTGCCATCCATAGCTTATACTTTTCACCTTACCTGACTTATAAGTAATTGTTCCCTTGATCTAGAGATGAGGTTGCGTCGCCTCCCTGTGTTCTCTAGTGTAAGAGCCTCCTTGATTCTTCAGCCTACTGATGCAGCCCTCACTTTATTGTGATCCTTTTTGTACAAGAAAAAGTTGGACATCAAGCCCTTTAAATTACATGTTTCTTTTTGTTATGACGAAAGTAAATTCAAAGTGAGTTTCTAAGCATTTCTAGGTCAGTTTGTCAAATATATGATTTTACAGAAAAAGTTACAAGTGTTTTTGAGAAACTGCTGAAATGCACTGCTAATGTTAAATGCCTACTCCTTCTACTTTCAGCAACATGTGTGGTGTTTTAATTAAAGAGAAATTGTAAATGGATGTTTAGTTGGTAGTGTTTAGTTTAGTGTATTAACACCCAGCGCTCATATTTATTGGTAATATGCTATAGTGTGCTAACATTGTTCAGTTTGTAACCTTGAGATGTGTATGGTGTTTATTTTAAAGATGCCCAAGTAAACATTCAAATAGATATGGCGGGTCTTTATGTTCTATGGAAACTCCCGGTCAATCTGAAATTCTTTTAACAGTAATTTCTACTGTCCCTGGAACCATTGGAAGCAGATATTACTGTTGGCTCATTGAATACCGAGAGGCTCTTTTTTGGTCTTTGACTTTCCGATGGATACTTCTAATCACTAATTCCTCATCTTGGAATACTCCCCAGGTGCTAGACTGGATCTGGAAAATTTCACTAGCAATGCTCCGATGGGCTGCTAGATGGTACTGTGCATCCCCGCATTGACTTAATACTGCCCTGAAAGAGACTGAGCAGAGCTGCTTATAAGCACCACCCATGTGCAATGACATAAGTTCCTTTTTTTCTGTACGTTCTGACATGGATCCAGAGCTCCATTCCCAATTTTGTCTGCCTTCCATTGACTCCTAAAACAGAAAATCTAGTGTTCTAGGGAAACATGTCTATTCATTGGACTACAGGTTTCAAACCATGGTGCAACTAGAAAACATGGCAGTCATGGATTAGCACAAGGTGCATCTCTGGTGTTTGGGCAATGAATCAAAGTCGTTCAGTAAGAGCACCTGAAAGTGATCCAGAACTGGGAAGTGAAGCTGTATATTGCTGGACACGAGGAAGCCGCAACCTCATGTTATACTCACTCCCATTCCAGGTAGAGGGTGTGAACTTGCTCTCGCTCCTGAGGTCGTTTGTGCGAGAAATCAACTTTGTGGTCAAAGTCTCCTTGTTTGCCAAAATTTAAGTCCAGAAGAACAACTCAATTGAATAGAATGAACATGCACAACCAGCAAAATTTAATTCCAGAAGAACAACTCAATTGAATAGAATGAACATGCACAACCAGCTAAATTTAAGTCCAGAAGAACAACTCAATTGAATAGAATGAACATGCACAACCAGCTAAATTTAAGTCCAGAAGAACAACTCAATTGAATAGAATGAACATGCACAACCAGCTAAATTTAAGTCCAGAAGAACAACTCAATTGAATAGAATTAACATGCACAACCAGCTGATGCAGTAAAGATTGAAACGGTATCCTATATATACAGTGTCTTCCTGGGGTGCGAGAATAGGGTCAGTCCCCTAGGCACAGCATAATACCATCTGAAGGTTAATTCTATAATGGAAAAGAAACATTACAAAATAATGATGAAGCCAACCTGTATGTAAATAACACCGCATGGTGATATTTAAAGGTAACAAATGACAACGTACATCATCAAGAAGTCTGTGAATAATGGAGCCATGCTGCAGTGAATAAAACATTAGATAAAACCCAAAAGCTGAGCCATCTCAAATGTATGTATAATGTAAATGTAGTGAAACCAGTTAAGTATCCTGTGGTTGGCGTTGTAACCAATTATACGCCTTGTTAATTGAATGAATGAACAAACATGCCCTCAGTTAAGGGCTAGTGCTGGGATGTGCACTTCCTATAGCCCGACGCCCAGGACATATTGTTTAGAGTTAAGGGCAACAAGTTTTCATGTGCATTTTGTCCTTGGGACAAGTAGGTCCAACCCCTACGGCACAAACCCCTTAGCTGCCAGTTTACAGCGCTATATTATGGATCGGGGAAGGGCGTATTAATGCCGTTCAAAAGTGTATTTATGGTTCATTAATGCAAAGCCTTAATTATTAGGGTGGGGGCTCTAAGTAAATGTCGTTGGCTGCGACAGTACTATTGACCGTGGTTTCAGTTTAAAAATGTAGACACACATTTTCATAGTTTAGCAATCTGAGGCTATGTATAATGCTCCCAGAATGCTCTCTAATTAGCTGCAAATATTTGCAGAAGCTTGAAAGCAAGATTGATGATTCTTTGCTTTCAAAATAAAATGTTCACAAAAAATGCAAGTAGGAAAAAAACCTTTACCTAAAGTACTGTAACATGTTAGCCACGCCTACAACTTAGCCACGCCCCCTTTGTAATATAACGCGCGCTGACTGCCAGCGCGGCGTTTACTAGCTGAAAAGCTCCTGAGGCACAGCCGGGAGCAGGGATTTGAATCTTGCTTACAAATTTTACCTGTGTGTTTCTTGTGATTTTAAAACAGCGCACTTTGCACTTTCTCTTCGTCCAGCAGACAGAACGCTGACGCGGGCGGGGTCCTCCTTGTGTGCCCACGCTACTGGCTGGTCTCCAGAGGCACGCCCTACAACTTAGCCACGCCCCCTTTGTAATATAACGCGCGCTGACTGCCAGCGCGGCGTTTACTAGCTGAAAAGCTCCTGAGGCACAGCCGGGAGCAGGGATTTGAATCTTGCTTACAAATTTTACCTGTGTGTTTCTTGTGATTTTAAAACAGCGCACTTTGCACTTTCTCTTCGTCCAGCAGACAGAACGCTGACGCGGGCGGGGTCCTCCTTGTGTGCCCACGCTACTGGCTGGTCTCCAGAGGCACGCCCTACAACTTAGCCACGCCCCCTTTGTAATATAACGCGCGCTGACTGCCAGCGCTGCGTTTACTAGCTGAAAAGCTCCTGAGGCACAGCCGGGAGCAGGGATTTGAATCTTGCTTATAAATTTTACCTGTGTGTTTCTTGTGATTTTAAAACAGCGCACTTTGCACTTTCTCTATCTTGCTTATAAATTTTACCTGTGTGTTTCTTGTGATTTTAAAACAGCGCACTTTGCACTTTCTCTTCGTCCAGCAGACAGAACGCTGACGCGGGCGGGGTCCTCCTTGTGTGCCCACGCTACTGGCTGGTCTCCAGAGGCACGCCCTACAACTTAGCCACGCCCCCTTTGTAATATAACGCGCGCTGACTGCCAGCGCGGCGTTTACTAGCTGAAAAGCTCCTGAGGCACAGCCGGGAGCAGGGATTTGAATCTTGCTTACAAATTTTACCTGTGTGTTTCTTGTGATTTTAAAACAGCGCACTTTGCACTTTCTCTTCGTCCAGCAGACAGAACGCTGACGCGGGCGGGGTCCTCCTTGTGTGCCCACGCTACTGGCTGGTCTCCAGAGGCACGCCCTACAACTTAGCCACGCCCCCTTTGTAATATAACGCGCGCTGACTGCCAGCGCGGCGTTTACTAGCTGAAAAGCTCCTGAGGCACAGCCGGGAGCAGGGATTTGAATCTTGCTTACAAATTTTACCTGTGTGTTTCTTGTGATTTTAAAACAGCGCACTTTGCACTTTCTCTTCGTCCAGCAGACAGAACGCTGACGCGGGCGGGGTCCTCCTTGTGTGCCCACGCTACTGGCTGGTCTCCAGAGGCACGCCCTACAACTTAGCCACGCCCCCTTTGTAATATAACGCGCGCTGACTGCCAGCGCGGCGTTTACTAGCTGAAAAGCTCCTGAGGCACAGCCGGGAGCAGGGATTTGAATCTTGCTTACAAATTTTACCTGTGTGTTTCTTGTGATTTTAAAACAGCGCACTTTGCACTTTCTCTTCGTCCAGCAGACAGAACGCTGACGCGGGCGGGGTCCTCCTTGTGTGCCCACGCTACTGGCTGGTCTCCAGAGGCACGCCCTACAACTTAGCCACGCCCCTTCTGCTCCTAACTTCTATCCCTATAAAGTATGTGTCCTTACCGGAAGCGCAGCGGACGAGCGCAGCGGGCGCGCCGAGACCGGGCCAGGGGCACATCTCCCTGATCAATCAGCCACGAAAAATGTGCATCTTAATTACAGTAGGGAAATGCTTATGCAGCTAAATCCGCCGGCAGATGTTGCCAACTGCCTACACCTTGCCCCAAATTCAGTATATAAGGATTTGAACTTCTGTCCCAATTGCCATGGGCGTCTGCCAAACATTACTCCCCTTCCGCCTAGATCTCTCTTGAAAACCAAAGTACTTCCTGACGATAGATCTATCCCGCCAACGCACGCTGGATACAAGCAAATAAGCAAGGGTAAATTAAGTAGTGGATTAATAAACGTCAGATCACTCCCGAAACATGCCACTGAAATACAGCTATTGATTGAGACCAACCACTTAGACATTTTATTCCTAACCGAAACCTGGATGGCAGCGGGAATGGAATCAGAACTAGGGCTAGCCTGCCCCATTGGATACAAGATTATACACAAACCCAGGAATATAGGACGGGGAGGAGGAGTGGGAATCATCTTCAAGGAAGAGTTAAACATTGCAACTCTGGATGTTGATACAATCTCATGTGCCGAAATTCTTGGAGTCTCATTCAAACATGACTCCGGTCACTGTCTCACGAGCCTAATTTGCTATAGGACTCCGGGCCATATTAATGTCACGCAACAGCAGGAATTGATTGCGGTCATTAATAATATATCTATCTCTCACAGTAGACTACTAGTTTTGGGAGATTTTAACCTCTGGGACAACGATCAACTTCATACGGCCTTTTTAAATATTATTCAATCCTGCAGCAACGTGGGGCTGAAACAGTGGATAACTACCCCCACACATAAGCAGGGAAACATACTGGATTTGATATTCGCCGCAGAGGACACAATTACTATGGGCACAGTTCTTCCAGTAGGCTGGTCAGACCACCATCTTCTCCTATTTTATATTCACACCCCGAGCAATACAGGATCTACTAAAGTGCAGACCAGGTCCTTCTTTGGTCGTAATTGGAAAAGCTTGCAGAAAAGGAAAATGGAAGGAAAATCTGACCTTAGCCGAATAGGAACATCGTTCAACCCAGAGAGCGATGTCAATACCAACTATCTCTCAATGTGCAAAGAACTAACCAAGAAACTAGATGATGTTATACCCCTGAAAATTATTAGAAAAAGAGGAAAACCTACCGCACCCTGGTATACGGATAAACTGAGAGAATTGAAATCCGCCTGTAAAAGGGCGGAGAAGCTCTGGAGAAAAAACTATTCGGAACAGGAGAAAACCCTATGGAGAATTACAATAGTACATTATAAGAAAGAAATCTCCTTAGCCAAAGCAAATCACTTTGCAGATTTGATTTTAAATAGTCCCAATCAATCCCGTGACACTTTCAAGATCATCAAAGAGTTATCCCTTCCTGCCTGTGCAGACAGCCAAATTAAGCCTTCGCAAGAACTATGTGATGGCATAGCGCTATTCTTTCAGGAGAAAATTATAAAAATCATTGAGGGACTGAAAGATGTGCCAAGTCCGCCATTGCTAGATAATAACAACAGCTTCTCGGAATATCGGGAGATAAATGCAAGATGCTCACAACCAAAGGCCTTCTTAAATACCTTTGAGACCCCTACAGAGGAAGATTTCATAAAACAAGCCCTTAATACGACATCGGGATCCCCTCTGGACCCTCTACCCCACAAAATAGCAAAGGAGTTCAGGGAAGAAATCTTCCCAGTATTGCATCAGCTGTGCAACCAATCCCTCGATACAGGCACCGTACCAAAAGACTGGAAACTGGCGATTGTTACCCCATTATTGAAAAAGTCAAACCTTGACCCAAACTGCTATAAAAACTACCGACCTATATCGCTCTTACCTTACCCCATCAAAATCCTAGAGCGATGGGTCAGCAGAGCATTAGCCCTCTTCCTGGAAACCAACAACATCCTGGAAGAGGAGCAGTTTGGATTCAGACCTGCTCACGGAACAGAGACAGCTCTGGTGACAGTTCTGGACGAGCTACGAATGCGGACGGACAGGGGAAATTCAGCAACCCTAATTTTGCTGGACCTGTCCGCCGCATTCGATACGGTAAGTCATGACATCCTGCTGACAAGATTGAGGAACATTGGAGTCGGGGGAATCGCGCTGGATTGGCTCCGCTCCTACCTGAGAGACAGGTGGCAAGCGGTAGCCATCCCTCCATTTCAGTCAAAATTTGTCAAAGTTCCACACGGGGTCCCACAGGGGTCAGCCGTTAGCCCTATACTTTTTAATATATATATGCAACCCCTGATAAGCATCATCAAAACCCATGGCGTCAGCGTAATTAATTACGCAGACGACACGCAGTTGATGATATCCCTTGATGGTGCTCAGGCTGACTCCCTTGAGACCTTTCATGCCTGTATGTTGGAAATGACGCTTTGGCTCAATCAGAATTCACTGCAGTTCAACAGTGACAAAACGGAAATATTACACTGTACGATAGGAGGAATACCCAAGGTCTTACCCATAGACTTTTGGCCTCCTGAGCTGGGGAACTCCCCAGTACCAGTGAACTCAGTTAGGAATCTTGGAGTCACATTTAATAACAGACTGAGCCTTGAAACCAATGTCAACAAACAGGTCAGTAGCTGCCTTGCCCTTATGCGAGGACTCCGCAAGCTGCTGCCCCTCCTGCCTTTACAGGTTAGAGCCACCATAGTCAGGAGTACCATCCTCAGCCGCCTGGATTACTGTAACGCACTCTTATTGGAATCTCCTATATATCTCATTTCCAGGCTTCAAAGTGTCCAGGCGGCTGCAGCAAAGCTGGCACTGTCTCGAGAACGAAGATCATCTACTACCCTTGCCCTGGCTGACCTACATTGGCTGCCTATTCATCAGAGGATCCTTTTTAAATCCCTCTGCATTGTCTTTAGAGCAGTGCATGGACTAGGCCCCCAACCACTCCAAAACAAACTTAACTGGTACAAACCCACCCGATCTCTTCGATCCTCTTCCTTAAATCTTGTTAATGTACCCAGGATTAAAAAAACAACTCTTGGCGGTAGAGCTTTTAGTAAAGCGGCAGCTCAATTATGGAATAGCCTACCTATTGACATCAGAAAAACAAGTGATCTATTGCCCTTTCGAAAAAAGGTAAAAACATGGCTCTTCCCGAAAAACTCAAATCTTTAGATCCTGAGTCCTTGTCCCCTATCTGCTGCACAGTACTTTTTCAGCCTAGGTACTCAGCGCCAGGATGCCCGTAGGGTTGCAGAGCGCTTTACAAATGGCAAAATAAATAAATAAATGTTAGGTACCATTTATTAGCAGCATCATTTAGTAAAAGATTATATGAAACATAAAAAGAAATAAGCATTAGCAAATCCATAGGTCTGAAATTGGTGGTCAGCCTTTTGGTTTTGTCAGTGAGTGACTTGTTTTGGCATGTTTTTTGTATAACCTCATTAGTGTGGGACCTCACCATTATAACAAACATTGGCAAAAGCAAAAAAAGTTTTGGGCCTCAAAAAGCACACATTGCCACATTAGTTCCTGGCATTGAAGATAACTACTTTGTGTGCCGATATGCTCCTTGCAGTACCTCTGCGCGTCGGAAGGTGGAGTCAGTCGGCTCATCGTTCGTCGTTGGCGTCGTGCCGCCGAGATGACGTTGCGGTAACTACTTAGACGCCGCCCTCGTGTGCTGACATCAGTTCTTTCTCTTTCTGCGCCAGCCAACGTAGATCACGAGAGAGCGGTACCTCCAGTCACTTTTTGACTGACTTTTTTTTATCAACTTTGTCAACGTCTTTTTTGAGCCTCTGACTCCTGGTACACGTAGGGATGACCGGCTGCAAGGTTTGCGGTTCCTGTCCCAGACTGATGTTGGTTACGGATCCGCACCGCGTGTGCCTCTTTGGCCTGGAGCGTGACCACAACCCAGAGTTGATGTCCCGGTCGCGAGGGAGGTCGAGGAACCGGTCGCTGAGCCGTCACCATTCGTCCAAGTCATCGAAGTCTTCGCACTCGGGGTCAGTTAATTCAAAGCACAAGAAGTCGATGAAGCATCGTCGCTCTTCGACTTCTGGTCGGTTGGCCGACCCGACGAGGGATGCGGGTGGTGCCCCTCCCGCGGCTCTGCATGCGGAGCCTGAAGAGTTGACTCCGCGTTTCCCTTCCTTACCGGCACCCGGAGCTATTCCCGCCCAGCTTTGTATGTTCTACGAGGCGATGTATGCCATCTTTGTGCGGCCCGAACCTGCTGGTGCGCCTTCAGGCCCCGTGGACTCGGTTGGGGGGGCCTAGGCCTTCTCCACCGACACCACTACCGCATTCAACGCCGGTGGGCCCCCTGGCTGGCGTCGACCCCGGCCAGTCCACCAACCACCCCCCCCCCCCCCCCCTCTGCAGCAGCCTCCAAACCTTCCTAGTCTGACATTTCAGGTCCATCAAACGTGAGTGGGCGGCAGGATTCACCATCACCTCCCCCACTGGCGCACCATCACGTTGGACAGGTGGGTTTTTCAGATAGTCCAAGAGGCTACTCCCTCCCCTTCAAGGCTACCCCTCCAGCCATACCACCACAGTACCACCGCATTTTGGAGGATCACGTGGCACTCCTGCAGCAGGAATTTACGGCTCTCTTGGCCAAGGGAGCCATCGAGCGCGTTCCTGTCTCAGAAGTAGGTCGTGGTTGTTATTCCCATTACTTTCTGGTCCCCAAGAAGGACAAGGGCCTGCGTCCTATATTGGATCTTAGGAACATCAACCGCTTCCTCCGGATGGAGAAGTTCAAAATGTTGACGCTTACTCCGGTCTAGACTGCCCTCGATCGGGAAGACTGGATGGTAGTGTTGGACTTGCAGGACGCTTATTTTACCATCCCCATCCTGGCCGCCCACCGACGTTACCTGCGATTCACCACGATCATTTTCAATTTACTGTGCTCCCCTTTGGCCTTCCCAGTGACCCTCGGGTGTTCACGAAAGTGATGGCTGTGGTCGCAGCTCATCTGCTTAGATCAGGGGTTTCAGTCTTCCCTATCTCGACGACTGGCTGTTGAAGACGGGCTCTCCCCAGGCAGTCGTCTCCGACCTCCAGAATACAGCTGACCTCCTGCATTCGTTGGGTTTTCCATCAATGTGCCGAAGTCACACCTGATTCCCTCTCAGAAGCTCCTCTTCATCGGCGCGGTTCTGGACATGATGCGGTTTCGGGTCTATCCTCCCGAAAACCGAGTCTGGGATATTCAGGCTATGATTCCGATCTTTCAGCCTCTATCCTGGGTTTCGTTCAGAATGACCCTGAGGCTCCTGGGCATCATGGCCTCCTGCATCCTGATGGTAGATCATACTGGGTGGCATTTGCGGGCTCTGTAGTGGGCACATGGGAATCTGTCTGATTGCGTCTATATCTCAGAGGGCACTGCACGTCAATTTCAGTGGTGACTCACGAACCAGGATTGGGTCAACGGCAGATCCCTCTCTCTTCCCCAACCAGAACACACAGTTGTGACGGACGCATCCCTTCTCGGATGGGGTGGCCACATGGGAGAGGCAGAGATCAGAGGCCTCTGGTCTCATGCGGAGTCCGGGCTTCATATCAAACTTTTGGAGCTCAGGGCGATCCCTCTTGCACTCAAGGCATTCTGTTCCTCTGTCCGGGAAAGAGTAGTGCATGTGTTCACGGACAACACCACCGCCATGTGGTACTGCAGCAAACAAGGCCGAGTGGGGTCGTGGACCCTATGTCAGGAGGCCCACCGCCTCTGGACATTGCTGGACCATCAGGGCATATACCTTTTGGTTCAACACCTGGCAAGTTCACTGAACGCCAGAGCCAACGAACTCAGCCACAGGTACTTGATGGATCACGAATGGCATCTTCACTCGGTGGTGGTGCAAGGTCTCTTTCGACAGTGGGGAGAGCCTTGGTTAGTTCTATTCACCATCGAAGAGAACACGCAATGTTAGCAATTCTGCGCGTTGGAATTTCCAAGGCAGCACTTGCTAGGCAACGCTTTTCGTCCCGAGTGGAGTTGCGGTCTGTTGTACGCCTTTCAGCCTATACCACTTCTGCCCAGAGTGCTGAAGAAGATCAGGCACGACCGGGCCCAAGTCATCCTTGTGGCTTTGGATTGGGCACGAAGAGTCTGGTATCCAGAGCTGCTCAACATGGCCATCGATCCTCTGACCCGTGTGCCTCTTCGGCAGGATCTTCTGTCGCAGCAACAGGAAACGGTCCTCCACCCGAACCTGTCCAGCCTCCACCTCCTTGCATGGAGATTGAGCGGTGGCAGTTGACTTTCTTTGACCTGCCTCCTGGTCTGCGAAGTTATCTTAGCAGCCAGGCGTACCTCCAATAAGACCGTTTACGCCTGCAGATAGAATACATTTGTGGCATGGTGCACAGCAACGGTTGTGGATCACCTTTCTGCCCCTCTTTTCGAGGTTCTCTTGTTCCTCCTATCTGTGGCCCAGCAGGGCTCTGCTATGGGCACTCTTAAGGGCTACCAATCGGCCATTTCATCCTTGCGCAGGCTCCCTGATCAGCCTTCTCTTTTCAAGTGCCCTATTGTAAATACATTTCTTAAGGGCATTACTCATCTGTTTCCTCCTGTTCCCTTTGTAATGCCTCAGTGGGACTTGAACTTGGTTCTGACATATCTTATATGTGCTCCCTTTGAGCCACTGTATAACTGTCCTCTCAGACTCCTCACTTTGAAGACTGCTTTTCTGGTGACCATCATCTCTGCTCGCAGGGTGAGTGAGCTACAAGCTCTGTCTTCCAAGCCTCCCTTTCTGGCTATCCATCCAGACAAGGTCATCCTTCGAACTAAACCTTCCTTTCTTCCCAAGGTGGTTACTTCTTTCCACTTTGGCCAAACCATCACTTTGCCCACCTTCTTTCCGCATCCTTCAAAAGAGGAAAAGAGGCTTCACCATCTGGATCCAAAATGTGTGCTTTCTTTCTACTTGGATTGCACCAAACAATTCTGGGTGGACGACCCGCTCTTTGTTGGTTCCGTCGGCGCTAAGAAAGGTCGGGCTGGCACTAACAGACCATCTCCAAGTGGGTTGTTCTGTGCATTAAAGCATGTTATTCTTTGGCTAAGAAGGTGCTTCCAGTGGGGTTGCGTGCCCATTCCACCAGGGCGACTGCAGCTACTACTGCTTTGGGACGGGGAGTCCCCCTAAATGACATCTGTCAGGCAGCTACGTGGGTTTCGATGCACATGTTTACGAGATACTACTACCTGGACAGCCAAGTCCGGAGAGTGGCTTATTTGGCCAATCTGTTTTCCAGGACTTTCTGGTGTGAACTTGGTTCGTAGACCCACCTCCCGGGTTGCTATTGCTGGGGTATCTATTCTAAGGTAAGGAATCTATAACTGTTTCTTTCAGATGACAAGTTACTTACCTTTGGTAACGATATATCTGTAAGAAACATAGGTTAGTTATAGATTCCTTACCGGCCCACCCATTCTGCGAACTGATTTTTAGGGTAAGGACATCCTTTCAGGGCCCTAGTTTTGTGCACCAGTAGTCCGTGTCTTGCATGACTCTGCGCTTCTGGCATGAAAAGTGTACAGAACTGAGGTCAGCGCACGTGGTCAGCATCTAAGTAGCTACCACGACGTCATCCTGGCGACCACGACGTCAACGATGTTCGCGGAGTCGACCGACGCCACCTTCCGTCGTGCACAGGTACTACTGACAAAAAACCTTTCTGGATCCAGTCTGACGCCTGGGGGTAATTCCAAGGTAAGAAATCCATATCTAACTTGTGTTTCTTACAGCTATATCATTACCGAAGGTAAGGTACTTGTTCACTCACGCAAAAATAAGCTCTTGTGTCTTTCCCGTTTTTATAACCAGAAAGTGAGTAGCGCATGACCTACTCGGCGCTCTCATGAAGCTTACCTAGTGGTCTTGATTTACTGCGCTCTCCTCATGGTAAGATTGGATGCCATCTCTGTAGTCTCCAAGTTTTGGAAACATGAGTCTCGTTATCTCGGTTAGGTGAAAGTGAAATGGAGTGAAAAGCGATATTTCTTGTTGTACCTTTTCGGACATATATCTTTGGAAGTAGCACACGTTTCTTGAAGTGCTTCTGTGTGCTCATTGTGAACAT